>NC_134560.1:5211759-5836759 GCF_025594145.1 Primulina tabacum | reverse complement strand
TGTGCTTCTAACTGAAATTAGCGTAAAAATCCATGATGTTGGTTTCATATTCTTAGGTCACGATTGGTATATTAGAATGGAATAAAGTAGGAGTAGGTTTGGTCTCACGAATATTTATCTAATCTTTATTTGTGAGATGAGTTTTTAGCCATAAAGTAGAAGCGAAATCAACTTAGGAATGGAATGAGAATAGGAATTGAATAATAATAGATTTATTTCATTTAAATAATTGATACCAAAAAATGAAAACATGGATGTAATAAAGTTATTTTTAATTGTCAAATAATTTCTTAATTAAATTTCAAAATAAGATCTAATCAAAGATGATTATTATTATTAAAAAATAATAGAATTATAAATATTGATATTTTATTAATTATTATAAAATTAATCATGAAAGTAATATAACTATTGATCTTAATTTTATCTTTATAAGTAGTATTTTATTTATTAAATAATTATCTTTCAATAAAATATTATCATATACTTTTATATTATTATTATTATTATTATATAATCATTAAATTATTATTTTAATTATTAATATTATCATCGTTATTTTTTATACATATAAATAATAGTGATTCATTTGATAATATCATTATTTGATATTTTAATTTTAATAATTGTAATAAAATATTATTATTATTTTGATATAGATTTATACAAGTTAAATTAAATAAAAAAATATTTTATAAATATAAAAAATGAGAAGTAAATGACTCGGAATGATCTGGATGTAATGACTATTCATATGAAAATGGGAATAAATCATTCTCGTTCTAATATCATGTGTAAAAATTAGTCGAAAAATTCTTGATGTTGTTTTCACGTTCTTCGCATTATCTTATGTAAATGGTTCAGTCTATCCACGTGAGACAGTAAGTCCTAACATATATTTTATATAGGAGCAAAACAAGTTTGAGAAATTATAAGACCTGAAATTGGTATTTTGTATGTATATTACGCAAGCAGTTTTAATCAGAAGGGGGAGAATATGATTTAGTTCTTGTACGCAAGTAAGGTATAGAAATAACCAAAACGGGGAAAATTTCAGAAAGATCTAAAGCAATGTGCAATTGACAAGTAAAAACAATCGACATGTAATATTGATCAACAATAAGGTGCACCCAAAATGACGATTAGATTCTTTTGGGTGTGCCGGTATTTACGGAAGGAAGCTCGTCTTCTTCAAATTCATTCGCGGGCAACTTTGACCCTCAAGGCAAAGGTTCTTGAGAATCTCCCAACCGGGACAAATGGAGGTAAGCATCTGTTCCTGTATGGAAAACAACGAGTTAGCAGATGGGATTATAGGCATTTATAAGGCCAGTGCCAGTCGCATCGGCCTGCTAATGAAATGTTTGAGAAAATAATTTACCATATCCTTCCATGGAGATAATTTGCAGATCCCCTCCAAAGTACTTAGCATAAAGACGGCTAATGGGAAGACCATAACCATAACCAGCCATAGTTGTTACCGCTTCAAGGTCCACGTCGGGCTGCTCATCCAAGGGGTTCTTTGCAGTACTGTAGAGATATGTAAAAATTCTAGGAAGGCCGCTTCTTGGTATTCCACCTCCTTCATCAGATACCTAAAGAACATAGAGAATCGACCACAATAATTGCATCGGATATAAGTGTAGGGAAATAGTAGATTCTCAATCAACCATAATTACATCATATATAAGTGCAGGGAAATAGTAGATTCTCGATTCGGAATTGTGAGAATATTAGAGGAAAAACACCTACCTTTATCGTAACATCTTCCAGTCCATCAGCAACAATAATTCGGATAGGAGGTGGAACCTTGTCGGAGTCCATATATCGCTCTTGAACAGCACGAAGAGAATTCTTAACCAATTCAAAAACCATCAAATGCAAGTGTGGCGGTACATACCTGCTTTAAAAGAAGATATGATTATAGTAAACAGAGGTAAAATCTGAACAGAGAAACTTCCAAAATTTCAAAGATTTTCAGGGAATGTATAAAGACAACAATATACAGCCGGAACGTGCATAAAAATTTTAAAAACTAGACCTAATCGATTAACTTACGGAAACGTGAAACTCTGGTCTCCGTAGATATTAACATCTGGTGCACTGCCATACTCCCGCCAGCAAATGGAACGGGCATCCTCACTCGCATTTGTTGCAACCTCAACCGGAGACATTTTAGTATCTATATAGCCGACAATATCAGGAGTCGGATTTGGGTCGTGCAAGGCCACATGCTGCCCTGCCCTCAACATAGTTTTGAGTGGAACGTGAAATATTTTAGCAAATTTCGCCACACCAAAACTATATTCAAATTTGAGATAGTGGACGTTCCAAGTAAATAGCAAAACAAGACATACGCAGGCCAACTTAAGAGCAAGAAGACTAACCAATGAGCATGCGAATCCCAATTCTAGACATATAGAATCGATCCAAAAACTGATGAATTTCCTCCAGATTCCCATAATCAGTTTTAAGATTCATATCTTTCTTCAACTGCTGCACTCCCAAAGCCATCATAGGGACCACATTGTTGTGCCTGACTTTTATCATCTTAATCATTTGCGTAAAATCCAACTCATCGCTCTTATCCTTAATATCCATAAAGGATCTAAGATCACGGAAAGAATCCAGATACCAATCTCTTACCTAGAAAACAAAAAAAAGAACATAAAATGTAATGTCATTGCTTTAACAGGCTACATCATACAATTACTGGCCAGCTAAACATTTGGCAGGCAAAATTAAAAACAAAGATTTTTAGTACTCAAGGGAGGCAGAATCTGGTTCACACTAGATTATATACGAATATAAACATATGACGACCTCCCGGAACCTCCCACTCTCTCCCACTGCAGCAGCTAATAAATGATATTACAGACCAAGAACTTGCTATCCTACACACAAATTCAACCACAGAGCCAAAATGGGGAGGAACACCTAGACAAAGATAACAATAGATGAAATACACACAATCCAGAACAAATAATCCAGTATCCACAGGATATATTTTATGTGCTATAAAAATTATATGTGGCTGGATAAAAACTGAGCTTAAACCAAGCTCGTGATCTGCGCAAATTCCTAATGTCAACTCTTACGGAAAAAAGAGCAGGTATCTCATCCACTACATAGCAACAACAGCACACATGAACTCTCACAGAGCGAACAGTTATGGAATAATCACATCAAAAGGCACTTGCGCCAATTTCCATTCCCAAAAGCTCCTTTTTCTTAGTAGCTTGTAAATAGTAGTAGCTTGTAAATAGTAAATTATTTGCGTGGAAAGGATCTCAAGTCAAATTTAAAATAGATTAAAATAAAAGATAGAACATCTAAAGAGTCAACTCAGTCGTTCTACATGGTCTGCCAAATTTCTACACTTGACCTCCATAGTCAAACCAGAGAATAAAATAAACAATCCATTCCAAATTTCAATTCTCCAACGCCAAATAACGAAAGAACGAAGGAATCGATCGTTACAACACGAACCCACATCAACACTTACCGATACTTGAAATATGCAGAAAAGGGATGTCCTGCACAAGATGGAAAGGAATTCAGCTGGAATGTACACAGAGAAGAGAGTACCTTGATAACAGCAGGTTTAAGAGACAAGCCATAGGGGAGGGACTGCAGTTCAATAGCACGGCGAGCGATCCGAATAGGCAGCTCCTTGTGGAGGAACTGGGCTGAGATGAGTAGATTCCGGGCAGTAGGTCGGGATCCGAATTTCATCATGTAGCGGAGGCTGACACCAGTCTGCTTCATGCTACCCCATTTCTGCACCTCCTCCACGAGCCCCTTGGAGAAGCCCTCCCAAGCTTTCTTAGCCGCCATTACCAGCGAAAACAAGAAATCGAAAGCACCCCCACCACCACCGGATTATCGGGAAACAACATGCAAGAAACGAGGAGAAATCGAAGGGAGGACGGCGTATACGAGACGATGGTCAAGCTAGCAGAGGAAGTTACAGTGAGGACAGTTAAAACAGAAATTTGTTGGTTTTTAGAGAGAGTATGCATCGTACCTTTTTTGGATGAAAAGTGCGCGTGGCTGGCAGACTCACTCGGGTTGGGTTAACTCGGTCTCGGCAGGAGAAAAAATAAACGTAAAATTGTATTTTTTTGGTTTTGTATATTTATTTTTTATGATTTTGATCATTTATTTGTTATCTTGTTTTTTGAAGATTTTAGTCGTTTTTTTCTCGATATGACATCTATCTTTCGAGAATTATTGATTTTGAATTTGATATAGATTTAGAATCGACGTGACACTATAGCGAAATATTATGTAATTGAATGAGTAATATAGATGAAAGAATATCCTTCAAAAAAAATATAGACACATGAATAACAATGTTGGAAAAGTTAAAATCAAAAGGATATGGGTAGAGTCGCTAATTTGGATTGTGAGCACCTGCGCAAAGGTCACGGGCCAACTCAACTCATGCTTGGAAGAAAAATGAAAAAAAAGTATATTTTGAATTTATTGTCAAATATGTATTTTTTAATGAAAGTTGTGAATATTTTATATTAATTACTTTGTGTAAAATGTAGACGTGTGAAATATTGTTATTTTTTTATAAATTTTTATGAAATTAAATGAGATTAAATTTTAAATTAATTATAATGATTTTTTATTTTTTGTATTTTATGTGGGCCGGCCCACGGGTTGAGTTGAAGATTTCTAGCCCGTTGAGATGGTGGGCTGGCCCGCCTCGTCATCTGTTTCTATTTTGATTTATGTAATTTTTAACAAAAAAAATAGAAGTCAGATTTTGATTTTTCTATTTTGATTTATGTAATTTTTAACAAAAAAAATAGAAGTCAGATTTTGATTTTTTCCTTTAAATTATAATTTGAAATTTATATCTTTAACAAACTTATAATATTCTACCATTGTCTTCGATTATTTTTACCATATTTTTCTCTCATATTCACGCTTTTTTTGGAGATTTTTAAAATTTTAAGTTTTATTTACATATGAGTTTTAAAAAGGTTTTAATTGAATTAATAAAATTTCAATCATATTTTATTATAAACATTTATTTTAGAAAATGATGTTAAGAATAAACGCTTACTATTAGGTCAAAAAATATTGTTAGTAAATACGCAACTTTATTTCTTTATACTTGTGTCAGCGTAAAGCTCTGTACTAAACGACAAGCGAACATGAGGGGTTGAACTTATTTGGGTGCCAATGAGTCAAGTTGTTAAGCTCGTGAATCCGGAGAAGAGTGTGTCTCAGTGCTGATGTTGTTTCATATCCCTTCGACATCAGTCTTATCTTTCCATATCGTTAGTCATGTCCCCAACAGATATAATATTACTAGTTAAGATTCAATGTCTTTCTTTTACGTCTCACCTAGCCAACCAAATCAAATGACGCAACGTTAGTAGTTTGACACGCGAGAACTTCTCAAGTGATCACTCGTCTCAGTCCTACTCTCACCCATACGTATTAAACCCAACTAACAATATTTTACATTTTTTTAATATAATTTTTGTTTCTGGAATTGTTTTTACATAATTTTACATTTATACAAATTTTGTCGGTCATTTTTTTAAATTTTTTTTATTAATCTTACATAAATTTTCAAGCACTCGTATTATAACACGATAAATATAACTGTGATACAAAAACTAAAATTGTAAAAATAATGTTATAAATTCATTGTTGCTAGTATGCATACCAAAAATTAGATAATTAAAATATGCAATATTTATATGTAAGTTAAGATATTATTGTCATTTTATTAAAAATTAAGTTTGTAAGCAATTTTTTTCCAACTTCAAAATTTTTGCTTGTATTAGCTTTAGATTTTTATTTCAAAACACTTCTTACTTTTGATTTCCACCGACTTTTTTATAATATCTAAAAAAATCACTTCAAAACAAGTAGAAACTTTTGCCACAGCCTCTTACTTATGTTTAGGGATGAGTCCAAAATAAACCAAACTAATTGATTTGGACGAGTTTTTAGTTATGGTTTGAGTTTTTATAAAACTAAATTTTATCGATTTCACTAAATAACAACCCAAACCATTTTATGTCACATTTCCATAAATATTTATAGGATATATCATATCTACAACCTAAGTAGGCAAGCTTTTTCACCTTATGAAAATGGCGAATGAACTCGAACTCGATACCTTAATTAAAACGATCGTATATGTGTTAATATGTTAAAGCTAACTGTTTGCACAATATTTGGTGTTGCTGGCGTGCCAGATGTGAAAATGCACCGATTTGTGTGAAAATGATAAAAATCTAACTTCTAAAAACAAACGAAAGTGAATTCTAAATTGGACCGTCGGTTCTAATCTCCTAAAACAACTATAACGCCAACATGAAGAAAACTATTGGAATTTGAGGAATAAACGCCTGACTTTGTTTATATTTTCAATAAACCGTAGGAATTTACAAGACGTAAACATATAAATATAAAGTTATTGAAATCTAAAACGAGAGAATGCTAGAAATATGCTAGAAATCTTAAAAATTATCGCTTGAAGATTAAATTTTTGCAGAGAGTATTTTTGCAAATTTTTGCTGTAGAGTTGTGTTGTGTCTAGTAGTCTGTTTGCCGATCTCTTTTCTCCCCATGGCTGTGCGTTCCACTCCACTCCTCCATGATTCACGTTCCCCGATTTTCACGCCACGACTTCAACCTCCCACGTTCTTGCTTGGACGTTATCTGCTTATTTAAATACACTAATGGGCCTCTTGTTTTTCTCTAATAATTTAAACTTTTTGGCTTAGACAATTAATTGAGCTCAATTTAATTTTTTGTGCAAACAAATGCCCCCCGCAAGCATTGGCCCATTGGGCCAATATGCTTGTATGTAAGCCCGGTTCAATCCATTTATTTGTAGCGGCCCGTAGCACAATTCCCGTGAATTGGGCTTAAATTAATGGGACTAGTGCTTAAGCTCATCTCCCTTGGACTTGAATTTTCTATACCGCCTTTGAATTTCCTCCCCCCATTTGAATCGTTCCAGTTCCTCTTTTTCTTTCTCTCGCTCCCATCACAGAAGCCCGTCGCTTCGCCAACCCGGCGCCTCTACCACGGCGATCCCCGAGCTCCTTCCAGCCGTTCTTTGCTGTCGATTGCACTATATTTCCGCCAACAACGCCGTATGGCTCACGATCCCCCTCCGGCGAATCCTTCCGGATCCATCGCCGCGGGCGCCATTTCTGCTCCGGCCACTATTTCTGTCTCGTTTCCCGTTGCGTTCGTCGGCTCCGCCACTGGTCTTAATCCCTTCCTCGCCATCTCTGGGTCGTCGATTTCCCATTCGGTAGCCAAGTCAATTCATACATTAATTTGATCACCATCAAGCCTTAATGGTGTTTGTGAATTTGCCCAAATGAAATCCACTAGCATTTCCTTGTATTGCATGTCTGCTCATAACAGATATCACTGGATTGAGATTGGCCATGGGTTGGCCTCAGCTCCCTGGTGCATTTGACACTTAAGCATTTGTGTCATTTGAGGTTACTTGACACAGGTATTTCTCGACTCTTATGTGCTCTTACATGTTGCATCCATTCAAGACGACTCCCCCGTCCCTAGCATTATGCATTGCACTCCAGTCGGGCCCCTTTCCCGCATATACGTATATGCATTTGCACTTCAGTCGGGCTCCTTTCCCGCATACACGTATATGCATTTGCACTTCAGTCGGACCCCTTTCCCACATACACGTTTACTTATTGTTCTTGCATGCGGTGATTCCGCCTTTGATTTGTTGACTGTTGGTTTGGTGTTGTGGTTGTTGGGTGATGGATGTGGAACGAAGGTGGGTTTGTATGTGATGTTGTGTATTGGATGTTGGGAAGGAGTTTCTATTCATTCTTTGATCCACTTAACCCAACTTATTTCAATAGCTTCAATCAAAACCATATGTTGGCTTAAAACTCCCCGCTTTCCTCCCCTGATCTCTTGTTGAAATAAAATGAATTCAATATTATAAAAGTGGCCTCCTGGCCAACTTGAATGGATCGTTTTTTTTTTATTTCATAATCAACAAATATTTACATTAATGGCCCTACGGCCTACTTCAAATAAAATCTTACAACATGAACATGAAGCTAGAACATACAAAAATGGCTGGTTAGCCTATTTTTCTTCCAAAGTCAACTTTTGGGTCCTCTTGGGGTTCGCATAACGCCCTTGTTCTCTTCTGTTCTTCCTTTATTACTCGTTGTCCGCTTGGTGAGCTCAACTCCCCGCTCAGTGTGTTTCTTTCTTGCCGTATTCTAAGTGGCCTCAAGGCCTACTTCATTGGTCTGTCACTGCACATGCAAACAACCAATTCATATAATGACGGTACGGTCTACGTCATCATGATTTCTCGTACCACAAAACATTGGAAATATTGACCGTATTCATATATAATAAGTGGCCATAAGGCCGACTCCATAGTGAAACAAAGGGCCTTCAAAATAATGAAAATGACTTACTGTCCCACTTTTCCGATCAATTTAATTGTTGAATCATAAACAACAGATACTTATTTCAGTGGCCCTAAGGCCTACATCACGTGACATCTTGAAATAGGGAACCTAATATATACAAAAGTGGCCCCGAAGGCCAACTCCCCATTGAATATTAGCCTTCGAGTTTGCTTCACTCGCAAGCTTTTCCTACTTCTTCCCTCATACTTGGAAAATACGACTTGAGATACTTGCCGTTTATGCATCTTTTGTGTGGATGGGCCATCTAAGCTTGATAGCCAATATGCATTTCCGTCTAACACCTTATGTACCTTGAATGGTCCCTCCCAATTGGGAGATCATTTGCCCAGCTCCCTATCCTTTGTTCTGAGTGGTAGTATGGCATTCCACATTATTTCTCCTTCATGGAAACTTTTATTGTTAACTCTTTTGTTGTAGATTCTCGCCACTTTCTGTTTCTGTAAAAGCAAAGTATTGTACGCTTGGATTCTCAGCTCACCTAATTCTTCTAACTCCATGATCATTGCTTCATTATAATGCTCAAGGGAGGGTTCATTTTGCTTTGCCACTCGCATTGATGGCACCATAATCTCCAATGAGAGCACTGCATCATGGCCAAAGGTAAGAGGAAAATGGCTCACTCCAGTGGCAGTCCTCTTGGATGTTCTGTATGCCCACAACGTTTCTGATAATAGCCTTGGCCAATCCCTGGGATTCTCTTCCATCATCTTTTGTAGAATCTTTATCAACACTTTATTTGACGCTTCGGCTTGCCCGTTGAACTGTGGGTAATGAGGGGATGAGTTTATCAATTTAATTCCATAGTCTTCTGCAAATTCCCTCATATCTGAGCCTGTGAACATAGTTCCCTGATCCGTGGTCAATGACTCTGGATTCCAAATCTATGAATAATATTTTCTTTCACAAAGTTAATGACATCCCCTTGCTCTGCTTTCTTCAAAGGCACGGCTTCTACCCATTTGGTGAAAAAATCTGTAGCCACAAGGATGAACGAGTGGCCTTTAGATGATGAGGGGTAGATTTTCCCTATTAAGTCCATGGCCCAGCCCTTGAATGGCCATGGTTTGACAAGGCTGTGAAGCTCATCCGCCGGAGTTCTTTGGATGTTCCCGTGTCTCTGACATGGCTGGAATTCCCTAGCATATTTGATGCAATCTTTCAGGATGGATGGCCAATAGTAGCCATACCTCCTTATCAACCATGTCATCTTTATTCCAGATTGATGCGCTCCACACACTCCCTCATGAACTTGCTTCATGATCATCAAAGCTTCTGGGAAGCCTATGCATCTGAGGAGCAAACCATCTAACCCTTTCCTGTACAAATCTCCCTCCACTAAGACGTAATTAAGAGCTCTCATTTTTAAACCATGTGGAATATCTCTCTCGGTTGATTCTAGCACCATTTTCATGTCATCCCTCCAGTCACCAGCTAAGTTTACATCCAAGTTGAGCGTGTCTACCTGAATCCCTCTTTGCTGAATTGAAGGGTGGTTTTTCTTCTGAATCAACACTAGCCTGTGTGTGAGTTCTGGAGACATCTTCAATCCCGAAGCAACCTGTGCCAACTCATCTGCCTCCCAATTTTCTTGTCTTGGGACGTGTACTAATGACACTTCTTCAAAATCATCTAGGAGTTGGGATGCCGCAGTATATTATGGAGCCAAGGACAAACTTGTGCATTTGAACTCCCCTGACAGCTGTTTGAGTACCAGCTGAGAATCCCTTGATATTAACAATTCTCTTGCCCCCAAATCTTTCAGAATTTCCAACCCAATGACCAGTGCTTCGTATTCCGCTTGATTGTTGGTGCATGGAAAATCCAAATTAAAGGACATAGCGGTTTTCACACCTCTTAGGGAGGTGATCACAATACCAGCTCCAGCTGCTGTTTCTGTACTCGATCCATCGAACTTCAACTCCCAGGGTTGAACTCCCACTCCACAAACTGGAAATCCAACCTGTTCTCCAATAAACTCATCAAGTGAAGGGTGATCAGCTAAGAAATCGGCAATAGCTTGGCCTTTTATTGACTTTTGGGGGTAATAGGTCAATGTAAACTCGGCCAATGCCAAAGACCATTTACCAATCCGCCCAGAGAGAATGGTTCTATTAAGCATGTATTTAATCAAATCGGTTTTAGCCACCACAAACACTCTTGATTGAATCAAATAATGTCTTAACTTAGTACATGCATAATACAGTGTTAAGCATAGCTTTTCAACCACAGAGTATTTCACCTCTACTGGAGTAAGGAATCTACTCAAATAATAGATGGCTTGTTCATTTCCTTCATGATTATTTTGAACTAGTAGACATCCAATTGATTCATGAGCAGCAGAGATGTATAATTTAAGGGGCATTCCATACCTGGGAGGCATAAGAACGGGCGGGTTAGATAAATATCTCTTGATCACATCAAAAGCTTTCTGATGCGACTCTTCCCATTTGAACTCCCCGCTGTCTTTAAGCTTCAACAGCTGTGAAAACTCCTTTGTCTTCCCTGCAAGGTTAGAAATAAAACGCCTCAAGTAATTCACTTGCCCAAGGAAGCGTTGCAACTCTTTCTTGTTTCTAGGTGGATTTGCTTCCATAATAGCTTTGGCTTTGTTTTTATCCACTTCAACTCCCCTTTGATGTACAAGAAATCCCAGAAAGTTTCCTGCTTTCACACCAAAGGCACATTTCAATGGATTTAACTTCAACTCATGTTGCCTCATTCTTTGGAAGCTTTTCCTCAAGTGTTCAATGTGATCAGCGGCTTGTTTGGATTTCACAACAATATCGTCTATACACACTTCAATATGATGTCCTATCATATCATAAAAGATCGAGTTCATAGCCCTTTGATACGTGGCTCCTGCGTTTTTTAGCCCGAATGGCATAACAAGCCATTCAAACGTACCAACAACTCCTGGGCATCTGAATGCAGTTTTGTGAGTGTCATTTTCTGCTATTTTGATCTGATTGTAGCCCGAAAACCCATCCATGAAGGATAACAATTCATGCCTAGCCACTGAATCAATCAACATATCAGGTATCGGCATCACATATACATCTTTGGGAGTTGCACAGTTCAAATCTCGGAAGTCGATGCATATTCTGACCTTGCCATTCTTTTTCATGACTGGCACAATGTTCGAAAGCCATTCGGTATATCTGATTGGTTTTATAAACTTGGCCTTTAACAATTTCTCAACTTCTTCTTTCACTTTCATTTCGACTTCTTTTGACATGCGACGAGATGGCTGCTGAAATGGTTTGAAACCTTCTTTGAGTGGAAGCCGGTGTTCTACCAATTTTCGATCCAACCCTGGCATGTCATCATAACTCCATCAATCTTTGTATTCCTTCAACATGCTGATCAAGTCTTGCCTCAACTGCTCCTCCAGTAGTTTACTCACGTACACCACTTTTGGATTCTCAAGCTCCCCCGAGTTAATCTCTTCCAATGGGTCTTGAACTTCATGTTGGCCATCTTCCATTTGAGATGGCGCCATCAACAACTCATCGACTTGGAGCTCATCATCTTCGTATTCTTCTTCTTGGACAACTTCAGTTCCATAAGTGTCCCATGCTTCCTCTTCCTTTAGTTTGTCCAGTACTTGCTGCACATGTGCCTTCCATATAGAGGTTGCAGCTACCTCCTTTTCTTTTTAGTTCAAATCAATCATCAATCTCCTCAATCAGCGGCTGAATTATCGGCCTAGACGGCACGATAACAGTAGGTTTGAGGATTCTTTCCAACACCGAGCTTGGAGTTGGTGTTTGCATGTACAATGGATTTTCTTTCTTGCTATTGCTACGGATTTTGATGGGCCCAAAATCCCCATTGTAATATCTAGCCTCAACTGCACTTGCATTTGTTTGAAACGGCTGTCCATCAGCTTCTACAACCTCCACATCATCCCCTTTCCAAAATAACAACAGTTGGTGCATTGAGGATGGTATGCATTGGTTTGCATGGATCCAATCTCTGCCTAACAACGCTTGGAAGTTGGCGGAGGAGTTTACCACGAAAAATGCACATAAAGATGACACTCTCCACAGTAACATCGGTGGAGAATACCCCAATGGTCTTGGTGGTTTTCCCTGTAAATGCAGCAACCGAAACTTCCGAAGGAATCAAGTCTTCTTCATTTTTGCCCAGACTTTTCAGCATTCTTACTGGAAGAACATTCACAGTTGAACCATTGTCAATCAACACCCTGGACACTGGCTTCCCATTCACGTGGGCTTTGATGTACAACGGCCTTATGTGCTTGGTCATAGGCCGGTGTAGGCTTCTCAAGTATCACTTGCTTAGGCTTATTTGGGTGATCCTCCTTTATAATCACCCTTGAACTCCCTTCAGGGAGTTTATTTGCCTGATCTTCTTTTTCCGATGAATCATGGGGCATCAACTCCCTGTTCCCTTCTTCTATCATTTTAAATCTCTCTGGTAGTATCACCACTCCCGTGGCACAATCAACAGTGATGTGAAATTCTCCAACGCGAAAATTAATTGTTTTCCTTGCTTGATCATCTTCTTCACTTAACAAATCATCATCATCTTCAACAAACTTTGTTAGGGAATTTCACAACTCCCTTGTTAATTATGTCATGCAAGATGTTCTTGAACGCCCAACAAGACTTCGTAGCATGATTGTGGGAGTTGTGGTACTTACAATACTCTCGTCCATTCAGCTCTTCTGTAGGTGGCATCTTGTGATCAGGTGGGAATGTGATGAATTTTTCCTTTACCAAGAAATCGAAAACTTCCTCGTTCTTTGACACATCAAATGTATACTGTATGTCTTTGGGGAGTTGGGAGTTGTTCTTCTTTTCAGGTTCTGCTGGCTTCTTTTTTAGCAGGGGAACTGTGCAAGAACCAGCTGATCGAATCTCTGCCAATGTCACATCTTCTACATCATGATAATAAGACCCCATAGCAGTTTTCTTCTTGTACGACTCTTCCCGCAATAGTTCTTCGTATTCAGCCACTTTGGCAGCTAGCTCGAAGAAATCCCTGAACTCCATTCCCTTGGAATTTCTTCCTTAATTCAAAATCCAGCCATTTTTGTGCCATCTTCACGAACTCTGTCTCAGGTAAGAACATCTTGCATCTATTCTTCATCTTTTTGAACATGTCGATAAAATATTCCACAGACTCTCCTTTCTTTTGAGTGACTCTGGATAAGTCGGCAATGCACACTTCTAGCTCTGTTATATAGAATTGAATGTGAAATTGTCTTTCCATTTCTTGTCAATTCATCACTGAATTTCTGGGAAGTGAGGCATACCAAGCGAATGCAGTCCCAGTGAGGGAATTCAGGAATAGCCGCAACTTTAGATTGTTGAAGTTCTCCAAGTTGGCTAATTCCCCGCATTGGATGGTGAATCTGGCTATGTGTTCCATGCTGGACTGGCCATCTTCCCCGGAGAATAAACCGAAATCATGAACTCTATAACCCCTTGGATATGGGTTATTCACGTCTATGTAGTCTGGATAGGGTTTGTGGAACTCTGGGCGGCCAATCTGTTTCAAGGCCGGCCCATATAGCTCTTGAACAGCCTCTCTCACCATTTCTGGATCAATCCCGTGTATATTCCGAGCGGGGAGTTGGTGATGGTAGTAATTTGCCCCCCGAGCTTGAAACCCTGCATTTAAACCAAAATTACCTCCTGGGAAGCCCCCATCTACTCCTTGATAATCCATGTGTGACATATCTTCATACGCTCCCGGTTGGTATAGAGGATTGGTCACGCTGTACACTTGAGTAACTGGTTGTTTCGAGCTCCCCACCCCATGAGCACATGGATATGGCTGAGCCCTCCCTCCTAAGCTTTTTTCTCTTCTGTGAGGTGGTGTATACCTTCTTTCTGGCTGATTTGGGAGAGTAAACTCCGAACGGCGAGGATCGCCAGCCTTTGAGTTTCCAACTCCCTGGTCGAATTCATGGACTTGATTACTTCCCTGATCAGTCTCTTTGACAGCGGTATTTTGCTCCCCTCGGGTAGACTGGTTCGGTTTACTCAGTAGAGTCTTTAAACAGTCAGACATGGCTTTAGATAATGTCACTGAGATTTCTTCAATCTTTATAGCAGTCAATTCTTCCATCACCCTGTTTGAAACTTGATCGTATGTAGTAGGAATTTGCAGATCCACTTCTTCAACCTGTGGTTCAACGGCGTGTTGCTCTGGCTGGGGGACCTGAGTCCCTCTTGATTAGCCAGAGACTCCCCGCTCTCCTGACTGACGTTTTCCTTTCTTCTTGGCGGCATAGTGTGGTCCCACCGGGCGTGCCAAAAATATGTTTGCACAATATTTGGTGTTGCGGGCGTGCCAGATGCGAAAATGCACCGATTTGTGTGAAAATGATAAAAATCTAACTTCTAAAAACAAACGAAAGTGAATTCTAAATTTGACCGTCGGTTCTAATCTCCTAAAACAACTATAACGCCAACATGAAGAAAACTATTGGAATTTGAGGAATAAACGCCTGACTTTGTTTATATTTTCAATAAACCGTAGGAATTTACAAGACGTAAACATATAAATATAAAGTTGTTGAAATCTAAAACGAGAGAATGCTAGAAATATGCTAGAAATCTTAAAAACTATCGCTTGAAGATTAAATTTTTGTAGAGAGTATTTTTGCAATTTTTTGCTGTAGAGTTGTGTTGTGTCTAGTAGTCTGTTTGCCGATCTCTTTTCTCCCCATGGCTGTGCGTTCCACTCCACTCCCCCATGATTCACGTTACCCCGATTTTCACGCCACGATCTCAACCTCCCACGTTCTTGCTTGGACGTTATCTGCTTATTTAAATACACTAATGTGCCTCTTGTTTTTCTCTAATAATTTAAACTTTTGGGCTTAGACAATTAATTGGGCTCAATTTAATTTTTGGTGCAAACACTAACTTCATCAATTGATTCAAATTTCAAATATTGAGCTTTGGATAGATTTTACAATCATGGTGTATCTTTTTCACTTTCAAATTGGTTTATTCGACCAATTTATTTGAATTTTTTTAGTGCAACTACTCGTGTTAGTTTTTGATAGTCAGTCGATTATATTATTCATTTGCACCAAAAAAATGGTAAACCCGTGAAAAATATTTAATTTTCGGAATTTTAGTTAATACAAGTTAGGGTTCACGTTATTTTGAAATAAATGAAGCCTATAATTGTCATCTTTTTATTACCTCTTCTCAAATATATAAACAATAATTTTTTTCCGTTATGTCCTAAATAAATTAGCAAGTTATCTATATTTGGTAGTATATTTTATATTTTTTTCCTATATGCTTCTCTCACAAAATGCATTAGTTATATACCATTAAAACACTTAGTAAATAATAATAAATTTGTATGTATAATAATAAACTTAATCTATATGAAAAATATATATTTGATTCTATAATTTTTTGGGAGAAGTTTTGTGTTCATCTCCTACCATCGTGTTAAGTTTAAAATAATCTAAGTTTTAACAATGATAAAAAAAAATACCGATTTGTTTTGGATTTAGATATTATATTGATGTAATTACACGATTCTAGCTACTGGACATGTCAATATGCTCATAGTTCTATCATAAACGCAAACTGAAGATATAATTATAATATCATCTATTGAATATGTTTTTAATGGGACCATATTATCGAAGAAGCATTTAGAGTCGACTGTTCAAACTCTAATCGCACTTCAGTCGGTCAGACTTCAACATATCAAGATAGATACAACAAACTCAAGTTGTTCAATGCTATCAGATAGAGTGTCAAGCATAATATCATACCAACTTCCGATTGACAAGAATGTCTTCTAAAATTTCAAGAATCGGTAAATTTTTCAGAAGCTAAAATAGTCGAAGCTGTGTAAACCAAAGAAACATTAAATAAGCATTTAATGCAGTGTACGATGAACGGAATTTGACAGATGTCTTTTGTGAGACTATATCACAGGTTTTTATTCGTGAGATGAGTCAAACATATCTATGTTTACAATAGAAATTAATATTTTTGGCATAAAAATTAATAATTTTCATGGGTAACTCAAATATAATATATGTATCAAAAAATTGATTCATAAGACCGTCTTATATGAGTTTTTTTGTAATATGAAATATATTTATATTTTATTTTAAATGTTTCTGTTGTGAAAATGTAAAAATTTATGGTAAAAAGTAAAAATCTCAAACTCTCAAAATTTACCAAACTACACACTTTATAATATTTTTCTCTCTACTCAATTGTATCAAATCTTTACAAATGGAGACCTATTTATAGGATTTCTTTGGAAAACAATCCAAAAACAATTTCATCAGTACATACATCATCACACACTAATTTTCAATATTCAACACCTAATTTTACCTAATTTTCAACATTCAACATTATAATTTTCAACACAAATATTTTTCATATTTTCAACACTCCCCCTTGTGATGATGATCATGATACGATGATGTCTTCATTACGTGATTTTGTACTGCCTCGTTAAAAACCTTACTAGGAAAAATCCATTGGGATAAAAAGCATAGTAAGGAAAAAAGAGTGCAGTCACGTAAACTCTCCCTCATGTTGACATGAACAATTCTTCACAAATTTCGTAGATTGCGCATCCCAATATTATATATGTGCTTTCTGAATATTGTCGTAGGAAGTGCCTTTGTGAAGAGATCTGATGATTTTTCACTTGATTGAATGTGACGAACATAAATACATTTATTCTTCTCAAGCTCCTTGGTGAATGCGAAGAATTTAGGAGAAATATGTTTAGTTCTATCGCTTTTTATGTATCCTTCTTTCATTTGAGCTACACATGCAGCATTATCTTCATATAGTATCACAGGCTTCTCGTCGAATGATAATCCACATGATATTTGGATATGTTGGCTCATTGATTTTAACCACACACATTCACGGCTTGCTTCATGTAGTGCAATAATCTCGGCATGATTTGATGAAGTTGTTACAAGCGTTTGTTTCTGTGAACGCCAAGAAATTGCAGTGCCTCCACGAGTAAATACATATCCAATTTGGGAACGTGCCTTATGTGGATCAGATAAGTATCCAGCATCGGCATAACCAATTATACTTGGATTAACATCTTTTGAATACAAAAGTCCCAAGTCTGTCGTTCATCGTAGATAACGGAATATATGTTTAATTCCGTTCCAGTGTCTCTTTGTTGGATATGTGCTAAATCTTGCCAACAAATTTATGGCAAAAGATATATCAGGCATTGTACAATTTGTGAGATACATAAGAGCACCGATAGCACTTAGATATGGTACTTCTGGACCAAGAATATCTTCATCATCTTCACATGGACGGAATGGATCCTTTTCTATGTTTAATAATCTAACAACCATTGTAGTACTTAAAGGATTCGATTTATCCATATTAAAACGTTTAAGGATCTTTTCTGTATAATTTGTCTGGTGAACAAATATTTCACATTCTTTTTGTTCAATTTGTAAACCCAGACAATACTTGGTTTTTCCAAGATCCTTCATTTCAAATTCTGTATGACACAACTTTTTGAATTTCCTTATTCGTTCCAATGATAGTTTAAATCATCAACATATACAGCAATAATTACGCATCTGGATGTTGTTTTCTTAATGAAAACACAAGGGCATATTGAATTATTTACATATCCCTTTTTCATCAAGTGGTCACTTAGTCGATTATACCACATTCGACCGGATTGCTTTAACCCATATAATGATCTTTGTAATTTCACAGAATAACATTCTCTGGGTTTTGAACTTTGTGCTTCAGGCATCTTAAATCCTTCAGGGATTTTCATATATATATTACTATCAAGTGATCAATATAAGTAAGCTGTAACAACATCCATAAGACGCATTTCTAAATTTTCAGATACCGCCAAGCTAATCAAATACCGAAACGTAATTGCATCCATTACGGGAGAATACGTTTCTTCATAATCAATTACAGGCCTTTGAGAAAAACCTTGCGCAACAAGTCGAGCTTTATATCTTACTATTTCATTTTTCTCATTTCAGCTTTCGAATAAAAACTCATTTGTATCCAACAGGTTTTACACCTTAGGTGTAAGGACTATAGGTCCAAAAACATTACGTTTATTTAGCGAATCCAATTCAACCTGGATGGCTTCTTTCCATTTTATCCAATCCTGCCGATTTTTACATTCACCAAAAGATTTTGGTTCATGATCTTCATTATCATTTATGATGTCGATGCCACATTATAAGAAAATATATCATCAATTTCTTCTATATCTTTTCGGTTCCATATTTTTTCAGTATTAATATAATTAATAGAGATTTCATGATTCTCGTCAGTTTGTGGTTCTGACAGAACATTTTCATCATCATGTGTTTCTTCAAGAACACCATTCTCTATTTTGTGATCATCATGTGTTTCTTCAGGAACATCATTCTTTATTTTGTGATCATCGTGTTTCTCTATGAATTTTCTTTTTCGAGGATTTTTATTCTTGGAACCGACTGGCCTTCCACGCTTCAGGCGTTTAATGACATCATGAGTATCTTCAATTTGTTTCTTCGGAATTTCAATTCGAGCAGGGGGATTTGCAGCATGTATATATGATTTAGTTACACATTTTGTGTCTGCAAATGCATCTGGTATTTGATTTGCTATTCTTTGCAAGTGCACAATTTGCTGTACATCTTTTTCACATTGTTTTGTTCTTGGATCCAGATGTAACAATGATGATACATACCATGTAATTTCTTTTTCGGTATGTTTCTGTTCTTCCCTAACATTGGGAAGATTTCCTCATTAAAATGACAATCAGCAAAACGTGCTGTGAACACGTCGCCTATCTGAGGTTCAAGATATCGAATGATTGATGGACTATCATAACCGATATAAATTCCAACCTTTCTTTGAGGTCCCATTTTATTTCGTTGCGGTGGTGCAATAGGCACATACACCATACATCCAAAAATTTTCAGATGAGAAATGTCTGGTTCTTTACCAAATGCAAGCTGCAATGGGGAGTATTTATAATATGCACTTGGTCTGATGCGAATTAATGAAGCAGCATGTAAAATTGCATGTCCCCATATAGAAATATGGAGCTTTGTTTTCATAATCATTGGTCTGGCAATCATTTGCAGACGATTAGTCAATGATTCAGCCAATCCATTCTGTGTATGTACATGAGCAACATGATGCTCAACAATGCTTCCCATAGACATACAATAATCATTGAAAGTTTGGGAAGTAAATTCACCAGCATTATCAAGTCTAATTTTCTTGATTGTATAATCGAGAAATTGATTCCTCAATTTTATTATTTGAGCAAGTAATCTTGCAAATGCAACATTTCGAGTTGACAATAAACATACATGTGACCATCTGCTGGAGGCATCAATCAATATCATAAAGTATCTGAATGGTCCACATGGTGGATGGATTGGTCCACAAATATCACCCTGAATACGTTCAAGAAACATTGGTAATTCAGTTTGAATTTTGGCTGGTGATGGTCTTATAATAAATTTTCCAAGAGAACATGCTTTACATTGAAACTTATTATTTTGAAAGATCTTCTGGTCTTTCAACGGATGACCATGTGTATTTTCTATAATTCTTCGCATCATTGTTGAACCAGGATGTCCTAATTGATCATGCCAATTGGTTAATATTGAAGAATTATCAACTACTATGTTTGATTCAATGGGACTTATATGTGTATAATGCAATCCAATAGGGAGCATTGGTAGTTTTTCAATAACATATTTCTTTCCTGATTTATATGTGATAAGACACATATACTTCTCATTCCTTTCATTCATTGTTTGAGTATCATAACCATGGGAATATATATCATTAAAACTCAACAAAATTCTTTTCGATTGTGGTGAATATAAAGCATCATTGATCAAAAATTTTGTACCATTAGGTAACAAAAATTGTGCTTTACCACATCCTTTAATCAAGTCTACAGGACCTGATATTGTATTCACCGTTGTTTTTGTTGGTTTTAGTTCCAAGAAATATCTTTTATCTTGGAGGATAGTGTGTATTGTACCACTATCGGGTATGCAAACTTCAGCTTTGCTCATAGCATTTTCCATGTTTGAACTTCAAAAAATAAATATGCAATGAAATAAAATTACTGACAATACATATGTAAATATAACACATATCATAATTGTACAATAAAACATTATTATATGAATACATGAAAAATAAATTATTGTACATTTATATTCTACCATTATATTGTTCATTTTCAGAGAAATCATTGAGAAAATCTGTAGCATCAATATTGTTCATTTCTATCCCACCAACATATTGATCATTACCAGAGAAATCATTCATAAAATAAACAGCATAAAAATGAGTTGAATCACTCAAACGGTCACTTCGTTTAGTGAAGTTGGTCTCTTTTTCTTTCCCCTTTATCCGATTCTTTATAGAGCTTGCAAAGGTGCTCAGGGGATCGACAAATACGAGACCAATGTCCTGGAGTGCCGCATCTGAAACAAGAACTTTCAAATATTTTCGAGTGATTTTCATTAACACTCATGTTCTCATGATGCCTTTTCTGTGGATGGTTCGTGACGCTCTTTTGAGATGAGTTATAAAAATAACTATCTCTATTGTTTTCAAAACCACGGCCTCGACCACGACCACGACCAATTCCACGTCCACGTCCACGACCACGACCTCGACCTCGACCTCGACCTCGACCAAAACCTTGTCTCTGGATTTGATTTTGGTTTTCCAGGTTTAAATTCATTTTTACTCACAGCATTTACTTCTGGAAATGTTGTTGATCCAGTGGGTCGGGACTGATGATTTCTCATTAATAGCTCATTGTTCTTTTCCGCCACAATAAGACAGGCGATGAGTTCAGAATATCTCGCAAATCCACGTACTCTATATTGTTGCTGTAAAGTTATATTTGATGCGTGAAACGTGGAAAATATTTTTTCAAGCATTTCCGATTCTGTAACCTCATGTCCACAAAATTTTAGCTGCGAGATTATTCGATACATCGCTGAATTATAATCACTGACTTTCTTAAAATCTTGGAATCTTAACATATTCCATTCATCACGGGCGGTCGGAAGTATAACTTCCCTTATATGTTCAAATCTTTCTTTCAATCCTTTCCACAGAGCCATGAGATCTTTTTTGATGAGATATTCACATTTTAAACCTTCATCGAGATGTCGACGCAAAAATATTATAGCTTTTGCTTTTTCTTGTGATGAAGATATACCATTTTCTTTAATGGTCTCGCTTAGACCCAATGACTCAAGATGTATTTCTACATCGAGAGTCCATGGCATATAATTTTTTTCCGTGATGTCGAGCGCAACAAATTCGAGCTTTGTCAAATTTGACATGGTGGTACTAAAAAATTACGATGCATTTTATTAGTTAATGAATATTTCAATACAAAGTAGTGGATAAACAACAAGTATAAGCATTTGTAAAAATAAAGAAAACACATGAGGAGGATATTCTCCGATAAATAAAAGACTCGTGAGTATGATAACCAAAATAATTAAAAATAACCTTGAGAAAGTCATCTTCTTTTTTCTTCGAAAATTCGATGAAGAATAATTTTTAGAGAATAGGAGAAAGTTGGAGTGATTGAAAGAGTTTGTGAGATCATATTTATAGGGCAAAAACTAGCCGTTTTATTACCGTTTATGACCGTTGGTTTACAAAAAAATAAATGTATGTATTTGTATAATTTTATGGTAATAATATGATGTATATAATATTAGTCATGTTTAAATAATTATGTATATCATATCACATTATTATAATGAAGTGTCATAAGTTATTTTGTTTAAAAACCTTATAGGCTTTTATACTTGTCGTATCCCTTACCGGGAGTGTGGGATGTCGTCTTAACATCCTCTCAGGATTTATAACAAGTTTTTGAAAAATTTATTTTTATTATTTCTACTAATAACATTATATTATATATTAAATATATACACAATAAATAAATAACAGTAAAATAAATATTATTACTTTTGTTACCTTTTTCTTCTGTTTGGAGCTTGGAAAAGTATGGAGGACTTTTAGAGCTTCGTGCTGATAACGTGTTGGTAAAAAGTAAAAATCTCAAACTCTCAAAATTTATCAAACTACACACTTTATAATATTTTTCTCTCTACTCAATTGTATCAAATCTTTACAAATGGTGACCTATTTATAGGATTTCTTTGGAAAACAATCCAAAAACAATTTTATCATTACATACATCATCACACACTAATTTTCAATATTCAACACCTAATTTTACTTAATTTTCAACATTCAACATTATAATTTTCAACACAAATATTTTTTATATTTTCAACAGTTTCGATTTAGTTATAATATTGTATAAAATTAAATTTGGCATTACATTTAGCGACGATTTTTTTTATAATAATAAAATATGATTAAATACAGTATACTTATCATATGGCCTGCGACAACCCACTTCTATCTGTCATGTTTTTTCCCTGCATCTCTCTCTCTACCCCCAATCCAATCGGAGAACCCTAAACCATCTCTAATTCAGTTTTTATCTCACCAACGATTTATGTTTCTGCTTTGAAATTCTGCATCCCACACATCATCCTGTGTCAGGCATAACAAATTGCAATTTTTTTTTCTTTTTATGATCTCTGGGAAACAGATGGTTTGAGAGGTTGCATTTTGGGGGGAATTGTTGCCGTCATTTGCCGGTGACGAATTTCTTCGTGTACGATTTACACTCGAGAAATATTGAGAGAGGGAGGCAGAAATATGGCCAACTTGGAGTTGCAGATGAACCCTCAAATGGAGCAGATTCATGGGGAAATTCGCGATACCATGCGTGCCCTTGCGTAGTGTTTATCTTCATGCTTTTATCTACGGCCTGGTTATGTGCTTTTTTGGGGCATTTGCCTTTTTTTGTTTATTTACGGCATATTTTGGATGGTTGTTCAACTTAATTTTTTTTAAACCTTCTTGAAGATCTGCTTTTTATGTTATGTTGTCCTTTGACTTTCTGTGTTGCTTGTGAATGCAATTGTCTGATATCGGTTGAAGTCATCAAGTCCTCTTTGTGCTTCTGCTCCTCATCCTTTCTGGGACTACATTATTAGATGGCTGTGTTTGGTTGGTGTTAGCAATGCTAATGACCGTATAACGCTGAATCGTTTCTCCTAGTGAAGCTTCTCAATTGTTGATAGTTATTACCTATTTGGCCCAATTGCATGATGAGGAGCTTTCTTCAAGTCAATTTCGATTTTAACTTTCTATCCTCCGCTTATCTGTATATATGAATTATTAATGGTCTTCTTATTTTCCTGGCAACATCACGTTTTTTATAATTAGCGATTTTTTGGGTATGGGCCTATGGTTCGGATATTTGTTTTCGATGATAAGTAAGTTGTGAAAGAGTTATCATTTTTTCTCCATCTGGGATATGGGCCTATGGTTTGGATACCTTTTACTTTTTATCCATCTGGAGATTTTTCGATGTTCTAGTGCAAGCCAGTCTTAATAGTGGCACCTTATTGTAATTAATCTTCACTGTCTCTCATTCCTAAATCAGAAATGGCTTTCAAAAGCTGGATAAAATTAAAGATTCCAACAGACAAAGTAAACAGCTAGAGGATCTTACCGGGAAGATGAGGGAGTGCAAAAGGTAATTTTACCTTTTATTTCTGTAATTTGGCTTCTCTATAGTGTTGTCCACTTTTGTGTTGAGAGAGTTACACCTATTACATGTATGAAATGCTTGTTGGAACACATGTCTGATTCATCCTAGCTTTTGGCTCTTTTTTGAACTGTGGCTGTTAACTGGAGTTCAGAGTCGTAGGATTTATTTCTGTCAATCTTGCAAGCATCATGCCTTGAAAACCCCTTTGTTCACTTTTGATCACATGTTAAATGACTAGATTGATTAAAGAACTTGACCGCGAAATTAAAGATGAGGAAAGCAAAAATTCTCCGGAGATTACCAAGCAGCTAAATGATGAGAAGCAATCCATGGTAAGCATATTAGAAAGTTGAATTCCTTTTAGATTTGAAGGTTCTGAAGAATACTCCTATACTGACATGTCGATGTTTTTAGTCATGGCATTGTTTACATTTTCAAATAATATATTTATTCTTTTCTACAGCATATCATACACAAAAGCATCCTTAAATACTGAGGCAATTTAATATTTCTTGCAAGCCAAAAAGAAGAAGTTATATTAGTTTCTTGTTAGCCTTACTCACTTTTAGGTAGCAGTATAGCACAGAGGTTATATAAGTGGGCACCATACTGCTGGATGTTATTTTAACAATCATCATTGCCTTCAATTATCATACACACAGAACATAATGGTCAGTTTTGAATGGTGGAATATAAGCCTTTGTTGTAAAAAATGATTATAAACTTGTCTTCTAAAAGTTCTAGGTGGTTTATGTGGTCTTAATGTTTTGATGTATTATACTTTTGATTTTTGTCATGGGTCTTATGTCTCGAATTCATCATGTCTAGATCATTGTTTAAGACTTTTCACAGCATCCTGATACCAAAAACACCTGCATACTGATGCAGATTTTGTTTTATTGCTCTTATGAAGTTCTTCATTTTATTTCCTTTTTTTATTTCAGATCAAAGAGTTGAATTCATATGTAGCCCTGAGGAAAACGTAAGCACATTGTTTCTGTTTTAATTAATAACTCACTGATTATAGTCGATTGATGATCAAAATGCTGTCAATTTTCAATTTGATCAAAACCAAGGATTTGGTTTTTGTTAAATGGTGAAAACAGAAGCAAGTTTGAATCCACAGATTTTTATAGTTGATATTTGGGTCTGGCTTATGACTTGTTGCTTTGATGCAAAATGTTATGTCATTCCCAGTTCTGTCAGGAGTCAGGCTCCTTCACTTTTGCTCTAATATCTTATCATCATAAGGTGGGATCATTGTTATTTTAAGTGAAAACATATGTAGACTGATGATAAACTGTCATGTTAGGTCAATCTAATTTTGAATTGATTATTTCCTTTTTGTCTTTCTATTTTCCAACGGGAAGCTGGTACTTGTCCTTCATGATCTTTAAGCATGATTTAAATCAAATCCATGCCACATAAGCACAATGCTTTTCCATGTCATTTTAATAATTTCAGATGCTATTTTCTTGGGCAGTTTCTTCTCTTTAACAATTATTCAAATCATGAGATGTTGTAGATTTGATTGCATCCCTGGTCATTTTTGAAAGTTTTAAAGCATTAATGCACCTACATATGTTTCCCAAGGAGGGGGTAATCAAGGAAATTTATGTTTCCAAATTATATTGCATTGGTTTTCCTTTATGTGCTTGTTCAATGTAGACAAATTCTTCAAAGTAGGAAAGAGTATTTGTAACTAGTTTCATATTGCATTCCCTTTTTTCTGCTCAATATGTGAGTTTTAAGGCATGTGTCCATCTATATTTTCTTCCAGTGAAGAGTTAAGAAAGGGCAGTGATGTTTCCAAATTAAATGGCATCCGTTTTACTTTTGCTTTTTTTACTTGTTTAACCAAGACAGGAAGTTCAAAGTGGAAAAGAGTGATTCTGATGCATGATGATGATGATGTTTCTTTATAAACAATAATGAAAGATTGCTTGTGAAATTTTGGAAACATTGATGTAATCTTTGATATGAATAATCAGTTCCCTGTCCATATTGTCTTTCTTCTTTGCTTTTTCTTCTTTACTATGTCTATCTTGCAATGGTGGTGCAGGTACATGAGCTCTCTTGGAAATAAGAGGGTCGAACTCTTCGATATGGGAGCTGGTGGAATTGAGCCTACAGATGATGAGAATGTTCAAGTGACATCAGGTCCATACCCCGCCTTTCTTATTAATTAGTTGGATTGCATTGTTGCAGTTACCTTCTATGAGTAAAAAGGGAAAGAATGGGGCCTGCCGCCTGTTATATTATCGTTGATAGATGTACTCATGTACAGACACAAACTGTTAATCTAAATCCATGTTTGTTTGTTTTTTTTTTTAAATTCTTGTTAACTAGTCTATAAAGCGCCGCCATATAGGGATATATTATTCCTCCCTTTAACGAAATTGTTATGTTCAGAAAATATTTTATGTTCAAAACCTTGATGATTCCATATGCTTAAAAAGCTTTTAAATCCATGGCCTCTGTCGGCTTGTTATAACCTAGTTTTACCTTACCCCCCTGCTTGTTTTCCTTTCTTTCTTTCATGAGAATACCTCCCTGTGCTCTCGTTTGGTCTCATTGAAATTTTAAATCCATTTGTTTGGCTGAGTCATTATTATTTACTTCATGCTCATTGTTTGTTGAATCTAACCACTTCTTCCTAAAATATTTTGTGTCCTGTCCTTAAGATCCTTCATCTTAACTTTAGTTAATGCTTTATAAATGAGAATGGTAATAACACAGTCTATGTTCTACCTTTGCTTCTCGATTCAATGTGGAACCTGAATTGGTACTCTTGTTGTTGAAATCAGAGAAGCAGCTAACAGTGTCATTCTACTTAGTATGATTCACCATGGTGATTACCTGATTTGATATGAATGCTATGCTGTTGAACTGTTGAACTGTAATCTGCATATAATATTATGCCAAAAAAAATTTCAATCACCTTGTGTCTTGCTGATATCTCACCTTTCATTTTCATGGATTAATGTAGAAATGTCAAATCAGGAGCTTATCGATGCTGGCACGAAGAGAATGGATGAAACTGACCAAGCCATTGAACGCTCCAAGCAGGTAGATGAAAGTACATGCTGAATTCTTATAGGTTGAAAGTTTCTAAATTCTATGATTATTTAGGTGGTTCATCAAACAATCGAAGTGGGAACACAGACTGCTACTACTTTGAAGGGCCAAGTGAGTGAAATTTTGTGCTCACTTTATTTTATTGTCCTCAAGTATTTCATAGCCAAATCATATCTATCTTTTTAAATATGGCAGACTGAACAAATGGGTCGTATTGTCAATGAACTGGACACCATCCAGTTCTCTATCAAAAAGGCATCCCAGCTTGTTAAGGAGATTGGTAGGCAGGTACATCTGCTGGAAACATCATCTCTTTTTTCTTGACCCTGTCACTTTTATACGATGCTACAAGGCAACACCTTGAAATTTTATACAAAATGAAACTGCCTGTGTCCACGTGAGAGGCTACGGGTAGCTATATGTGCAAAAATTGCAGGTCAAACCTAAGAAAATTGAAATATTTTGAGATGCTTATTGGGTTGGGTTTTTTTTATAAAGATGGTCTAATTTTTAGTTTTTCTCATGTGTATACTTCATTAGATTTCTCATTTTTATTGACTTTATTGATATCAAGTTCTCTTGTTTTCCAGGTGGCAACTGATAAATGCATCATGATGTTTCTTTTTCTGATTGTATGTGGAGTTATTGCCATAATCGTCGTGAAGGTATTTTAGGTTTTGGACTTTAAATTTGACATTAACACGGTATTCATTTTTCAAAATCAATATATTAGTTGATTTCAAGCTGCGCACAAGTTGGTTTCCATTTATACTATCCGTGTCACTAGACCATTTTTAATTATGAGAAATAAATTTTTGATATTAATGATAATGATTTCTCATTCATAAGAAGTGTGGAATCTTTTTTCTTGAATATCCTTCTTGACATCTAACAGTCTCGTATGTTGAATACTCTGTCATGAGTTTATAAAATGTTGACATGTCAATGCGTAGTTTCTTTTAGTTACATACGCACCTTGGCACATTTTTAAGGCTTAAGGTATGCTTTAAGCACCCCTCAGCTAATGAGATTTTGAATGATACTTGAAATACCATTTAATATCTATCTTTCACATTTGCTCGTGTACTAACATACGTTTTTCTAGAATTTTGATTTTGTTATTTAATTGTGACAGACATGCTCGATGTTTTTGTTAGTGCGTCTAGAATTTGTAATATCAATCTTTACTGCACTATGCACTGCCCAGACTCTCTGGGGCGCGTATCAACTCAAGAATGTGTTTTGTTACTTTAATAAGTATGGCCTTACATCTCGTATATTTTCGTTTTTTAATATGTATTATTTGTTTTAGTTCTACTTTATGCACTCTCCACCAATATTGATTGCATGAGAGTTGTGTGTTTCTTAGATAGTGAATCCCAACAACAAAAGCATACGGGATATTCCTGGATTGGCTCCTCCGGCTCCAACAACAAGGAGACTACTGTATGTAAGGCCTGCGCACCAATTTTGGTAAATTTGTCATTGAAGGGTTACAATACCATCCAAGTTTTCATGAGTTTCCCTTGATGACCCAATTTGTGCTGCCTTGTGTCTTAATTTTCTTCAAAGCTTCCTACTTGAGATGTGCATATTTGTACGATAATTTATTCTGTACACATGTATAGCATGAGTGGCTTGTTAATCCGTTATTTGTTCTTTTTTCCGTTCTGCTTGATTGCTGTTATTCTTCACGTATGATAAACGAGATGTTGCGAGTGACAAGAACAAATGGATATGTCAATCTTGTTTATTTATGCTTTTTTCGATTCTTTTTCCCTTGTGTCATTTTCGGGTTGCTGATGGTACAAGCAATGGTGAATATTACTCTAATTTTCTTTATATAACGCCTCGAATAAATTTATCACCAGATAAAAGTTATAGAGTCGACTGATGATTACATGACATGCAATGAATGTGCATCGACAAACGGCTACTTGTTAAATAAACCTCATCGTAGAAGGAATTTACAATCAAAAAAATAGAAAATTGACTGTAAAAGGCATGTACTTTGGCTAATGTAAAAAAATTGAGTTGTACTGGTTCATACATTACGACTACTTTGCTGCATCTGAGTTCTTCCAACATGAGACAACCTGGACGATGAACTGGGAGGAACCAGGGGCGTCTCTTCGTCTATTACAACCTCGTTGTCAGCATCACCAATACCGCTACCATCTGTTCTGTATACATCGGATGACTTCTTTTCGAACACCCAATCCTGAACCGACCAAGGAATCTAAGCTAACATACCATAGATAAAATAGAGTTTTGGGATTCAAAGTTACCTTTGTAATCCTTTCAGGAACGTTTTGAGAAGATTCCTTCACCTTCAAGTAGTTGTACAAGACTACCCCTCAAAGCGCTGCATGAAAATTTTATTAGCTAGAATGAGAGGCCATACTTAGAGTTCAATTAATGCGACGGTGAAAATATGTTTACCAATGCCGTAGCCAATAATGTTCAGACCAGTGATCGTTGATTGTGGGAAAATCATTGTTGAGAGGGCTATAAGTATCCAGTCCTTGAGAACACCGGCAACTCGAACCGTCACTGCACCAGTTCTGCCTATCACTAAGAAGATTGAGAAGTTCAACAGTAGAGCGCAAATGGCATTGGAAAAGAAGATCCACATATTAAACTGAATTTGAGATACTTCTATCCCAGGTTGCTCCAGGCAGTACCAAGGGACAAACAAAAATATGAAACTGCATGGCGCGATGTAGTATAAGCTTGTGATGGGGTTTAGAGTCGAGCCCTTCCTCTGTAGAAGGACTTGAGTCAAGACCAGTCTCAGAGCTTCCGCAAATATGCCCGTAACCTGATAAACTGTGCCGATCACATTAAAATGAATTTCCCCATAAGAGGAAACGACAACTCCAACACTGATCAAAACCATGTTAAAAAACACGTCCCATCTTAGTTTGTCGGTACCACACAGAACAGCCACGGTAAATGTTGCCACAGGCACTGCAAGAATAAATTTTTTTTCTTAGATTCGAAAAACATTAATAATGATATCAAATCATCGATGGGTTGTTTGTTTTGCTTACTAAGGGCCTTGAGCATCTGAATGAAAGCCACTGATATATGCAAGTAAGCAGTGACCAAACCTGTGGAAAATAGGAATAGTCGTTAGTGCTATAGTTTTCAGGAATAGATGATTTTATCAGCCTCTGTACCGTCAAGAAATTTAGCATTCTCTGGAGGTGCATCGGTGTAAATAAATTTGTGATGTGGGAAAACCTTCTATATGAAAATCACGAGTTTCCTTTCAGTCCCTTCCTCTTTCTCGTAACCTTTTCTATGATTTTGATGCTCTTGAAAGCATTATAAGAAAATAGTGAGAATCCTGCTCAAATATTTTTCTTAAAAAAAATCTTATCAAAACCGGTTGATAAAATTCCAAAGCTAACAAAGTCGAGCTAAGAATAATAGGACTAGAGCACTATGACAAAAGTTCATCTTGATTTTGTACAACATTTACTCATATCCATAGCTGACAATTTACATAAAGAAACAAAAAACTTCAAGTGTTCCCCTACAAGTTTACTGTACATGGACCATCATGCTATGCGTTAAGTCCATGCACTTCAATAACTAGTGCATTTCTTTATTCCTCATGTTTGGTGGTCCAATATTTCAGATTCTCTATTCCGTTCTCAAAAATTGTTCCTTCATTTATGAGGTTCAAATTCCTCATTTCACGTGTTTTGGATGTTCGATTGGTTTAAAATTCTATATCGTCACTGTTAAGTACGTACCAAAGACTTGATGCGAAGAAGGCACTAATTGGGATCACACAAGATGCATATCTGCAATCCAAGAGGGAGAATAAGAAGACAAAAAAAAAATATTTATAGGAACATAAGATTGATATAGGAAAAATCAGAATAAATATAAAGTGGAATAACCCTCATACATGCGGAAAGTCATTTTAACTGGAGACACGACCTGCAGCGAATTCGGTTAAGATCATGCTAAGTAAGAAAAAATAAATAAAGTCATCCAAACATTGATATTTTGAGGTGTTTCCAGCATTTTGTGATGAGGAGTTGGACTGGGACACGGAATTACTCCACAGCAGTGGCCAACCGATCACCTTTGAAAGAACATACTTTAAAGATCGATATTGTTTTGTCCAATAATGTAAAGCCATAATCATGATAACTGATAAATGTATATACATATATATATATATATATAAAGACGCGCATGTGTGTGTGCATATCAAATCAAACTTTCCTTCTTTGGTTAGTGTGCGTGTGTATGCGCATATCAAATCAAACTGTCCTACTTTGGTTCTCCTTGCACTGGAAGGTTGTGTGTGTCTGTGTCTGCGTATCAAAACAAACTTTCCTACTTTGGTGTGCGCGCGAATATCAAATCAAACTTTCCTACTTTGGTTCCCCTTGCACTGGAATCCTAAATCACAGCAGACGAATAATTAAATGCCTTAAAAAATGCAAGGACTCAAGAAAGTAAGTGTTCAAATAAAGAGAGAAATATTTGCACCTCCCGCTTTTTCATTTTTTCATGCTGAAAGATGTTCTTGCATTTGCAATTGATTAGTAAAACGACAACCATTATATGCGCAAGATAACTTAGGTATCCATGCACCCTTGATCCTAAGCTCAAGGTTTAACAAAAGCATATGCCTCGTCAAAGTGAGCCCGCACTAATGAGTAATATTAAAAAATGCAGGAGTACGAAGAAAATAATGTTAATAGTAAAATATCCAATATGAAAATAAATGTTACAGTTGAGGCGGATTTTCCTTGGGGTTTTAAATAAATATGGGTAAGATATCAATACGCGTGTTTTTCTCATGTCACAGCATGATTTGGTGACACCATATGATAAGAGAAATTTTATAGTTAACATGCGGCAGGTAGACGTACCTTGAAGACGCGAATAAGGAAAAATGCCACTGCACCGGAGAATCCCATATGTATCATAGTAAGTGTTATTGGAAATGGAAAGTTAAAGTATTTCGGAGAAAGAACCCACTACAAAAGTCAATGTCAGTGCATATCAATAGCAACCAGGATAAAGCATTAACAAATTATGAAATGAAAATGGGGGCATGACAAGTAACTAAAAAGTAAGCTGAGAAAGACCAAACTTGTGAAAGCATTAATAAATTATGAAATGAAAATCTATGCTCAACACGAGAGTAGATGTTACTTTGACTCAAAAGTTGTATACTGAGGCTGACATCACACATATTTTACACAAGGGAAAGAGCTGAGTGTCAGAAATGATAGTCAAAATCTAGTACCTTGTTATATAAAATAACTCCAGATGAAAGTGTAATGTAGATTAGAAGGTAGAAATATGTTAAGATTAATGATCTATTTATCATTTTTACTGCGGTCTTCTGCTGCACCGGGTCCTCAGAAGGGTCAAGCTCCGCTCAGCAATAAAAACAGGTGATCTCTAACATGCTTAACCAGAAATAAGGATATCAGAAGAAAGATCAGGTAGTAGTTCCACAATCATGGGCAATCTTCACCGTATCACAGACTTGCATCTGATTCTGGCCAATTTAAACATATCCCAATCCTCAAATTGTCCTCCGCCTCAAACTTGTCCAGATATATCAAAGTAAAAAAACAGCAGCCCCAGGGACTAAGCTGAGAAAGACCAACGAAAGAGATTAACATGTAGTGTCGTGATTGAGAAAGAATGTATACACAATATCATCATGCACTATTTCACAGATAATATGCGCATTCGATAATATCTTGCAAGGCGAAAAGAACTAATACTCGTGAATGAATGACAAAGATTTAAGACAATCAGCAGTCTCAAGTTGCATCACTATAGCAGTATCTGGAAAAATCACGCCCACGTGAGATCCAGATTCATTCATAAACTGCTGCTATTTTTACTCAGGATTCACTAGATTAATCCCGTAACATATGCTTATTTGTGTCCGCACTATCACTTAACATTCAAATTGCAGGACATAAATTAAACTGTATAAATGGTGATGACGAAGGCATAGCTGTAAGACAACTAGTTTCCCGTTTCTCAACCTCAGCAGTTTATCCCCAAAAGCTCTTACCCTCTTACATCAGCCCACAAACCTTAGCAATACATCGCACCCGATAATGAAGGAAAAAGAACTAAAAACAAAATCACGTAAATCAAATCGAGGAAAACAACTGAATCTTTCTCCACAGATACAAAGGCACGCAGCCACGCACACTACAAAAACAAAGGAACTGCAAAGATGAAATCTTGAACAATACAATGAAAATCAAAAAAAGAGGATGCATACTGTGTAGAGCCGTGAATTAGAAGAAAGGGGAAGTGGGTTCCGAGTTTTACCTCCTACCTCGAAGTCGCAAGGATGCATACTGTGTAGAGCCGTGAATTAGAAGAAAGGGAGGGTTATATTTCAAAAAAAGATTGGATTCGGAGTTTAGATTTGACAAAAATTCGCAGTGGCAGAGGGCGAGCTAGCAATCGGCAGCAGAGTAACAAATGTGGAGTAATCAATCGCACCGGGTTAGCGTGCTTTCTAGCGATCATCCTACTCATACCATCCCCTCCTATATTAAAAATTTCCTACTGAATCATACACCAATCGCCTATCAACTTTTTCGGCTTTCCTTTGACTTATTATCTTGGTTATATTGGACTATAAATAAAAAGAATGGAAAAAATTTAAAAATCTTATATTATTTTGTTTATCAAAATTTTAAAGAATAAATAAACATTTTTTTTAAATTCAATTTTTTTTTTTGTCATTTTTTATATGAATAAATTTTGATTAAAAAAATAATTATTTTTTGGATATGTTAAAATTATTTATAAACACATAATTCTATTAAAATACATATTTTAAAGTTCTATTACGATACATAACAATAATAACAACAATTTACAGACACTCTTTAAAAAAAAAATGAAAAACATAATATTATATCGAAAAAACATCAAATTTAAATCGAATTTTAAAAAATAAATTGAAAATAATTCACATTTAATTACGTATTTATTTCCTATTTGTTTTAAATATTAACGAAGTATGTGAATACATTAATAATGATAAAAAAATTTTATAACATATTATTTTTGACAAAAAACTTTGTCTATATATATGTGCGTGTGCGTGTGAACCATATAAAATAAAAAAATATATAAATAATACCCTTAAATCAAAATATAAAATGTACGGAAAAAATAATAATAAAATTTTGATAATGAAAAATACATTTTAAACTTGAATTTCTGTTGTTTAATTTTTATATGTTGGTAGATCGTATCAACGAACTAATCAGAGTTTAAGCGTTAAATGTATTTTTAAATGATTTAAAAGTAGTTTGTGTTTTTAATTGAATTCAGTTTCAATTTGAATAAAAATATAAAAAACACATAATTCATAGATTACATTTAAATTGATATAAAATGAATTAAATTCAAATTTGAATTAATAAAAGAAATGATATGATCAATTCAAGCAATAATTGAAATTTATATTTTCAAATTTCTTCCATTCACATTTGAATTTTTTTAAAAAGAAAATATATAATTTTTTATTACAAAAATATTAATAAAAATCGCATAAAATTAAATGTTTTCAATCATTTATTGTAGTTCACCTATTTCGAGATTAATGATATATCTTTCTTTTTTTAGAATTATCATTTTGGCGAGAACTTAGTACTTTAGGCAAAAACTCACCTTATATATATATTTGAATTCAAATTATATTCAGCACAACCTCGTTGGTACAAATCGTGTGATGAAACCAATATATTAAATCGTGTGATGGATCCGATGTTAAATTTTTTAATGTTATTTATTTTTTCAAGATATTTGGATTTAATTTGAAATTAAAAGTAAAATTTATATTTTCAAAATATTCAATTTTAAAACTGAAATTTTAAAAAATAATTTGATATGTATTACGACAATTTATTAATTTTCATACTTTAATCAATTATCAAATATTGAAAATAGTGTTATCCAATAGGAGTGAGAACTTCGAAAAAGAACTCTGAAAAAACAACCCATTTTTTTGTTATTTTCAAATGAAAATTGAAATATTATTCAATATATTAATAAATAAATTTTTTTATTTCCATATTTAGCAACAAAATTGGCGGGAACTTACTAAATATAGCAGCCAACTATATATATATATATAAATAAAGAAAATAAAAAACATATAATTTACAAATTACATTTAAATTGATATAAAAATAATAACATTCAAATTTGAATTAATAAAAGAATTGATATAATCAATGCAAACAATAATTGAAGTTATCATTTATTACAGTACACATATTTCGAGATTCATTATATTTATATCTTTCTTTTTTTAGAATTGTCATTTTAGCGAGAACTTACTATTTTAAGCAAAACTCTGATTATATATATATATATATATATATATATATATATATATATATATATATATATATATATATATATCTTCGTAACATAGATAATTATTGAGTCTTAATTATCCAGCTTTCAATCATCACACTACTTTGCGACTAAGTAGCAATCAAACATGGGATATCAACTCTCGTAACGATTTAGGATAGATATATATGGTGGGATGAGTTTCGGCCCGAGGCCGGTTTTTCCGAACATATAGTATATTTAATTTAATTTTATATATATTGATAAAAAAATATTTAACTTAGGCTCATGCTTAAAAATATTATTAAGTACAAGTTTTTGGTTTATTGAATGTTATCCAGTAATAAAAATATTTGACCAAATTTAACTTGATTTGAATTAACAAATCAACGTAAAACCTGAAAAAAAATTGAATCTTTTTCCAAAATCCAATAAATAATAAATTGTATAACAAATGAGTAAATATGATATGTAAATTAGTAAAACTAAAAAATGAGAACAAATTTTGATTTTTTTCTAAAAAAAAAAATCAAAGGGTGATTAGACTATAACATATAATATTAAGTGTTTATAGAACATCAACATCAACTTGTAATGTATATTTGGTTAAATATATTATTGATTTTATATCTGAAAAATTTGTCCGTAAATTATAATTTTTTACCTTTTATTTTCTTAACTTCGTTAACTCAAACCATTTTTAGAACATTAGAAATATTTCAAAATTGTGTTGTAATAATTTTTGGTGTTTTAACGAAATAACAAAATGAATATAATAATTATTGTGTATCATACGGCCGGGACAACTCCCATATTTTCCCAGTTACCCGAATATCGAATTCTTTTTTGACTATATCTTGTATGTAGATCAGATCGATCTATCTCACTATTACACGGAAGGCATACCCTAAAATGTATTAACTCCAAAAAAATACTCCATTTTTTGGGAAAATGGCCCATTGTTCCAAATGAACACTAGTGTCAGTCAATGCACCCAAAAATCTGAGTGTCAACCGATTGGTAATAGTTTGTCTTTTATCATTTATATTATTATAATGTTCTTTTCCGAACATATTTGATTATATAATAAAATCTAAACTGACATCTAAATGAAAATTAATTGATTATCTCGCGTAAACCTACTTCCGCTGTTTTTTACTGTGCATTTGGTAAATTTTTGACGTAGCCCAATATCCTGCAACCTATGTTAGCAAAGTAAATTATGTTGTTTAAGTCACGTGTGACAAAATCGTCCGAAAAGATATTAATACGAGAAATCAAACTCCAAACCATTGACAAAACTATTATCTACTCTACCAACTCGCAAATCAAATGTATCATTCGAACATATTATATGTTTTGTTCTTTCCGGTTGAAACTCACCAATACTAACTACCATCCGCTTGTTGGTCGCTTAAAATGTTTTTGCCCGATCGGGCCCAAGCCATAATGGGCTGAACAAGATGGGAAAGATATAATTAAAGATATAATTTGGGGTGTAGGATAGGATAATTAAAGGATTATTAATTAGAATGATTAAAAAATGAGAGATGATGATAAATAATATAGTGAGATAAAATACATGATGTTTGGTGTAATTTTAAAATTATGGATTAATTTTGTGTATTATATTGAAATGACCAAAATATCCTCACACTATGTGTATATACATAAAAAATAAGTAAATAAATAATAGAAAATAAAATAATAATAATAATAAACAAATAAATAATTTTAAAAAATATTTGATTAATTCTTATTATTTTTAATATTATTTTATTACCTATTCATTAAATATCATTCATTATTATCTTTTTTTCTTGTTAATATTTATTATATATTTATTTCTTATTATTTATAATGATTTTGTTGATTTTACGTTGATTATTTCTTATTATTTTGTTACTAATTCATTTTTATTTTACTAATTATTCTTTTTCCAACTCGTAACTGTTATTATTTATTAAAAAAAATTATTATTATTTATTAATAACTTTTTTATTATACAAATTCTGATATTAATAATAAAAATTCATTTTCTTTATTTTCTAAAATTATTTTTTTATACAATAATTATTCTCGTTATAATTAATGATATATTATTTTAATCAATAATTTAATTATAGTTTCATCATTAATTATAATTAAAATTAATCAGTAATTTTATTATTCAATAATTTCTTATTAATTTAATTAAATTTTTTATCATTATTTAATTTATTATTATTATTATATTACATCTTATTATTTATTTATTTGTTATTATTATTATAAATTTGAATTATATAATTTGAAAATTAATTAAAAATTAAACAGTGAGTAGTAAATTCATAAGTTGGGATTAAGACGATTTTTAAGATTGTACAATTATATTTTATTGCATAAACTTTTATATTTTAATATTTATCTCGAATTCTTATATAAATATTATTAAATCATATGTATAAATTTAGTTCATACTTGTTATTAAAGGGTAAAACAAGAATTATATATTATTGTCTTTGGGTTGTATGAAGAATCACTTGGACAAGATGTGATAGTTAATCTCTCATGTAATATATACAGTTCGGGCCATACACGGGCCATGTGATAGCCCACAAGATAATTGGGAGTACCAATACTTATATCAAACATGTGATGAGGAGTGATTACTCATCAATCACCCTTTTATCATGCCAACCAAACTAAGGGTAATATGATAATACATTTTATCTCTTGGAGTAGGTCTCTTGTAAGACGATCTCATGGATCTTTATCTGTGAGACGGGTCAACCCTACCGATATTCACAATAAAAAGTAACACTATTAGCATAAAAAGTAATAATTTTTCATGGATGACCGAAATAAGAGATCCGTCTCATAAAATACGACATGTGAGACTGTCTCAAACAAATTTTTTTCTATATCTTCTGAGATGCTTTTATGGATTTGTGCGTTAAATAGATCAGTTTGATTCATATTTAGATTGAAAAATAATACTTTTGACACAAAAATCACCGCGATTTTTTTTAAACCGCGTAATCACAACAATTTCCCGATGATACTAGTAATTTATCACTTGATTTTTTATGATAATAACTAAAATTAATAATCGAAATATAGTTACACGACTATAATTGAATCAACAGATCATACATGTCTAAAAATGTTAGGCTCAAATATATACTAGACTAAAATCGACATTCTACCTTTCATTTATGTTTTTTTAATTTCACCCTAAAAAAATTTTATAACACAATCGAAATATTAACATGTACATCGTCGGTATTATTTTTTTTTTTGAAAAAAATAACATAAAAAAAAGACAATTGAATGAAGATAAATTCAGAAAATGAAGGATGCAGAAGAAGTTGGGTATTATTGAGAGGCATCTCTTTTTATTTGCTGAAGGGTCAATATCTCCATGTACTCTCCCCCAACCCCACACATGCTTACTACATTAAATCACTTTGCAACTTGCTCAAATTTACCCATCGAATAATTCATAATCATTTTGACATGCTATTAGCTAATTGAATAAAGGGCATGCTATAAATTTTTTTTTACTACGTTCTAAGAGTATGATATCGAGTTAATCCATCGTTGTATACAATATTTTTAAAATCTTGTCTATATTCGATTGCGTATTCGATTACTACTATTAATATTTTTTACATGCTATAATTTTTTTTTTACTACATTCTAAGAGTATGATATCGAGTTAATCCATCGTCGTATACAATATTTTTAAAATCTTGTCTATATTCGATTGCGAATTCGATTACTACTATTAATATTTTTTACAAAAAAATTAATATTTTTTCATAGGTGACACAAATTTAATACATGTCTACAAAACTGACACGTGATATCGTCTCAGATGAGTTTTTGTGATTTTTTAATAATAATGTAGATAATGGCCATATCAACTTGTTTTTCCAAGATCATAGGAACTTCATTCGAATAATCACAATGATCACTCCCCCTTGTATCTTAATATATATTTTTTCTTATATCAACAATTTATTCCATCAAAATATTTTGAAAAAAACAAATTTAAATAACATATAACAATTCGCGATCACCAATGGGTATGATAATTATTCACGTGAAATTTGAACTGTTAGTACAATTTAAATTGTTAAAATTATATTATTAACTACCGACTATAATTTTTTAGAAAATAAATTCAGTTCGCGTGGAAGTTGATAAAGAGTCAAAATTGCCACCAATACATCTCCATTCCATATTTTCACATACAAACATAAAACAGCAGATTCAATTCACTGGTAAATGCAAAATTTCCTCGATAAATTTCCACAAATTAACTTCTCTTTTCAATTTTTACCGTTGATAGTAGAGACAAGCAATGGACGGAGGGAAGTGGAACTGGATTGTGGGGGCTGTAGATTCCCCGAAGCGGGGGTCAAATTTTTACGTACCTTTTCTACTAGCAAATGTTATAGTACTTGTAGGTTATTTTTCTGTATCGCGTACTCCATTTTTTTTTACGTTTTCCTCTGACCCTGATAATATATAGAACGCGGTTCGGGTTTTTCTCTCTCTTCTGTATTGTGGAGCTCTAAATCGCCGGTGATCTTTCGGTCAGAGCTGAAACATCGCAGATCGAATCTCACTTTCGGTTTTGTGGGAAGGTTTAGTTGTATCTTATCATATGTTGTACAGGCAGTGGGAAAAAGAAAATACCCGATATCCACAAAGACGGGCCTCAAGGGATACATACTGGGTTTTTTTGTATTTGATCGAAGGTAAAGTCTTTTTGGGTTAAAGTGTTGGGAGATGTGGTCTGTCCGTTATGTGGTACCCCGAATCGATCTCAATGGTAGATTAGAGTTATTTTGGATCGTGGGGTGTGCTTGTTTGGATCCATGGACGTGTCATCGTGCTCTTGTTGAATTTCTGGGGTACTAGCGAGGCTGATCGAAAATTGAATTTAATCAGCTTGCTGTAGACCCACAGGAAAGATTCAATCTTTGCCCTTGTTTTTGTGAATATAGATTCTTGGAACTCTGGTTACTTTCTCTCGTTTTGAAGTTTGGCTTTTGTGGTGGTTTGGATTTTCATTAATGGAGACGAAGTTTGGTGGGAAGTTGCATCAATTCTTTGGTCCAGTGGCTCCCGATTTGAAGGCCATGGGAAAAAGGAGTGTGGAATGGGATTTGAATGACTGGATATGGGATGGCGATTTGTTTGTGGCTGCTCCTCTGAACTCTGTTCCATCAGACTGTAGAAGTAAACAGTTCTTTCCGGCTGGATCAGAAATTCCGGCTTATAACGGAGCCTCCTATAGTTTCTCATCGGGGTCAGATGGAATTGAGAGAGAACGGTCTGAGTTGGACAAACGTAGGAGGGGTGTTGAGGTTGAAACCGAAAAGGTGAATGAAGAGCGTGGATCACTGAATCTGAAGCTAGGTGGACAAATGTATCCTGTCACGGAAGGGGATGTAGACAAGTCAGAAGGTAAGAGTGGTAAGAAGACCAAAATTTCAGGAGTACCATCCAGTCGTGCGGTTTGCCAAGTGGAGGATTGTAAGGCGGACTTGAGCAATGCGAAAGATTATCACAAACGGCATAAAGTTTGTGATGTGCATTCTAAGGCTACCAAAGCTTTAGTGGGAAATGCTATGCAGCGGTTTTGTCAGCAGTGCAGCAGGTCACTCTTTCATCTAAATATTTTTGTGGAAGGATTGTTAGCATTGCCCATAAACCGTAGGATCAGCAGTTCCTATCTAACTCCTTACCTCTAATACCTTTTCACTCCACATTCACTAATCTGGATATGTTCCTCAGAATTATGCTGCCTTGTGTTGTATATTTGGACTGTGTATGCATTCTGAAATTATTTGGAAGTCTGCTATAAAACCAAGTAATAGTAGAACCACTGGTTAGTATGCCATTGTGATTTTTAAGATAGTATTAGTTTTTCTCCAGGTTTCATGTTCTGGAAGAGTTTGATGAAGGGAAGAGGAGTTGTCGCAGGCGATTGGCAGGTCACAACAAAAGGCGAAGGAAAACTCATCCTGAAAATGTTGTAAATGCAGCAACTCTTAATGATGAGCGGGGAAGTAATTATTTACTAATCAGTCTGCTAAAGATACTCTCCAATATACATTGTAAGTTACTATCTGACTAAATTATTTGTTATGCGGCACTATCTTAGCCGTTTGACTGCATTATGTGAAAAAGAACTAGCTTAGTTCGAAAATTTGATCGAGCATTTCATGGATCCTAGTCTAGTTGCTATTTCGTGTTTCTTTTTTTGTTGGGTAACACATACTTGTTTAATCTTAATGAACTACCGGATCCCTGAAAGTAGAATCACCTGTCAGAAAAAAAAATCTTTTGTAGTGGGACTAAGATGAAATAAAGCAACTTTCTGAGAATCAAACTTGCTTCAGTTAAGTCATGCTATCTAGATAGTAGACGTGGATAAAGGGAGTTTATATGCATTGGAGTATCATCCATGTGCCTGTTGAAATCTATAAATAAACTACTATGTAAGTGCAATCACCAAACTAGAGTAGGATGCATTTTATGCTGCAATTATTCTTTTCTTTCGTTTTTTACATTTTCCTTCCTTTGTTTTCTCTCCTTTTTAACAAAATATATGTTGACTGAAGGAGGTACATGGCCAACAATAATCATTTAGGTCAAGCCAAGATAAATTTTGGCATCGCTACAACCTGCAGAGTTGATGATAATTAGTTGTAGGGTTCAAATTAGGTTTTGGAACGTAGATAAAGCTCAGTTATTTCAACTACTGTCAGCTTTGATATGTATCAGCGAGAGTCCAGGAAATTTATATGACATTTTTTCATTACCTATGTTCGAGCCAAACACATCTAATTATAAGAAGTTGTGTGATTGATTGTCTATTAGAAGGATGTTATAGGGACCTGTGGGTGCTTCAATTGCACACCATCACTCGTGCTTCCATACTTTCATTGTGTTTTTTCCTCCTGTTTGATTTTTTGTGTTCTATGTCCAAACCTGTTTCTTTAGTGTTTCTTGTTTTGTCTTTTTAAATTTATTCATCCAGGACATTATTCACTCAAATTCTTGTGACTCATCATGAATTGTCTCACTCAATGACTTTGCAGCCAATGACTCAGATCAAACAGAGAATCAGGGTTTGCTATCTCATCTCCTAAGAAACCTTGCAAATCTTGCTGGTACTACTGGTGAAAGGAACCCTGCTACATTGTTACCTGTTTCTCAGGATTTGCAGAACGTGGATAAATATCTGGAAACAGAGAAGGTGCCTAAGGTCCCAAAGACTTGAATATTCTCATTTTTTGGTTAGTTTTCTGACTATTATTATCTGCAGGACCTTAGTAGAAATGCTGGGCGGGGTGTGATCGTATCTGCATCTGATCTGACACAAAAGAGGATGCTGGCTGATAATTCTCAAGGTGGAATTACAGACAATTCATCTACTTTAATAAAAAACGCTAGCAACTCGATCAAAGCAAATGCTTCTGATACTCCAACAGAAAGGATAAAACTGAGTAACATTGACTTAAATAATGTTTATGATGATTCACAAGACTGCATGGACGGTCTTGAGGACACTGTTGCCCCGGAAAATACAGGGAATGTATCACCTTCTAGGTCATTTTGGCTGTATAAAGATTCTCGAAATTCTTTTCCTGCTCAGAACAGTGGGAATTCTGGTTCGACTTCAAGCCATTCGCCATCTACATCCAGTGGGGATGAGCAGGTGTTAACTAAAATTATTGTAGAGCTTTTATATATTTCCGCAGGACTACATTGAAAGCTTCTATTTTAGAACCAAACCCATATATCTTCATGTTTTCATATGACTAGAATACATATATAATCTTTCATTTTGATCAAACTGTGCATTCAGCTCCCGAACTAGGATATGATATTCTCCTCACCACAACTTCTAGTGCCTCTTAAACTTGCGCTGTATCAAGTATTATTATTTGATAACCATGTTTTGAATGCTTTAATTGTTGGACGGAAGAAATAACTTCAAGTAGTTTTTGCATTGAGATACCATTTCTTGTTGGGTTTCATTGTGACAGAATTTTCAATTTGATCGCAGAGTCGCACAGATCGGATTGTTTTTAAACTCTTTGGGAAAGATCCAAGTGATTTCCCTCTTGTTGTGCGAAAGCAGGTTTGTTCCTGGCTTTCAAGGTTAAATATTTTCACAATGACTTAAATTTGCTCATTTGTGGTTGAATTTCAAATTTATCCAATGGATTTCAGATTCTTGATTGGCTATCCAATAGTCCTACAGAGATAGAAAGCTACATCCGACCTGGTTGCGTCATACTGACGATATACCTACGTATGGATAATTCCATGTGGGAGGAGGTAAAGTTTTATTCAGCCAGAATTTTTGGAAGTTAATAATTGAGTTAGAGTGCAATGAGGCTGTAAGTACATGAATAATCAAACTGGATGTCGATTAGTTTGATTAGTTTGATAACTTGAGCTATTGTAAAAGGGAATAAATACAGCTTTTAAGAAAATGGCATCTAACTGTCACAATTATTTTGGCCTCCAGCTGTACTGTGATCTATATTCCAGTTTGAGGAGGCTTTTTGATTCATCTAACGATTCGTTTTGGAAAACTGGATGGATATACTCTCAAGTACAGAATCACATCTCATTTGTCTACGACGGTATATTTTATTTTCTGGTCCTATTATTTGTTTCAAATTATTTTCTGTTTCCGAGAAATGGAAAATCCTCGAATGTCAATAACGCTGAAAAATTCCATTTGATCACAGGCCAGGTTGTTCTAGACACACCGTCACATCTAAAATATCATCAAAGCTGCAGAATTTCAAGTATTAGTCCTATTGCCGTCTGTGCCTCAGAGAGTGTTCAGTTTTTTGTCCAAGGGTTCAATTTTTCCCTTGTAACTTCAAGGTATTCTTTTTACATGCATCAATCTCTTGGTTTAGACAAGGTTGTTTGAATCGTTCATTCTTTTATGAAGTTATGGAAAATCTAAGGCTGCGTCTTGTGGAGGTATTTGAATTTAAAAGAGGATTTGAAATCAAAATATCTGAAAATACATTGATTCGAAATGAGATATAGGTGCAGATGATTTCAAATACCGTATACAAAATTTTGTTGGACTAAGATTTGGAATTTGAAAAACTTAATTAATTTATTTTTGCTCAAGTTTATGCGATGGACTTGAAATCCTTCAATCCAAATTCATAAAGAATCTGAACACTGCCTGAAGCAATTTTATATCATTCACTTGTTTTTTTGGTCCAGGTTACTATGCCAAATAGATGGAAAATATCTGGCTGAGGAAAATTGTGGTGCTAGAACAGGAGCAGAGTCATTCACGGAGCATGATGGGATTCAATCCCTTAACTTCTCTTGCACCATGCCAAATATAGTTGGAAGGGGATTTATTGAGGTGATGTTGTATTCATTGCTTTGATGCCCAAATAAAAAATATATCTTGTTTGTTTTATTAAGAGTTTTGTGAAATTACAGTCTAATTGATGCATGCTCACCCTTGATATGTAATGAATTTTGTTTGTACTCATATATGTTAGGTTGAAGACCATGGTCTCAGCAGCAGCTTCTTTCCCTTCATCGTTGCAGAGAAGGATGTCTGTTTAGAAATTTGTACCCTAGAGAGCATCATTGGAGTCACTGATGGAGATACAAATAAATTAGAGACTAGGAACCAAGCTTTGGAGTTCATGCACGAATTGGGTTGGCTTCTCCAGAGAAGCTGTTTGAAGTATAGGCTGGGTGAATCCAGTTTTAAAGTGGATCTATTCCCTTTCAAACGTTTCAGGTGGCTTATTGAGTTCTCCATTGATCATGACTGGTGTGCCGTAGTCGAAAAGCTCTTGAGCATTTTCTTGGATGGTGCCGTTGATCCGGGGGCTTTGGTGGACATTGGCCTTCTTCACCAAGCTGTCCGGAGAAATAGCAAGTCCATGATAGAGTTTCTCTTAGAATACCGTCCGAGTGAATCTTTGAACAAAACGGGACCAAAACTTAATCAAGCTGACGAGGAGCAGTATTTGTTTAGGCCTGATTCTGTTGGGCCAGGAGGGCTGACTCCTCTTCACATAGCGGCCTGTCTAGATGGCCGTGAGAGTGTATTGGATGCATTAACTGAAGATCCCAAATCGGTATGCTCCTTCTTTGTATGCTTTTAATAAGCACGGCATGGTTAAGAACGATACATGTTTCTAAACTCAAGAAATCACATTTTCTTTTTCAGGTGGGAATCGACGCGTGGAAGAATGCTAAAGACAGCACAGGGTTGACACCTCATGATTACGCATGTTTCCGCGGTCATTATTCCTACATCCATCTAGTTCAGCGGAAGCTGAACAAGAAATTGCTAAACAGCCACATTGTAGTGGACATTCCAGACAACACTGTACCCACCAAACAGAAAATCGGAAACACAGGTAAGTTGGGTAAGTCAGGGGTTGCTTTTGAAACAGAAAGACCTCGAAGTTGTAGCCAATGTGAGCCGAAAATGGGGGGTTATGGAAGTTGGAGATCATCCGTGAGGATTTACAAACCGGCAATGCTGTCCATGGTGGCAATAGCCGCAGTTTGTGTGTGTGCCGCGCTGCTCTTCAAAAGCTCGCCTGAAGTTCATCCATGTTTCCGTCCCTTCAGGTGGGAGCTGTTGAAGTATGGCTCTGAGTGACCCTTTTTAGAATGCTTGTTACGTTGTAAGAAGTTAATTTATTATCCATCAGTGTGCGTGTATGTATCTTTATATAAATATTTGGAGTTCAAATATTTTAGATTTAGACAAAAAGGGGAGGTGCAATAAAGGATCTGGTTTTAGGCTTTGTCTTAATTTCAGTAATTTTGTTCAAGTTTCATTTAGGATCAGTCTTTTTGTCTGACCTTTGATTTGTTTCAAACTCCTCGATTTGATTTATATATAAATATAAATTCATGGGCTATTTAAATACACAAATGCGGCTTACACGTGAATTTCTACTCTTTTTTTCCATTTTTTCTCCTTTTTTCCTTTTTCATACTCAATTCCTCTTTCATTGACTCCAAGTTACCATTTTTTCAATAATTTTATAGATTTTACTAAGTTGTCAAAACGAGTCCCAGAACGGGACGATCGCAACCCGTCATTTGGCGTAGCGGGACGGACCAACCTGCCATTTGGACGGAACCCAACCCGTTTATTTACGAGGCGAACTTATCCATCAATTTTTAGTTATATTTGACGAGTTGAGACAGATTGATTAACAATACATCACAATTCACCACTTGCTGGGGTGGGCCAACCTGTCATTTGGACGAGCTAGAAATTGTTAACCCAAAACTCCTAGTTGGCAATACGGAAAAGGTCAAACGTATTCTTATGATCTCTCCCCATTCAAGTAAATTGTTTTTTAAAAGATGTAAAAAATTATCAACTTAATCAACATATTAAATTATTTCTCCGAAAGCTAATCTTTATATTGGTTGTTATGGAGAAATTTACTTTTTGAAAAAATTGCTATCAAGATTTGATTGAACGGAGTATACACAAAAAAATTTAACCACTTTGAGATCACATTGTTTCTCTTAAAGTTCAAGAAATTATATTTTATAAATATACCAAGAAAAAGAATTAATAAATAATATAATAACATTGGTATTTTGGGAATTTCAAAAGTCATGAAGAAAGTTATTTTAGTATTTTGAAAGAATTGGGGAGTCCAAACTAAACAATGTTTGACGGTATATACTAAAAACGTACTTTCAAACCGGAGAAGATTTCTTGTGAGACTGTCTCACGAATATTTATTTGTAATATAAGTCAACTCTATCAATATTCACCATAAAAAGTAATACTCTTAGCATAAAAAGTAATATTTTTTCATGAATGACCTAAATAAGAGATCCGTCTCACAAAATACGATCTGAGAGATCGTCTTACACAAGTTTTTATCTTCAAATTGATGCATAAATTAAAATAGGCTTTGAGGATTTTTTGAAGTTTCCCTTTTTTGTATAACATTTTTTAGAAAAAACAAATTATACATCAAATTTGCATGTTAGTTACGATGAAATATTTTCTCTCTCTCTAATTTTTTTGTCCAAGGTTTTATTTGTCATTGACAAAAATTATTTTGAAAAAGATGATGAATGTCTTTAAGAGAAAAAGTAATTGTTCAAAAAAAATTTATAATATTTACTATATTATAAAACTTTAGCAGTGTTATAGAAACTGTTTTGGTCCGAATTAGTTATATCAATATCGAATTTCATATATAAACATTATCAACTAACAATTTACGGACAAAAACATTAAAAAAAAATAACTTCTTTCAAATTTGATTATAACTTCCAACTAACATAAAACTTTATCAATTTCCATTCCATATAATTTCTACTTCTTTTATTCTCATTCTTTTTTTAAAAAAAAATTGCTAATACTAAAATCTTTAATCTTATTTGTTTGTCTATTTTTTTTCTTTTATAAATAAAAATATTCATATATTATGTGTGACAAAAATCCACATTTCTCAGTGTTTACCAATCGAACAATGACCAATTGCGGTCCCTGTCCCCTCGTTAAAGCCCAAACATAAAACAGGAAGAAAAATCATACCCAACCTAATTCAATTTATTGGTGTTTTGGTTTGGGTTAAAGTTGACACCATTCTTCTCCGGTGAATCTCGGACCTCATTTCTCAACTGAACATCATTTTTAGCAGTTAAAGTGTAACATAATCGTGTTTTTTGATCTGATGTTCATGGAGGCGTTATCATGGTTTCAAGATTTGAGAAGGGACTGAGTTTCTTGACGAATTTTCATCTGGGCTGCTTTTATTTTCTAATAATGTTAGTGTAGTATCTTCTATTTTCATGATTTGGTAATTTGATTTTTCATTCTGAACCCTGTATTTTATGGAGGAATTCGATGATATTGCTTTTTATTTTATTCAACATCTGGATTGCAGCCTCCGGGTTCCTCTATGGTTTGATCCAAGAACATGCCATCGTCTCTCAATTTGACTGGTTTCAGACTCCCGAGTGTTAAAATTTCCAAGTCAAGGTTGCTTGTTGCTTTTTCCTTTGGCAAATCGACGCCCACGCCCTTTCTGCTGACGTTTTCCGTTGCCAAGGGTCAATCTTTTACGGTCGACAAATTCAAGTGGGTCTTTAGACAGTGCTGTTTTATATGGTTTTTTATTTACTACTTAAAGAATCATGTCTAGCTACATTCAAAAACAGTTTGATGATATTTATTCTCCAATATTCTGTTTTTTACCAAATGAATTTGGCATGCTTTATACATTGCATGAGCTGAAAGTTGGTTACATACAATCATGTAGAAGGATGACATGGTCTCTTAGAAGTGCAACCGATGGCAGTAGGCTAAATTCTTCTTCTTCTTCTGCAAATGACTCACGTGGTGGAACTCGACTTATCAGGGCTATCCAAACTGTTCGAGTTATGTTGATTACTAGATTAAAGGAGTTGAGGAGAAACCTTCCCGTCAAATTATTCTCTTTCTTGGTGGGATTCTATTGCGCAACTGCTTTTGCCACTGCGATTGGACAAACAGGAGACTGGGATGTGCTGTCTGCTGCTTTGGCCATGGCTCTTGTGGAGGGGATTGGGGCTCTTATGTATAAGTATTCTCTAAATTTTGTGGACAACATAAAGAACTTAATCATCATATTCAATTACTGGAAGGCTGGGCTATCGCTTGGTCTCTTTTTGGACTCCTTTAAGTATTAGATATAACATAAGTTTGAATAGAGATGCATTATCAATACTCTGTTTCATACGAATTCGTGAAACCCTTGATCTCCACCATTGAAAAGAAACTCTAACCGAAGGCAACTGCCTATTAAGTGACTTAAACTTTACCTGAAGTCCTAGGAACAATCACGCGGTTTGATGTACCCAGGTTTACTTCTTTTCCCCTTTTGCTTCTTAAAATGATGTTTTGACATTTCTGTACCTGGTTCTGTTCATCATGTTCGTATTTTTGTAGGGGGTGAAATTGAATTGTTCTACTTGAATTTACTTAATATGAAATAGATCACTTAATCCTTTTTCCGAGACTTAATTCATTCTTCCTACTAACAATTATTTTGTCACGAACAATGGCCTTACTGCCCTTACATTGTAATGTGGAGGTATTTTCCAACTCTTTTAGTGCACCTTAACACATGGATTTGATACGTGATTTTGGAGCAGCCTGTTCAATTCTCAGAAAATGGTCTTCTCCTTATCAATTCATATCCACTGTATCTCTGGCTCATATCCAGACCTGGATCTTAGACTTTGACATGACATAAGTATTAAACCTACTGAACTTCGTCTCAGGTACAAATTTGCCTGGATTTATTTGTTCTGACTTCTGAAAATAAATACTTATTCATGTCCATTTTTTTTACTCATCAAATAGAAAAACCAGGAAGTTGGGAATTGTGAAAACAGCTACGAACCAAATAACTATGTGGAGTGGTAAAAGCTACTGTCTGCCCATTTAACATGACTGATAAATCGCCTGCTTCATAGAATTCAATTAGAGTCTTGTAGGCAAGTCTTGTATTAACCAATTAAAACATTCATTTCTACCTATGGGGGACTATGACAGCTTATTTACGTGTACATGTTACGCTGATGTTTGACGATGCCACTAACGAATTTCGGGATGCTTGTCGAGTTGGTGGCACTTCGATTCAAAAGCCTTTTTTATGCTTTTCCTTGTATTAATGGTGGAAAAGTTTTGGCATATGTATGAGATATGATGAATTGACAGTAAATCATAATTCACTGTCTCTGTAATTCCTTTTATCAGGGTTGCCGACATGGAGCCTAGTTGAAGGACCACCGGCTTTCTATCCAAGAAGCAGAAGCATAGCTCACATTCTGCTCCATTGAAAGATGTGTGAGCCTCACATTAATGGTAAGTATTCATCTACTCTTAGTTGCACTGGACCACCGACCATCTATCCAAGAAGCAGAAGCATACCTCACATTCTGCTCCACTGAAAGATGTGTGAACCTCACATTAATGGGAAGTATTTCATATACTCATAGTTGCACTTTAACTCGACGACGCGACACAAATTTTGTTATATGCACTGAAAGGTTTTAGGAAACCTGAAGTCTCATTATTTTTTCATGAAGATGGACTGAGTTCATGGGAGCGTGAGCAATATTAGGCCATCTCCAACCCATTGTACCATATTCTGCATTACATTTTGTGCTACATTAGTGTTACACCAAAATCAGCTCCAACTCATTGCACTACATTTCGCACTACAATAGAATATTCTCAGAATATTCTTTTTTATTTCAACATTAATATTTATATTTCCTAACAACTATTTATAGTTTGATAATACGATAATATTTAAATCTTATAATTTATATATTAAAATTGGAATTAATTATTTCGTATAAAAAATTAAATTATTTGAATTAATTATGTCATATAAAAAAATTAATCAAAATATTCTTTGCAAAAAATATACAAGTTATTGGAATTAAAAAAAAACACGAGCATTTAATATTAAATGAATAATATAACACAAACACAATATTAAATATTCGAAGAGCTATATTGTTCCCACAAATGATCAATTAACGAATTTCGTAGTTCATAGTGAGCATCTCTATTTTTTATTTTTTTTATAACGAACGAAAAATTCTTGAAATCTAGCATTTTCGTCATTGACCACTATTTCAACGTTTGGAGTCGGTGCTTCCATTGCATCTTGAATTGGTGCACTAAGATCACGTTCATCTTCAATAATCATGTTGTGCATGATAATGCAAGCTTTCATTATGTAATGTAAATCGTTTTTACGCCAAGACCATGCTGGAGATGCCACGATCGCAAATCGAGATTGAAGAACACCAAATGCACGCTCCACATCTTTTCTGCATGACTCTTGTTTCATAGCAAAATATCTATTTTTCGGTCCAAGTGGGTCACGAATAGTTTGCACAATAGTTGACCACTTTAGATAGATACCATCGGTTAAGTAAATAGCCTGTATCATATTCTTTTCCACAGATAGTATAATGAGCAGGTGGAGCAATACCTTGAGCCAAATCGGAAAACAAAGTGGATGCCTCCAAAATATTGATGTCATTATTTGAACCAGGCATACCAAAATACGCATGTCATATCAAAGATCATAATCGGCCACTGCTTCTAAAATAATTGTTGGTGACCCACTACGACCTGTATATTGTCCTAGCCCAAGCAGTAGTACAATTTTTTCATTTCCAATGCATACAATCGAGACTTCCCAACATCCCCGGGAAGCCTCGTTGTTTAGCAATATATAAGAGTCGAGCAACATCATTGGCATTTGGAGATCGCAAGTACTGATTTGCAAAAATTTCCACTACTGCTCGGCAAAAGTGTTGCAAGTATTTAATCACAGTTGACTATCCTATTTTGATGTATTCATCAGCCGCATCCGCAGGTAAGCCGTATGCTAATAATCGAATTGTAGCTGTTGTTTTTTGATTAGTTGATAGCCCAAGTCGTCCCAAACCATCACTCCATTGTATAAAATATTGATCATGATTTTTGACAGCATCAACGATACGAAGAAATAGATTACGGGACATCCGAAATCATCGTCGAAAATAACCTTCATGAAATCTGGGATTCTAAGAGAAATAGTCATTGAACAAATTACGATCGGCTATTTCTCTATCGCAACGAATTACAACATGACCAGGAATTGATCCTCTTCTCGGTGCCTTCGTTAACTTGTTGATTGATATAGGCATGCATCATCATATTGCGTGTATGAATATGACTAACAATTGCTCATTGAATTTCTTTAGCAATGGCTTCAGCATCGTTAACCAAATAATTGGTTATGTCATCTTCATTATCATACAATAAAGACGAACCTGAAGAAGAATTCATTTCTCTTTGGTGTTGGTTTTAATTGTTTACAATAACATATAACTTATACTACCTTATATAAAAGTTTTAAAGATAATATGGATGAGATTTTCTATCTACTGAAATCTCATCCAACGGATAAATTTTGTAGATAAGATTTCAACGTATGATATAATTGAAAATCTCAAAACTTATTTCCTTACTATTTTTTTATTTTATTTTTTGATATCAACTTTTCTTGGGAATTACGTATTTTTTATTTTTATTTTATTTTTTGATATCAATTATGTATATGCATAGTAATAAACAAATGTCAAATGTCAGATAAGATTTCCTGGAACTCTATAACTTATCTAGTGACAAGTTGGCCATTAACAAATATTTCTTGCATGATAAACTAGCTGGCCAAGTACTGGTTTGAAATCTTATCTAATGAAATTTTATTCAATGAACATAATTTGTAGATAAAATATTTCAATGGTCTCATCCAACCGATGATATATGGATGAGATCTCAATGGATGAGATTTATTGAAATCTCATCTAAAGGTAGGGGTGTAAACGAACACGTTCACGAACTTTTCGAGCCGGTTCGAATAATATTTGGTTCGAATTCGAAATTATCGAATTCGAGCCGAACTCGAACATGTTCGAATATTTTTCGAATCGAATTCGAGCTAAAATTATATTGTTCGATTGTTCGCGAACCGTTCGCGAACTTTAGCATTATATTTAAAAAATAAATAAAATATTATTAAGTATATATATATATATATATATATATATTATTCGAGTTCGAATTCGATTCGAACTCGAGCCTCAGTTCGAATCGAGTTCGAATCGAAAATAATAAAAGTTCGAGTTTCGAATCGAGCTTCGAATATGTTTATTCGAATTCGAGCTCGAGCTCGAATACTGAAAATTTCAAATTCGATTCGATTCGTTTACAGCCCTATCTAAAGGTCACCGTTTCTTTTACATATTTCAAGGGATAGCCCCAAATATTATAAATAAGTCCATATCTATTAAAAAAACATATTCAACACAACTACAAGCATCTTATATTGAGATTGATAGACGAAAATTCAAGAAAGAACTACACTGTTGATGAAGATAAGTTCTTACTGTCATATTTATTTTGATATTTCGCAGGATCCCATAATAGGTATAAACCAATCGAGAGGTCAACTTTGGTCTCGGGTTGCAGAGAAATACAACAAAGAAAAAAGAAGTGATTTACATCCGTGCCCTCAAAGATCAATTGAGAAACGCATTGGAAGCATACTCACCTCTGTTGCACATTTGAGAGGATGCTGTTCGACAAATTGAAAATCTCAATCCGAGTGGTGCATCGGAACAAGATATTGTGAGTTATTATAAAAAAAATAAATTTACCAGTCATTATTAATCAAAATCTTCTAATTCATTTTTTATATTTTTATGCAGATGAATCGAGCAAAAGTGCTGTATGTGCAAGAGAGTAAAGATAACAAAGCATTTCCATTCGATCATGTGTGGAATATTGTTAAGGATTGTCAAAAAATTTCAGGAGACAAAATTCCTTCAACAAAGAAATTTAGAACGCGTGCTACTAATCTAGATACATCACAATCTGATACTCCACTTGAAGAATCGCCCCAATCAAGTTCACCTATATTCTCTACATTTCCAATAAATTTAAGTGATGATAATACCGGTAACAGCTCTCAAAGACCAATTGGAGTGAAAAAAGCCAAATTAAAGAAGAAAAAAGATGAAGAAATTTCTCAAATTCAACGTACAATGGAAGAACATCGCGAGCTTTTGAATATTTGAAACAAGGAACTGCCGAAAGGCAACAAAACTACGACCTTCAAAAGAGTAGACTTGAACAAGAGGAAAGAAAGATGGATGAAAGAATTTTATACAAAGATTTGAGCAAAATTACTGATCCAACTCTGCGTGAGTACACTAGAATTCAACAACAAAAAATTTTGAAAAAAAGACTTGAAGCTGAACGTCAAGATAATGACAACTTTAGATCTTATTTTGGAGATATTGGAGGATCGGGGTCTGGTTTACCTTATTACTAAAAATCTATTTTTTACGTAATTTTTTTTCATGTTTCGTAATTTTGTTGTTTCGTTGGTTGTTTGTAATTTGTACAATTTTTAACGCATTAATAATTTAATCTGGTTGTTTTTAAAATTTATAGTTTTATACTTAATTATTTTCAAATCAAAATATTAAAATTTTCATAATTAATATTTCAAAATTTTAAATAAACTTAATTTAATATTTATTAAAATAATAATTTATAAATTTTATTATTTAATTGAAAAATTAAACAATCAAAATAATCTAAAACTTTTTTTTGAAAATGCATGTGGGGCAACTACAGTGTTGCGCCACATGTGGAGTTGAAAATAGCGCAATTTTATTTCAGCGCAAATTGGAGAGTTGCGTTGGATCAATTAATTTAACGCTACAAAAACTGATAGTCTTAGGATTGAAGTTGGTCTTACCGAGGATTAAGTTGGGTTTCGGATCTCTTTGATCTATTGATGTTTATGGACATAAACATTGTGTAATTTATTTTCAGTTTATTTTGGTTAGGAGATTTTATTGGCAAGCCTGTGAAAGCGATTTGTAATCGAACATCCACTTGCAATTAACGATCCCCTGTTAAAAGAGCAAATTGATCTTCAATGTAAACGTATTACTTTATGAATCTGCGAAGCAAGTTTTCCTCGTATTCAAGATCCTATTTCCAACTACAAAAATTAATATCCAGTTTCTCATTAAAAGTAGGCAAACTCTAAACATTAATCATACGGCGACGACGTACCCGTCGAAGAGTGTAAAATCAAATAAAAAATGAAACCCAAATTCTTGAAAGCTAAGGAGTGGTCCATACTGATTGTTCCAATTCCTTGAGCTAAGCTTGAGCCTTGTCATGCTTTAGAGGCTTCACCACTTCCCAAGTGAAATCGGGGTCATCTCTACCAAAATGGCCATAAGCAGCAGTCTTCAAGAACCTATTACCGGAACCCCTCTTCAGATCCAGGTTGATAGAAATCATACCAGGCCTGAAATCAAAGTTCTCCTTAACAATATCTAGAATTTCTTTATCGGGGATCTTTCCTGTTCCGTAGGTGTCTACGAACACCGACAAGGGTTCTGGCACACCAATGGCATAAGAAACCTGAACTATGCACCTCCTAGCAAGCCCCCCCGCCACAATGCTCTTGGCAGCTTGCCTAACGATATATGCACCACTCCTGTCGACCTTAGTCGGGTCCTTCCCAGAAAAAGCACCGCCTCCGTGAGCTCCCCACCCTCCATAAGTGTCGATGATGATCTTGCGACCTGTGAGACCAGCATCACCGTGGGGGCCACCGATGACGAAACGGCCAGAAGGGTTGAGGTGGAAGATGGTCTTCTCGTCCAGGTATTTTTGGGGAATGACAGGCTTGATGACATGCTCCTTCAGGTCGGCAGCGATCTCATCGTTGGTCACGGTCTCGTCATGCTGAGTCGAGATCAGGACGGTGTGGACACGAATAGGAACCATGGCACCATTCTCGTTGTAGTACTCGACTGTCACTTGGGTTTTACCATCGGGCCTCAACCATGGGCAAGTACCATCCTTTCGAACCTCAGTAAGACGAGCGCCAAGTTTGGTCGCAAGAACGTGGCTAAGGGGCATCAATTCAGGGGTCTCATCCGTGGCATAGCCAAACATATGGCCCTGATCACCAGCACCAATATCCTCAGGTCGCTTGGTAAGATGACCATGGACACCTTGAGCAATATCAGGACTCTGCTGCTCGATGTTAACAAGAACCTTACAGTTGTCGGCATCCAAACCCACACCATCCGATACAAATCCAATGGCACGGCAAGTGTCACGGACTATTTTCTCGTAGTCAACATCAGCCTTGGTGGTGATCTCACCAAACACCATGACCATATTAGTCTTGGTGCAAGTCTCACAAGCAACTTTGCTCTCGGGATCCTCCGCAAGGCAGGCATCAAGAACCGCATCGGAGATCTGGTCGCAGAGCTTGTCAGGGTGTCCCTCATTCACCGACTCCGATGTGAACAAGAAAGTCTCCATCTCTCTCACCTACAGAACATGCATACAAATTAAACAATTTGGCTCACCACACGACTGATATAATAATCGAAGCAAATTTGCAGAAAAAACATAGAAATGCAGATTCTGTTAAATTATTTCTCCTCGAGATCATCACTCACACTCCATTGAACCTTAAATTTACTCAAGAAACTCGTAGATCTATATTACTACCTTTTTTTAATTATAGCATCACAAATTGCCTTTTCAAACAGCATCAAAAATACTAAGATTTTTCAAGAGTTGACAACCCAACATCCCAAAAAAACCACAAATACCAAAAGAGAGAAAAAGATGGCATTTTTCCAAGAAAACACGAGATCTATAGCACTCAACATGTCTCCATTATCAGCAAATGAAAGAAAAACCAAGAAAAATTATATTGAGAATTAGAAATACAAAGAGAGAAAATCATACCTAGGGTTGAAATGGGAAGCGAAAAAGGGGAGAGACGGAGAGAAGAGTGGAAAGCGGTGCGAAGAAGGCAGGCGGAGATTGGAGAAATATATAGAGACCAAACAGCGTCCCCTTTGGATGGAATCTCAGTGTAGATTCATGGAGGCTGAGGTGGATACAGCTCGCTTACTCGTTTCTTCTTTATATACAAATTAAAACTCACTTTTAAAAAATATATTTCCAAAATTTGTTAAATTATAAAATTATTCTACATTTATTATTATATGATATGATAAATAATATTTTTCTCAAACCTTATACGATAATGATTGACAAAAAATAAATATTACAAGACAATTTTCCTCCTTTTCAGTGCTGCACATAACTAGCCCTCGGAATTATCTTATGTTTCCCGGAAACACATCTCTGACCGGCAGCGGCGTAGGAAATTAATCTTGAATGACGGCGGACCGCATTCCGGATACCTTCGGCGGTGATACGCAGGCTTACGGCGAGTCATGGTACTGGGATAATCGATATGCACAGGATTCCACCCCCTTCGATTGGTACCAAAATTACCCGTCCCTCGCTCCTCTCATCCGCCTCTACATTCCCCGTCCCCACCGCGTTCTCGTCGTTGGCTGTGGAAATTCCGGTATTTCCCCCATTTTATATCTTTAATACTTGTTTCTTTTGAGTGAATGTTTGATCGTTTTTTCGTGTGGAAAATTTGTTTTGGGAGCTGATGTCATATTATCTTGGTTATACTTGTGAACGTTGTGTTTTCCCTCATCTTTTTGGAATTGTAAACAAAGTCTAAATTTTTCATCGAAGTTGCTTCGGACCGCTGGTATATACTCGTTTTTGAGTCGAATCTTTTGATGTATATCTCAAGTGCATCCAAATATGGCATCTGTGTTATCAACCCTGGAACTTCTTCGTTTCTTTTAATTGATGAGTGTGATGGTGTTGCTTACTTGCCTGTGATCCCCTCGATCTTTGCAAGAGCTAGTCCTAAGAGAGCAAATCTCGAGTTGCATCAACTAATTTACTTGAGCTCGTGGAAATAAATGTTTCGGATTCTTAAATTCTGGCACGCATGGATCTAGTATTGAATATTATTCCCTTTAGAAGAATTGGTGTGGTTATGTCCAAATTTTATCTTGACGAGCTCCTTTCATCTTAATTATGCATTACATTGGCGGTGACATCATTTAACAGCTAAAATTGCACAAGTTGAAGCACATGCTTTGCTATGATATGCCATGTATCACTTGGTAATAAAGTCTAGCTTATGTCAGACTACCACATTACATAGGAAACGCCACGACCCATCTTTTATAATGCCATGGAACAAACTATGCCTTTACCATTGAAGTCATTAATTTGTGTTCAAGTGAAAAAGCATGTAAAGCTAGCAACACAATAGTTCTTTGTGATTCGTAGTTAAAATTTGTCATCTGATTACGATGGTTTCCTTCTACAGCCTTTAGTGAAAGTATGGTTGATGATGGATACCAAGAGGTTGTCAACATTGATTCATCCTCTGTGGTGATTGAAGCCATGAAAGAGAAGTATTCCAATCATCCAAAGCTGAAATGTATCATTCGTTACATGAATAAAAATGTATCAATTAGAATTTTCATCCTAAATATTATAAGTAATAAGAAATAATCATACTGCTGTCAAACATATACTATTCTTGATGTATAAAGCACATAGTTCAGGCACCATTTCCTTAATGTTTAAGCAGATATGAAAATGGATGTCCGGGATATGAGTTCACTTAATGAAAATTCCTTTGACGCTGTGGTTGATAAAGGTACTTCTATTATATCTGCCGGTTTCTTAAACAATACACTCGACAACAGTTGCTGATACTTTTTAATATTCTTCCAGGAACACTGGACTCTCTCTTGGTGAGTAATACGTGTCACATTTTATGTATCTGTGAGAGATTAGGTAATATTTTTCCTGTTTTTTCCAACAATGTATTTGGGTATTAATGCATTTGCAGGGCTAAAGAATGGACTTAAAATTTCCTGAATACAACACAAATCACAAACACAAAACCGGAACTTACACAATATCAATCTAAGATATCTAGAAAATCTGAAAGATCATGACTCATGTGCACAACATATCACGATATCCATGATTTCCAACAGTATCTTAATAAGCTGATCGTTATTGTAGTTTGAGAGAATAACAGAGAAAGGGAAATGCTTCACTTGTATTATTCCTCTTGAAAAATAATGGTTAGATACAATGAATTTATAGACTCCTAAGTTAACTAAATTCCTAAATCTAAGGGATAACAAGATACTGATAATTCTAATCCTAAATATTCAAATATAAAAGATAATGTAACAAGATCTTATCAATCTAGATAAGCTGATGATAATCCTGTCAATCTTGATAAAGATAATCCAATATTCTACACTTCTCCTCAAGCTGGGTCATATAGGTTCATCATTCCTAGCTTGAAACACAAATCTTGAAAACTTGGTCTATGGAGTGCTTTTGTTAGAATATATGCCACTTGTAATTGAGTAGGGATATAATTCAACACAACTATCTTGTTTTCAATCTTTTCACTGATAAAATGTCGATCTACTTTAATGTGCTTGGTTCGATCATGATGGACTGGATTCTTGGATATGCTGATGGCTGCTTTATTATCACACATAAGCTCCACAGGATGATTTTCTTCAATCTTTAGTTCATACAGTAGTCTCTTGAGCCACATTCCTTCACAGATCCCATGTGCTAGCGATCGAAATTCAGCTTCTGCACTACTCCGAGCAACTACTGTTTGTTTCTTACTTCGCCATGTCACCAAATTCCCCCATACATATGAACAATATCCAGACGTGGACCGTCTATCTGTGAGTGATCCTGCCCAATCGGCATCGCTATAGACTTTGATTGTTCTGTTGGAAGTTTTTCTAAACAGTAGTCCTTGTCCAGGAGTCCCCTTTAGGTATCTTAGTACTCGGTAGGCTGCATTCATTTGTTCTTCCCTCGGGTCATTCATGAACTGGCTAATGACACTCACAGCAAAGCAGATATCTGGTCGTGTATGTGATAGGTATATTAGTTTCCCAACTAGCCTTTGATATCTTCCCTTGTCCACCGGGGAACTATATTTTTCAGTTCCTATTTTTATGTTTGGATCCATGGGTGTATCAACCGGTTTGCAACCTATCATGCCAGTTTCTTTCAGAAGGTCAAGATCATATTTTCTTTGAGAGATTGAGATTCCATTCCAAGAAAGTATCTAAGTTGCCCGAGATCTTTCATTTCAAATTCTTTCGAAAGATGTAGTTTCACGCGGGTCATTTCTTCTTCGTGATTCCCTGTGAGGACAATGTCGTCTACATATACAATGAGTATTGTAATCTTGGCTCCCTCCAAATGTTTAACAAATAGCGTGTGGTCAGCTTGACATTGGGTGTAGCCATCTCTCTTTACAACATTGGTAAATCGGAAAAACCATGCCCTAGGTGATTGTTTGAGGCCATACAACGACTTCTGTAATTTGCATACCTTATTCTTTGTAGTCACTGATGCAAAACCAGGAGGAAAGTCCATGTACACTTCTTCTTCGAGATCACCATTAAGAAATGCATTTTTCACATTAAGTTGGTATAACGGCCAATCCATGTTGACAGCAAGTGATAATAGGACTTCGACAGTATTTAGTCTTGCTACAGGACCGAATGTTTCTTGATAGTCAATACCATATGACTGTGTATACCCTGGCTACCAGTCGTGCTTTGAACCGATCTATGCTTCCATCAGACAGGTGTTTGACAGTGAATATCCATTTACAACCAGTGAACCAATTGTTTTCTTTCCTAGTGGAAGATCAGCAATCTGCCATGTTTTGTTCTTTTCAAGTGCCTTGATCTCATCTAAAACTGCAGCTTTCCATTTAGGTTCTTTGAGGGCTTCATCAATAGTTGACGGAATCTGTACCTGATCTAGGTGTGATAGAAATGCACGATAATTAGGAGAAAACCGTTCAAGTGAGTCAAACTTCCCAATGGGGTGTTGTGTGCATGTTCTAACTCCTTTTCTTAAAGCAATCGGTCTATCATCCAAATCATTTTCCAATGTATGAATATTGTTCTCAAGGTTACCTGAATCTGGTGTCGTGGAAGAATCATGAGCAGGCTGAGTTTGTGTTGGATCTTGACTCTTTTGATGGTATTGTTTTCGTCGAGAGTACACCTGAATCGGTTGGATAAGATTTTGGGCATTATAGATAGAGGGGTTGCTAGTCACGGGAGACGGTGTTTCTGTTTCAGTATGAAGTGTGTTTGGTTCAAGATATTCTGTGGTGGGATCCCAATTCTGCACTTCTATATTTTACTTTTCCCCCTGAAGTGTAGAATTAGGATAGAAGGGGTCATTTTCGAAGAATGTGACATCCATGGATGTGTACAGCCTCTTTGAGGTAGGACAGTAACATTTGTAACCTTTTTGGTTTGGGGAATACCCAAGGAAGATGCATTTGACAGGGCGTGGTTTGTTGCGGTTGTGAGAATGAATGTGAACAAATGCTGAGCATCCGAACACTTTGAGAGGAATATCATGAACTAGGTGTGAGTTGGGGAAACATTTAAGGAACGTTTGGATAGGTGTGTGGAATTTTAGGACCCGTGAGGGCATTCGATTGATGAGATAGGCTGCTGTGAGAATGGCATCCCCCCAATAGCGTTTAGGAACATTTTTTCGTGAACAACAAGGATCGTGTAACTTCCAAGAGATGACGGTTTTTCCTTTCGGACACACCATTCTGTTGAGGAGTGTCAACACATGAGCTTTGGTGAATAATCCCATGAGAGAGCAGGTATTCTCCCAAAACTGTGTTGAAATAATCACGAGCTCTATCTGTACGTAAAATGTGAATTTTGGTAGAGAATTGAGTTTGAATCATGGTGTGGAATTGTTTGAATAGGTTGGAGGTTTCAGATTTGTCTTTCATTAGAAAAACCCATGACAAACGTGTGTGATCATCGACAAACAATAAGAACCAGCATGTACCCCTAATGTTTGTCATACTAGAGGGACCCCAAATATCACTGTGAATGAGTGAAAACGGTTTTGATGGTCTGTAACTTTGTGGTGTGAAGGTGGATCGTGTATGCTTGGACAAATTGACAAATATCACATTGGAAAGAATTAGAATTCTTATTATTGAACAAGGATGGAAATAATTTGCCTAGGTACAAAATATTCGGGTGTCCTAGACGATAGTGCCATAACAAGATCTCACTGTCTTTATTGAAAGTAGAAACAGAACATGAAGGAATAGGTGGTGGCGGATTGGTGGTGGTTTTATTCAAGCTTCTCTTGGAAACATCCATCTTTAGGAGATACAATCCACCACAAAGGTCAGCACTGCCAATCATCTTTCCCGATGCCAAATCCTGAAAAACACAAGAATCAACAAGGAATTTAGTTGTGCATTTGAGATCGTTGTTGAGCTTACTCACGGATAAGAGATTGCATTTTAGATCGGGTACAAATAACACAGATTTCAAGAAAATATCTGGAGTTAGCTGAACTGAACCGTAACCAGTCACTTGGGAGCATAAGCCATTTGCAATGCGTACTGAATGAGAATCCTTACAAGAACTAAAATGTGTAAAGGATTTCAAATTTCCCACCATATGGTCCGAGGCTCCAGAATCAACAATCCAACAATCTGATAACTCATGTTGCGTAAGTAAAGCAATTGAAGATATATCTCAATGTACCACATTACCAGTGCTAACAAGTGATGAGGTTTGTGTTGAATTAGTTTGGCCGAGCATTTGCTGGAGAATGTCGAGTTGCTCTTTTGTGAAAGGTTGGGGTTCATGGGGCTGATTCTCTGTTACAGCCGCATTTGCTCGTCTTTCTCTAGCCGGTTTCCAGTCAGCGGGTTTCCCATGGATTTTCCAACAAGTATCCACTGTGTGGTTGGGTTTTCGGTATTTTTCACACCATGGGCGTGTCCCTGTTTGAATTTCCCGCTGTTGTTAAAGAGTTGTGAAGACTGTGCAGCACCTGAGAGATCATTATGCGGAAATGAGGGCCTATGCGCAGTAAGAGCTGAAGCATCTGTGGTAGAAATAGGTTGTTGAGATCCTAGCATGACTTTTCTGCGACTTTCTTCATGGCGCACTTCCGAGAATACTGCACGGAGAGAAGGTAGTGGTTTGGTCCCCAATATACGACCACACACGTCATCCAGTGTGCTGTGAAGGCCCAGTAAGAATTTGAAGACTCGTTTTTGTTCAACTATTGCCCGATAACATTTTTCATCGTATGGGCATTTCCACTCGTAGACTTCAAAGAGGTCGAGTTGCTGCCAATGTCGAGTAAGGGCAGTGAAATAAGTCGTGACAGAGGAGTCTCCCTGTCGGAGGTCATGAAGGGTGCTTTCAATGCCGAATAGTTCAGATGTGTTGTCTTTGGAAGAATAGGTGTCGTGAGCCGCATCCCATATCTCTCTCGCAGTTCGGTATAAGAGAAAGTTTGCACCGATTTCTGTCGTCATCGAGTTGATTAGCCACGACATAATCATATTATTCTCTAAATTCCACACCTTGAATTTCGGATCTGTTGCAGCGGGGCATATCGCTGCGCTAGAGATAAACTCATCCTTCCCTTTTCCTCGAATGAACATAAGAACGGATTGCGACCATTGCAGGAAGTTTTCTCCGTGTAATTTGTGGTTCGTTATGGGAAGGGAAGATGTTTCGGCCACTGTTGATGTGATCGGTGTGGCCTCGGAAGTGGAAGGAACGGATGGTGAAACCATGTTGTATTTTGATCTTTCTCGTTGGCTCTGATACCATGTAGTTTGAGAGAATAGCAGAGAAAGGGAAATGCTTCACTTGTATTATTCCTCTTGAAAAATAATGGTTAGATACAATGAATTTATAGACTCCTAAGTTAACTTAATTCCTAAATCTAAGGGATAATAAGATACTGATAATTCCAATCCTAAATATTCAAATATAAAAGATAATGTAACAAGATCTTATCAATCTAGATAAGCTGATGATAATCCTATCAATCTTGATAAAGATAATCCAATATTCTACAGTTATATTGATTTTTCTGTCCCTGTAGTGTGGTCAAAACTCACGGCAAAATGCCGGTAGGATGCTCGAAGAAGTCTACAGGTATTATGGACATTTTTTCTAGTTTGCTTGTTACTGTTTCTTCTCACTTTCTTCCATAAGTCAAAGTGGTTGGTCATAATTATAGGGTTCTCAAGGAGAAAGGAGCATATATCCTGGTAATGTAATTGTCCTTATACTTATTTAATCTTATTTTATTTATCTGGTAGGTTGTTTCTTTTGTCATTAAAAAGGATGAGTATTTAGGGGCTTTGGGCAACAAACCCGCCAAGTGCAATTGAACATCATCAGATTTTTTGTCCGGTTATCAATGCCTATTTAAAGCGTATTTGTGCTTTGCGTCCATCACTTACTGAGGTTTACATGATTTACAGATTACATATGGTTCACCTGTATATCGACTTTCATTGTTGAGAAATTCATGCTCCTGGGCAATTAAACTCCACACTATAGGTTTGCTGAACTTTTATTGTGGTCTTGGTTATTTTATTAGCTTCAAAATTTATCTGAATTCTGTGAGCCTGCTTCCGTTCTCCAAATGATGTTCATGGAACGTTCATCTAATTGCATGCAGAGAAACTTGAATCTGGAAACAGTTCAGATGATCAGAACAAGGATCTGATTGTTCCAATTCCATTAGATACTAAGGGAGAAACTGTCTTTGGAAAGAACAATGATGTCCATTATATATATGTATGCATTAAGGTTAGAATCATTTGTCAATCTTTGTTACATTGGACTGATGACATATTTTATGTTGCAATGCTGGTGGACTGCTTTGACCTCTACCCTCAATTGTTCAGGATAACCACTACCCCGAGAAAAGTATCGAAGTATGATTCAGGCATTGAAACAATGAAACCTGTTCAGCAATTTATGTATCTACATATATGAAGTATCATCATCGGTACCCTCCCACCCACGAATCCTGATTATTTCATTGTTTTTGTTACTAATACATTCATTGTACACTAGTTTGTGTGATGGTTTAGGTAAACATGGCTGGTGCTTGTATTGTTTAATTTGTTATTCGGGAGAGGTTGTTGAAGCTGCTGGTGCTTGTATTATTTAATTATTTGAATGAAACAATTTGTATCTGCCATCTTTCATTAATTGTTATCCTAATTGATATCTCTGCGTGATGTTGGTTTGAACCTATTTGAAAGACAAACGGGTACTTTACCGGCAGTCTATTTTATGAGCAATGCAAATAGTAGTTTTGGAAATATTTTACCTCATTTCAACACGAGGCATCTTTTTTTAGTACATCCACATTATAATAATATTATCACACCAATACTAAATGATTTAAACTCAACTCAAGGTGTGAATTATGCAGTTGTTTGGACACTTTTGGCCAAATGAGTCAGGAATCAGAGAGTGTAATTTAGAAGATTGAAGATTACAAGCAAAAGACATTTCTGAATGCATCCAACATTCCAACTACTTACAAATCAATGTAACATGACTTTCAGAGACATAGGAAAAAAAGAATTACAAGCTTTCACTCACCTCCAGAGACATAGGAAAGCTTTCACTTTCCTGGCACATTGCCACTACAAATGGATTGGGTTAAGCCTTCTAAATAACTGATCAATGACCAATGTAATTGCTATCTGCCATACATTGCAGATTAACACACAAAGTAGGGCTTCTGCTCCCTACCAATAGTCAAACTTTCTTTCTTTTTTTGACTATAGTACTGCATCAAATTATAATTTTTCTCAGTAAGTAGTCACCATCTACCTAAACCTTTTTTCTTTACCACGGCTCTCCAGTTTGTCCTCAGGTCTACGATACTGAGCAAATTCATTATTGATCCTTGAAAGAACTTTCTGTGAACGTGCCAACCTCTCATCAAGATCTAACTCAAATGGCCACATCAACAAGCTATTTGTTTGCTGTTGATTATGGTGTTGGCCGTCTTGCATCCTGAATAGCTTCTTCACCATTTCGTCTAATTTGACAACTTTCTTCTGTAGGTTACTCTTGTCTATCTGCACAAGTATTAAGACAAAAAATTTGGCCTCGTCACACCATTTGACAACATTTATAGTGACTATTGTGATTCAGATATATCAGTAGCAAAACCAGAGCATTCATTTGGGTTGGTGTGAAACTAGATAATGAAAGTAAAGGAAAACGAGCATATATAAAATTAAATATGGACATTAGAAAATTTAAGAGGGAAGGGGAGCCACCCCCTGTCGACCACCCTCATCCTCTCCCCCATCACTAAGATAAATAGCGCCACTTGTACCTTCAGCATGTCGTTTTGTGCAATCAACATCTGGTTTCGTTGTTGTAGTTGTTCCAGCATAATCTGCAAACCAAGTTGGTCTGCTTTGCTTTTATTGATTTCTATAATACATCTGTAGCAAAATATCAAATCAACCTTATTAATGTCATGGTCACATCAACACTATTAATCCTAGTTATTGTCGGTTAAATAAAAAACAATGTAAAATGGAGTATTTCGGAAGGATTCGTTTTAAACAGCATCAATCACCTTTCTTTATCTTCATGTAATTCATCAATATGACTCCTCAAGTTGACAATTTCTTGCTCCTAGTGACAGGAAATATGCATGTGAATCATGAAGCTATAGTTTTTCAAAAAAATGAAAGTAAAACACAGTACCATCACAGCAAATTCTCGTCTCTGATGTTGAGCCTCCTTAATAAGCTTTTGAAGTTGATATTTGTCAACTATGTTCTATAACAAGAATTTTGCGAAATATGCAGACTGTTATATTGATAAAAGAAAACATGAACCATTATTTTGCTTGGGCCTGAACTCACAGCGTAATTGGTGATGTCCAGCTTAACACTGAGTAAATCCCTGATGACATCATGTGTCATGCTTTCTGCAGTGGCTAGTCTAGTATTCAGCACGCATACCTGAATGAGTATACATTAGCGGTTACCGTGTTAATGGACAAATTACAGGAAAATAAATTCCAAAAAGATGGAGCGCATGAAGGGGTTTCTCAAGAGTCAAGACCCAAAAATCATTTTACAGCATCCCAAACCATCAGGATAAAACAAGAACCGCCACAGGCCACCCAATAGTAAAGGGAACATGGCTAAAACTGCATCAGCTAAAAACGAAATCTGCTACTCAAGAAAATATCTTGTACTAAATCAAACTACACAGATATCACTTCATGATCTCAAAGTTAAGAAATGCGTTCATTAAAGTTATTGCTGATGGGACCATCAAATATCTTTCACAACTCACAACAGCAGTGTATTACCTCTTTATGCTTACTGGCTACCAGTGCCTCAAGCTCTTCAATTTGAAGTCTAGCATTTGACAGCTCCTGATCCTTTTCTTGATTCACTTGCTGGACCAAACTAGCAATGCATCTGAATGGTGAACTAGAACCCCTTGTTTTTGTTGAGATTTTATCAGCACTTTCTATAGTTGGCCCAACAGATACAAACAGTTCTGGTTTAACTTCACGAACCATTGCTTCCAAGTTCTTGTACTGTGCATAATACAGAATGCGGTTGCTTGTAATTGACATGATTAGAATTGAAAAAGTATAAAATAACAGCCAAAGTAAATGTAAATTTTTGTGCGTTGATTATATCTAATGCATTTTCCCACGTGGACGCCAATTTTTAATTCTCTTCTCCCTTGCAGTAAATATTCCACATTCATCTTTCAGCACTCAGAAACTTTTGTACCATGAATGAGTTCTAGGCCACTAATTTGTCCCAAGTTGAAAAAGCAGCAAGCCAAACCGATCATTAAGCACTATGTTGACTTCAAGATCAGATATCAATTAAAGAAAAGTAATGTCAACCAAAAGAGGGAGTGAAATCCGAAGTTTCAATAAGAACCAACTCATATAAGGTTTATGATTAATTTATTTACCTTCTGTTGGTACTGTGATGCCTGTGCTTCAGCATGCAATACAAGTTCAGAGATATAATCTTTGAATTGATTGATCTGAAGGATAAACACGCAGTTTACATTAGAATACGAGGAAAATTTAACAGTATGGATTGCCTAATCAAAGCTAATCATAACCAAACCTTGTGATCTTGTTCAGCGTTCTTCTCTTCAAGAAATCTTATTCGGCAATGGGCCTCATTAGCCTCGAATGCTTTGACGTGCAATTTACTGAAACAGAATAGTATGACTACTTGAAATGATTTTGAAGGTGAACAACAATATGCAGAAAAAATGACAGATTTTATGCACCTTGAAAGTTGATCTTCGATCAAAACCGAATTCGTGCTATCTGATTGCATGCTTTCTGTAAAATCCTCAACAGTTGATAATCTGCGTCTAAGTGCTTGAAGTTCCAATTCTAGTGTTTCTTTTAGCGTGCAATGTTTTTGTATCTCTTCCTCCATTTCTTGTACCTTAAATGTGTAAAAATATATACGGAATATTGAACAAAGCAATTCTTCAACGGGTAATATAACGTCAGAATATAACATTACGAAATTATCCTCGAGAGTTCAAAAAAATGAGAATGCAGCGTAGTTTTCTAGAAAAGAGAGCACTAAACTTACTTTTTTTTCTAAAACGTTTATGGTGCATTCAAGCTCCTCGACAGATCGTTCTAAAATCTTGACTTCCTCTTCCTTTTGCTCAGCATACATTTTACTTCCCTCAGACTCCTATGGAATTCAGGTTGAATTCAGAAGTACCCTGAATTGACTCAACAATCTCAAAAAGCTATCCAAAATGACATACCTGACGGGCTTCTGCAGCTACAGCTTGGTTCTCATCAGCTAATGCACATGCCATATCGAGCCTGTCTTGCAAAGAACAGAGTTTTTCAAAAAGTTGGTCTCTCTCTGCAGTCACTCTTGTTAAAGAATTTTCAACATCTTCCGTTGAAGGCACTAAATGTTTCTCTGGCGATGAAGATAAACGAATAATTTCTTTTTCCAAATTTTTGATGGCTTCTCTTTGCTCTTCTACCAGCTGCTCCGCCTCAGAGTTTTTCAGGTAAAGATCCTTCAAAAGAACTTTTAACTCCACATTTTGCTCAGACAAAACATTCGACATTTCTGTTGCCTGATCTAATTCAGATTTTGAGTTAAATAGAGCTAGTGCAGCTTCAGCCATTCGGTCTTCAGCTTTTGCATTCTTTGCTTGCATGTCATCAAGCTGAACTCTTTTGATCTGTAGCTCATTCTGGACTTCGTTTGATGCAAGAATTAATTTTTCAATTTCATCCTTAATGTCTTTCCTGTGGGAGGCTAATTCTTGTAGCAAGCTGAAGTCAAAAAGTAACCCTTTCAGTAAGATATCTTTTCGTTCCAGCTCCCTCTCGAGTTTGGAGTTTTTATTCACAGTGTCAATATGGACTGGGTTGAACTCTTTAATTTCTGTTCCCAACTTATCTGCAACATGATCTCCTTCACTTTGACATTTAACGGGATGAGAAGTAGTGTTGTCATCCCAACTTATATTACTAATTCCAAGTTTATTTGTAATTAAAGAATGTTCTTGGAATGGAGATCTATCAGCCTTTGTAGTTTTGTTAATTCTTCTGAATCTGTGAACGTACTCCCCCATTCGGCACTGTAAGACAAGCATGCTGATATCGCTCTGTAATGCCTTGCAAAACAAGGCATCCAACCATGATTTAGATCTGCAGAAGAAAGATCGTGTCTCTTCAACAACTTTATTGCCATCACTGCATGCTGATAACCCCAAAGCTGTTTGCATTTGAATGAAAAAGTCTTCAAGCGAATTCAAGATGTTAGCTATTTCTATAAAGCTAAACTGGATCTGATCTCGCAATACTTCATTTTCTCCATCTTTCAGAAGTATACAGAATTTTAGCTGTTGTATCTCTTCAATCAAGTTTTCTTTATCTGCCATTAATTCCTTTCCTGATTGCTTCCACATTTCTGTCATCACATTTGCCTTTTCATTTGCCTTTAGCATTGCTTTTAATATGTAATCAGCTTCTTCCATGGTTTCGTAAGCCTCTTCAATTTTGGTCAAGAAGTTAGCAGTAGGATATACATATCCTTCATCTGCCAACTGCATGTAACACAATATTGTAATGAAATAAAGCATGAAAAAAGTGAACACATGATATTTTGAAGCGTGTATAAAAATACTCGATATTATCTCACCTCTCCCAATTTTTGGCTGCTGCTGTCGACTCTTCGGCTAGCATGTTGATCATGTACATCTCCGAGTCGCTTAATGCTGTTCTCTATTGCATCCTGATTAGACAATTTTAAAACCTCAGCAGCACAACTCTGATTTTTTTCATGAACAGAAACTGCCACGAACTCCTTTAGCTTGCCAAAAGTTTTGTATGCTTTTGTGAATTCCTTCTTGAAAAGTAAACATGCAGTATTATGGCTAAAATGTGTTACTTCATCAGACTTTGGTTCAAGAATTGGTTCAGTTAGTTTGTTTCCACATCCATATATATTGCTTGAAGAAGACTTATCCCCATCACCTGCACTTTGAACTGAAGAATCAGAGCATGAATTTGAACAATCAGGGGCCCATCCATCCATCTGTACAAAAGATTCTGTTGAATCCACATGGAAAAGCTTATTCATAGCTTGGTGAAAGCATGCAGTCATAGAACTCAATTGGTCATCGATACAAGAACCATTCACTGCTTCTTCAGTCTCTGATAGACTCAGATTTGCTGATGCAGCTTCAGTGTCAATGTCTCCAGTTCCAAAAGCATTTTTATGAGTTAAAGATAAAATTGTGTCGGCACTTCCTCTGATATTGTCAATGGAATATTTAGAGAGCACATTTTTCGCTAATAAAGCACCATAAGCCCGATTTTCAGTAATTTGGCCCTCTTTTGGTAAAGGTTTCCTTTCTGGAAATTCTTTTGCATCAGTTGAATCATCTGATATTTTAAAGCACTGTAATTTCTCTCCACTTGAATAATTTTCAGACTGCTGATACTTAGTAAGCAAAACCGTCGCACCCTTCAAGGAGTATAGTTTTTGTTCCATTTGCAACACATTTTTTTGTGCATCTTCCAAACTCTTTTGCAGTAGCAGAATAGTTTGTTCCTTTTCAAGACAAATTTTAGCAGCTCTCTCAACATGTTCACTGACCCAACCATTGGCACTGGGAAAGGAATGAGAAATACTTGTTATTTGGCGAGCGGCATCTCCTAGGGATGTAGAACCATCAATGAGAAAGGTGGTTAGCTCCAAAGTTGCACTTTCCCACTTTGAACAGACATATTTTAGTTCTTCCTCCTTATTTGATATGCTGCTTTCAAGATTTAAATTCTGTTGAGTCAAGGAGCATAAACGCATTTGAAAGTCTTTTTGAAGTCTATCCATCTCTTCTTGTAAATGTATTATAGTTTTGGTTGCCTCAAATTCGACCTCATTCTGAACTAATTTAGTTTCGTAATCCTTAGATAGCCATGTTGTATGTTCTCTTATGTATTGCCCATTAAGTATTTGTGCTTCCTTGAGTTCCCCATACAACTCATCCAACTTTGCTTGCAAAGTCACAGTGCCAGTGGCTTCTTTGCCCTTAATTGCAGCATTTGGATTTGTATTTCCCGAACTAGAAATATCTCGGTCATAGCCCTTACATTTGTCCTCGAGTTCTCTCATCATAATTTCCCCATTATCCTGTATTTTTATCACCTTCTCATTTCTTGGCTGCACAGACTCTGGTTCTTTATGCTGGACATGCCCCAATTTCAAGGTTTTAAGCAAAGATTGTGCACCCATCAGCTGTTTGTGGACATTGTCACAGTTCAACTTTTTATTCTGACCATTTGCATTATGATAAAATTCATCATATTGATCGTTGCTGGAAGTAGCCTCATCGACTAAATTTTCACTCGGTAAACTATTCTCAATCTGCAACATAGCTAGAAAATATCATGGAGATGCAGCAAAAAAAAATGATTTAGCCAAAATGTTCATTTTCTTCAGTTATTGTGATTAAAAGGAATTTATAACCTACGGTCTACGTGCTTCATCTGCATTGTAAGTCACACTACCTACTATGCAATGAGCACCACTCATGACCATTGTATTTTCGTTCACATGTTATACGGATATATTTAATTCCAAAAAATGAACACATATTAGCACTTATTTGGGAAAGTGCATAGAATTTGTCCTTACCGAGTCGAAAGTATCTTGGTTGCAGTTCATGCTATTTCCAAGTTGTTGTTGTAATTCATCAACTTGCCTGAAAAGCATAATGTTTACAGATAGAACAATCGAAAAATAAAAGTACATGACCAGCTATCACTTAATGTTTACAGAAAGAACAATCGACAAAATAAAAGTACATGACCAGCTATTACTAGTAAATTTGATTACGATCTAACAGAAAATAAACACCATAAGTTCTGACTCAATGATAATAGTCCTACTTGTGTTATAAAAAGAGTAACATTTCTATGAATGTGGGGCTATTGCTTTCTTGATAGTGTAAAATAGGGGGCATACTAAAGGGTGATGTTACAACCTTTTAGTAGAACTCAGTCTCAAAAGTTAGCAGGGACTGTGCCCAAGAGGTTATAAACCCGCACGACAACCTTTTCACAAGTGATGTGGGCCGAACCATGACACGTTATCTTTTTTCAGAACCGACGTCCACGGCGGTTGGTTATTTCACGGAACCCATACGCATGTGGGTAGCAGCCATGACTTTACGGACCACACACGTATGCGGGTGTAGCAGCCCTCCTCACCCCACCGGAATGAGGAACGAACGGTCTGATACCATACAACCCTTGGGTAGAACTCACTGTCAAAAAACTAGCTATTGAGGGGAGGGTATCCAAAAGGTTATGTTATGATCCCACAAGACAAGGTTTTCACAAGCGATTTGGGACGAACCATGACACATTACAATCTTGTTATAAGGTGCTCAATAAGTTATAAATCAAGGCGGGTTTTTCACAAGTGACGTGGGACAAACCATGCCACGTTACAAGAGTACGATAATGGTTCACTGTTACGGACCAAGGTGGAGGCCCAAGTAGATCAAAACTAATGGTATACAGTAGAAGGGACCGGAAAAGTCTAGGATAGAACAAAGGAAAAAATATTCTTTGAGGTTTTTCTTTCCATGTATAAGGAGACATTTCCTAATTATGTTTTGGGGGATTTTATTTTGGAAACGATATATTAATTTTAGTTTGTAAACGATATATTATCTTTGTTGGAAAGGAACAAGATTCATTGACTTCCTGTCACTTACCACTTATCCATGCATGACAAATGAGACAAACAGAGAAACAATTTTAGAAGAATAATAGTAAATTAAATTCTTATCTAAAACTATCATTAGCTTCCTTAAATGGCTGAAGAAAACTAACACAAGAAGATGAATCAAGAAAGGAATGAAGATGAGCGTTATCAACACTCAACAGGTAAGAACTCGAGATACTTCAATGGTTCAAATGTAGCGTTGTTCAAATTTAGAGAGCGTGTATAGGCAATGAAACTTGAGTCAGTTAGATTCACCTAATTAGTTCGGTATTCATTTCCTTGCACCTTTGCAACTCTCTTTCAACTTCAAGTCCCTGTGTTTTTGTGCAAATCTAGATTGGGGACAACAAAAAATATCCAAAATACAGCAATTTGATTGAAGAGTTGCAATGTTATTAACCTATTTTACCTTTGTTGAAGGGCACTGTTGGTTTACACAACTTTTATCGACTTCGAGTAATTCTAAAAGCTTCATATATGCAGGACAAAGTATAAAAAATATCAACGTGGATTCAGGTGAACATTTGGATTTATATTATGCAATAATTTCACCAGACCTGACTGTGTAATCCAGATATTTCATCAAGCAATCTTTCTCTCTCTCCTTGTTCAGAGAAATCTCGATACCTGTAATAATGGAAAATGATCGATCTTTAAAGGGTATAAACCGAGCCCACCGAAATATTGAACATGCATTCATGATTGTTACAGTCGAATTTGCTCTCGCAGTCTGAAAATTTCCAGTTCTAGTCGATCTACTTCTGGATTCCTATCAATTTTTTCTCGAAGCTGCTTAATTTCTTCTCGTAAAGCATTGTTTTCATCCTGATAAAATTTATCAGCACAGACTGGCCCATCCAACAATGATTCCAAGTGTTGTATCTTTTCATCTCGGAGTCTGAGCATCAATTTGGTACGCTGAGCTTCTTCTTCTTGCTGATGAACCTTCCAACAGATTTTAAACTGTCATTTATCTAGAAAATCGAAGTAACGGCATAAGAGGTCTAGAATGTGGACTTGACAAACCAAATTATTCATCCGTTCAATTTCAGCTTTCAGTCTTTTGACATCCATCTCAGTCAACTTCTCTCGATGCAGGGCACCACTTAAGGTATCTTCCAAGTACTTCGTCTGCTATAAACAATTTATTTGGTTAAACTCCGTGATTATCAACTGTGTTGGAACAAAGTTCATCTTGGAGTTGAGTGATACCTTCCTAATTCCTCCCCTTGGAATCTTATGCTTGCCATACACATTGGTTTCATCAAATGTCTCGTACCTTCCAGGAAAGTAACCCAGGCTATAATTTTCAGAATCTGGAGCAAAATCTATAGGTTTCGGTGAAGCATGTTGATACTTCATCAGGAATGACAACTGACACTGTTTATGTGATAAATGAACAAATTATTAGCTTCATGGTGCCAAAGATTACATGTGAATACTCATGTAACAAATTTCCACCTTTAATTGTTGGATTTGGTGCTGCAATGCAATGACATCCCCTGAAGCATCTTCATTTATTTTAGCCTGAAAGCAAACCAAGGCATCAGTAAAGAATGACTTAAAAAGCCTCATCCTTCCACTGAAAATAAGCTCAATCAAATCTATACATTATTCTGAATAAGCTTGGCACGTTGTGCAAATTTCAAAGTGCTTAAAGTCTCGTACGCGGAGCTGTAAAATGAAAAGAAAATTGTGATAAGATATTGTTTTCGAAAAAGCCCACTGGACTCGTCCATTTGAAACTGATATAATTACTATACCAGGTAGATGGGCTGATGTTTGCAATTATTGTTGTTTTTGAATTTCCACCCAGAGAGTCCTGCATCCATAGAGGTGTATATCACAACAAAACATACATATCAACAGAAGCTCATGATGCTTGTTTTCTGACCTGAAGAAGAAACGTTAGTCTAGAGTCTCTGTAGGGTACATGTCGATGTTTCCCATGCGCCAGATCCACCAGAGACATTATTACCATTCTAAAGGTACAGTTAATGAAAAAATCAGAACATCGATGGCAGAAAAATACTATACAGCATCACTATGGCTCAGCAAAACAAGCAAATGAGCAATAAAACTCAACTGAGGAAAGTTTCTTCCGGAGGCAATAATGGATTGACAGTTATCGCTACAATATTAATGGAACCAAAATATATCCACAATTGAAGCAACATAGCACGTTCTACCGAATTGGCACAGTTCTCCATGCTTCAATCGTATACATCTCTGTAATAAAGCTTGCCAAGCTGACGAGTTGTTTGTTTATTTGAAATATTATGATCTAGACATCATCTTGTTTGTTTAGAATCTTAACAATCTAATATTTCAGGATCCGCTTGTCCTATAGATGTTTGAAATTTAAATGCATATTAATTTCTAGTCATGAACTTTGTGAATCTGACAATAACTAGGTAAACTAACCTGAAGGGAAGGAGAAGGCTATAACATGCAATAGTTACCAAAAACCAGGAGGGACATTGATGGCATACAAGATGAAGATAGTATTTGCTTATACGTCAAAATATTCATTCAGAAAAACCAAAAGGAAAATTTGATGGCAGAATCAGAATTGGAGTGAGTTCAGAAACTTCTACCCCAGAGTTGAAAGAGACTTATTTATATTTGCGGCTTCTTTCAAACGATCTCCTTCTGCCCCAGAGCTTTTCTGCCTATCAAAACAAAATTTCATATGTGATTACTGCCTCCTAACAAAGATCTGTTCATGACACCAGTTGTTACCTCTCAGAACCAGCAAGATCTACTAGATTCAATCTTCCAAACCTAAGGTGGACCGTGGAATCTTTCTCCCACCGGCTCTCAATTATGCAAGTGAAGACACTGTGAGATCGGCTGCTCTCACTGTTCATATGAGTTGCTGCTATTTTCCTATTTGCAGCACCCTATGCCAGGTAAAGGAATAGCCAACTGTTTTTCAAAATAATGAATGATCAAAGATTAATATTCGAGAATATTCAATTTTGAGCATCACCTGTTGCAAAAGTTTGAGAACTTCATTCGCTGTTCCAACACTGTACTTGGTAAGGTTTTCAACATATACCCCTTTCTTCAAATCTTCTCTGAGCTATATTAATTAAAGTTCAGTAGAAAAATTCCGTACTTTAAAATTTAACACTGCAGATTGAGTTCATCGGCATAAATTTAAATTACCTGGAGATTAGTGGACAAAGGCTCGAGAAGGTCTATTATTTGCTCATTATATATCTCTAGAAAAGAACATTTGCAGCTATAGCTTAATCTCTCGTTCTTCCTGTCCTCTTCTTCCTTAAAGATGGCCACAAGGGGTATTTAGCAACCAGGAAAAAGTATAAGATTCACCAAATAAGTAAATATCATCACTGTCTGACCTTTGTAATCCTCGTGAATAGGTACTCGAATGTACGGTAAGTAATGCCACGATCAGCACCGAGCTTTTCATTCATGTTATCAGTTTCACCCATCATAGTATAGGTCTTTCCACTACCTGTCTGCAACAAGTTTTTAAGGATTTTATGATTAATCAAGGCTGACTTATAATCATTGTCCAACAACAAAATGTCTCAATTATGTCTACCTGTCCATAAGCAAACATGCAGCTGTTATACCCGGACATGCAATTATCCACCATGGGCAATCCTACAACTCTGAATAGCTTTTCCTGAACAAATTTGGTCATGCAATTTCTCGTAAATTTCAAAAGATTTTTAACTGAAATTAACAATGGCTGTAATTATAAGTAAAAGTTTCACATTAAATATAGCAACATATCAAAAAGTACACGAGAGACGGGCACCTGTGATGTACTTTCACAAGCAATGTGATCAAACGTAAATCTAGTTTCGGGATGACCTATCCAAACTACCGACTGTAAACTCTCTTGCCTCACGCATCTCCCATACCCTTGTGAAACAATTTCGTTATTATTCAATGGTCTAATCCGAATCAAAACCTGCATTCAACAACGAAGAATAAAACAAACACCAAATGCTCTTAAAAAAACCAAGAAAAAGAAGAAGAAAAAAAAAGGTAAATCAGACAGCCCTGACCCACGAACTCGGTATTTCCAAACAGTACAACAACATCAACAAATAATATCACCGAATGAATAGTGAATTCATGTTAAAACTGACCTGCACATTATGATTCTCCCAAAACCCTGGGTCCTCATCAAGCTCAAATTGTGGAACCTGAACCGGTAACTGTTCTGGATTTGATATTGAAATCCTCCTAGAAACCCGCGGGCAAACCCCTCCTCTTCCTCCTACACTGCCTAATTGACACAGCACCCTGGTGAGCGTACCACCACTCGAAGCAGAACTGAAGTTGGAAAACTTAGGCCCACTTCTAACTTGAGGAGTACTTTGAGCTGAACTGGGTTCAGAATGAGCAGCTTTACCTTTAGCGTAACCTCTAGGATTTTTCAGAAACGAAGATATCTGCTCAGTCTCCGCAATCGCCTCAAATGTTTTGCTGCCAATACACCTGGATGATTCCGGTTTCTCTTTAAAATGATGCTGAAGAAGTTGGTTGTGAGTTCTTGATTGCAACTGAGACGGGTCGGGGATTGAATTAAGAGGAGATCTTGATGGAGTCAACTGCATTTGATTCGACGGGCTTTCAAATCCGTTTTCACTTGCTAGATATTGCGGTGACTTCAGCCGTGCCGGACGAGTTGAAGAGCCGCCGTTGGACATGGTTGAAGCTTTGATTCGAAATGAGTAGCGAAGAATGGAGCATAAATTATGGAATTGCTTGTGAATTTATGGTTATGGGGAATTGGTAAACAGCGACTCGCAAAAACTCCATTGACAGAGCAGTGCAGGGCCGAGCCCCACCTGAAATTCAAATTTGAAATGGGAGATGGAGATTTTTATTGCACTTCCCCCCTAGCGGTTTCTGATAATTATGTTCTAACCCCAAAAATATTTCTATTATTATTTTTTTGGATATTACCCAGTATATAATATATAATTATTATGATATAATCTCCATAATAAAAAAATTGCTATTTTTGGGGTTTTTTCAAGTGAATATACTCTTAGTTTTGGTTTTATAATTTTTTATAATATATTGTATTTGCTGAGTGTAATAATTTATTATGCAATAGTCGTAGTATAATCGATATAATGATCATTTATTGTTCATTCACACTCGACTTATACATTGAATATTATATAGTTAATCTCCGCTATATAAATTACCTATATTTAGTTTCGATCATTCCTTTGAAATAAATTTTGTCATGTTGGAATACAATATGATATGTATAATATTATCAGGGGGATGAAGATTTGAATTGAAATTAATGATAATGTTGATAGGTACAATTTTTTTTTTTTAAAGCAAACACAAAATATGATGTTGTTTTATTTTAAAGGCAAAAATTTGTGTGAGACGGTCTCACGGGTCGTATTTTGTGAGACAGATCTTTTATTTGAATCATCCATGAAAAAGTATTAGTTTTTATGCTAAGAATATTACTTTTTATTGTGAATATCGGTAGGATTGAGCTGTCTCACAGATAAAAATTCGTGAAACCGACTCACGAGAGACATACTATATATTAAATATGAAAAAGTGTTCAAAAGACAACAAACAAATTAGTCTAATATATTTTTTAATAAATTATGTGTTTATCCGTTGAAAAGAACCCAACTACATCATCAAAATATAGTAAAGATGTGGGAATTGAATATGAATATCGAGTGGGGTGCCGTTCCAGAGGAGGTGGAAGAGCTTGAAGGAGGTGCAACCGCCGTAGAGCTCGTCGCATGTGTGGCCGGAGCAGTTGAGCATGCTGCGGAACTGGGCGGCGCCACACCCATCATCGATTCCGAAAGGATAGTTTATGGGAATGTTGTTGCAGAAAGTTCGGCAGAGACAGCAAACTTCGATCAAGAAGTTCAAAAATATGATCAAGATCCATAAGTTCAACTTCACCACTCGTGCACCTGAATTGTGAAAATGGGATATAATTTTTCCTTCCTTGTTTATTCTGATTACAAATGTATTCATATATATTTCTTGATAAGAATATGAGTGTTATTGATCAGCGTAAATTGTTCAATGTTCATTCTCTTTACAGCTTTATTGAGTAAAGATGTTGAAATTTGGGTAAAAATGGGCATGCAAACTCCAAGTTTCCTGCTTTTTGTCGACCCTTTTCAAGATTTAAATAATTAAAATCATTCTTGGAATGGGTTTTAGCTAGTAACTTTTAATATATATATAACCCTCCATCCAATTCATTGTTAGAAGGAAAAAAAGGTAACTTTATTACTGTTTTTTTCTTTTTGTTTCGTACGGAGTACTTGAAATTTGAGATAAAATTAGACTTGTTTGCACTAATCCTTATGAGTCATTGATCTCCTATGCGAAAATTTGTGCTTATCGTGACTGGGATCATTAACTAAATTTGGAGTCAATATTGTTGATTATACGTGAGGTCCACAAAATCTTTCCCTCGTATATTATATATATTTAAGATTAAGTAGGCATGGAAAATTTAGTTTTTGTGACATTTATTCTAGCGGCTGACATTCTTTACAAGAGAGAAGAAGAATCATCAGTCTTCTGTTAAGGTGATTCATTATTGGTTTTGTTCTCTCAAATATGCATGAAAAATAAAATTACAATCGTAGAATCGATTTTTTTTTTTTACAGAATCTTGTCTCTTGCAGATATTGTGTGTACATATAAATATATATATTCATTGTTGTATCAAAGAAGAGTCCTTGCTGTGATCCTTCTCTTTCTTGGGATCAAATCCTGCTTTTCTCCGACAAAAACTCCTTACCTTTTGTCTTTGTTTATCAACATGGTTGAGGGAGGGATCTCACGTGCAGATAAGACTGAGTTTACTGAATGTTGGAGAACAGCATGGAGAACGCCTTATATCATGAAGTTGGCCTTATCAGCTGGCATTGGAGGACTCCTCTTTGGCTATGATACAGGTCAGTAACATGCCTCAAAGTTTTGGTGCTTAAAAATGTCACTGAGATTAAAATCATAATAGCAAAAAATATTGTTTGTTGTTATAAAAATCAATTGAAATAAATAATTGTCATTTAAATTAATCTTTTCGAAATGAGATCAATACATCCATATTCTATTTTTGTGCAGGTGTTATTTCTGGTGCCCTTCTGTATATTAGGGAGGATTTTGACTCGGTAGATAGAAAGACATGGCTACAGGTATATATACATATTATCTTTGATATAAGCCATTTTCACGGAATCAAAGTTTAACTTCACCAATTTGCATAAAAATAGGAAACCATTGTGAGCATGGCTGTTGCGGGTGCCATATTTGGTGCTGCAATGGGTGGATGGATCAACGACAGGTTTGGACGAAAAATATTGATTTTGATAGCTGATGTTCTGTTCTTTTTCGGTGCAATTATCATGGCTGTTGCTCCTGGACCATGTATGATCATCCTCGGTAGAGTTTTCGTGGGATTGGGAGTAGGAATGGCTTCCATGACTGCTCCTCTGTATATTTCGGAAGCTTCGCCTCATAGAATTAGAGGTGCGCTTGTCAGCACAAATGGCTTGCTTATCACCGGAGGGCAATTTCTTTCTTACCTTATCAATCTAGCTTTTTCTCATGTAAGTGTGTTTTTTTTTTTTTTTTTTGCTTTTTAATATTCTCTCTTTTCACAATCACTGATTCTTAAAACAAGAAATACTCACACTCTGAAGGAAGAACTAATCGGTAAGCAATCTGGAATATGCTTCAGGTCACTGGAACGTGGCGTTGGATGCTTGGTACAGCTAGTCTTCCCGCACTTGTTCAGTTCATTTTGATGCTGTCACTCCCTGAGTCTCCAAGATGGCTCTTCAGACATGTAAGGAATCCCGCTCCTTCTGTATTGCCTGCAAATTTAATCTGTTACACTCAAACATTGAGTTGAGTGGAGTTGCTTTTGAGTTCTCCTTTTTTAATTTAAGCAAAATTTGTCTTTTTGAATGTCAAACAATTATCAGGGTAAAGAGGACGAGGCCAAGTCCATCTTAGAAAAAATTTACCCCCCTGAAGAACTCGAGGATGAGTTGCAGGCCTTGAAAGCATCCATTGAGCAAGAAAAGCAAGGGGAAAATCCTGGGGAAAGTGGTATATTTTCACAACTCAAGGGTGCATGGGGTAATGATGTAGTCAGGAGGGGACTATACGCTGGTATCACAGTTCAAGTCGCTCAGCAATTTGTAGGCATAAACACCGTAATGTACTAAAGTCCAACCATAATCCAGTTCGCTGGATTTGCTTCGAATAAGACAGCACTGGCACTCTCTCTCATTACTTCAGGCCTGAACGCTCTCGGTTCCATAGTCAGCATGTGCTTCGTGGATCGCTATGGCAGGAGAAGACTGATGATTATTTCAATGATTGGGATCATTTCCTGTCTTGTGGTGTTATCTGTCGTCTTTTTCCAAGCTTCAGCCAGTGTCCCTGATGTCAGCAGCGCGGAAACTGCTTATTTCGGTGCCAATTCTACTTGCCGGGCCTACACTCAAGCTCCGGACGCATCATCGTGGGGCTGCATGAGATGCTTGGCTAAGGACACTGACTGTGCTTTCTGCTCGGCACCTGGCAGCCTAGTGCGTCCAATTTACAAGAATGTGATGCATTAACATGTAATTTATTCACTTTTCTTTGCTAATGATGTATTTTTTTCTGTCTTATTGGCAGTATCATGCAGGCGCCTGTCTCGAAATGAATGATGTGGTGAGAAGCGTCTGCAGGGCAGATAAGCGAACATGGTATACACAAGGGTGCCCAAGTAAGATCGGATTTTTGGCGGTGGTACTGCTCGGCCTATACATCATCGTCTACTCCCCTGGCATGGGAACTGTCCCGTGGATCGTCAACTCCGAGATATACCCGCTCAAGTATAGAGGGATCGGTGGAGGCATTGCTGCGGTTTCTAACTGGAGTTCAAATCTTATAGTCAGTGAAACGTTCTTGACACTAACCGAGCACCTAGGATCTGCTGGAACCTTCCTCTTGTTCGCGGGGTTTTCATTGATTGGGCTCGTATTCATTTTCTTCCTCGTACCGGAGACCAAAGGGCTGCAGTTCGAGGAGGTGGAGAAGATGCTGGAGAAAGAGTACTCTCCATTCAAGAAGGGAGGCCAAGCTTTAGAAGATTGTCACACCAACAACAATTAAGTTCCAAGCAGAAGTTGGGTGAAACCTCAACAATGGCCAACAGATACATTTTTTTTATATCTTAACAAAAATCCTTACATCGATACTCTCCCCTAAAACTTCCTTCTGCTATTTGGATTACCTTCATAGGCTGGAGACTGCCTTTTCTTGATACTGGTCGCTTGAACCCCACTACATTTTAAGTTGCTAAGTCAGCCATCGTCAATGTGAAACTTGCATGATATTACTGATCATAACATTTCAAATAGATAAAGGACATTTTTAAGTGAATGTGATAAGATTGATAAGCTTGAATCCAATTGATAAAGACAAAAACTTGTGTGAAACGGTCTCACGGGTCGTATTTCGTAAGACGTATCTCTTATTTGGATCATTCATAAAAAAATATTATTTTTTTATGCTAAGAGTATTACTTTTTATTGTGAATATAGGTAAAATTGACCTGTTTTATAGATAAAAATTTGTGAGATCATTAAAAGACATATTCTTGTGAAAGATAGGTGAAAGAATATTGATAATTAAGGAAAGAATTGATGAATAGTTTTAAATTATATTTTAAGATGATTTTGAAAGACTCCAATGACAACAAAATAGTACAATGAAAGAAATAAAAGAAATTTTTATTCTACTTTCTTGTAAAACTCGATGGAATCAAGAATTTTTGGAAGAAGAAATTTGGTAAAATCTGGATATCTACACACGGTGAGAAAAGATCGGAAAGAAAGTTTGGGCTTTTGATATTCTTGGGACGTCCAACGTACTTGTACAAACTTTATTTATCTTTTTAATGGAATCATTTCGTTAAAAAAATGTGAAAACAATGCCAACTAGCATATTACTATTGCACTGGTACTCCTGGCAATTCTCCGAGTATCTGCAGCATCACTAGTAATCCTTTGAATAAAATCCATCAAATTTTCAGAAGAACCAGATCGAGCCGCGTTCTCAAGCTTTCCAACTCTCTTCCATATGTTCATCTGATAGTTCTAAAGGATGATAGAATGTCTGATAAAAAAAATGGTGTCAAATGAGTCATCAATCTCTAAATCCACTTCATACTCTTGACTTCTGCATTGAAACAACAGAGGCCGAAGTTAGCATACAAAATGACAGAAATATTTTACAACATGAACTTGTTGAAATATTTGCTTCAAAATTAATTCTTTAGCAAAATGTGATTGTGAGTGTAAAATACTATTATTTTACGAAGTAAATAAACATAAGCTTCAATAACATCATAGAAAAATTTGCACGGTAGAAAAAAAATTCTAAAATAAGTTAATACATATAATTCCCTAAAAAATTGTTTTAAAATCACATGTAGTTGTACATAAGAAATCTATTTTTATTTGGAAAAGTTAAAACACATTATTATTTTGCAACTCTCATATTTTACAAAATATCTATATTACTTTTGGCACGTATTATCCTAGAAGTTATTTGCATCAAAACTTTTTGTGAAATATCGAAAAGACATCTCAGCTTTTGAATTTTTATAAAAATTGCACTATTTGTCGCTATTTTTTGAACATAGGTCCATGTTAAGGCTAAAAATCAAATTTTTAATAATTTTACGTCGAATGTACAAAAATACTCTTTTATTAATCAATAATATTGTCAACTATATATTTATCGAAATATAAATTTTTGTGATCGGCACAACAAAGTTGAGCAAGAAACCATAGAATCCTCTTCCATAGGTTCTTGTAGGAGGAAATCTCAAGTCAATGTAAGACTCACGTTGGTTTTTCAGCCGTAGCACATGTGCTTGTTCAAAAAATCGGGTTATTAAATGTAAATCGTGCAACTTTTTATAAAAGTTGGTGAATTATGCATTTTCGATATTTGGGGTTTTGGTGCAAATAACTCCATATCCTATCAACAACATGTCAAAAATCGATTCGAACTTCTTGGCCTAATGCTGCATTCTACGCACACCCCTATTTCGGAGTAACCCATTTGTTGTTGTCCTAGCTCACCTCTCCCTTGTTCGTCTTCTTGATTTTCTTCTGTTTCTGCTTCAGCTGAGTTAGCCCTGCTGCTGAAACCTTCGAGTTACCCATCATAGCAGCAACAAGTTCAGGATCTGTGCACGCCTTCATCAGTTCCTTCTCCCTGCTCGATGCCTCGGGCATGTGACTAAACAAAGTCATGGCAGTCTTGGCCGCTGCATTAGGGAAGAATCAGATAATAATGCCAGGAAAGGTACCCAAAATGGCAAAACTCAAAAGCAGAAAGGAACTGCCATATGGCTATTTTGAAAATGTACAAATTTCAGTCTAAGAACTCAAATAAACATCGCAAGCAACTAATAATCAAGATGAAAAGAAATACTTCATGTAAGTACCTTTTCCTTTCTTCAGTGAGCCTGGAATTATCTTGACATGGTATTTAAATGCTTGTAAAGCATTGTAAGGACCGCAAACTGGAACAGCATACAACAAGACATCAATAGGGAGTGGATTTCCGGTCAAATAGTCCACATCATTTAGCTTTTCCTTCTCTTCATCACCGATTTCATGAATGTCATCTTCTTCCATGGCTACCCTGTCCATCTCACCGGTACCCCTATCAACCCTACCATCTGCTTTGCTCTTCCCGGTTTCCTCCGGATGCTCAGGACAATCTCGAGACAAATGACCCGCCTTCTTACATTTGTAACATATCTTTGAAGCATCTTCAGGTGCTGCAAATGAAAAGGGAAGTATTAGCTCCTTATTCCCATCACCAAGAATATGGCACATCAAAGCCAAAAGATTTAGTAAATCATGGATGCAGATTAGAGTTATGCTATTATCAATCCAATATGAACTGAAACGTACGAAAATAAAACCGCAGGCATGAACACAATGGCTAAATAAATGAAACTATTCACAAGTAAAAAACTTACTGGATGGACTCGGACAAAGTAGATAGAAGTTTAGCAATGACCGAGAAATAAAATATGGTAGATATGATTCCACATGTCCATATTTTGTGCGGATGATCAATCAAATATAAATTTAATATCCTCTTAAAGAAGTACACAGATCTTGTGGTAGCATTTCCCATACTATTTAAGCGCAAAAATCAACTCTAAGGGAGTTGTCAGCATAATATGGACATTCCTGACATTATAAGACAACAAACCAAAAATCTGCGGTTCGAAATTTTGATGATTTCCTCTGAATATAGATTTGTTAAAAACATCGCACCACCATCAGTTTCAAGTGTCAGAAAGTCAACGAAACAACGGTTTCTCTAATTTTCCATACCTGTAGCAAGTTTGGCCTCTGTTCCTGGAAGGGCATTTTCATTCTCAGACTGTTCACCACCCTTTGATTTCCCTGCAGCCTGCAGGTTCATTTGCATGTAAATAAACCAACAATTTATGAGTTGCCATATTAGTGCTAGTGTCTTTTAAAGGATTCCAAAGAGCAGGAAATTAGAATTAAGATTCATGTTCATTTCTAAGGGATTGACTAATTTTTCCTCATCTCTTTTGACGTAATTAGAGAACTGAATTCTCAATGATCAGCAAGCAGTTTCCTAACTATTTCTGACACACAAAAGTTCAAATGAAACAGAGATTCATGAGAAACCTATAGCGAAAATAAAATAACAGTTAAGGTTGATATTAAAACAGCAGTACGTACAGCCAACAGAGCCATTCTAATGAGTCGCTCCTCCTCGTCTTGGTCAGCGTATTTCTCCTTTATCTTTTTCAATTTTCCTTTCTGTCCACGACTTGTTTTTCCATTAATCGGCTTGGAACTTTTAGCTTGATTCTCTGGCTGGCTCACAGAGTTGTGATCTTCTGTTTCTCTTCCATGTTCAGCGGTAGAAATTTCAGAACCATCTTTATGACCTTTCTTGAGCTTTCTTCTTTCAGCTTTTGAGATGTAAGGTCGATCTCTTTGCATTGGCTTTGTCACCTCATGGTGATGCTCGCTCACCGATTCCTCCACAGAAGGGAGCCCATAAGACCTAGTAGAAGCAGTAGCAGATCCAAGCTCAAGGGCTTTATCAATTAGGTCTTCCAAATCTTGTGCAACAGTTTTAGAGGTTTTGCCATCATATACTTCATCATGACATACATAATTTACTGGGCTAATTTCATCAACGGTGTCTTGTGAATTGCTGGTTACTTCTGAAAAATTCAAGCCACTGGCAGAGGCCACTTTGGAGACTTCCTCCCCTGATAGTCTCTCGGCTGACAAATTCGTAAGTCCTGAAGACTCAACCTTTTCTTTTAAGACTTCCTTCTCAGAATCAGAATCGGAGTAAGATATTTCTTTCAGGGGTTCAGTTTGCTCCATGTCTATTATTCCTTCCTCTTCACCCCTTACCCTCCTTTCATTCAGATGAGACCCAAGAGAACTCTCATCCAAGCGAAATAAAATTCCAAAACCCATTATTAGAGGATGAGGTGGAAGAAAATTCTTCTTACCACGAATCATGAAGCTTCCGACTGTGAGATATTCTCCAGTGGGAGCTGTTTTAGTGACCTGGTGTGGGTACACCCACCAAGCACTAGTCACAATCTTCGAGTCCCAAGCTTGGCTATGGCAGACCTACATCACAAAAAAAGAGACGATAAGCACCTACTCCCCAAATCAAATAGACGAAATCAGATATTTCACCACGAATGTCTACTTTCATCTTACTGTGAAACATCCTGCTTGGTTCAGAGTAAGAGGGGGTACAGGGCTTTCAGGTTTATGGTTCTTGATCACAGTACTAGAAGCACCATGGAGTTCCGCATGAACATATCTGTTAGCCATAAAAAAACAAACAACATTAAATTCTACTGTTGAAGTAAAATTATCAGATATGAAAGCTTTAAACAAGTCCAAAATAAACACATGAAAGAAACAGCTAATGAAAAACCAGAAGGATCAGGAATCTAATCGTGGATGTATTCCATAATATTAAAAAAGCCATACATAACCTCATACTGCAGAAGTTCGATATTTTGACACCTAAAATCATTCAGAAATAATTTAAATCCTTTAGAATGTGAAAAGATTATAACTAAAACTTCTTGGCAAAGAGATAGCTTCTGAAAAAGTTCATACAATGTACATCAAGATTTACTTAATACTCACAAATCTCCTTTGGACATATAACGCTTGACTATCATCTCATTTTGTTGGGCGTCACGTCCACTGATAACCAAATAATTTTCACTGCTGATGAACCAATTGAATTTTTCAAACCAGTGAACCTTACGCATGTGTGAAATTGTGGCGATAGCTTTTTCCTGGAAATTAGATAAAGGAAAAGTGTTACCACCTCATATAAACTAGGTAGATACATAAGTTGGAAAAATAAAAATATACAACCAGGGACAATTAGTTATAAATTAGCAATCCTTACTTTTATTTTATTGGTATCCACTCTCCACTTACCTCTCATATGAGATTATGAAACATAATTGTTAGAATACTCAAGGTCTTATTTCTTTTGTTTCTAGCCCATTCTACATCATCTTTATACAGATAAATATGGAGTGCATAAACTTGATCATTATCGATGCTGTTACAAGAAAGAAGTCAGCAATCTCTTTTTTTTTTCAAGGAAACCATATTATATTCATTAATTAAAATCATTTAATTATAGCTAGCGGACAAGTAATCCATATATTAACAAAAAAGAAAGACAAAAACCATGCTCATATCAACAACAAATATAAATTCAATCCCTAATCAAATCTGATATAGAGAAGTTCTTAAACTCTACTTGCTTCCCAATCCAGATAGATGCCCGAATCTTAATTTTGTCCCAACATTCTTCAACCGACTCTTCTAAAGAGTCAAAATTAGTCTATTCCGCTCCAACCATATTGTCTAGCAAATACAGTAAACTATCGCTCTTGGAACTACCCAAACCAAACCCAAAAGAAGTCAGAAATCTTTACTGTTAGTCTAAAAAGAGTTAGAAATTAGCTTAATTATATTGGTATCAAAACAATTAGACTAAGAAAAGTACTAAAATTCACTGAAGTCATCAACCACCTGTGAAAGTTGCTGGCGCGTCTTTTTTTCAGCGGCTCTGAAAGCTTTCTCATGTGCTGTGATGGTTTTCTCCTGTTTATTATCCTGTTTCTTCTTCTGCTCATAATAGCGCCGGGCATTAGCATGCGCTGAAAGTGCAAGATCAACCTCTACCTGAAAGGAAAATAAACAGCAATAAGGCTCTTTACATATATTTTTCCGTTCTGCTTTTATGTAAGGGAACCTTATGGAAGTGGGGAATTAGTTATTCACAAAGAGGCAACTACGGCAAAGGGCACGGATAGCTTGTCACTGCAATTGTTGTAAAAACCCCAAGTAAAGATGGCAAACCTAAAAAGTTTGGGTTTGACTATGGTGTACATGTAATAGTCGTTAACAATCAAGAAGATGTTGCTGAAATACCATAGGTTTAAGCAAAAAAAAATAAACTGAAGCTTTAAATTAGATACCTTGTCCACAGGTTGCGTTTTCTCATCATCGTCCATTTCATCGAGATTATTGCTCAGAAGAAGTGCCATACAATTTCTGTCAAGATGCAGCTTGTCAATGAGACCAGCTACGGGGTTTCCAGATTTCTTCTCCTCTTTCACCATACGAGCCAAATCAACCCAACTCATCCCATTTGCAATAGCTATACGGACTGCTAAGATGGCAGCATCTACATCTTCTAAATTATATTCTATCAATTCTGCCATTTTGACACACTCTTCAACATCTCTCTTAAGTGCATGCACACGACTTTCCTGAGACATCATGGTAAACTTTTAACACCAGAGGCAGAATTTGGTATTGACTACTACAATACATAAACAAGCTTTTCTCAAATAAATAAGCTTTTCTCAATTTGAGCATATCTTTACAGCGTAATAATCAAATTTTGGTGATGCAATTTCAGAGCACATGCCTGATAAAAGTAAAAATCAAAGAAAATTCAAGACAACAGCATCGGTTGCACAATGTCTAGACATTTAAATACCAGCAATGCAAAAAAGCATGAACATCAGCTCCAATGTAAACATAGAGTCAATGATAGACCTGATCAGATTTGATTCTATCAAGTTTCTGCATAGCAGAATTTTCTTTAGCCCTTTGTTGTTGTTCCACACGCTGGCTTTCGATTTTACTGTAGAATTCATCTAAAGCTGCATCAAATGTCTCAAACTCCATGGAATCTCTTGATTTGAACTGGTTTAGCAACAATGGACAAAACTCATCGAAGATCTGCGGAAGAGGAAACCCATTAATCATAAACAGACAAATGAAATATACATCCATGATTCTTCATTGGATTTTTATGAAGAAAAAATAAATATAATAGCATTGACATACAGCATCATCATTGTTTCCCAATATCTTTCGCTGCATCAGAATGTATCCTTTTGGAACTTTCTTACCAGAAATAACCTCTGATAGCCAATCCTCAAACTTCTTTACAGCTTCAGTCAGAACCTGTATTGAATTACCGTCCATTTTGAATTCTTTATTTAATTTTGTGCTAGGAGTCAAACCAGCATCTAGTATAATGTGTTCCGATAAAGCTGGCCCATAACCCAATGCTTCCCCAAGAACAACTTTCAGAGTTGTTTGCTTGGCACGAGTATTGTCATTCTTGTTTGTCCCAGCAGGCTTTGTATTCTTTTGAGTATTATGCTTATCCGTGGAGGCATTGGAACCGTCATTTCCATTTTCACACTTCTCGTGCACCACAGATTCGAAGGCTACCTCAAGCTTCTCCCTAGTTGTACGCTCAAATACTCGAGATAGTTCAACTGGATAACGATGTCGCGACATGATAGCAATTCCCTTATTGTCATCCCTGTCAAGAAAAATTAGCACACAAACTATTAGCATTGTTGCTTACACAGCAAAAAAAGAATGATGATGATGGATTCATGCAAATAACACATTAGAGTAGTCGACCTGTGTGAACGCAGGAGAGTCAGGACAGTAAACTCAGAATCTGTAAGAAGAATATTCCCTTGGGCATACAACTCCAAAATGACGTAGTGTGCATTAACTCCAAGTCCAAATTGAAAGAGTATTATCTACATACAACTTTCAACTTTACGAAACCCTTCTAAATTTTGAAGATTAAACATTCACTGATATCTGTAGAAGCCAATAATGCATACCCTATCATAGCCAAGTTGTCGCACATCTTCAAGCCGTCTTGTTCGTATGTGTCTCCTTAGTTTCAAAGTAAATCCTGACGGTGTATTACTTTTGTCCCTGTGTAGAAGAAGAAAAGATTTTGATTTTCAGGATATACATAATTATTCCCATTACAAATAATAGTATGTGTACAATTGTACATATCCATTTGTCACAAATAAAGTATGAAACAGTCAATTATCTAACGAGTCTTTTATGTTAGAACAAACCAAAATGATGTATTCTCTTTTCTCCTGTTACCAAGAGTCTTACACCAAACAAAACACATTTTTCTCTTTCAAGGGTACACATTCTGCTTCCTTCGTATCTAACTCTCACAGTTCTGTGTGAAAAGAGCACAGAAGCTTTAAAGGGATTCTTTTCTACACTCTAAGTTTCTTTAAAACTGAGGGCCAAGGCATATAGTAGAAGTACCGAAGAAAGAATGTAGAATATTCAGCAAAAGACCTTTTCTGCCAGAACTAGGCAGTGGAAAGCAATCTAAAACCAGTGCTTAAATGGGTGGCCGATGGTCTTTTTTAACGCTAAACTTTCATCTTTCCTATATTTCTAACAATGTTGCAGTTGCCAGGCCTGAGGTGTATGCCTCAAAAAAGATCACTCGATGAAATACGGAATTCTACAAAAAAAAAAAGAAAAAAGAATGCATGAAATTCAGTAGAAATGTAGAATCATACCTCATATACACCGTGGTATGTAATCTAACACCACTCTCCAACAACAGCAGAACCTTTTCACTCTCTCCCGACTCTGTCACTCCACTGCTACTCATTAGCTTAAACACATACGTCTAGCAAACATTTCGCACACATTACCAAACGAAAAACAAGAACTCGAAAAAAAAATAAAGTTATAACAGATTTCTTTAACAATAACTTAAAGGTCGGAAGAAAACTCATTTGAATATTGTATTGTTCCCAAGGAATTAAACTCGACTTCTTATATAATTCTAACATAAGGGATAAAAAAAAGTCAATTTTTATATAGTTACAACTAACAAGAGGGGAACGGGACTAAAGAGAAAGGAACAAAGGCAATTGAGCACTCTCCTAAAGCGAGCTACGTGAAAATACCTTCGGAGAAAGATCGTATACATTGGAACAACGCATGCCGATCAAGCGGCGGAGGCACTTGACCTCCGCCGCCACGTCGGCTGTGTTCATTCGGACCTTCACCATTTCTTGTCGTATAGGCTCTCTTTTTCAAGAATTCAATCTTCAATCCCGCATCCGATATGACAAATTAGCGAACAGATGCTTTATTCAACGTCAAACAAGGGTTTGATGCGATTGGCTTGAGATTTCAAACGTTCTGTGTCTATACCACTACCAGCTCTCGTATAGTTCAACCTGCAGGGAAAGAGAGAACCTGTAACTTGTATTGAGGAAAGTTTGCAAAATAACCCCTACAAATGTATACAATATCAGTGTATCAAATTACCTCATAATCACCACGTAATCGAGTCAAGTCGAATATTTGAATATTTGAGTTTTGACTCATTTATAATCGGATCGAGCTCGAACTTTATTTTACGAATATATTCATGGTTCACGAGCTTATTCAAGCTTTTATCGAGTCTAAACGAGTTTAATAAATATGAATAATACATTTAAATTCATTAAAAATTATTTATAAATTTAGAGAAAAATAAAACATTCCTGAATAAATTTGTAAATTTATTATAATAAATAAATTTAATATGTTTTTCTATATATTTCGTAAATAACGTGCTAAACCAATAAATCAAATATCAAAACTATTATTTTCATCTGAGAGACGACTCATAAATTTATCAACGAATATGTTCATGAACTAATGTGTCGAATATTGTAAAACTTGAGTTTGGTTCGTTTATCTTAACGAGCCTAATTAAACAAGCTTTCATCGAATCGATCTTCGAATAGGTAAAAAACGATTTGATTTATTTTCATCACTAATAGTCCATTATTTTTTAATTTAATTTAATTGTTTCTTCGATGTTGCATCTAAGCGGCTCCGAGATAATGCTGATATACAAGGACATCCGCAATAATAAACCTCTGCATGAGTTTTATGTTGTATCTGTGTCTAATTACTTTCATATCAAAACTTAAAATTTTCACTTTTTAAAATTTTATTTTCATTATCATAAATTTTTTATGAGTTCACTGTCTTTACACTTATTTTTATTTATATTTTCACTTTTCTTTATTTATAATTTAATTTATATATATAATATTTATTAAAAATTTAATTTACTTGTCTTTATTTATAATTTCATTTATTATATATAATATTTATTAAAATTTTAATTTAATATTTATAATTATAATTATATTTTAAATTTTATACATTCATTTATATGACAATAATGATTCGATATAAATAAACTTAAATTTTATTGAGAACATAAAAAAAGAAAGATACAATATGAAGAGCTTTGATAACATTACAAAATATTCCATAAAATAAAACATCAGATAATTAAGTGATCATAATTAATAAACTATTTTTATTTTTATCTTAGTTGTATTGTGCTTGTATGTGTTCAACTAAGTTGGCTCAAAGATAAAATGTACTTGATTATAACTCAAATTTTACTTTTGCACTTTGACACTCTGTAATTTTTCTGTCAAGCCTTGATTTATCTTTGCAGAATTATCTTTGTCATCTTCATTTGACCAATTACCTACTGCATCTCCCTCATCTTCAATAATTATGTTGTGCAAAATTACACGTATAAGCATGATATCCTTCAAGTCGTCATTGTACCAAAATTGACAAGGACCTCTAACTATTGTCCAACGAGATTGGAGCACCCCAAATGCTCGTTCGACATCTTTTCTCGCAACCTTTGTTTTTCCTCGATCTTATTTCTCGGTATCCTAAGGGCATGGAAATCTCTTGAGGAAGATAGTCCGTTGCAGGTAGATCTCATCCTAGGCCCATCATTGGGCGAGCACTTGCTTCATCATTTTTGTACCCTTGAGCACATAGAAGAGAGGTAAACACTTCAAACATGAGGGGCAATGGAACGAAATAAAAGATCCGGATGAAATCTTGTCGAGTTGAGAGCCCGAGGCGTCAAACTCATCGATTGCCCGATCTACAGGGTCTTTCGCTTGGGCACCCAACCCATAGGCTATCAAGTTTTTCCCATAGATTACAATAGAAGAAGATAATTTTTGCCATTCTACGAGCTCTTGGCTCCAGGCGTAGGGTTCCTAGGTTTTGAAGCTCCCAGAGAGCTCGGGTTGTGAAGGTAGCTTGGGCAAGAAGCCTGCCAAGCACTCCAAGGGTGAATGAGGTTGGATGAAAAGTATTTACCCTTCCACCCTTTCAGGTAGGAATATATGTCATCTATAAATGACTGTTGACCTGGGCTATTAAAGAAAATGCCTTGTCGTTGAAGCGACAAACGAAATATTAATATAGGATAAGGAGGTTGATGAGAAGGTTAATTTTGAAAAGAACTTTGGAGGCGGTCATTATGCAGGAAGAGTTAGGGTGAAATTGATTGACTATGATCCAAAAGAAACACGTCACCTTGCTATAAAAAGAGGGGAGGGAAGGGGAAACCGAAGATCACTATAAATCTGGTCCCGGAATAAGGTGTAGTTGCACTCGGGGGCATGATTAGGCCAGTCTAATGGACCCCGAATGATGATGGAGTAAGTAGATGGAATGGACCCGAGAGCGCGAAGATCCTCGTCGGCCCCGTAAGACTGGGAGCATGCCACTGTGGAGAGCAATGGAGCCCCTGATCTATTGGTTCCCTCAAGAGTGTTAAAAGAAAAAAAAAAGGTTGACTTTGGGGGTCGAGACCATCTTTCCTTTCTCTTTCTCGGACACTTAAAGACCGACAACCCAGTTTGAAAGATGGGGTTTCTAAGCAAGTTTGGAGGTATGTTCTCAGATATGGAAGGATGGAAGTGCAACCACAGGCTTTGAAATAGTGGTGGATTTCAGAAAGGGGAAGGTATGGAGGGTTTCATCGGATCTTTGCCCCCACATACTCGTATTCCGACAAGTCGCACACATTTGCCTCAGATGTGGAAGAAGTAAAATGAGACATGGTGGAAAAACGAGGAATGAAAGTGTAGAAAAACTTACAAATGCGAGGAAAAATGCGCGAAGAATAGCAGGAAAGCACATAACAGTTCGCAAAAATATATGAATGCACTGGAAGAGAAGGGAAAACAAGGAAGGGAAAAGTGTGAAACGACGAGGGGTTGGGGTTACTTATAATCGTGGGCAGAGCAATCCAAGACATTAGTGTGAGACTGGCTGAACCGACGAGATGCATCTCAAAAATTGAACTGGGTCACTGAAGAAGGCGAAACCGTAGGTAGGGTATACGAAACGACATCTAACATACACATGTATTTTCAAGTGCCAGGACTTATGCATGCCCTCGTTAGCCCTGGCCCGCCTGACATTCAAAATAACACTGTTTTCCTGCCCTAGTCCACATCTGACCGCTCGGGACAATAAGTAGAACTCTAGCCCGACTATATAATGGAGTGGTGATATCCCGGAAAGGCTCATGTCATCCTCAGACTCAGGAAAGGGAAGAAAGATCGAGAACCTAGAGCTGGTCCCGGGAAGCCAAAAGGAGAGCTGATGAAAATCAATCCGGGTAAAAATAAAAAGCATACTATTTAAACCACCCAGGCATGCATCAACCCGGGAAGTTTATCAGACCACTACCAACTTGTAAAAGTCTACACTCATGGCCTCAACCGGACATCACAGAAAGACTAAGTCAATTGATCATAGATACAGACCATCAATAATCGTGGAGTACGTCCCCACTGTTGGATCAATTTTATTTATATGAGTTTATATGTGAATAATTATGTGTTGTGGTTTGTCTATTAAGTTAAGCCCAAAATAAAGTGATCAACTAAGGTTTCGGGTTATTGAGCTTTAATGTATCTAATAGGTTGTTGGCCTTTAATGTGTATAGACATAAGTGCAATTTTTGTTTTCATGATGGACTAAAACAGAAATACCAAAAGATAATAATAATCATTATCTATATATATGGGTCATGGTCCCCAGATCTCGTGCTATCACATTCCCTATTTTCTCCCCCATTAAGAAAATAGTTTAGAAGAGAAAACTAAAGGTTTCTCTCAAAAAAATAGCGCGTAGATCAGCAAGATCAAAGCACGTTCTAAAGAATTCAGAAATATGACTTCATGTACGCTTCCGCTTAAGTTTTCCAGTCAAATTATTAATGATTTAGCATGATGGATTCTGCGATTTTTAAGTTTTCCCCAACACCCACCCCGTTCTCAGATCATGATGAAGCCAAGACTTGGGCCACGTCCTCACATCGTGGCCACTATCTGATTATCTCGCTTGGGCCACGTCCTCACATCGTGGCCACTATCTGATTATCCGAGATGGTCACCGACCTTGACACCCTATAACTATTCTAGTAGAGGTAAAATCAGGGAATTCAATTTATTCTCACAAACAGTCTTTATAATCATTTTCTTGAGCATCTATTTTCCTTTGTGTGAATATTTTACTGACTTGAGCATCCATGTGACCACGCCAGAAGACTTTCCCACTTCCCACTAACATTTTCTTATTCGAGTTTGTGTATATCACCCAATCCTAGTTCATCCTCTCAAGTCAAGAACACTCCAAAAAAAAAAAAAAAAAAAAAAACCATTTCTAGCGTAAAAATTTATCCACCGAATTCATCCGGAGTCTCGCCAATAATATATAATGTAATGTGACCCATATATAATTTGTTGCACACATAATGATTGGAGTAGCCAGTTGGACAACTTTCCTTTTCATTCTTACGTCCAGATTCTTCCTCATTTTATTTTTATTATTATTGTTGTTATTTTGTCAAGATTCCATCATCGTCATTATTTTATTTAGTTCAGAATTAATCGTTTGTTACTTTCTAAATACGAAGCATGTTTTTCTCCTATTTATTGTTATTCATCCCAGATTATAAATTTATTCGTAAATTTGTATCTCTGGACTTGAGGTTGTATGGGTTTTTATTTTAAAAGTACATCACTTCTAAAAGTTGAGTATGTTTTTTGTGAGACGATGTTACGAATTTTTATCTGTGAGATGTCTCACAAAATACGATCCATAAGACCGTCTCACAAAATAAAAATTTGGATGCAATTTTCCTATCTTCCACTTTATCAAAAAATGTTTGAACGTTAATTGAAAAAAAATTATAATAAATGGGTAAATGATGAAAAAAAAAAAGAAACAAAACAAAACAAAACAGAACAGACAAGCAAAGGGCCTTCTTCCACACAAAAGGCAACGACCCTCAATAAGTTCTTGCTTCTCTTCCCTCTCTCCGCTCATAATTATTCAGGTATGTCAATTTATCTATGTCTACATTTCTATGTTTTTGTTTTCCTTTTGTAATCTCTAGTAATTTTTAATTACGGTGATGTGTGAGGGATTGATTGGATTTCATCAATTGGTTGCGAGTTTTTTTTAATGCAATTTTGTTGTTAATTTGGATGACCTGATGCCTGTAGGTTTTTGGTTGCTGGTGGATTGATCTTGGAAAAATTTGGAGATTCAGGGTTTTGGAGTTTCTCAGAATTTTCAGATAGGTGAATTCTATTTGGTGACTGTCAAATATTTCTGATTTGATGAAACGTTTGATAGTCTTTAGGAGAGAAAATTGAAGGTTTGGATTTGGGAAAAAAATTTCAGAGCCAGATCAGCATGTGTTATCTGGGTTTGTTGGATAGTTCTCTCGGTGGTGGGGGGTTGAGGTTTCCTCTGTGCGTATTCCAATGGTTGATGGTCGAATGAAGTTGATTTAGGATCGTGGAAGAAAGGATGGCGCCAGAGAACGTTTTTGCTTTAGGAAGAGAAAGTGAGACTGCAAATGAAATAGGAAGTCAAGTCTTTGATAGAGGGGATGAGATTAATATGGAAGAACCTCAGTGTTCTGAGAAAGTAACAGCGACGGAAATGGAAACTGCTGAGGCTGGATTCTCAAGCCAGAGCAACGAGAAGGAACATGGGGTGAGTAATTCAGTATTTAGTTCAGAGAAGGTGGAGGAAGGAAGGCACGCCAATGTGGTTTTCTCAAGAGAATCTCCTCTTCATATTAAAGAAGATTCGAGTATGAATGCTTTTAGTTCAGGTGCGGAGAAACTTAAAGCCAGATTAGCCGCTACTGATTGTAAGAAAGGGGAAAACGAGAGGAAGCTCAGTCGACAGGATAGAATTGAGTTAGGTCGTGTGTTTCAAGGGGCTGTGAGTTCTTATAATTGGGAGATCGCGGAGAGTCTGATCTTGTTGGCGGATCCTCAGACTCTGAACGATGCGTTGTGCATTTCTTTGGACTCGATCTGGTTCTTGAGCACACGCCAAGAATTGTATGGTATCAATAAACTAATCAAGAATATAATTACCAATGGGGCTTATGATTTTACTCGAGCTGCACTTAGGACGTCATTTCTTGCTTCTTGTGTTTCTGCTTGCCAGAGCCGATCAATGAGCTTGGCAGACACGGTCACTGTGATGGCACAAAGGTAAACACTTCTTTGTTTTATGTAATCATGTGAGCAAGATGAATTATTAATTATTTTCCAGCTATGGCAATTGGCATACAATCTTAATTGAATTTTTCGAGAGTTACATGCATATTCTTTACCTTGCAATTGGAAAGGGCTAAAACAAAGATTTGGAACTGTCGAGGGCTTGGGAACCAAAGGACAGTTCGAACTCTCCGTGAGCTCATCTGTAAAGAAGATCCCTCCCTTTTGAAAGAAGCTCATAAAAAGCACCTGTTTCTTGCAGCTTGTACAATGAGATGGAAGTGCATAGATATTCATTTCCCCTAATAGCCTCTTTAATTTAGTGCCCATTTTTTAAGTGAACATATATTTTGTCTCAGTTAAAAATGCAGATTTTCCAGTATTAAATATCTGTCATCGATTGAAGATGGGACTAAGGCACGTGGGCCCCTTGGTCTGTGGCTTGAGGCAAGGTGCATGTTTTATTGAATCGAGGATCTTGAAGCCTAAGATTTAAAATCTGGAAACATTATATACTTTAATAAAAAGATATTGAATAATAAGAGACAAATTGTTCATCTTGCACTAGCAGATATGAAAATATAATTAGACTGCATGTCATTCAGTCATTGGATTTGCAATCCGTAAATATATAACACATCAAGCATTAAGGTACATCAAGGTGAGTGATGTAGGCTGTATCTAGGTGCTTTTTAATTGTTATTTTTGTATTATCATGGAGCAGATGGGGGACATACCACCAGCTGTAGTGTTGATCTCCATGATTCAAACTAAAACATAGGCTTTTTAATGTAAACAAAAGAGGAGAAAGAAAAAGAAAACTTATCAAAAAGTACAGGCTGAATAAATCCACATTCGTTTAGTTTATATTTAAACTATGAACCTTGGACGTGGAATGCTTTTGAGTCCTGCTAATATACCTAGCTTTTTAATTTTCAAACACCTTCTGATTGGACTCTAAATATAATCTCCTCTGCTTGATGAGGATCCTTTGTGCTTATGAGAAATATACAGGTGTCCCTCATCCTGTCTTGTTGCTTTTAGTTACTTATGCTTGCATGATAAACCTTGATTCACCATTCCTATTAGGTGTGCTAAGGAATGCACTGCTACAAGGCTACACATCTCTATGTACTATGCCTAAGAATGACCCTATTGTGCTTCTAGTCTTACATATGCTTGCATAATCAACCTTGATATCATGATTCCTATTAGCTGTGCTAAACAATGCACTTCTACTAGGCAACACCTCATGTATACGGTGCCTAAGTATGCCTCTTTTATGCTTTTTACAATAATGGCTTAAACAATTAACTGAGCGTTCTGGAGTCCATATGATGTGGCCAAAATGCAATCGAGATCTTGGCTGCTTCCCCTAGCTTGTTGTGAAGTTGACGTACTTAATTTGTATGTTAGATGAGAATTAACACTCCCCATAACTTCTCCATACAGTTTGCAGGCATTTTTGCATGTGCTTTTAGAGATTTTTTCCTTTGTCCGATCAGGTTGCACGAAAGGCTGCAGGAATGTAATGGCGATGAAGTTTTGAAGGCAGAAGCTGGTGCCAAGGTTCAAAAGTTTACCGAATGGGCTCTTAAATGTATAAGTTTCCATTCTCGTTGCCAAGGAAATAGGGACAAGGTTGGTAGTAATGCCGCTGCCGGTATCCAGCTACAATTATCTGCTTTTAAAACCTTTCTCGAAATAACTGGCAACCATCTTACTGGGAAGGATTTTACCGAAGCATTTGACGCAGCTTGCTTTCCACTTACACTTTTCTCTAGCTCCTTTGATCCTGGTTGGGCCTCGGGTATATCAGCTACTGCAATCCGAGGATTATTAGGCATGCTGGTTGAGGGGGGTGCAGACAACGTTAACCAATGTTTTCTTGAGGCCTCACGTTTTGGGAGCACAGAGCTTGTTCGTATTTTGTTGCAGGTAATCTACTTGGTCTGTTTGTTTGAGAACTAGTATCATTAATATTAAATTGTGTCAAGCCTCTTACCATTTTAAGATTGTGCCCCTGCAATTTTTCGCAACATGGAATGTACCCCCTTCACTCTCAATCAAACTTGGTAACTTGTATCCTGTGCCCAGTCATGTGCCTTTTGGGGTTTTAGTAAATATAAAACATCGAGGGACTGCACCTAGCACCGTTCAAGGTAAATGAATCGTGTTGGCATGGTTGAGGTACCAAGTTTTCAAGGTGTTGAGTTCGATACTACCTTAAAGATGGGAATGCTCTGTAGTATCTTTGGTCCTTTCCCATTAGCATTTTATGCTTTAAGTTTAAACTCACAGAGTCTAGGGAGAACAGAAATTGCTGTTGTCATGCTGTATGAAAACGTAAACCAAGGTAGTCATTTATAATATTTTCTTGTTGAAATCTGCCCGTCATTTGAGACTGATACGACGGAATTGAATTTTGTGAGCTCCGGGCTTTGATATAGTGCTCTGTTGACCAGCAATAGTTATAATAATTGTTTTTTAGAATGCTGCCCATGTTCATATAACATGATGTTAATTTTCCTTGTTTTATGCTTCAAAACGATGTCATTACCCTCATTTCCTTTGCCTGTTCTACCCTAAGTTTTGAAGCAAGCCCCTGCATCATTTTTATCCTGCACTTGTTAGCTTTAACCTGATAAAAATCTCTCACTTTATTTTAATTTGTTCTGATTTACTTTGGGGTGCTAGATTGCGCAAAGAAACAGCTTGGATGTGGATGTTGACCTGGCACTAGGTTTCGCTTCACATTATGGTAAAATTAGCACAATGGAGTGCCTAGTGCAGGAGGGTAATGCTATGGCTTTCTTGGGTCCACTGATGAGAGCTGCTGAGAGGGGTTGCATGCCAGTTGTCGAGTGGTTTGTTCAAAGGGACTGTCGTGATATGGAACTTTGTCTCGCCCTTACAGCTGCTATATCTTGTAATCAAATCAAGGCTGCTGCATATCTTCTTCCTCATGTCCCGCAGCACGTTCTTGCTGCCCTCAGCATTGAAATTCTCAAGGCTGCTGGCGAACGAAGTGGTGGCTCTCTTGACGGGGTTGCATTCCTCCTGCATTCAAATTTTTTAAGAGATCCTGCAGCTACTTATTCTGTTGCTGACAGCATTGCCAGCTCCAATGATGAGGCTATTGCTCCTGAGCTGAGGGCTTTTCTTCAAGAACATTGGTCCGAGGAAGCTTTCTTGGATGGACGGAGGCAAGGAGAAGTGCATTTCTCCAACTTCGTACGTATTTCGAAATGGGGTGAATCTCCAATATGTTTGAGGGATCTGCCAGGGCCCCTGAGGGTGGCGATAGCTTACCTGCCGCTTTATAGGGAGTGCATCACGACAAGAGGGTGCTTGCTATCACAAAGGCATCGGGGGCAGCTTGTAGAAGCTGCAAGAAGACTTGGAGGCGTGGTTCTAGACAAACCTGGCGATGGGAGAGAGTTGCTGGCCGTTTTGGAGCATCGTCTTCCTCCATTTTGCTCCATGCCACCGGTCACGTGGCTTAGTAAGACGGGTTCCCATGAGTTCTTGAAAATCAATCCGTCTCTTTCACTCGACTTCTCTTTCTCTCATGTTACAGATAATAATTGAATGAAGATTTTAGATCTTTGGTTGCCTGCACTTCGCTGATACTGAACATGCTTGAATGTGAGTGAAGAAAAGCTTATGCGATGACGTGACATGTATGCATATTGGCCGGTCTAATTTTGCTTTTATATTTGAAATAAATGGTGAAAACGCAACAATATTTTCTTATAATAATATGATTATAATACCAATAATGTTGCCAACATTTTTTCTACTGAGGCTTTACATGACAATTTGTTGTCCAATGTAAGTTCTGTCTTGCATGTGATGATGGTATACACAAAGAGGCAATTTAAGCACGGAAATTTTTATAAATACTACTGTTTTTTAATTATATATTATATATAACACTCCCATACACATATATGACAAAAATTTGTGTGAAACGGTTTCACGAGTCATATTTTGTGAGACATATCTCTTATTTGGGTCATCCATGCTAAGAGTATTATTTTTTATAGTGAATATCGGTAAGATTGACCCGTCTCACAGATAAATATTTGTAAGACCGTTTCACAAAAGACCTAATCTGTATAAATATGGATTGAAAAATTATTTTTCTTTCATAATAATCTTTGCTTGTCCAAATTTTAATTCCATTTTTTATTCAACTAGTATGTATGACCACCATCTTATATGTATTTGATTTTAACTATCATCACATTCCAACCGGCCCAATATATTTTTTTTTTTTTGAAAAAGCTTTAGACTCATTGAAAAGGTCACATCCCTATTTGGATGCATCCCTTGCCAATAGAGAATATTTGAAGAAGCCCCCGATGTTATTTTTTGCCATCACTCAAATCTTGATTTATTTCATTCCTATGCAGGGGAAATTGTTTGACAAATTATTGCATCTACACTCCAGTTATCTCGAACCAAGATAAACAAAGCAATATATCATCTCAAAAAACAAGAAAAGAACAAGTATGGTGACAATATGCAGGTCAGATTACGTGATCAATTGCCATAGCAAGAAATAAGCTAAAGAACCATGAAGAAATCAATGTGGCAATGGTAGATTCTCAAATTTTTTGCTATATGGTTACTAGACATATCTATAAGTCACCTCTCGGACATTTGATGGCATGAAAGCCAAGACCATAAGTACGGCTAAAATGCATATGGGCAGCAGAAGCAGCATGAATGGCGGGGGAGGAAGTGGTGGAAGTATGAGCGGCAATATCAGCAACGACGCTGTTAGGCAAACCAGCAGAAACAGAGGTTTGAGTGTGAAATAACGGGACATCCTCGTGCCATATTGGCTGCTGCTCTTCCTCAAAGGATTCGGAGCTTGATTCTTGATAATGCTGTTCAAGTAAGGATCTTGAAGATTGATGAAACCTTTAGACAATCCCATGTTCTCCGTTTTCGCCTCTTGTCCACTCATTTGTGTAAATACAATAACTTAGCAAATTATTGAGATCAATTGGCTATATTCTTGGAAAGTAGGATTAAATAATATCGAGAATTGGATAATGAATTCAAGATCTCTTTATGCCGCGGAAGAACCTCAGGTTTCACTCAGTGTAGCACAAGTTTTGGCTGAGACAACAGCTCATCCCCCAAGAATCAAATCCAACTGCCATAGAAGATCATCCAGCATAATCAGATTCAGTTAGCAGAGAAGTGAACATATCTTTTATGCGTCGAGGGCCTGATCTGTAGGAGCCAAATTTAAAGGCAAGAGAACAATTGGCATAATTTCTACTTTTTTCACACACAAAAAAAAGAAGATCAAGATACAATCTTAGCACAAGATTATGACCAAATTAAATCCATCAGATTCTCTACAAAAAAGGGTAAAAGCCAAAATAATCAAACCAAGCATCGCAAGATATAGGTAAATTATACAGAAAACTTGTACGAAAAAATTCAAAAAAGAAAAGTGATATAAAAAAGCTCAAAGTATGTATATATAAATACACACCTATAATGTTTCTGTAATGTTTCTGAATCCCTTCCAGAAAACCAAGCTAATAATGCACCAAGAAACACAAAATACTCTTTCTTTTCTGGTAAAAAATCTCTGATATCTTTTTGCTCCTCAAGATTATAAATAACCTCACACTTGATCTTTGGTAAGGATGGATGGAGAAGGATAACAAGAAAATCAAAACCCAATACAAAATATTTTCAGTTTTGCGCTGTCTTTGTACAGGGAATGGAGTTTTGATGCAGAAGATTTAGCCGAAAACAAAAAGTAATGGAACGACAACGAAGAATGAAGAGTATTTTGTTCCGTCGCTACTATGTTTATACGGGAGTTTGGTGAACCTGCCTTCATTTTATAAATACAACTTATTATTTACGTGGATACGATCATTGATCATGATTCATCATTCAATATAAGTTTAACAATGAGATTGAGAAGATTACATAATCTCATTTATTCATTTATCATATATTAATATCTAAAACAAATCTCTCGAAATAGACGGATATGTTTGAATTTAATCTTAGATGATTACAAGAAAACCGGCCTTTACTCCATATAGTAAAAAAACCAATGTTTTCAAAATACCCATTTCAATCTCACATTAAAGTTTTGATATATGTATATATATAATCATAATCCTAATAATCATGATCCAAAATGTTCATACTAGATATAAAAAAAATTATATAGGTATGTATATTTTGAATGATAATTAAGAATGCATGATTTGTCACATGTGTGTGTGTGAAAGGGGAAACAGAAAGGAAAAAAAAAGGGGTTGAATTCAGTGAATGAACAAATTAAAGTCCAAGTGGGAGGCTTCATGATTTTGAATTTGAAGACCAAGGTGCTTCACCTCTGGACATTTTTTTTTTTTTTGCCTATCGCGGCATATTTCAGGCAAATTGGAAAAAACAAAATTGATTTCAAATTTAAAATTTTAAGAATAGATCTATGGTGAGACGATCTCAAGAATCTTTATCTGTTAGACGGATCAACCCTATCGATATTTAGAATAAAAAGTAGAATATGTTTTTTGTGAGACGGTCTCACGAATCTTTATCTATGAGACGGGTCAGCCCTACCGATATTCACAATAAAAAGTAATACTCTTAGCATAAAAAGTAATATTTTTTCATGGATGATCCAAATAAGATATATGTCTCACAAAATACGACTCGTGAGACTGTCTTACACAAGTTTTTACCTAAAAAGTAATACTCTCAGCATAAAAAGTAATAAATTTTCACTGATGACTCAAATAAAATATCTGTCTCACAAAATACGATCTGTGAGATTGTCTCATACAAATTTTTGCCAAATTTTAATTACAGAACGACGATATATCTAAATCTAAATCTAAATCTAAAACTAATTATTTGTCTAAATATTCGGTTCAGTGCATTATGCCATTTAATTTGAATTTTGGTAATTCTGAAACACGTAATTCATTGGCCAAACCGAACCTGAATCACGCAACTTTTGTCGCTCGTTTATGTCGTATTACTCTTTGTGTGAGTGTTTATTGGTGTAGTTTAGATATACGGTAAACCATCCGTAAATTAATATTCGATAAATTAATCATCTATCTAATATAATATATTTTTTTCGGTTTCGACTTGAACCAACTTGATTAATCATTTGGATATTAATAAGATAATAATTTTTCGAAATACTCTATGAATATGTGATATGCTCAATAATATATATAATGTTTTTATTAAAATATTATTTTATCAAAATATATAATTATATTAACGATATAACTCATATATTTTAACCACGTGACATTATAAAACATCAAGTATATAACAAGTACTCCACCCATTTCCATTTTAATCCAACTGTCAATTAAAAAAAAAAATCGATGAATTCATGAATCGAGTTGCTGTAACTATCCCATCTCCGAACTCGCCGGCCATGCGTGTAATTGTACAAAGGGATTTCTAAAACTATTATTAAACCCGTACTTTTCAAGACTTAGTTGTTAACTGGGTGATTAAATTAACATGTGGTTGTAAGTTAACCAAAGCACACCACCCATTATTCAAATTTGTAATCAGTACTCACCCATCACTCTGCAAATTAAGAATCATTGTTTCGTTCTCGATTTAGAGTGTATATGATCGCGGACGGAAATGTTTACAGAGACTCAAATGTATATAACAATCGAAGCGACGACTCATCGTTATGAACATATTTATGCTTAATATCATTATAAGTTGATAGATACATGCAATTAATAAGTTGATAGATATTGTTATCAATATATATGTTGAGTATGTCTCTTGTAAGACAGTCTCACGAATCTTTATCTGTGAGACGGGTTAACGATATTCACAATAAAAAGTAATACTCTTAGCATAAAAAGTAATACTTTTTCATGGATGATCCAAATAAGAGATATGTCTCACAAAATACGATCTATGAGACCGTCTCACCTAAGCAAGAGAGTTTGATTAATTTAAGGAGGAAGCACAGGCAAGTTGTATGCATGCAAAGGCTTGCAGTAGCAAATATACAAAGGCAAAAAGTTAGTAAAGTGAATTAATTACTATTAGAATTGTGTGTTCTCCCATTTGTTTGTACATTATGCCCCTTCACCAACTGGAACCAATATCATATCTTGGGCTCTGTTATCAATACACACTGTCATTTTTTTAATTAAAAAAATTGTTCCAATCGCCATACTTTCAGCACAACTAGACAATATATAAATATCACTAATTAGCTTGTGTGAGGATAGATTAATCCAAATTGTTGACATATTTAATTTGGTCTTAAGTTACATGATCAAGGGGAGAGACATTGACATGTTGCTTTTTCATTCTAGTGAATAAACATCATCGCCACGAATTTAAACGGGGTCGTCCGAAATAATTTTTTTTTTGGGTGGGGAGAAACATATATGAGATATGAGAAGCTTAAATTTTTGGATGCACCATGTGATTGAAGTTTTCTTTGATTACATGTTTATATATTTTTTTACATGGAGGAAGGAAAAATATGTAAAGAGAGAAGGGGAAAGAGAATTATTTGGTTAAATGAAAAAGAAATGGGCAGGGGTAAGTCCATTAAGCAATAGCCAATGGAAAGAATTGGCACAGAGTCGTCATTTTCCTCTCTTTTTGGGGAAATGTGAAAGAGCCGAGTATCCCACATAGGCAATTAATCATTCTCAAGAACAGTTAATAATAAGGTTATCTGAACAGATGGTCGCCGAGCTCAGTAACGAGAGCCTGTAACCCGAGTGGGGGCATTTGGGATGATTGGACGGTTGGTCTAATCCAGTTGCTCGGCCCGAAGGTTGCGATATTCTGGCCCGCCCGTTCCAAGCGGAGAGTCTGAACTTTGCGGTCCACACGTAGGTGTATGGGTCTCAATGTTCCTAGAGTGGTGGGCACTGCGTCAGGCTGGTTTCACAGAGCAGCGATAACCTCCCGCTCTCTGCAGTGGAAGGATAACGGGCCGGTGCAACTTTGGACCGCTAAAGGGCAGATGGATTGGTCCTAATTGAACAATCATCTTTTTTTGCTTTTTTTCCTAATTTGAATTTTTAATTATTAATAACTTGAAAGAGGGTTTTTTTTTTAATCTTACCTATATCTATCTAAAGGCCGAGAAGGAAATAAAATCATCAATATATTCTTAACCAATGTTTCATAACTAGATTTGTCAAACCATCTATCTTATCAAAACGATTCGATCGGTCGGACGGTTAAACCGGACTGTCGGACCCGAAAACTGTTATTTTATATAAAAATAATATAATATAGTAAAAAATATGTTTTAAATTCTAAAGATCTTAAGTTCTAATACAACTAAAATAATATTTTTAACAAATTTTAAAATCCAAACAATCATATATATTTATGTTTTACTCCCGAAGGAATTTATATATATTTTGATAATGTCGGAGGAGACATGCTCGATCGATGCGGTGCTTCTTAACATGAAATTGTTTGGTCGAATCTCATACGTGGGGGACATAGCCCAAGGCCTGGCAAATGCACTCGTAGGGCTATTCTCCGGTCGCAATGTTGGAAAGCAGGTCGTGGTTGTTGCTCGTGAGTAGGATTTGTTATGTTGAATCCAAAATAATCATGTGTAGCTCGATGATAATTCTATCAACTATATATATGTTGGACTTTTATCTTAGACAATTTTTATGAAATAGGGACTCACCGTCGCTGTCTTTCTGTGCACACTGAATAAGCTCCAAACTAACGCAATGCAATATCATGCAAACAGAATTAGTCAAGTAAATCACATTGAATTGAACAAAACATGTATCACAAGTTCGTCCGAGAAGTATCATTTTTGGTTTACTAGCATGTGGATTGATATAGTGGAGTATTTGAGTTATAAGGATTATAAATTGACTTGTTTTAAGTTAAAGTAACTCACTTCTAGCAAGATAAAATCATACATTCTAAATTTTTTTCCAGTTAAAATTATATTCTCCTATTTTTTCCATAAAATTTATATATACTTAGCTTGTTCTTGCCAATTGTTCCTTATTTACATATTAAATAAAAAATCTATCAAACGCAATTAAAAATTAAACATTTTTCAAACAATCTGATAATTGAAAATATAATTATGGCAATAAACACTGAAATATAATTAAGTAACCCAAGATTTATGTGGGAAACTTAAAAATAATAAATAAAACTCTAGTTACAATAAACAAAAAATTCCACCTTTTAATTTTAATTCTAAAACGAAAATCGAACCAACTAATTAAAGAATAAAAATAATATAATTATATTATCAACAAATTAAATTTAAGATTTAGAAAACATAGTTATGACATTAACTTCAACATTATTAATTAACTTGAAATGCAAGTGTAAAAAGTAAAAAATACAAAATAAAATTCTTGGCAAATAAATATTATAAATTTTAAAGTTCACCATTTCAATCCTAAAATGAAAAACGAAATCAACCAATTAAAGAATTAGAAAAATAGGTTTAATCGATTCATTTAATTCCCAGCCATTTTCCTCATATTGATATGTGTAAATATTTGAGTGTATCTTGAATTTGAATATACCAATTTATATAAATGATTTATTTAAAAAATTAATTAAAATTTCATTTCATTTGTATAATATAATAATTACGACTGATATTATTGATAAGTAACTTTTATGTATTAGCTAAAATATTTGACCCTTCAAATCCAAATTAAAGTTAATTAATAGGAGTGAATAGAATCATTTAAATTGAGAGTTAGTGTGAGTCACAAGATGTTACTTCTAATTAAATAATTTTTTTTTTCATTTACGCCCCTATGAATATTTTTATATCTACATTCATACCCATAAACCTTCATCTGGTATGTTCATTTACCAATAATTGGAGGACAATGTAAAGGCTGGTAGAAGGGATGATAGTTTTACCCAATAGTTCGAGACCTCTTAGAAAAAATCCGAAACGGAGATGGGGATTTTATATTTTTTTGGGTTCGGAGATTTTTTTAACACCCTCAAATAATTCAGGACGGGTACAGAGATACTATCCTCATTTCTGAATCCGTCACGAAAATAATATTAATAATAATCTAATTATTAATATTGATAATATATTAATAATTTTTAAAAAATATTAATAATATTATTATGAATATTGATATTAATATTATTGATATTAATATTATCATTAATAATAATAAGTATAATTCTTCGAACTCGGTTCCTCCCGGCCCCATTAATGTTTTTGAAACGAATAGAGATTTGATTTCAGTGTGATGTGAACCCTCGTGCGAATGAAAAGCAAACACGATTAAAATCGAATCGCACCCTCAATTCAAATACGAACAAGGGTCGTGTTGTGTTGTCCCGATCTTTTGAATCAAATATAATGTGATTTTCACCCCTAAACTACGAGGTTTAGTAATAAAGAATCACGATGAAAACAATTGAAAAACAAACAAACCTTCAAAGAACATGTCCTTGACAATCTGTATGAAATCAACCGACAAACGCCACAAAGTAAAACTTTGATAAGTTTGATTTGATTACAAAGCAAAGCCTTGAAAAAGCTTGAGAGAAAATTCTCAAAAGTTTGATAAACTCAATAATAATCTGAATAATGTGTTTACAATCATCAAAATTCGTCTATATATTGTTTTCAAATAAAAGATACTCAAAATCTAATCTAAACTAGGAAACTAGGATTCTCCTCGCAGCAGTCGCGCCCGGGCGCGAGTTTCTACCGCTCGGGCGCGGGGTCTTCTGGACTGTTCGCGCTCAGGGCGGTAATGTTTTACCGCTCGGGCGCGGATGGTTCTGGAGTTCACTTCTCGCACAGTAGGTTTGGCGCTCGGGCGCGAAGCGTTCTGTCTTCATGTTCATTTAACACTTTCACAATGATCTTATGGCCTCCAAGCTCATTTCCATCTATCACAAACCCTTTAAGACATGAAGTCTTGCTTGCAAGCTCACCTCGATTGTTCATGAGTCCATGTAATGTTTCCGTGACCATCCTTCCAATCCTTTGAATGCCATGCCTGGCCAGATTCATATCATACTCCCCTTCTTCAAAAAGATTTGTACTCAAATCTTGTCTACCTACGCAAAAACGAAGCAAGTTAGTAATAAAAAGGATTAAATTATCAACATGCTTACCTTTAAACTCAAGTTTGTAGGTGCTTTCAGTTGCTCCTCCCTCAACACTGGAAATCCGAACACCACCGTTGTCTTTCCTATAAACTCATCAACTTCACCACATACCAAATAACAAATGACACCAAATAATAGCAACAAGATATCATTAAGTATCACAAAAATCAGATTTCTCCCCTTCTTAGACCTAGTTAACACAAAAATGAAATCCATACACAGTGTACGACCATAGCTGACTAGGAATAAGACATAGTTCATGCATGATATAAGAATCTAGCCAAAATGTCAATCTCTTATATGCAATGCTTGTTTCACAATCCCACTCAACATATCTCTTCATATGCAACCAACACATATAATCATGCATTTTATCAAAGATAAAAACACCATGACATGCATCACTAGTACGTAACTCATGCAATGAATATAGAATGAAGAATTTATTCTCCTTAAAATTGTATTCATTATAAACATAAAAATTCTGATATTCATTCATGCTCTTTCCAATGTCATCATCAAACAAATAAAAATCATGCAAATAGGACACACTAAATGTACTATTCATGCAATCATTTAACTCATCACATGAATTTAATTCTAATGCACACAAGTCATTGCCATGACAAAGCCTCATCCATTTGACAATATTTGAACACTCAAAATCAATAACATTCGAATTTAATTTATGCAATATATCACCACTCTCAATTCTGTGATTCCTCGACAAAATCGTTAGCTCATAGTTAGACCCTTTGGACATCACACTTTCAACAGTCACCCTAAATTCTTGAATGCAATACAACAATGAAGTAATATAAGGACGAAAGTCATACCTCATGGTTGTTGCGTTGGCAAGCTACGCTTACCTCACTGTGATGGCTCCCAACGTCACATGGATCATCCCTTTGCATTTTTACACCATCAATATTTGCTCGCCTTCTTATCACGACTTCATCATAATCCTGAAAATGAGAAATAACAATGCTCGGGATTGAACCAGCTATATCACTTGTGTTAAGGAGGATCTCCTTATAAAAAATTAACACAAGTGGTTCATGTGTGTGCATCAATTGCTTCAACTCACTTTTTTGGGCCATATATGTTTTTTTTTTTTTGCCTCTTTCCTCTCATTTTCTTTTCCCTCATTTTCTTTTCTCTCTTTTTTCTTTTGTATGGCTATCTCACTCTCTTTATCACTCTTTTTTTCAGTCATCTCATTTTATTTTCATATGCCACCTCACTTTTTAGTTCACTCTTTTTTCGGCCTCATCTCTCTTCTTTTTTTTCAATTGGTCCTCTAACACTTGCTTTGGGGACAAGGGAAGTAATGCAATAGATTCTTTCTTCAATACAAATGAATACTTATTCTTGAACCCATCATGTGTCACTCGCCTATCATATTGCCACGGCCTACCCAACAAGATATGGCAAGCATGCATTGGCACTACATCACATAAGACCTCATCCACATATTTCCCAATAGAAAAAGACACCAACACTTGTTTGTTCACCTTCACCTCCGCACAATCATTCAACCATTGAAGCCTATATGGTTGAGGATTCTTTAATGTGGGTAAACCCAATTTTTCGACCATCTCACTACTAGCCACATTGGTACAACTCCCCCCATCTATGATTAGATTGCAAACCTTTTGATTTACAAAATACCTAGTGTGGAACAAGTTCTCCCTTTGGTTAGTATCCTCCTCCTTGACTTGGGCACTCATGATTCGCCTAGTCACTAGTGCCTCACCTACAACCGCCTCATATCCCTCATCAGGATCTTCTAATGCAGGCATCTCATCATCATCATCACCCTCACTATGCGATTCATACTCACCATAGTCATTTAAAATCATCACCCTTTTATTAGGACATTCACTAGCAATATGACCCAACCCTTGACACCTAAAACATCTAGTATCTCTATCTCGAGTAAGAGGAGTTTCAGATTAACCTTGCACTCCTTATTTAGGCGCCTCTTGTTTGGTCTCAACCTTGGGTTTGGTCACCACCTTATTCTCCTCACGTTTCACCACATTTGATTGCCAAGAAGATGATGAACCCCCAGCTTGATTAGTGCCGCCAACTCCTCGCCTCTTGAGTTGTTGTTCCACTTTTATGGCCATTTGCACCATCTCGTCTAGGTCCAAGTAGTGTCCTAAGCTCTACTTGATCCTGTATTTCCCTGTTCAAACCACAAAGAAAACGAGCTATCGTCGCCTCACTATCTTCCTCAATATTTGCCCTAATCATGACTACTTCCATCTCTTTATAAAAGTCCTTCACACTCTTCAACCTTTGCCTCAAAGTTTGTAGCCTCTTAAACATCTCCCTATAATAGTGATTGGGCACAAACCTCTTCATCTCATCCCAGGTTTCAATGGGTCTCTCATTATACCTCCTTCTAGTGGTCACTAATTGATCCCACCAAATGAGAGCATAGTCTAGAAATTCCACCACCGCTAACCTAACCTTCTTTTGTTCGGAGTAGTGGTGACATTCAAACACAAACTCTACCCTCTTTTCCCACTCTAAGTACGCCTCCGGGTCAAACTTCCCATGGAACGATGGAATTTTCATCTTAATGCTACCCATGTTACCATCTTCCTTATTCCCATCATATCTACCCCGTACAGCTTCTCTTCTTCCTCTCCTCAAATCCTCTACCTCTTCCACTCCTACCTCAATTCTCATTTTGGCTCTTCTCGTCTCCTCCCAAATCATACTCCTCCTCTTCTTCCCCTCTACCCAAATCTTTAGAATTAGTTTTACCACCACTAGTACTAACTTCAAGCCTACTCATCCTCTCATGTAATGGCTCAACCCTCATCATTCGACTAAAATGCCCAAACAACGCCTCTATTTGAACCTTAGACAACCTCAGGTTCGAACTATCTCCTACATCCCTCTCCATTTAATTTCATATTTGTACCTACAAGAAAATGTTAGTAGAAAACAAGATATTCCTCATCCAAAGTCTCACGGTCACTCCAAAGAAATTCACTCATCTCTCCTCTCTTTTTTTTTTTGGCTGATTATATCTCGGAAATCACCAAGAAAAAATAAAAATTAAACATTTTTCGATAATCACAGATTCACAAAAAGACGAAGAACGATAAACCAAAACAGATCTGGAAACAAACGAAGAAATAAACAGATCTCACAATTGAAGAACCAGATACTTACTTGAATTCAATGAACATATGCTCTGATACCAAATGATGTGAACCCTCGTGCGAATGAAAAGCAAACACGATTAAAATCGAATCGCGCCCTCATTTCAAATACGATCAAGGGTCGTGTTGTGTTGTCCCGATCTTTTGAATCAAGTATGGTGTGATTTTCACCCCTAAACTACGAGGTTTAGTAATAAAGAATCACAATGAAAACAATTGAAGAACAAACAAACCTTCAAAGAACATGTCCTTGACAATCTGTATGAAATCAACCGACAAACGCCACAAAGTAAAACTTTGATAAGTTTGATTTGATTACAAAGCCTTGAAAAAGCTTGAGAGAAAATTCTCAAAAGTTTGATAAACTCAATAATAATCTGAATAATATGTTTACAATCATCAAAATTCGTCTATATATTGTTTTCAAATAAAAGATACTCAAAATCTAATCTAAACTAGGAAACTAGGATTCTCCTCGCAGCAGTCGCGCCCGGGCGCGAGTTTCTACTGCTCGGGCGCGGGGTCTTCTGGACTGTTCGTGCTCGGGCGGTAATGTTTTACCGCTCGGGCGCGGATGGTTCTAGAGTTCACTTCTCGCACAGTAGGTTTGGCGCTCGGGCGGTAATGTTTTACTGCCCGGGCGCGAAGCGTTCTGTCTTCATGTTCATTTAACACTTTAACAATGATCTTATGGCCTCCAAGCTCATTTTCATCTATCACGAACCCTTTAAGACATGAAGTCTTGCTTGCAAGCTCACCTCGATTGTTAATGAGTCCATGCACTGTTTCCGTGACCATCCTTCCAATCCTTTGAACGTCATGCCCGGCCAGATTCATATCACAGTGAGTTCGGTTTTGGAAAATCCTCGAACCCCCGAAACTGAACTCGCGGGAATCGAGACTGATACGAAGGTGGGGATGAAATTCGAGAATAGAGATTTTTATAGCAAACATGCTCCAACTTACTCTCATTGTCATCCTTTATTCTAGCGTAGTGCTGGAAACAAAAAAGGCAGCTTAAGTTTTTTTTTTTAGTGTGGTATAATAGTACGAACATGAAAACTTTTGTAAGTCGGTCTCATGAATTAACTTTATGAGACATATATTTAGTCTGATCGATGAAAATATTATTTTTTGTGTTCAAAGTATTATTTTCGATCCCATCTAGTTTTAAATTCGTTATATTTATGTATTAATACTATATATATTATTTGGATTGATGTAATTTAATTTATGTTCAATATTAAATTTCTTTTTGTTGAGGTAGGCAATGGCTAAATACAATTAAATTTATAATGTTTAATGATTAGCCTAGACGAATTTAAGTTTATTTACAAGTTTCGTCGTGACTACTGCATTGTTTTGCTTATTTTAAAATTTGACAAGATTGTGATTCACCAAAATACAGAGATGAAAAGCGGACAAAATTACGAGTTTCGTTTTTTTTAAAAAAAATTCTAAATTGAGACGGTATCACATGATCATATTTTGTGAGACATATCTGTTATTTGAGTCATCCATAAAAAAATATTAGTTTTTATGCTAAGAGTATCACTTTTTATTGTGAATATCAGTAGTTTTGACCCGTCTCAATGATAAAGATTCGTGAGATCGTCTCACAAAAAAACTACTCTATATCTTACGTGAGTCGATATTTGTAAATATTTTCGTGTCGTTGAAATATTATCGATAAATCTTGTCGCATAATATTTGGTCAGTATATTACATAATTAACGTGATATGCATGCTATCCACTGGAAGATTTACCCAATAACCCACGAAAGTGAGCTAGCTGGCGCAATTCTGAAAGTGAAAAAAAAGTAAATGAATAAAACGAGAACCATATGATTCAGCGTAAGCCATAATATTATCACGACGAGGAATTGGAAAAAATGCCGAAATAAGAAGGAAACCGAAGCAACGACAACAAACGCTTCTGTAAGCACAGCGACGGAGAAAACTAGAAACAGGAGAAATGGGGGAGGAGGCTGTGACCAACAAGATGATCGTGTTGAAAGATTACGTAAAGGGTTTCCCGAAGGAGTCTGATATGTCTCTGAAAACCTCGGTTATCAAACTCAGAGTCCCGGATGGCTGCGACAACTCCATTTTGGTGAAGAATCTCTACTTGTCTTGCGACCCTTATATGCGCACACGCATGCGCAAAATGGAGGGAAGCTATGTCGAGTCCTTTGTGCCAGGCTCTGTAAGTAGTTTACAGTTTTGGAATCTCGTTTTATTCGAGACTGGAAAAAATAATCTACGGCGAGCCCTCAAATTAGAAATTGATAATAGTTTTTGTTTGAGACACAAAAACTTGAGTCAAAGAATCTCGTCTTTTACATCGAACATTGTCTTAGAGTGTTGTTTATTTGTATGACAGATGTGATAAGATTCTAGAATGCGATGAAGTTTTCATTGTTTTGATTTCGTTGTGATGGACGAAATCGAACTCGTCGATTTTGGTTTGTATATATCTTTTTGCAATCGATTAAAATGACATAGAAAGCTACGGACCACGTTTTTTAATGAAGGAAATTGGAGCTGCGAATAACTATGAGAGTGCTTTAAACTGTTTACTACGTTGGACACACTTTGATGTGAATGATCATCCCACTTTTGATTTAACTTTTAAAATAATCGGAGTTAAAAAATAGTTAACATCTCATCTCACGCGTCAACCCGTGCTTTAGATTTTTAAATATTAGTGTTGATGTTTTCTCTGAAATGCAGCCAATAATGGGATATGGAGTAAGCAAAGTTGTGGATTCTACTAATCCCAAATTTCAAGAATGGTGACCTGATTTGGGGCATGACAGGCTGGGAGGAGTATAGCCTCATCAAATCTACGGAGGGACTTTTTAAGATTCAGCATACAGATGTACCTCTATCTTATTATACCGGAATTCTTGGTATGTAACCCTGGCTCATCGATACAACATCATTTGGATGGTGTGTGTTGCCTTGATTACTTGAACTCGAATTGCTTTGAGCGATGAAAACTACAAAGTAAACCGTCGAATAGAAGTATGAATCATTTCACGCTCAAGCTTTCAGGTTAAGCTTGTTACATAAGTTTGTTTTGGAAAAGAAGTTCACAACTCCATTGATGGATATAGGATCTCTAGATAGATGAGCTATACCAAATTAAAGAATGAATGAAACTTTCTAAACTCGAAAAATATATTGATATACCTTTATGGATACTGTGCCAATTGTTTAGGTACACAAAGAATTTACTGTACAACTGAATTATGATTTTAAATGAGACTGATTGATTAAATTAAAACTTAAATACTGATTCTCCCTTCTTTCTGTTTATTCAGTATATTTCTCTTTTACTTAGGCATGCCTGGAACTACTGCTTACTGTGGTTTTTATGAGGTCTGCTCTCCCAAAAAGGGAGAGACCGTGTTCATTTCCGCTGCATCTGGAGCTGTTGGTCAACTTGTCGGACAATTTGCAAAGTTGTTTGGGTGCTATGTTGTTGGAAGTGCAGGAACCAAAGATAAGGTAATTGACGTCCTCAAATACATGCGTCCGCGCACGCACACTCTTCTTTACACCACGCTTTGCAGTACTTGTTATTTGCTTGATTATGATGATATTTATTTTGTTGAAGGTGGAACTTTTGAAGAACAAATTTTGTTTTGACGATGCTTTCAATTATAAAGAAGAACCCGATTTGAATGCAGCTTTGAAAAGGTGAGAATTTTACCTTCGTATTGCCATAATATAGTGTGATAAACTATGGTACGTAATGTCACTTGTATCCGAAAAGCAGCTTTTTCTTGAATTTTACACATGCATTTTATCTTTTTTCTTTTCCCACATGTATCATTCCCTTTTCATTGAATGTTATTTATCATCGTATGTGCCATATGTTGGATGCTGTTACAATGATTAGGTACTTCCCCGATGGAATTGATATATACTTTGAAAATGTCGGTGGAAACATGCTCGACGCAGTGCTCCTTAACATGAAAATGAAGGGTCGAATTGCTGTTTGTGGGATGATTTCACAATACAACCTTGAGGAGCCAGAAGGTGTAAAGAACTTGTTCTGCTTGGTGACAAAACGAATTCGTATGGAAGGATTTATTGTATTCGACTACTATCACCTCTATCCAAAGTATTTGGATATGGTTTTGCCCCTCATGAAACAAGGAAAGATTACGTACGTTGAAGACATAGCCGAAGGCCTAGAGAGCGCACCAAACGCCCTTATAGGGCTCTTCTCTGGTCGCAACATTGGAAAGCAAGTCGTGGTTGTTGCTCGTGAGTAGGGTAGCTATGTTCAAAGGAATTTTATCATATATACCTGAGTTTGCTTGATTGTAATAATTCCATCAACATGGCTACAGATGTAATATTTCAGTCATGCTAACCTTTTTCTTCCATTTCGAAACAAATTTCCCTGTGACAATGGGGATATTGCTGCCTTATTCTGTCTTAAGTACGAAAAACAAGTATCATACAGTGAAGCCAATAATAGTTTAGTTTCTAGTACAGTAGTGATTCTTGATAATTTCTTATTATATATTTATGTTACCAAGTGAAACATTACTTGTTTACTTGGCATTCTCGCCTATTGCATTCACTCACGTTTGGAAACATATATCTTCAGTCACTTTTCGTTCTTTTCTCAAAGTTATTTTGCAGTAACGGATAGCTGGTAAAATTCTAAATTGTAGATGCGTGACGTAGATGCACGCACACAGAATGCTTCTTTTATTTCTTCCATTCAAGATTAAGAATTTGACATTCGATACATTCTTGAGTCACAGAGCCTGTATCGAGCCTAATCGATACGATAATAATAGAGTATTGTGTATGAATAACTATCACTCATTGTACTTCCCGCAGCAACAAAAAGCTTTGTGGTAGTGAAAGCGGAAAGCAAAGAGCTGGAATGTGTTGGAACCATCGAACTCACAGTCTGCAATGCCTACTGTTCGTTTCGCACTCTTTCCTCTGAAAACTGTGAGGCATTTTCCTGTGCTACCCGAAACCCAGAATCTGAATTCACGATGGTTCAATTGTGGGGGCGGGATGATTGATTTCCAGTCTGCATCAGCCAAGTACTTTAGTGATTTAAGTGCTTGGAGTCTCACTTGGCCATGCTTGTCCAATGTGAGGTAGCTACCCCCATCCGAGCATTTGTCCATGAAGTTCCTAAATCTGCTTAATTTTACAACGAGATAAAGTTTATACCTTTTGGAATTCAAATAAACATTGAGGACCTGGATATACTGCAGCAGGAGAAATTCGAAGTCGTGTAGATTTGTGCCCGACTAGAAGTCTCTAATTGTAATAGTGATTCGATCTGGAATTCGTTTTTATTTGGGACTTATATGTTTGGCTCATGATGGGGGATCCGGTACATCCATGTATGTTATGGAATAGGATTCTCATTGAATAATTCATTGTACTTATCTGATGGATTATCTGGTAGAGATGAAACATAGTGTTCATACATAATTTCTTTTTTACTTCTCTATATTTTAGCACGTTTTAAATTCTTGAAGCATCACAAATTATAGATCTCCAAGAATTTGAAGTGTGCAACGTGGTGGATTACTCGAGTAATATTCTATTGAAAACAAAGAAACTTTGAATCAATTCAAAGTCAGAACGAGCTTGCAAACCAGTTCAAAACCGGTTCACATCAGGTGCTGCTTTCACTACAAAGAGTATGTCAATTTCTGATCTGTATTATTTTCCATCAATATCCATGTATCAGCCCATATTTTGTGACTTGCAATTTCAAATTTAGGAGCAGCAATGTAGAATACTTTTTCTACAATGCTCATGTAATATAAAAATAAAAGGTACTTCACGGTTCAAATACAGTATATATTCGAATGACATGTAAATGAAATTTTCAAAAAATTTAATTGACTGTGTACAAGATATACTTGAAAAGGTGATGTAAAATTGTGCCTTGGTGATATGATAGAGGTGCTCCAAAATCTTTGATCACTTTCTGAGGTTACCCTAAAAAGGTAGCTAAAATGCAATGAACATTCTTTGATTACCTGTGGTATCCGGAAGCTGAGCCTGATGTTGACTCCCACCCAAAATATGAGTTATTATTCATGAACCCGCCGCTGCCTATAATATTTGGCACCGAGTAAACACCTCTGTCATCCAAGCTCACATAATCAGATTGTAAAGAACCTGCAATAAGAGTGTTGTCGTATGCGGTCATATGAGGATATGTTTCACTTGGAGGACATCTATCTTCATCGCAAGCCGAGCATTGCTTGCAAAGACGATCACTCTTCATATGTACTGTACCATCAACAATGGCCGCTTGAAAAGTAATAAGCACGGTAACTATTAGACGCTACTATTAGACGCGGGAAAACACTGTGGTGATTCATGACAACTTGTTTTAACTGATCTGTTGGTCAATCATATGGCCAACTGTATTATTTATATATGATGCATTCTTGATCTAGGTTTTATCGATCATTGGATTTTTGTGGATTTGCATTTTATAAATAGGTCCATGGCCAGAGTTATATATGGCTGGCCATTTGTCTTTATTCAGGACATTGAAGTTGACTACATTGAGATGCAGTATATCTTGTCCTGATATCACAAGAAAGATACTTACCTATGATATATGATCAAGTTGTCTGTCAGCCTTTTTCAAAGTTCTAAGCAGCAGCAATAATTTTTAAGTTTGAAGTGTATTTATCTGCTCGTTTTTTCTTAGAATTCCAGACTGCATTTACATTTGTCAAGTCTATACTGGATTTTTGCACAGAATGGCAAATTTGATTTATCATTTCCAACGGGAAGCATAATCCTATTCTGAACTCGACCATGAACCTCATTTCGTATGATGGAATACTCAAGAATTCCACACCAACAAAGATGAGGAGAGAAAATACAAGAGATTTGTATTATTATTGTCGAGTGACTTGTCAGATTCTAGATGAAACTCCACATCAATAATGTATTCAACTCAATCAGATAATGATTCTCCATAATCCATATAAGACTCTAATCTCATCTAGATATTGATGTAATTTGGGACACCTGTTAATTGTTATGAACCCAACCCATATAATCCAACAATATACGTGTCTAGATCATATGTTTTGCCAGTTTAAATTTCCATTTTCTGGCACATCGACTAACTGATACACCATACAAGGCTAGTTGTTTTTCATATTTGGCTCTATAAAACCCGAGAATGGAATTGTTACTAATCATCATTTTATTTGGATCACATCTCCACAATACAGGATAATCCCCATTCTTAGGCTCATATTATTCCATCATGTTTCGCCATGCTACACAAGGAGATTGATTTCGGCACGAAACAAAGCACACCAAACTTTCAAAAGTTGAAAAAGAACCGCCCAATCTTTCCAAGAACTTGCTACTCCACTTGCAAGCACAAACTGTCCTTGTTAAACCCCCGTGCCCTTTTTTTTTTTTATCGGTTTTATTCATACATAATAAAATAAAACTAAACAGAATGTGACTTATATCCTGCTTGACACTAGCCAGAAAGAGATGTTAGTTTACCGGAAACAATTGATCTTTTATAGCTTTTCAAGCCAACAAGTACTAGAAACAATTCGTCTCTTAAATTCTAAATTTGCAGTCCATAGAGAATGATAATTCAAACTATGTAATGAAATTTCAAAAAGCAACTTACTTTTATTTGTAACTATTAGATCTTAAACAAGTAATATCATGGAAATAGGACCAATCTGAATCGCTGGACATAACTAGGTGACCACCCCCACTGGTGCATATGGACTCCGCATATGTATTAGGCCTATGCGGGGGCAACTTTTCCTTGCCTCTAACAGAAATGCAGGGTTCATATTCAAGAATAATAGGAGGAGAGAGATCACCGCCATTCCCCATATTTGTTGTCTCTTCGTTTTCACCAGACGCAATCCCCGAAAAATGTCTCTTCGTGTCACTGTTAGCTCCGAGGTCATTTTCTATGTCCTCAACAAGCTTAGGAGGTGGCTTAGTCATCTGTTGAACATAGATCTGATCGACGCCAATCTCTTCATCTGACAAACAACGGCAGCAATCAAATTCATCTGCCTCAAGATTTCTGCTGCCAAATATTCCATCCTTCCATGATATCCTCATCTCCGACAGAGTCAAATTCTCTAAAGTAGAGTCAGAAATCCAAGAGGAAACAAAACCAACATCTTTCTCGGATGGGATTTTTGGTATTGAATCATTTTCAGACTGAAATAAAAAAAAGTTATCAACCTCCACATTTGTCCCTCCAACACACAAGTCTGAGCGTGAACCCGAGTTTGGAGTCTGAATGACATTTCTACTGCTTAACGAACCCATAGAAAATTCAGAATCATCATCTATGATAGCTTTGCCGCAAGAAGAATAAATAGGAGAAACAGCCAACAAGGACTCATCCAATTCATTGTTCCAAGGCCCCAAAAACTCCTGGAATTCAACAGGATAATGTGTAATAATACTGGTTTTCTTATCATTCCCCACATTACCTGTGCTAATACTAACATTGCAGCTAATAATATCATCCCACACCGAATCTGATGCATCTTCGCATAACGTAGAAGGTGAAGAAGGCAAATCAAGTGCGGCTGAAGCATTATCATTTATCACTCTACGTTTGTCTAACATGTTTCTCGAATCATTTCCCTGATCTTCATGCCACCTTACTGAACCCTCCGAAAGCAGAGGAATTGAAGAATCCTGTAAATCATTGATCTCATCCAATTCAACGTGAAAAAGATTAACCTTTTCACAACCTCTAAGACTGCCTCTACGCCTGCATTTTCTCTTATCAGCGACACCCGATAGAAGGTGCCCAGCGGCGTAACAAACAGGTGGCTCTGTTGATTGGGAAACAATCATCTTGTAGTCAGAAGGAAATTGGATATCTGGAGAGACTGAGGCCTCAACAGGAGGTGTTTTCACAGTAGGAGCTTCAAGATGATCAACTGTCCGTGAAAATGAATCCTGGATCAGCCCATTTCTTTTGTCGTCAAATTCTACAAAATATAAAGCAGACCCATCAGCCAAAATGCACATAAAAGACCAGGTTTTTCGAATGGCTTCACATGTGTATTACCTGAAGAAGTCTCTTGCGAATTATTCATTTTGGTCTTAAATTCTTCAGACTTCTTCAAGTTATGCACGGAATTCACCTCAAAAGCAGAAGGCGTTGATCTTTGGCCACTTTTGGAGACTGGTTTTGGGCATCTTGTACCAGATTGCCACTCGGTGAGGCGAGGAGGCTGGTTCTTCTTGGATTTTTGCAAAAAAGGTTTTCTGGGCAACGCCGCCTTTGATGCAACAGCTGAATGGTTGGGCGCATTGCTCGCTAATCTGGAGAAAAAACGGGGCCTTCTGTTTCTTGAATAAGAGAGATTTAAGCTTTTATCGGAATTGGATTTATTCATCGGAATTAGTCCATTGAGATCTTGGAGAGGACTCCTCTCACTGTTCCTTTTCTCCATTTTCTTCTGACATGACATGAAGCAGAGCAATTCTTACACTCTACCGTTGATTACACAAAAGTGATAATGCATGTGCACATGGTTTAAATTTAATGAAAATTTTTAAATTTAAAAATGATGAACTTCATTTCAATCTAATCTATATAAAAATGTTTTTATATCAAAAATCGGATCAATTCGATCTCACAAATATAAATTTACGACATGGTTTAACAAAACATTTGAATTTTATTACAAAATTTTTATTTGATTTATTTATTATTACTAAGATCTAAATATATTATACTAATTATTTAAAAATAAAAGGAGTGTACCTAGGTTAAATAAAACCATATATATGACAAAAATTTGTGAGAAATAGTCTCACTGGTTGTATTTTGTGAGACAGATATCTTGTTTGGGTCATCTATGAAAAAGTATTACTTTTTATTGTGAATATCGGTAGGGTTGACCCGTCTCACAGATAAAAGATCCGTGAGAACGTCTCACAAGAGATCTATTCTAATTATATTTGGAAAAATAATATATTTATAAATATGTTAAAACACCACTTTAAAGTCTGGGTCACCTCTCTCAAGTTCTAAATGAGATTCTAGTCTTAAATTTAGCCACCCACAATAATTAAAATTTTAAATTTAGCCATTTCAAAAAAAATTAAAAAAGTTAACCGGGCTAGACTTTATTGCACTTGTATTCAAATTTATTAAAGTTGTATTTTGGCTTATGAATTTCAAATGGTGAATTTTACACCCATGATTTAAAATTTTTATGCTTAAATATCAAATTTGAAATGAATTTTAAATCTAATATAAAGAGTGAAGCAATTCTCGTTAATTTTATTTATTGATACATTTAAATTTGTGTACAATTGTTTTAAAAAAAATATAAAGAGAACTTCTTTAAAAATATATGATATTTTATTTATGATAACACGTGTAGCTTTTTTTATATTAGTTTTAGGAAATAATATGATGTGAAAAATATGGGTACTTTAGGAAACTTGTGTCACCAATGTAGCCAATTACACTTGACTAACTAATTATAAGTGGGCTTTAAATTATATCTTCTTTTTAGTGAAACTTACCTCTAATATTGCACACTAGTGTATTGAACGATGAATCGTGATCACTTATCTATATATCATTTTTGAATAAATGAACATGATTTATCAATGCAACACGTGCATTACGTGTTGAATGGATAAAAACACTATCCATGTAAATGACATGAACTAAACTTTAATGTTTCTTGAACTTGACCCTAAATCATGGATTGTTTTGGTATTTTTTCATCAATTTTTTTTCGCACTATAATTTATATCATATTTATCAAATTTTATTTATTTATATTTTTATTTAGCATAACATAAAATACTTAAATTTTCATATTTCATAATTGTAAAAATATCATCATACTAAATCTCAGTTCATATTAATTTTTTAGAATATCATAACTAAGTCAAAATTTTAATAAACAAAACATATACAATATATAATATTCATATGTTATATTGTATACAACGTATGTTCTTAACGCAAATAACTTGATCGTTTTAATAGACAAAAAAAAATCTCATCATTTTATTTAATAAAAATTATTATAAGAACTCATTATATAAATTCTAAAAATAATAAAATAATTTGTTACTTATAATTAATAACTTAATTTTTTTTTTAAATCTATATCGACGAATGATTATATACTAGTAAAAGATGCACATGCAATTGCATGTGCTATTGTTATTTTAATTTGATCAAATAATATTAAATAATTAAGACGAAATTATTTTCAATTTAGAATAGTTGTTCGATTTAAAAGGAAAGTTTTGTTTTGATTTTTTTCTATTTAAAATATGGAGTGACTTGAGAAGGTTTTTAGTAGGACAAGAAGGGTAATTATGGAATTAAATATTTTGGTGTGTCGAAGATAGTTATTCTAAGGTCCTCACACTTAATAATATAGTATAAATTTTAAAAAATAAATTTGATAAATGAAAAAAAAATTCCTCTATATCCCCGCCTAAAAATCTCAAGCCCCACGTTATTCTCTTAGGCTACAAAATTCCCATTTTTTGGCCCAAATTTATCAAAATATTTAGAAAGCAGCACCAATGGAAGAAGTAAAATCCGACCAACAATCGGTCACCACCACCAACGGCGTCGTCGGTCCAAATGGCGGCGCCTCTCCCAAAGGTGGTTTCTTCGGTGGGTTTTTCCAAAAGGGGCGGCCGAAGCTCCGAATAACGTCGGAGTATGACAGCGAGACCTCTATTTTCCTTAATAAGGTGTCGTGCAGGCTGTTGGATAATTTAGCCAAATTGAAGCTGTCGTTTCACAACAACGGCAAAGGGGAAGTTTCGGATCCTCAAGTTACCTTTACTTCCAAATTCTTTTCGTTGCACTACGATGTCGAAGAAAATGATGCGCTGCTCAAGGCATCGTTCGAAATAGCTCCTGGACTACAGTTCAGAGCTGACCACTCGGTCAAGGTATTTGTCAATTCGCTTCAAAAGAATGTGTTGACCCTTTTCTTAACTAGTTCATTTTGAGTAACTTTAGAATTCTTGAGTGTTAACATTCTCAGAAGGCAGTCTTCAATTGTTGAGATGACTCTAGAGTATCTTCTTGTTGGCTGTTCTCACACACCTTGAAGGATTTTGATAATTATGAGTATTAGAGTGATGTGATGAAACAAAATTATCAATTTCCCCCCTTTGACTCGTAGAGAGGCAAGCAGTGTCAATACCATGTCATCCTGGTTGCTGAATTTTGTTTCAACTCAATATAATAAACGTGGATGCGACAATGGTTATGGTTAACGCCTAGCCAATAACTTATCACCGACCAATATCCCATTTAGGAGGCATTTCACAAATGTGTTAAGGTTTCATTTGGATTGAAGGTTTCAAAACCTCATATTCTATCTATTTGGCTCAAATGAGCGAGTTGAAATCAAGGTTCCACTTAAGTATTGTCTGTTCAGTATTCGCGATTAAATTTTTTAAATCAGTTGCATTAGCAACATTTGAAGGGTAAATTTTTTGCATTGCAAAACTAAGTGCTCATCATGTAAATAGCTAAGTTTCTATGTTATATTTTTTAGTTTTTCCTGCAGATAAGTAGATTTTAAAAAAATAATCAACTACGTGGAGGAGTTGAGTTATTTTTAGTGAATTTAATCGTGTATTTGTGTGTGGAAGAGCAGTGTCAAATCAGCTTCAGAATAAATGGTCGTGTATTTTGAGGAGCAAACAATTCATTTGCTATTATGGTTGTCATTTTCTTTTTAATTTTTGTATGTGATGGCTTCCATTCTGTTTTCCTCTCTGTACTTACGAATTACATTTAGGATCATCAAGGAGAGGTTGCAATGATTGCAGATCTTGCGGGGCCAGACTACAAATTTCAATTGTCATCTGCTGTACCATCTATAGGAAAGGTGAGAATCTTTCACGATCATTCTTTAAACTTTACTTTTTCAAATTGTATCCAGTTCTTGGAAGCTTCAACTTGTATGGTAATGTGAAATCTATATGATGTGCTTTTCTTCTCGACTTCAACCTTGGTATTATTTAAAAATCAAATGGAAGTGCTTGACCTTAAATGTATTTATGAATGATTTAATTACTGTGGCTGCAGCCAAAGGCGTCGTTGATATTTCCTCTTGGAGAAGTTACTTTTGAGGAGAAAGTTGAGGAAGAAGAAGATCAGAAGAAAGCTTTAGCAGTGAGTGGGTTTGTCAAAAGTCATGTTCTGAATGGATTGTGTACTGCTCTATACAGCGAGGACAGTTTGAATTTAAGATATGCATTCAAGGTATTTTCGTTCAGACTTCCTATTGAAGATTTACTTCTTTTTCCCCAAGTTGAGTTTAATCAATTTTGTCAAAGGATCATTGATGGAGTTTTTAATTCTTAGGACGAGCAACTGACATTCATTCCGAGCATTTCTCTGCCCTCAAAGGTGTTATCATGTGCATTTAAGCGGAGATTCGGTCCTTCTGACAAGTTAAGGTAAAGTTTCTCTCTCTCATTCCCCTCAAACCCTTTATCCTTTGGCCCTCGAGCCAATCTTAGAAACTGTAAAACTGGCTAGATTCTGAGTTGTATAACAAATGGCCGTGCTAACCTCGTGCTTACTAAAAATTCTGAAAATCCCTTAGATGTCATGGAAAAATCTTTTTTAGATAGCTGCCGTTCGTAGAGCCTGCCTGATGTGGAATTCCATTTTGTGAGTGAGGATATCACTTTATACACACCATCTTGAAACCTTTATCATCATGCGAATAGAAAATAACGTAGACATATTTAGATGCCGGGCTTGATGCTCGCAGAGATTTGTACAAATTGAAGATTATCATCAATGCTTCATCTTTCTCTCTTGTTTCGTAGTCTCATCATTTTGTGACTCTGGGTTTCTTTTGATGAATGACCCCGCGTTTACCTTGGTGGTTTGAAACCTCACCTAATCATTCTTCAATTGACTGTATCTTTCTTGAGAGATTTACCAATTTGTCTAGATAGCCGGCAGTTCTGCTTCAAACCCATCTATCTGGAGTCTATCCTAGTGCAGAACTTTACACAGATTGGTCTAGTACCATTCTTATTATTTTTACCCTCCAAAATGAAAGAACGGAAGAAGTAAGAAAATATTCGGGTTGATGAGTACAATTGCAAGCATAGTTTTGTTTGACAGTTGGGGTGTTATAACAGGGATGGGAAGCTAAAATAAAAATAGCTTACTGTATAGGGAGCTACTCTGAGACATACGCCGAGTGCTAAGATTCGGAATTCTTCTGCTGATTTTGAGATTTTTCACAATTGCTTCCAGTAGCTCATCTGATCGAGAACCTGAGTTACTAATTTATTTTCCACATGTTGAGTCCATTTTAAGTTTGAACAGAGTTGTGAGCAACCCCAAAAACTGTAGTGGTTATGGTTTTTATTGGTTTATGTTGCCAGCTACTTGTACTTCTTTGACTCAAACAACTGGAGTGTGGTCTATAAACACACAGTTGGGAAAGATTACAAATTCAAAGCAGGTTATGATTCTGAACCACGGCTTGGTTGGGCATCTCTTTGGGTAAGTTTATTTGCTTTTATGTTCCAGTTAATTGATAAGCACGTGGTTGCTAGTGATTTATTTATAATTTTGCTTCTGACTCATCATATGTTCAATGTAAACTAAAAAGGGTCAGGCTAGAGAAGAAAGGGATGACCTAGTCCCTCATAAAGAGCTTGATTATCTTGCCAACTGTGGTGTCCGCATCTCAAATATGAGTTAGGACTCTTTTTATCTTCACTTCCACTTCCGGTCATCTCTGTTATTCCCTAGGTTGCTGTCACAGAACCAAAACCTTAGCTGGAACTAGAAATATAGAGGACCAATAGTTTTTGTTGTACTAAAAGTCATAACTAATTTGTACCCTGCAGCTCATTTAAATTATATGTTTCATTTTTGGCTTAGCATTCGGTTTATGCCAGAACATTTGACTGGACCTGCTCCTTTCTGCCACCGAAGTCATTCCAAATGGCGAGAGATTTTTTTTAGATTTCTACTTGTAGTCCGAATCCAATTAATAACTACAAGCTTGCTAAATAACTTACTCCAGTGTGCATCGGGTAGTGGATAAATTAATGTTGGATTAAAAGTAGTGTGTTTATTTGACTCAGGCCATATTATACGATGTATTATAGATAACATGTATTGTATATTTGTATGTGATTTCTATGAATATCTGTGTGAGAGATCAACAAAAAAAATTACTGGTATTGCACCTGTTGTAAAAAAAAATTCTCATTTTAGTGCGTCAAACCATTTGAAGTTCAATCTTCCCTAAACTGATACCATTAAGGAAACTGCTTCCCCTATGAAATTTCTTGTACGAATTAAGGGAACTAAGTTTTATGTTTAATACTCGATTCAGTTTGGAGATGAAGATGGAAAAGCCAAGACAGCACCCATGAAGTTGAAAGTGCAGATCATGCTCCAAGTTCCTCAAGATGATATACACTCGTCGGCATTGATGTTCAGTGTGAAAAAGAGATGGGACATATGATACGCCAGAGTCCCGGTGGTGGCTGATCCAAGTAATGCTTTGTCTGCAAGACGACTGGTTTGTTAGTAAATTCACATAATATTTCAGTGAGACATGTACACCACGCTAGAATTGATTCTACATTTTGGATAGATGACATGTTTTTATTTTATTAACATGGTGTGAATTGGGAATGGGAATGGGAATGGGAATGGGAATGACAGAAGAAAACAAGCTGAAAGAGGCAACTCGTGTATGAATCTGGACAGCACAGTGCCAATAATTAAGACACCATCATTTACAAGCCAAACTCTTCACCATACAGGACCACATTACATTTATTATTAAACCCTGTTTCTTATACACTAATTTTTTTAAAAAAAAATTAAAAATATCTTCATTCATTTTCTCTAATTCATTTATATATATATATATATATATATATATATAACTACACGAGTGAACTCAAGGCCAAATGGGTTTTGGAGTTTCACTCTCGCCAATATGTCAAAAGATAGTTGCATAAGTCTTTTATGAGAAAGTCTCGTAAGTCATAGATCTATATTCGTGAGACGATCTCATTAAAGTTTTTGTTGAAGATTTCTGGTTGTATTTAAGGATGTGCATTTGAAATCCATATTTCGATAATAGTTTTATTGTTTATCATGAACAATATATCAAAATTTAAATTTGTACTTTACTTATTTACTCACCGGTAAAAGAAAGTGAAATGTATTTCAAATGACATTATTATGTGGTGAATTTGAAATTAATCTTAATTAACATGAAATATTATATAAACTAGTTACTCTTCACACGCGATGCGTGTGTGTACAATTTTTTTTATCATTATCGATGAACTAAAGTGAAATTTGACAAATTATGTATGGACTAAATTGATATTTGAATTGTTGAAATAAAAATAAAAGTATGTGCTGAAATTAAAAATAAAACAAAAAACAAAAATGTAATATTAATATCATATAAGGATAAAATTTGAAAACAAGTTGGTGTCTTCTCTAGGTAGTTATTATCATGTCCTCACACTTAATAATATTGTATAGATATGTGAGTATTATATTTGAAGTTTATAGCCTTACTTTTCTAAACAACAAAAATACATATAAAATATATGGATTTAAAATTCATCAATTCAAACGCAACTTAGATCATTTTATCTAATTCTTGATATTACATGGCCTTGAATCACAAATCATGGTATAATTTTTGAAATATGTAGTAAGCTTGATTCACTCAGTCACTTAGATATAAAATTAGAACAAACATTCTTATTCTCACGTGAATGTGTAATTTTGATGGTAAATGCAAAATTTGAAACCCATTTTTTCATCAAAGTGTGAAATTATTGGCAATCCATCAATGCATCTGACATAATTATCTTTATTTTCCGAACCGGCCATTTCACTTTGCATTGGATTTAAATTCATCTAGGATTATTTATGAGGGCTTAAATGACTACAAAAACAAGCCACGAGGATCAGCATGCATGCATTGAAATATTTACGAAATCAATTAATTGCTGATAAATTAGGAAATATAATCTGCGAGAGAAAAATAAAAGTTTATATTTGCTAAATTAATTAATTACTGATAAATTAGTAAATAAATATAAATATGCCAAGAACCAGTAAAAGTGGCACACGCTATATATGTATAAATTAGATTTTAAAAAAATTGAAATTGTTTGATTGAATTTTACGTATTCCAATATTATCTCAAAATAAATATAAAAGAAGAAGACTAAAAAAATAAAAACAAAACGTATAAAATGGTAGTTAGATGAAATTAGTGTGAGAAAAAACTGTATTACTGTTTGTATGAATACGTGGAGAAAGTAGACAATTTTTTATTATGACTAGTTACTCCGCACACGCGATGCGTGTGTTTACAATTTTTTTTATCATTATCGATAGACTAAAGTAAAATTTAATAAATTGTTGAAGGACTAAGCTGATATTTTAATTGTTGAAATAAAAAAAATAAAAATAAAAGTGTGTGTAGAAATTTAAAAACAAAAAACAAAAGTGTAATATTAATATCATATAAAGGTAAAGTTGGAAGAAAAAGTTGACGTCCTTCTTAATGGTTACTATTATGTCCTCCACTTTAGCAAAATAGAATATATTTTGTTTTTTAAACATGTGACTCTCATATTGATGTTTGATGATATTTATGTATAAATTACTTTGTTATTATCAGAGTGGATCAAAGAAGTTAGTAAGATGCTCTTTTGTTTTGTATGATAATAAAAGTTATTGTGATCAAAATTTTGTGACGAGAAATCTATAATATTGTGTTTGATGACACTCGATTATAACAAAGAAGTGGTAATTTCTTAGGAGTAGGTGTTTTGTGAGACTAGTCTCACAAATCTTTATCTGTGAAACGAGTCAACCCTACCGATATTCACAATAAAAAGTAATATTGTGAGCATAAAAAGTAATTTTTTCATGGATGACTCAAATAAGATAGCTGTCTCACAAAATACGAACTATAAAACTGTTTCACATGAGTTTTTGTCATTTCATTCTTAGTATGATCAATCGTGGTGATTACCATCGGATCCCGATAACAAAATACAAATTTTTGTCGATATCGGTTTGTTTTGGGATCAGACTGTCTATGTTATACCTTTTATTTTGGAATCCAACGGTCACAAATCATGGACCGACTAAGGAGAACCAACGATAATTGCATCATCAAATCTTCGAATATTGACTTGTTGAAATTTTTACGACCCAAATGGTGCCGGTTTAGTCAAGGAGATTCTCTGTCTCCATCGTTGGCGGTTGCCACGGGGACCCGGTGGGGGATAGCCTTTGCCTTTCGGTTGGATCCATCGCTTGTCTTGCATTAATGTAGATATTGACATGGATAGCTATGGACCTTATTTGATTCAGTTTCTTGAAATACAGATCATAATACATTATCTGTCACACCGAGCTTCATACTGATTCTTGAGATGATAACAGAGAAACATGAACCAAAAATTTGTTTAGTTATGACAATAATAATAAGTGGGTGGGGAATAGGGAATGTTGATGTCCTAATAGTCTTCCCATTTAAGCAAAGTTAGTTGGATTGGAAGGCGAAAAGCCATCGAGTACAAGACTGACCAACTTTCCTGCCTACTGTGTTCTTTCATCATGAAATTAATGTTTTAACTCTCAATCATCATTAGTCATCATGATTGAGTATATTCATTTTATTATATTAAATAAAATTAATGATTTATCTGATCAACAGAATCTTTTAGCAGGCATTGCAATGGACAGGCGTACCAAAGTCACTGGTATTGTGTGAATGATCAAGAATTATCTTGATTTTATAAATGTGTGAATGATCAAGAATTATCTTGATTTTATAATCCGATTTCCATGATTTACATTTAATATTGATGTGATATGAAAAAGAAAATTATAATTATAAAAACACAAAAGGTTAAAGGTGGGAAGGGAGAAAAGTAGATAAAGTTGCAATCTTTTGAGAGGAAGAATCTGATTCAAAGTTGAAAAATAAAAACACGCACTCGGACACAGAGTTTGTTGGGTTGGTCAAATTCCCAACCAAACAGAGCCTTCTTAAAAGCTAATATGACGGGAAGAATTGTAAAATTGTGCACTTTGAAAGAGTCTGGTTAGTGGGCTAGAGAGATAAAGTCTTTTGTCCATGCCTCCCAGGTTTGTGTATGTATAGACGGAGAGAGAAAGGGCGAGGGAGGGTGGTGGCGACATAGTTTGTCTTGGTGCAGCTTTTCTTGAACGCACTCCTGAAAGTTGCTGAGATAGTTAAGGTGATTAATCGGTTTTTATGAATTTTAGGCACATGATTTCTTGGGATTAGCATGCTTTTTTGAGCCTTTTTTTTCTGAGCAAAATTTTATTTTATTTTTTCCTACTTGTTATGGGATTTTGAATTCTGGATTATTTTTTTCTTTCTTTTACTGAGTTTGTGAGAGTTTCATAATTTTTACTCGCAGATCAGTGTAATTTTTGTGAATTTCGTCTCTAAGTGAGGTGGCTGTGGGGTTGAAATTTTTGTACATGTCTGTTTGGGTATCATGGAGATTATTCCTTGATCTTTAAGAGTTCAGCTTTTTCAATTTTGTTTTCTTCATGCTTGTGGCCTAAGCTCAATCCAGAAGACTTGATAAGCAATTTTTCAAGTTTTTGTCACAATTTCCCTTATTTATTTGGAATTCAAGAATTTTGGGACACTTGGCATGGATTTAGCAAGAAATATGATCTCCCTATCACCCTTTTCAGTTCTTGAAAGTTTTCATTTCAAATCTAATGAAAATTTTGGTTCCAAGTTAACCAACTTAATGAAAGAAGAAAGTTGACAAGTTTTGAAAATCCTGTATTTAAAATACACATGGTTGGTGGAGGATGTTCTTATTGACTTGCAACTAATTCTTATTTATGTCTGATATCGTGATTAGTGCCAAATGTTATGTTTTCACCAATATTAATAGTAATCCATAGCTTTACTTGGAAGTTGACTTCCTTAATACCAACAATACAAAGATGTCGTGCATAAAATATTTGTATTTGAATACATGGAATTTGGCTAAACGTTTTGGCCGGCCGTTCGATTTTCCTCAGGAGGAGAGAGTAATGCTGAGAACATGGGAAAGAAAGGAAGCTGGTTTTCAGCCATCAAAAGGGTTTTCTCACATAATTCAAAGGAGAAGTTAACTGATGTAAGATATTCTTACAAACTTCAATGATTGTTAAGGTTGGATCCTAGCACGGGTGCGGAGCCCTGAAATAAAATAATTTAGAATTTTATGTGTGATTTTAAGTTGCTTCGTCCCCCCCAAAAACAAGTTAGCCGCCGTCATGAATTCATTGTAACTATTGTATAAAAATAAGATCATGTTCGAGTCCATGTGATTCTTGGCTGTTGAGCGCGTGTGAATTTAGTTGTAAATGCAAAAGACAAGAATATAATTACCCGTAACTCGATTTTATCCTTCTATGTATGTCAAGGTTGCCGATAGTCACAAATTTATGGGTTGTGAAGCAAAATCTTATGATAAATAAAAAATTTGAAACTCTATCCTCGGGGTCCTGACTCCAGCCTGCTGTTAGTAATTCTTATTGAGCTCCAGAAAATGAAATGTGTAATCATGTTTAGCTTTCATATTATTCGGTTTGCTTATATTCTATTTATGGGTACAGCTTCTGTTAATTTCTCCTTTATCCCTACTCCATGGATAGTAACACTGCTACTCTGCCACCATGGATATGTTTAGCCCTCACTGTTATTTCTCCCCTTGGAAGTCAAGTAGCTGTTTGTTTGTTTCTTTCTCATAATCAAATTTATGCCTATCTCCACATCCCAGTAGAAATGTCATGTAATTTATATGTCATTCAATCTCACGCAATAATTTATTGTTTAAAATGGAGTTGGTTTCAAAGTCTCATCACACTCCACGTTCCGTATTAGTGTCTAGTTGCACTGTCCTCCATAGGGGCTTTTTGTTTGTGATTTCAGCTGCCTTTGGCCAACCATTTCCTGCCTTAGTGTTTGGTTCAGTAATACCATAATAGATCTAATTTGAAACTTGTACCACCCTCAATTATGGAGCTTGTACATTTGTTCAGGGATCAGATAAGAAAAGCACTAAGGAAAAAAAGAAAGGCAATCTAAGGCATGGTGGGACAAAATCATTCATTCCTTTGTTCAGAGGGCCGAGTAGTATCGAGAAAATATTAGGGGAAGCTGATCAGTTATTCATCAGGCATCCTACATCTTCTGAACAGCCAAAGCCTCCACCCATTGCTCTTGGAAGGCCAAATTCACCTAGGATCCTTTCGCCTCGAACTACTTCTGATCGAGCCTTGTCCCCTAAGGCTAGTCCACGAGTTTGTTCTCCAAGGGTCTCATCTCCAAAGGTTCAATCTCCAAGGGCTGTTTCTCCCAAGGTTCCACCAAGAAGAGCTGTTACTTCGAGGGCTTCTTCTTCGAAGGTTCCTCCTCCTAAGGTAAATCAAAGCCGGGAAGATACTAGCCATGTGCAGAGGCCAGAACCAACTGCAAGGGAGAAGCATCTTTCAGCCACTAAGATCCAGGCAGCATATAGAGGATACCTGGTAATCTTATAAATCGATGCCTGTGCAGAGTGTTTTATAAAAACATTTGTGTAATACATGATTCCTCTACATGCATGGATTTCCATACCTAGTTATATGAAGTATCGTGACTTTGATGAAACCTGTGTTTGTTTTGGACTTTGATCCAGGCAGAGACAACTGGATCTTGTTCTCACGATTAATTGTTTCTAGAATTGAGGCTGCGTAATTGTATTTTCTGTTCTCACGATACTTACACCTTTCATATCATGATTCTTAAGCATACTTTTATGGTTAATGTATTGTGATATTTTAAAATTTAAAGGCAAGGAGGAGTTTTAGAGCTTTGAGAGGTTTAGTGAGGCTTCAGGGGGTGGTGAGAGGCCAGAATGTAAAGAGACAGACAATGAATGCGATGAAACAAATGCAACTTTTGGTTAGGGTTCAAACACAAATTCATTCACGAAGGATCCAAATGTTGGAAAACCAGGCACTCCAGCACCAAGCTTATAAGGACGATAAGGAAGTGGCAAGTACCCTAAGCAAATGGACCTTGAACCAACAAGTAAGTTCTTGTTGTCTGATGTATTTGTTAAGCCAGTATCTTCTCAAATGCTTGAAACACTTGCCATCGTCTACTCTAATTGACAGTATCATCGATGTTTCTGTAATCCGAAAGATGATATTTGTGTTATTTTAGTTTAAGGGTGGCCGTAATGAAGATTGGGATGAAAGTGTGCTAACTAAAAAGGAAGTCGAAGCAAGGTCACAGAGAAAGGTGGAGGCAGTCATGAAAAGAGAGAGGGCCATGGCCTATGCATATTCTCACCAGGTATCGTCAAACTTCTTCATTTGGCCATATTTACTGTTCTCTGTCCTGACCTGACTTGGACCTTAGTGTCTTCCATGAGTGTGAGCGTGCATGTTGACGAGTAACATTTCGGTTTTTTCCCCCTCTTTTTGGTGTGACTGGGAAGAATATATCCCATTAGTACATTATTTTGGCACGAAAAAGTGGTGTGGAAGAAAAGGTTGCTCAAATAACCGGGAGAGGATGACGTGGGGTAAATATATTTTACAGTGTAGGTTTGGCTATATACAGTAACTCTACTTTATGCTAAACAATGCCTTCAATTCTTCGTCATGATATGTGAGATTGATTCTCTATGGCTCTTCAGTCTTCAGACATGAATCTTCTTTAACACACACAACCTAACTTTGATTATAGCTTTGGCCTCACTAACCCGAGCTAGCCAAATCATTGATTCACGAATAAAGACCACGTTTTATCGACTGGGCATTCCATGTTTTATGAATATTGAAATTAAATTGCAACAATATTTTACTCATTTTTACCCTCTCTCATAAAATCTCCTTTTTTACAGTTGTGGAAGGCTGATCTGAAATCGGCTCAAAGTCCTCTGGCTATCCGATCAAACGGATATCCCTGGTGGTGGAATTGGTTAGAACGGCAGCTCCCTGCATCGAGCAATTCTCAGAACCAAGCAACTCCGAAAAACTTTTCTTCTACCCCACCAAGGCCTATTTCTGATTACAGAGCGAGCCCTCGACTTCTTGCTAGAAACTATCCAGAAACTCTCACACCAAGGTCATCAAGATCGGCAATCCCTGTTAGAGCGAAACAGTTTCAGACACCAGGTCGAACACCTCCACAGGCAATGGCTATCAAGTACTCTAAACCACGATTAAGCGCAGCTGATTCTGCTTATGACATTCCTTTAAAAGATGATGATAGCTTGATCAGTTGTCCTCCTTTTTCTGTTCCGAATTACATGACGCCTACAGTATCAGCAAAGGCAAAAGTGAGAGCAAATAGCAATCCCAAGGATAGATCGATCCCTGGAACTCCAAGTAATGACTCCAAGAGACGGTTTTCTTTTCCTTTGAAACCGAACATCGGCTCTTTCAAGTGGAATAAAGACTTTAACGATGATGCTGCTTCTCAAAGGGTGGCCGAAAAACACCAGTCGTCGCATTTGTTAGGAGACGCCATAAGCATGGATTCGACTGTCTCTATGCCAGCTACAGTTGGACGAAAGCCCTTTAACAGATTTGCGTGATCTTGATTTCTTCTGTATCCTGATAGTTTTTTTAACCTTTGTATTGAATTTTCTGTGAATGGTTTTTCTTTCTTCACTTTGTTGGATGTAAGAATGAATTATATGTTGGTTGCAGCTTACTGATGTAAAATAATCAGGAAAAAAAAAGAGGAATTGGATTGGTTTGATTGATGTTAGATGATTCATACGATTGGAATTCTTACCAGATTTTCGAGCTTGTTCTGAGTTTGTGTCCTTTAAGAAAGTCCATCTTACGTTTATGCTTTGTATGTGTCTGAAAATTTCATGTTCTACCAATTATTCTAATATTTCCTAATTTAAGTATTTGAAAAAGAGTCGGTCTCTTCTGAGACGGTCTCACTGATCTTCGTCTGTGGGACGGGTCAACTCTATCGATATTTACAATAAAAAATAATACTCTTAGCATAAAAATTAATATTTTTTCATGGATGATCCAAATAAAATATCTGTTTCACAAAATACGATTCGTGAGATCGTCTCACAAAAGTTTTTGCCTTTGAAAAATATGTAATATGTTTACATTTATAATTTTATAGTTAATTTATATATGGATGGCGTGCATACTAATAATAAATATAATTTATTGAACTAAATTTTTTTGTTTATTTGTTAGTTGACTGAGAGATGTCGGGGTGATTTTAATACTTGTTATTAAATATATTTACTAATGATTCTTGAAGTAGATCTCTTGTTAAATGATCTCACTAATCTTTATTTGTTAGACGGGTCAACATACCGATATTCACAATAAAAAATAATACTCTTAGCATAAAAATAATATTTTTTATGGCTGACTCAGATAAGAGATATGTCTCACAAAATACGACCTGTGAAACCGTTTAATACAAGTTTTTGCATGATTCTTGATATATTAAAGAACGTATGTATGGATTATTTGATTTTTATTTATATGATATTATCAATATTATGAAAATTGATAATTTATGTTACTTTTACAAATTCTAGACTTTTCAATTATTTAAATTGAAGTTAAATGAATTAATAAGATAAATATCTATCTTTTTTTGAAGTGTGATGACATATTGTGGTAAAGTTTTTTTAAGCCGAACTACTTTATTTTGAGAATTTATAAATTCTGATGCAAAATTTGTAATGTCATTTTCTGATATTATAATATTCAATTGTTTATCTGTATGTATATGATATTTGTCTATTTATAATTACTAGTTTTAAAAAAATTAAATTATGTTTAAAAATAGTAGAGTAGGTCTCTTGTGAGACGGTCTCACGAATCTTTATATGTGAGACGAGTCAACCTACCGATATTCACAATAAAAAGTAATACTCTTAGCATAAAAAGTAATATTTTTTCATGGATGATCCAAATAAGAGATCCATCTCACAAAATACGACCTGTGAGACCGTCCCATATAAATTTTTGCCAAAATACTAAAAAAAATGCATTCAGGCAAAAATTAAAGCTGATAACCCAAATCAAGTCGAACCAAACCAGAATCGATATCATTAGTTTGATTTAGTTTTTATCATAAATCGAATCAATTCGACGACACTAAGGTTTGAACCTAATCTCCCTTCACCTACCCCAATATTTAATTTTTTTAAAAAAAAAAAATTATGCGAGGAAGACTGAAAATTTTAGAATAAAGTTAGACTCCCATAAGGTCGTGGATTTTACATAAATACCCATGGGAATTCATGCAAGAGCCAAGTGGGATGATTATTCATGAATTTGGTGCCATTTATTAAAACTAGATGTTGTGTAACCTTTAGGCACAAAATCTATTTGATAAATAAATCACAAAATTATTGTGAGACAGTCTCATTAGTCAATTTTATGAATGAATTTTCCATTTGGGTCATTTATAAAAAAATTATTATTCATGTCAAAAATATTTCTTTTTATTGTAAACATGAGTATAAGGGGGGATGTATTCATTCTATACTTTCAAAGATTTTAAATAACTTTTTTAAATGATTGACTTTTGTGGAGTTGATAGATTTTTATTGATTTTTATGAAATCTCATAGAATTGTAAAACAAATTTCATAGACTCCTATAGACTTTTTTTCAAGATTTTTGTAGATTTTTGTAGATTTTTTCATAGAATTATGTGAATTTTGTAGTTTATAATTGTGATTTATTTTTTATTAATTTTTTAAAAATAATTATTGGACATAGATAACCTCTTCAATTTTAAATTATTTTTTTTATTCATGAATGTAAATGAATTTTACTTACTTAAAAGTTAAATCAATTTAATTTGTGAAAAACGACAAATGAACTATCCAATTTATTGAAATCAAAATTTCAATTCTTTATGTCAATTTAACATATTAATGAATAATATTTTTATAAGTTTATAATAAAATTTTATTAAAAGAACACTCAAAATAATGAGTAGTCTTTTATAAAAAGAATCTAATCATTACTGACAATTTGATCAACATCGTTCTACATTCCATTGGCTATGATATCCCTCTATGCATTAGCATTTGCTCGTTGTTGTTTTTGAGTATTAAATAACTGATCAAAGTCGTCACCTTCATAAACTTGTGCTGATGAAGTCAATTGAGCTTCATTATCTAGTTCAATTTGAAATTCATCAAATTGACACTTCTTTTATAGAAAATTGTGTAATATAACACATGTCAATACAAGCCCTGTTAGGGGTGGGAAAAAATACCGAACTTTCGGTATACCGAGATTACCATAACAAAAAAATATTGAATTTACCGAATTTTAAGTATACCGAAGATTTCGATACGGTACGGTAACAATACCGAATTTTTCAGTACGATAACGATATCCAATTTGAAAATTTTGGTATATACCGAAATACCGGAAAATATACAAAAATTTTAAAATATATAATATTTTAAAACAATAAATTATAATTTTTTTTAAAATGTAAGGTTTTTTTGGTTCGGTATACCGAAAATTTTGGTATAGTATCGATATGAATTTGCTTATACAATAATTTAATATATAGATTAACTAAAATTAAAAAAAATAATTAAAAATAAAATGCTATATAATAATTAATAAAAAATTATATTTTAATTATGTTTTTAAAAAGTACAAATAAAAGAAAAAATAAATAGATAAGAAAAGAATGAAAGTTTGTATTGAATTTGGGAGATTTCTCAATTAAATGTACATCCAAATCTTTAGGTTGAATCAAAAACTTTTGTTGACATTTTATTGTTGTACCTTAGGCTATAATTCTTGTACTTAATAGAATTTCATAGAGTCATTAAAAGTCTATTGACATTTTGAATACCTATAGACTTTTGTAGAGTTTTTAAAAGTCAAGTTTGAATACCACATGACTTATTAAAATTCTACAAAAGTTTACATTGAATACCACTAAACTTTTATGGAGTATATAAAAGTCTAGTTTGAATAACTCTAGACTTTTAAACTCCATAAAAATCACTAAAAGTCTATAACCAATACACCCCCCTAAATGACACATCAGACAAAATTCACAAGACTATATCACAAGGAAATCTATCCTAAATAAATATATACATTTACAAAATTATAACTGAGACTCCATTCGAAGTATACCCATTCGGTTTCCATCTTCGTTTTCCCCACCAACCCTATTTTTTTTTAAAAAATATAATAGTTAATTTTAAAGAATATACTACCATGTAAAATACTTGTGCTAGATTTGAACAATGGAACCGAAAGGAACTCATTGGAAAAGTCGAAGAGTAAAGTTTTTTTTAAAAAATATAAGATTTTGTTTTTGTTCTTGATGTTGATTGATCAAAGAAAGTAAAAGACAAAGGGAGACCAAGAAACTAATCATAAAAAGCAAGTTTTTTCAAAGACGATGTTCATGAATTTATCCATGAGGTGAGTTGATCTGATCCATAATTATCACGACAAATAATATTTTTAGCATAAAAATTATAATTTTTATAAGTTAGATCGATTCAAAAATCTGTGTCACAAAAATGAAACGTGCGACGATATCACAAAAGTTCATAAAGTAAAAATCTATAATGAAAAATATCACTTTAACATTTTTGAATCAAAATGATTCATCCACAAGATTTCAAAGATATGAAAAAAAGAAAAAAGATAAATTGATTGAGAGAAAAAATGGGATTTAAGATTTGGGAACAAAAAAATGAAAATTTGGATCAAGGAGTATATGATTAAGTGAAAGTTAGGTGAAAGAAATTGTTCAAAAATTTGCCATTTTATTTTTTATTATTAATTTTTTTATATAAAAAATTAAAGTAGGGCAAGCTGTGTGCCGGCCCAAATCCACCCTAAATTTAGTTTGGTGGAAATTGAGGGGAGGCCAGTTTTAACTATAATATTTTGAGTTATTAAAATATTAGATAACTTGTTTTAGGAATTATTTATCATAATTTAATGTTAAAATAAATATAATTTTTTTAAAATTAATTAATAACATAACTTTGAGAATAAAATTGTGTACCTAATTGATTTTAAAAATAACAATTTGACTTTAAAAAATTATATTAAATGTAAAATTTATTTTTAGTTAGATATATCAATTAAGTTATTTTTAATAATTTATATACTAATTTATTAGGGGAAAAAAATTCTAAAATAATAGTCTCGAGAGGGTAAAAATGTCATAAAATTAGTTACGTTGGATTTTGTCACGTTCGAAGATCACGTGAGATTTCCGGAATATATTGCTTAAAGGCATCACCGTATGTCTCTCTCTGTCTGTCTCGCATTTTCCGATTCTTACTTTCTGTGGAGGAAAAATAAAGCTACCCAAAAAATCCTCGAAAATGGCTTTGAAGCTGAATGCCGTCAAGTGCCACCCCGAAAACTACCGTTATTCTGCGCTTCCTTCGATTGCCAGCTTCAGATCTCCCAAGTTTTGCATGGCTTCCACTCTTAGCTCTGGTTCGAAGTATTGAGCTTATCCCTTTTCTTTCGACGGTTTCTTTGGTGTTTCTTCTTTTGTTTTTATGAATGCTTTTTAATCATGACACATTATTTTTGGGTTTCTTTTTACAGTAAAGATTGGATTTTTAGCTGAAATTAGATGGTTTTTTTTTTTTGATCTGGGTATTTTTGGGTTTGGATTTATTGTCTGATTTTACAATTTCTTATAGTAATGTTTTGATGAAAAATGCATGTGATTGAATCAATATCGTGTTGCTCAGGTGGGTCATTCTTGAATTCTCTGTAAAAGCGCTTATGATTCTTGTTGCTGCTGTATAACGAGCATTAATGGCTCATAAATATTTAACAGTTTGTGCATGCATTGCCAGAACGTGATAAACTTTCTCCAAACCTTTCGTCCTTTTGTTTTCCCCTGCAAAAGATGTGAATTAAATATGCACTTGAGAAATTTCCTCTAGTATTCCAACTTCCCTACTAGTCAATTGGATTCGAACATGATCTGAATAGCAGGCCAGCGATAGCAGAGTCAAGAAATTTGGCCAAAAAATAAAACATAAACAGGGCTACTTTTCTGGATGGTGTAGAGTTGTATATATTTCCAATCCTTCTGTTAGAATCTTAACCTTTCATGTCAATGACTATGGAAGAGTTTGAAAATCCACCAAAATTGGAATAATTTGAATTTAAAATTGTAAATATGTTTCTCAGAAAAATATATATTATAGATATGTTGCTCAAATATGAATTCTTTAATCCAACACAACCTAGAAGTGCTTTAAATTATTTGTTGTGTTTGGCCTACGTGAGAGTTGTGCTCCTGTAGGTTTTGTTTCTCAGAACATTTTAAGCAGTTTGATACTCAAAATTTGATTATATGTTTGATGCGGAACATAGTTGTTACAAGCGCATACGAATTGTGTTAAGGCACAAAGCGCGTTGAGGCATATTCTCTTCCTAGACATATGTCAATGTGCGCACATTTTGCATAAAGTAGGCTTTTTGGTGAACTTTAAAGGCTCAAGGTGCATTTTAAATGCTCATCGAGTAAAAGGACTGTATATTTTAAGCGAAATGCAATGTAAGCGTGTGCCTGGAGCCTCGGTGCCCTTTCTTTCTTTAATAACTATGGCTTGGACAGTTTATCAACAGCTCTATTTTAGCGTCAGTGTCCTTTCTATCTTTAATATCTATGGTGTTCCTTTATGCGTGTTTGATTTTTTCGCAGGGAGATTACTGTCAAAAAGCCTTTCGGTCCTCCACATGAGGTTCATGTTCAAGTTACACACTCAATGCCACCTCAAAAGATTGAGATTTTCAAATCCATGGAAGATTGGGCTGAGAATAATATACTGGTCCACCTTAAGCCTGTGGAGAAGTGTTGGCAACCTCAGGATTTCTTGCCCGATCCTGCATCTGATGGATTTGATGATCAGGTCAAGGAATTAAGGGAAAGAGCAAAGGAACTTCCAGATGATTATTTTGTTGTTCTGATTGGAGATATGATCACAGAAGAAGCGCTTCCAACGTACCAAACAATGCTTAATACCTTGGACGGTGTACGGGATGAAACAGGTGCGAGCCCAACTCCATGGGCAATTTGGACCAGGGCGTGGACTGCCGAGGAAAATAGGCATGGAGACCTTCTAAATAAATATCTTTATCTATGTGGACGTGTAGACATGAGACAGATTGAGAAGACTATACAGTATCTGATCGGATCAGGAATGGTGAGTCTTCGCCAATAGTCCCCCAACTGTTTGTATTCATACTGACCATGGGTACTGTAGTTATTTTTTAAACCGCGTAGTTTATCTTTTTACCGTGCTTTTCTTATAGCTATTAACATAGTGCCTGCTTTAATGTGGTTCCCAACTTTCTCAGGACCCAAGGACAGAGAACAATCCATACCTTGGATTTATCTATACATCCTTTCAAGAAAGGGCTACTTTTATCTCCCATGGAAACACTGCCCGGCTTGCGAGGGAGCATGGGGACTTGAAACTGGCTCAAATATGCGGTACAATTGCTGCAGATGAGAAGCGCCATGAGACTGCATACACCAAGATAACTGAAAAGCTATTTGAGATCGACCCAGATGGAACAGTTCTGGCCTTTGCCGACATGATGAGGAAGAAGATATCTATGCCAGCCCACTTGATGTATGATGGTCGTGATGATAACCTTTTCGAACACTTTTCTGCTGTTGCTCAGAGACTCGGTGTCTACACAGCTAAAGACTATGCAGACATCCTAGAACACTTGGTGAACAGATGGAAAGTGGCGAGTATAACCGGACTTTCATCAGAAGGGCAGAAAGCACAGGATTATGTCTGTGGGTTGCCTCCAAGAATCCGAAGGCTAGAGGAACGAGCTCAAGGAAGGGCGAAGCAAGCATCGAAAATCCCATTTAGCTGGATATATGATCGAGAGGTACTGCTCTGAGCTCTACTTCACATATGGATCCTAACAAGTATTAGGAAATTCGTAACGAATTTTCGGTTTTGTTCTGTTTCGAGTTCCGATGTGGTGTTCCTTTGTGTGAAGGGTCATGTTTTGGGAGTGATTGTAGATACCAGTTTGTTTAATTCTATTGTCTCCATAGGAGCATTTGTGGTGAAGTAATGGTTTGGTTCGTATCTTGTTTCCCCATATAGCTTTTGTGACCATAAAACAAACCAAACTGGAACCTTTCCGTCTTTTGCATCATAAGCAGGATCTGCATCTATTGTTTTCGGATCAGTAACAAATGAGTATAAAATTATCCATAAATGTAGCTCCTAACTTTCACTTTCTTTTACAAATTTTTTTAGAATATTATGGTTCAAGTTGGGTAATATTTGACAATATATTCGATCATTTAGTGCATTGATTTTAACCAATTCCATGTTTTAGTAACTACGAAAAGGACTATATTATACTAGGAGAAAGTACTTATTTTCTAGTAAAAAATAGCATCTATGGTTTCATCTTCGTTAAAAAAAAATCACTAAAGATAACTAAAATATAAATGATGATTTTATATTCATTTACATAAAAAAAAATATTTTTTATGGATTAAATAGGACTAAAGGTAAGTCTCGCGAAAAATTGACTAACGAGATGTCATAAGAGTTTTGTATATACTCAAACAAATGTTGCATAGGTGTTGATATTTATTATTAATGTTTATATAAAAAAAATTCAAGGTTTATCATCAGCCAACTTTTAGAATTTTGGGTTGTTCTTATTTTTTTTTATAGAGCGAAACACATCATTTATATTTCACATTTCATAAAAAAATTAATAATTTATTTGGTACATGTTTTCATTCGTAAGAGACCATACGTTGGAGTTGCTCAAAATCAGGAAACAAAAAAATCTTATGATCACAAGTTAATATAGACGATTATCTTGTTTGACTTAACCTAATGATTCCTTCCTCACATATTTAAGTAGTGGTCTCTTTCTGGACTCTTCTGCGGCTTTATAGCTCATGGGCTTGTTTTTATCCTGGGGCCGTAACTGTACCTGAACCGTTTGCCAAAATTTTCTTCTTCTTCGACATTGTACGTGGTAAAATCATGGGGTTTTGGTTAACGTCATCTGATTTGAGAATCTTTTATGTAAAAAACAAAAAGAAGAAGAAAGTATTTAGTTCCTTCTTTCCCTGTATGTATGTCTCGAGATTAAAGATGTAGTTGAGCATTTGAAAAAAGTGGGTACTCGAACTCGATCGAGTAGTATATCTCCAGTTCAAGCTTCACTCGAGTAATTTTCAAGTTTCTTTCAGCTCATGAACCTGGCTTGGACTGAGCCGCTCACGAGTTACTCGACTTTAATTTGTTAGCAGCTCGGCTCGATCCTACCCTTGCTTCAAGACCCTGACTATTGCTCCAAGGGTAGTGATGTTATTTATTTTATTTGAGTTATAGAGGAAGAACATGGTTCACGTGTACTTTTAATCAAAGTCAAAAATTATGTAACGACTAATGAATTTGGCAAAATTTCCCAGTTGAACAGTTAGTTTTTGGGGTGCGTAGCATCTTTTTACACCATTAACTTAACGTTGATGTTCTATTTGAGAATTTAAACAATGAAAAGCATAAAATCTTTAGGAAGAAGATATTATCATGATCCACATTTATGCAGACCATCTAAAGGCTAAACACAATTTATACATTCTTTCTTCCCAAAATATTCTATTCATTTCAAAAGACTAGCAGACCCCAAAATCAGTTGCGCTTCTCATGTTGTTCTACATGCTCCAAAGTTCAATCTGTTAGTAAAATGACCGGTCTAAAATTGAAGTCTTGCAAAATATTCATCATACAGTACTTTTATTTAAACATGAAGACACTCAACTCACGACTCACACAAACATTCCATTTACAAATAATAAAACACTCAGGCCTTAGGTATTAAGGTTGCTTCCGTCATTTTTATGTTTCTGCTCTTCAAACTTGTCGATCGCTAGCTGAAGTTCATCAGTACCACCAACAGCCCGCATAGTATAGAAGTACACCCCAAAGACAAAAGCTGATAGGCCACCAGCAACAAGCAGATTCTTTGTCTTCGGTGCAAGGGCATGGAATCCAGAAAGTCCAGTCATCTTTTTAATAAACAGCCAGAATCCTATAAACGCATACCCCTGAGCCTGCAAGTTTAAGAAACGAGTCTGTTAGTAAACTACTAAATTAAAAAAATGGAAACGTTAGCATGAATTCAAAAACCAAATTTAAAATCAGTAAAACTAGTTAAAAATGAGGTTAAGAGATGAACTATGACCAACTTATGGTGGCATGTCGTAAGAATAATTGGTGTAGCCTTGCGTCAACTATTTATATTTTGGGATGCTTCTTAATTACCTCACAGTATTTCAGATATCTTTCTCAGCACACTGGATGTGGAAGGATTAAAGGTAAGAACCCAAGAGAACAAACATGAATCATCTGCAATTATCTCCATTTGCATAAAATAATATTATAAAAGGTAAGAGAATGGGTCAAGGAAAGAGTTAATTTGCCATAAAACAAATATTTATCTTTGGACAAAAATGTTGTATCTTAAATAAATAGAGCCTAAATGGTCATATCATTTAAGACGGGGGCGATTTCATATATTTGAAAAGGGGGAAATTGAATTGTTCAAAAAAAATTAATTTTCTATTCTTGAGATGGAGCTACTCCTGAGTCTGCTTTAACTCACATCACTCGCCTCCATTACGCAAGGAAAACACACTATACATCCCCCTTATGCCTTTCAACTGCCACAAGTTTTGTGGCCTATCTATGACATAATCTTGCCCTAATCACTGCTTGTCTTTTTAGCCGCATATCCCCCTAAATCATATTTATTAAAACTAGGATCAAATGAAAGCAAGACCAAGCCATTGAGATAGACGTGAGTTATAGCCAAGCAAGGTTATGAAGTGCACTATACAAGCATGAAGCACTAGCCATGGTATGCATGCTTTCAAGGCTCAATAATCCCCACCAAGTAAACACGTCTGAACTACAAGGGCAGTATATCCAAGATGATAGGCAAGACAATGGTTATTATTCGCTTGCTAGTAAACATTAGTTTCACCCTCTTTCTATACACCATCAGTATGATATCTTGTCAAATTTTCTTCTTAACATTCAGATTTTATTGTATTAACTCTTAATGTAACTAACTCCCTTCGATAAAATTTTCTAAAGATTTAGATATTACAGTAGACTCTACAACCATGGGACAATAAATCCGTGTGTGATTTGGGCTCATCACAAGATTATGAGTCACTTTTCTGTAGTCTCCAGGCTATCTATCCTTTGCCCTCTCTTTTCTTCTTCTTCTTCTTCTATATTACATGCTTCCATTAAAAAAGAAAAGAAAACCGAGGATCATGTTTAAAACTAGCCAGTTTTATACATAAATCTACTCAAAAAACAACACATAAGATTTAAAATACTCCTACCTCAGTCCGCCCGAACAAATCCAAAGAAACAAAATTTATTCTTTTGACAAGCAAATAGCAACCAAAATTCTCTCCAATTCATTTCTCAGCAAGAAATTTTATTCCAGTCATTAACCAAACAAAGAACCATGTAAAATAATACCTTTAAATTCCGGTCGACTAGAGATTAGAGAGATTGGAGAACGAACCTGATGTGAAACCCTAGCTTCGGCTTTCTCCTATGATTCACCACCACCACCTGATTCGTAAGCCGCTAATGGATATCGGGTTTGGGTCGCGTCTAAACAGTTTTCCGGGCGATAATTCCCGGGGATGGGTAATCAAATTCTGAGTTTAAAGAAATTAAAAAATAAATAAACAATTGAGAACGTCGTGAACTTCAATTACAAAATGGAATTAGCATTCCCAACCTCATTTTTATCTAATGATAATACTTAAGCAATATTCGAACAAATTTAATAATAATATTTTAATTGTAAATTTATTTGTTTCAAACTTATGTTGAGTTTTAAACGTGCTTGATATTAGTCTTGTGACAAAATAATTAATTTTTTTGGCAAAAATTATGTGAGACGGTCTCACGGGTCGTATTTTGTGAGAATCTCTTATTTGAGTCATCTATGAAAATATATTATTTCTTATGCTAAGAGTATTATTTTTTATTGTGAATATTTGTAGGATTGACTCGTCTCACATGTAAAAATTCGTGAAAACGCTCATTTTTTTTAATTATAAATATGTGAAATTTGTTTAGAAGTTGGAGAACCTTTTAAAAGTAATATCATTAAGGTTTTGTTTTAGACGATTTTACATATTTATATGCACGAAATAAATCATTATATGCACGAAATAAATCAACACGGTCTATACATATAGTTAAAAATAACATTTTATTTTTGACATAAAAAACTAACAAAATTGATTTAAAGATAAAAATCACAAATTTGATATATGAAACGATCTCGTACGAGTTTTTGTGTATCAATAATAATTTTAAAAAAGTTAGAATTTATTTACAGTCTTGTTATGTGAATTGCATTTCTCGTTATAGTATTGGGATAAATACAACTGATAACATGATGTAAGGCTAATGAAATGATGTATAATCCAACGTGTAATTTTCACAACTCGACGAACTAATAAAAACACCTCCATTATGATAAAACGACCCCATGACAATTGAAAAACCATACATCAGAAAAAGAAGCAAACGGAGAACTCAAAGATTGTGGTGACAAAAACTGGCTCTCCTCATACATGATGTGTGGAATCCCACAGCAAATCAGTGCGATACCAACGGTGCGAATCCGAGGTTAATTCATGATCTGCAGAATGATTATGTTCAAGCTTCAGGTTGCATCTTCTCACACTCTTCTCGTATGGACTGGAACAGAACCGTCGACAAATATCTTTCCCCAAAGCTAGGGAACACAACCTGCAAAATCATAGTCGTTCGTTACCTTTTAATCGAACAAGAGTTGGCGTATAGAACAAAGCGAATTGTTTGTCATCGGAATTTTTTAAAATATAGAAGGTGCTGAAATATCTTCCCTCTACCGTGCAAGGAAAACAAGTACACCATAAACAATTAGAACTCAACATACAAATTGAATGTTATACTTGACCTTTTACCTTCAGCTATTAAACTTATTACTGCAGGCCAAATGAGCGATGTGAAATTTTTATACACCAATTTCGAATCAAATAGATAGCAACAGCAGAAGAGCAAGCTTGCCAAAATCAACATACCGCTATAAGCTTGCCAGCATTTTCAGGCCTCTTTCCAACCTTGATAGCAGCAGCAGCTGCCGCTCCAGAAGATATTCCCACCTGGTAAAAATTAATAATTAATTTGAGATCCATAATCCATAGCATTCCTGCTGACATAATAAAAAACTTGAAAAATAACGCCCTTCAGCAAATTCCACATACATCATAATCATGTTTAGTATCTTGTATCCCACTGTGAATGATTTGATTGATTAACTTCGCAGATGTATTTACAACCCAAGCACATAATCACATGATCTAATCAGCACTCTAACTTCAAGTTTTGTCAAAATAAAAGCAACTAAATCATTCCAAACTCGAAAAACTGTGCACTTGGTGGTTCTTTTAAAGCATAAAAAAATGCATATATTATCACCATGTCGTGGATAACACATAACCCCTGCCTTGAATTCATTAAATCAATATTTTCCGATCTCATATTTATGTCAGAACATCTTTGGAGCAACCATGCGCAAACTTATACAAATACGAACGGCATATCATCTCATCATAACTGTCATAGGTTAAAATAACTATTTACCCATACTCTGTCCTAATTTGACACTAAGCATGCTACAGAAAGATATCAAGTTATATTATTTCCAGACACCGCTACCAAAATGATATAGCAGGCCCTCATTCTGCAGCACCTATATCTTAAATATATCAGTGTTAGATAAGGCCCATGCCTGACACGTGAAAATACAAATTAATGCTTGAAAAATTATCTCTACTCCTGTGATAATTATTATCTAACAATACTACCTTGCCAGATAACATGAAGCACTTACCAGTAACCCCTCTTGAAGAGCTAATTGCTTCGCAGTTTCAACTGCTTCATCACTTGATATCTGGCGATGGAACAAGAAAAAGCCAGTCAGAACAAAATGGCTAAAGTCAAAGTCAAAATGTTCATGAAAAAGGAGACGTACAAAAACATGTTGGACAACCAAATAATGCAGGCGTAACACTGGACAAAAGTGATGTCCTTGTAAAGAGGTGAATTAAACTAGTTCCCTTCAATTGATATGTTAGGATTGTGAAGTTTAAATAAGAAGGCATTCTAATTTTCAAGTGCCAGCTTAAGTTTTAATCATGGGTTGATATTCTACTACATACACATCTTGGTATTCAAACCAGTAACAATTTCACAAAGGATAATCAGAATTGGGGATAGTTTTATAAAAAAGCATTAAAGAATGCTAAGGAGGTAAGAAACAGACCTCAATAACTTCATCCATCACATCTTGATCTAAATTCTTCGGAATAAAACCTGCTCCAATTCCTTGAATTTTGTGAGGGCCTGCAGTTGCAAATTGCAGCTACTAGAAATATACAAAATTTACACTTAGCTATCAACATTGAAATGCTGATTGTCCGCTTACCAGGTTTACCACCAGATAATATATTGCTTTCCGTGGGCTCCACACCAATAACCTAATGGACAGGAGCAATTATTGTTATAATAAACAAGAGAGACAAAAGAAATTATTTATATACAATTCATCTAAAAAACCACATAATACCTTGATATTAAGATTTTTTTTTTTAAGATATCGACCAACCCCCGAAATTGTCCCACCAGTGCCAATCCCCGCAACAAATATGTCCACCTTGCCTTTTGTATCTTCCCAGATCTCTGGGCCAGTTGTTTCATAGTGTATCTAATATTAAATGAAAGGAAGAGAGACATGATTTCAACAATGACTTCAATTTCACCTCAACTCATAAAAACATGCAATTGTGCAGCAGACAAAAACCCGTTTCTAAACCCAGATTTAAAATAATAGTGCATCAAGATACACAAGGAAAAAACCTTTGGATTAGCAGGGTTGTCAAATTGTTGAAGCATATAGGAATTTGGGGTACTTTTCAATATTTCTTCAGCTTTCTGAACAGAACCCTTCATGCCTTTGGCTGCATCGGTTAGAACAAGTTCAGCTCCGAATGCTTTCAAAAGGACTCTTCTCTCAAGACTCATGGACGCAGGCATCGTCAATATGAGCTTGTATCCTCTTGAGGCAGCTATAAATGCAAGGCCGATTCCGGTGTTCCCACTAGTAGGTTCAACCAAAATACTCTAGCATAAATCCGGAATTTCACAATGTATCTGTCAGTATCATAAATGCTATGCAAAGAAGACAACTAAACACAATCTCACAAACATCGGGATGGACATAATACTAGCACAGTCCATGGGCTCAAATCTCATAAATTAAAGTAAAGACGAAGACTCGTGAACACAATTCTGTGAAAATATTTGACCAGAAACAGAAATTGTGACCAATTATCTTACCTTCCCTGGGGTTATAAGGCCCTTTTCCTCGGCGTCAGTTATCATACTATATCCTATCCTGAAAGCAATATTCAAATATAAATAAACTGAACATACCAAAAACTTGAGAGAGTAGAACTCAAAAAGTTTCTTATTCTGATAAACGTAGAAAATTTCAGACAAAACGCAAACACCAATTTCGCAAACGAAAACCAGAGTACACCAACCTATCCTTGACACTGCAGCATGGTTCCATTATCTCAAGCTTCGCAGCTATATTCGCAACACAACCTTTAACAACATTATTCAAGTACACCATCGGTGTCTTCCCAATAAGCTGTTATGAAGCATCAATTGAATAAGAGTGAAATAGAGTAACACCAAAAAAATATAGGAACTAAAGCTAGCCATCTTCATTTTTGCTAATAAACTACACGATTTTTGTATACATCTATATATATAAAAAAATTGACTATAAAAAAACACAATGTCAAATCCACAGCAAGAATGCTCCACTACCCATCAGTAAAATCACCCCAAAACACCAAATTATGATCATAATAATAACAAATAACAACAATAACGCTGCAATATATAACAAAAGGCTCACCTGGGTTACATCTTCGGCGATATTGAGGCCTTCAATTTCGCTCTTAGGCTCCACGGACACCGCTTTACACACAATTTTTCCTTTACCGAATTTACTTGTATTGCTTACACTAATACTGTTGCAACCAGATAATCCTGTGACAGCCGAACGGCTCTGCTCGGAGACGACTAACTTAGGATAACAGCGTCCCGACTTGTTGACCGCGGAGAGAGAAGTCAACGGCTGGTTCAACAGAGACGCCATGGATTTCCCTTCTCCGAAGCTTGAACAAGATACAGAAATGGAGTGGATATCTATATTTGTCCTTTGACAAAACGAAAAGATATTTTAAAGTCGTGTTACCTGACCCCCGCTGAACTCACCTCTTTATGAATGTCGTGATAATTTTAACATCAATATTCATTCCAACCCAATTTAAAAAATAATAATATTTTTTTACATTAAAAATATTATTTTTTATTGTAAAAATAAACCTTCTTACAATAAAATATATATAAAATCGTCTCACAAAAAATTTACTTACTCTTATAATATAAATATAGTGACAAAACTTATGAAATATTCATGCGGACGAATTAATGTTTAAGTTCATATTTTATTTATATCATTAAAAAAAAATTTGAAAAACTACATAGAAGATGGGAGGATAATAGGAGAACATGGGCATTGTTGGAGTGAGTTAACGTTTAAAATGCGTTACTAATATTATAGTAATGTCATTTTGTAGGTTTTATCTTGAAATAAAATATGAAAAGTATTTAATTTCATGCATTAAAATAATCAAGAATAAGTCTCTTGTGAGACGGTCTCACGAATCTTTATCTGTGAAACGGATCAACTTTACCGATATTCACAATAAAGAATAATACTCTTAACATAATAGGTAATACTTTTTCATGGATGACACAAATAAAATATCTGTCTCACAAAATACTGAGATCGCCTCACACATGTTTTTGCCAATAATCAAACTAGTTTTTCTAAGGTATTCATGTATTATTAAATAGAAAGGATACTATTACTAGAAGATAAATAGCTTATCTTGTGTGAAAATCTCATATTTGAGACAAGATAGATAAGAGGTTCACATGAAACAAATATCTCATCAACCCCAAAAAGATATTAATAACAAAAATATCAAATTATAATTAAAAGATTAATAATTTTTTGAAAAACGTATCAAAATTATGTTGGTGGATGCTGGCATACATTATTGGGCTCACGATGAGAAACTACATTTAATTTGAATTCTGCTGATAATACTCGACGTTACAACAGTTTATGACAATGTCGTCGAATGTAGATGTGCAAACACAAAAGATCCGGTAAATCACAGCGATCCCTGAAATCTCTTTACTATGTCAACATGAGTCCTCGGGTTTCATAATTAAAAGCTACATATCATCGCCACTTCACAAACAAAATCAACAGAAACAACCAACTCACTTAAATTTCACCAAGATATATCTGCTTATCACTGCTGCAAGACCCAATAATAGGCTCACTGGGGTGGAAAACGCACTCGTTAACTGATCCTGTATGACCTGGAAGTTTATATAATATGCGCCGTGAAGTAGTATCCCAGATGTGCACCATGCAGTCACTACTACCAGCGGTGACTTTACTGCCATCTGGTGACCAACTACATCGCAACAAATTCTTCTCGAAATTGTGTTGATGCCCTTCCAATATTTTCACACAGCGATTTTGTGGGGCATAGGGACGCATATCCCATATTCGAAGACTGCAATCCATGCTATTGGTCAGAAGGTAGGATCCATCCGGACTCAACTGCATACCAGTAATCATATCCTGATGACCTTGAAGCTTCAGAACAGGATCAGTTCTCCGCAAATCCCATACCTTCACATCATTGTCGATTCCACCGGTATAAATCTTATCTGAAGCATCAGAGAAACTGACTGCTGTAATCTGGTATTTATCTGGGAAACTCTGTATAGAACCCCTTTGTCGCATATCCCAAAGTTTTGCAGTCCCATCATCGGATCCGCTGACAATTAGAGGTGGGCCTCTTCGAGCAGGACAACAAGAATTCACAACAGACAAGTGCCCAATCATTTTTTTGATCTGCTTTCCTGTTTCAACATCCCATGCTCTTAGACATTTATCTGGACTAGCAGATATTATCTGTGAACCATCAGTGGTCCACTGAACATCCAACACGGCATTTTTGTGACCTCTCAAGACCATGAAATTCTTGCAATCACCCTGCACATTCCACAGAAAAATATCCCTGTCATGAGAACCAGATGCAATGATAGTCCCCGCAGGATTAAATTTCATTGAGTAAATTGCACTTTGATGGCCTGACAGTAACATGATAGGTGCCTCCAAGCTTGATGTACGTTGTTTGCCATTTGATCCAGGCACTGATGTCCCAAAGTTCCGAGTCACATTCGATAACTCTGTTGGCTTTGGACCGATCACAGAAAGTGCAGTCTCCACTTGCATATTGCTTCTGCTTTATTCTTAATACAATAAATGGATTATAATTTTGCTAGCAGCTTTAGATCCGCATGAATATACATAATGATAACTTTCAAGAAATAAAATAATATTGAACCATTTTTATTAAGATAAAATACAAAACCAATTCAAGTACAATCAAAATCTAAAGATCTGACCAGTAAGTGCACAAGGCAATGCATTTCACATCTTCAGAAAGGAAAATATTTTCTGGAAACGATACAAGCAACTTTAATTATTTTCAACATCTTTCTTTCAAAGACAGTTTACACCCCATTTTCAAACTATCCTTTACATATGAATATTACTTTAAATTGACTTTCATCACTACAAAAAAATAGTTATGATTATTATATTAATATCCGAATAGAATCAATAGATGCAAAATATTTCTATATGACATGACATCTACAACAGAAAATGTCCTTTCCATAAATAAAACAAAATGTAAATAATATTTTTCAATTCACTTCCTACTTGGAAGCAGAAAGGTGCTCCAATGATTTTCTTTAAGGGGTTGGCCTAGGAAGTAAACTCACCCAAAATGCTAGAGGCAAAAGATTTATTATCCTAATCCGTAGGAGAGGGAAATGTAGAGTATAAGTCCCACCATTCTTGGTCTGTAACGCAGTGAACAGCATATACTACCACTGAAATGGTAGGAGAGTTGGTCGTGAAGATTTGGTTTCAATAATCTACTATCTTCCTTTTTTGATAGGCTTTGCACATAAAAATTTCTAAGTTAATTTGTTTTCTCCTAGTCAAATTTATTTACCAGCAAAGCACCTAGGAACGTCACAATGCACCACCTTCTTGTTAAAATCAAATCTCACAGCACTTCAATGAACTGAACTCCAGGGAAACGATTTCATCCTCCATGACTCAAGCTTGGGCATTGCATCAAGTACACGGAAGAGAACAAATCAAACAAAAACACAACTTCTTAAAAATCAGCCCAAAAACAAAAGCACTAAGATTTTCTCGGCTAAGGACCCAAACCACGGAAATTAAATAATAAATAAAACCTAAGAAATGTAGCAAATCAAACTGAAACAATCTTCAAACATAAATATGAATATCGAGCATCAAAATTATCACGACTGGTTCCATTATCATGCTTATGAAAGAAACTAGATATTCGGCCACAATTAAGCTCCTCAATCATGGAAATCGTATTTAGTATGAAGAGCGCGAAGAAAAACCCTTACCTGGGTTCTTCGAAGAACTTCCAAGATTTAGCTGTATGTGCGTCTGAACTAAAACCAAGCCATGGATCAAAGGCTTTGTTGGGCTTCGAAATTTGCGATGGGCTCTAATTGGGCTCCGCTTGTTCTGAAATCCAAGTATTCGTCTAATTGTCGACATATTTTTCCAATAAGATTTCAAATTTGAGAGGATTTTTTATTTTATTATTTATTTATTAATTTTTTTTATTTCAATTAGAAAATGATATTTTTAAAAGTTCTCTCTTATCAATAAAGGAATAGCTTATTAATTATTTAATTATTCATTATATAATAACACTTAGTCTATGTTTGGTAGCCATAATAATAGAATGATTATTAAATAATCATCACTTATCTCATGTTTGGTTCATTTTTAATTTAGTATGGAGGGCCTTGATTATGATTGAAAGCCCTCACTATTTATGTTATTTGTGTGATTAAATATCCCTACTCAAAAGTGTGATAATGTATAATTCTTGAATAGTGATAATGATAAATTAATATAATATTTAAATTTTTATTATAAATTAATTTCATATATTTTTATTATTTTCAATCATTTTAAAGAAAATAAATTGTAATGCAAATCTATTTTAAATTAAATTTTTATAAATTTTTAATCTTTGTTAATTAATTCTTTTATGAAAATAAATATTTATTAAATTTTAATTTATTTTGTTTAATGATTACCGTAATATTTTCAAATATATTTCTAATAAATATATTTAAATTAATTTTAATAAATATAAATTATAATTATAAATATTTAATTATCTATCAAATTATTTTAAAAATATTTATAATTATTTTAAAAAACAATAATATTGTAATTATTACTAAACTTTATTTAACATTAACCTTCAAAATATTATTGTTATTTTAATTATTAAAGTAAATACATATTTACAAATTTATTTCTAATAAATATATTTAAATTAATTTTAATAAATGTAAATTATAATTATATATATTTAATTATCTTAAGAATATATATTTAATTAACACTTAGGGCATTTTGGTCAGTGCAATAAAATTTACAAAATTAATCCATCATTTTAAAATTATACCAAACACCATGTTATTTATCTCATCATACTATTAATCCATATATCTCATTTTTTAATCACTCTAATTACTAATCATTTACTTATCTCATCACACGTACCAAACGGAGCCTTACAATATTGTTTTTATAACAGTGATTTATATTGTATATTGGTATTTATGACGCAGAATAAGTATAAATTTGATACATGTTTTGAGTAGAAAATGTAAAAAAACGCAAATTTTGTGTATCAGAAATAGTTAATCTTGCTTAATATATAACAAGGCCCAGTTTGATAAGTAGTATTAAGGTTGGATAATTTATTAATATTTTGTTTGCTTTGATTTTTAAATTTGATATTGACTATTTCTTTGACAACTTTTACTGTTTGTGTTGGAGAAGATATTCAGACATCGAATAAGGGTAAAAACTATCTGACAACACCAAAAAGAGTAATCATCAAAATACCCCTGATTTTAAATATCAAAATTGCAACTGGGTCTTCTTTACGTCATTGTCCTAATTTCTTCAGAAGACTCGTGCCATTGACCGCTGGTGAAGAACTTCGAAATCGACAGGGGACAACCTTGTTCAATTTGGTTTCTGTTAAACTCAGAATTAAAAGATTACTTGAATAAGAATTTCGAAAATTACTCACAATAACTTTTTTTCACAGATAGCTCTTGCTTTCTTCCGCTGGATCGAACGACGTTTGTGTAACGCCCTCGATTGATTTTATAAAATAACACAGCGAAAAATTAAAAATTTTACTTGAAGGGAGGAAGGATTTAAAATTCTCTTGCCATAAAACGTTTACAATCAAAAGTATATACATGATCAATCAAGTGTTGCATCAAAATACAAAATATCATTTTTGATCATGTCCAAAAGGCTAACAAAATAGCCTTCTTCCTTCCATTTCTTGTATGCATATGACCCCGGCTCCAATCAACGTCCTGGCTCGTCGCCCTTATCTGCATCACATGAAATAACTGAAATGAGTATAAAACTCAGCAAGTGAAACTCTTACATAACAATCTGTACATATCATACTCTGTAAAACATGACTTTGAAATCATTAAATATCATTCAACTCTTAACACATGAATAATATAGTAGAACATGAACATAACGATGGTATTTCTCTTTTCTCTGTTGGATTGACATTTAAATAGTATCTCTGTCTCTGTACCTATATCTCATCGATATAAATCGATTATTCTGTTGGGATATAAGCCTATGGTCGTTGATCAACTAATTGCATGCAATCTCTTACTATCTTTTATCAATCCAATAAATCAATTTGAACTCTTTGGCATTAAATAAAACACTTTGAAGACTATTTTCTCTTGCATTCCCTTGTACATAATTGAGACATAAAAATGCCTCTAATATACAACAAAGTATATAAATACATAACATGAATCAAATGGAATGGAATAGCATGTTAAAACCATTGAAATACAATACATATACTTCATATGAGCACAAGGAATGAATTCCACTTACTATACTTGGAACACTTGATTCAAAACTCTTGGTACAAAACCTACAACAATAAACCATGTATAGCACCATCAACAACTCAATAATCATAAACCCATACCAAAACATCCATAAAACCAACACAATCAACAAACACATGATTTCTCCCCAACACCAAAATCCAAAGAATAACTAAACCAAAAGCTTACTTTAGCTCCTTGAACCCAAAAGAACCTTGTTCTCACTTCAATAACCCAACTAGAAGTTTGAATCAAAGAAATCAAAGAAGGAACTAAGAACCCTAGCTTTCCCCTTGAGCTGAAAACCGAGAAGTAGAAGAAGAAATTAGGAAATAATGAGCCAACTCTTCTATTTAATCACTTAAAATCTCAAAACACGCTTATACTGTTCATCGACCGCAGGTGCGCTAGCTTCATCACCGCGGGTGCGCTGCGTGTACTGGACAACATCCAAAAATCCGAATCAGTCGACTGCGGGTGCACTAACTTTTATACCGCGGGTGCGGTGCCTTTTCCAGTGCGGGTGCACTCTCCTCTGTAGCCAACAATGAACTCTATGCAACAAAAATCGAATCGCAACGTCGCTTCTCCTCATAATTCGGCAACAGTCTCAACATGAAAGTTGCAACTCTATATCTTATCTAACAATTTCCATTGGCCTCATACCAATAAGCTCAACATACAAATTACCAAGAATTAAACCACAACGACGCTACAATAAAACCGCAAAACAAGTATAACCAACAATACTATAAACCATAAATCACAACTCTTAACATCAAAACTATACTTAAACTTAACCAAATAATCCATAAACATAAGAAATCTTAAACAGTACCGTTCACCAAGCATGGCTATTACAGTTTGTAGAATTAATATATGATCTCACCTGTAAATTTTTTTTTTTAATTTAAACAACATGTTCAAGGTTTTTGTTGGCTCTTCGCTTCAGATCTTTCACGGATCTCACCTGATCTTTCAATCTTAGGGACGAACAAAAGGGATATGGTCTACAATTGACGTGGAAAACAGGATGTAGGTCTGGGGAGGAAAAAACGATAATGAGAAATAAATTAAATATTAAGATAAAATGTATTTTAGTCATTACTACATTTATCATGATTTTATCCATCTTATTAATTTCACACCACACATGATATTATATATCTTTCAAATTAAATATCTTATCATATCAAGCATTTATCAATCAAATTATTAATCATTCAATTATCACATCCTACGGACCAAGCGAACCCCGAGTATATCTATCTTAGGATAAATGTATATAATAAACATATAAATAAAAGGCTTTTCCAACGGCATCTACAAGCATTTAAGATTTGACTTTCTTTCAATAATTTTGATATATTATTTTGCCAAAAGGGTGTAAAAATACATAACAGTTGCATACAACAAAAACTTAACCGGAGTTCAACTGGTATACAACGAACTCAAATTACAGTAACAAGACAAATATGTGTGCCAAGTACTAGAACTAAAATTTCAAATACAAGGCTCAGAGGTTTGCACCGCTTATACTCGGTCGAAGAGATAGGGTGTAAACACGTCTGAATGGGAATACAAATGGTTGTGTAAATTACACTCAGTTCCTGCTGATGGATGAAATCCCAACACGATGAACAACGCCGGAAGGAAAAGTACACGCGACTTGTATCCCATGTGTGTAAAGGATTGTGTATGTGATTTTGTAAACATTCAAATGGTTTCTTGGCTGACAGCAGAAGACGAGGAAATATTTTCTATCTCAGGGACAGAGGTCTTCAACTTCATGTATGAACGAGCTACTTCTAGCATTACATCCACCTCTTTCTTATACTGCAATGTAAATGATTATGTTTAGACTATGTCATCCTTCATTCTGGGTTTTGTTCACCAACAGTAAAATTTTCAAAAGAAAAAAGAGAAGAATGGTAGAACATGACTATCGATAAATTACATGTCAAAACATATACCTCATTAATAGCACCTGCTTTTATCTTGGATTGCATTATACACCATTTTTTGAAATGTGCACCTGTGAGGATGGTAAAACACTGAATGCATCACTCTCATTCAAATTTAAAATGTTCGTCTAAATTTAAAAGGTTTTAACTGCTCATCATTAGCAACCAAGCACTATAAAATTCTTGAAGATTTGTATTCACAGATTCTGATGAAGATGACATAATATCCTCAAAAACTCTTATACTAGCTCTAAAGAAATTAAAAATGAAATGACAAAAATATCAACAAAATAACTTTTTTTAAAAATAAAAACAAAAAGAGAGCGAGATATTGAATCAAAAGATGGCCACAAGAAGGATTGAAAAAAATGTGTTTTATCTCAATTAAACCTTTAATTGCTGTGTCCCGAGGACTTTCAGATAACAAATATGCTCCACAAATTTCAGCCAATAAATAATAAAATGGAGTGTCCAGATGCATTTCATTTTCAAGGAGACAAGGTGAGCAAAGAGAAAGAGACTGCATAAGAAAGAACATGATGCGAAACACACACTATCAAGCTCAAACAAACCACCAAGCAGAGGACTAAGAAACTGCAAAACTCACCAACTTTAATATCCAAGGTGCATGAAGACTCGGAGTTTGTCTCTAACGACCATCTACAGTGGACCTGGTTCACACAAGGCATCTTGGTAATAAAGAAGAGAACATAGAATAGACAAGGGAGACAAACTTCAGATAATTGACAGTGGATTACATCAGCCAATCCTTATACCATTAACCATCCAATATGTAAATTATTATGTATACTCTAAAAAAATTATTAAGATCAGAAGAATGAGAATAGGAAACTGATGCTTAATAGTATATTAGCATACCTCAAAATATGATCCAAATGGAACATCATGGGCCTGTTGTACAGTCTCAAACACCTATGTAGTAAACAAATTCACGCATATATATTAACGTATTAATTCCACAAGACAAGATAAAACTCATGAGATAGTTGCATGATTGAAAAGGTAGAAAAGTTAAGTTCTACCAGAGTTTTCTTATCTGCTGACAAGACAGCATGCTGCCACTCGGTCATTGCTGTATCTGGAGGGCACATCGGGCTATTACACAAGGTTCTGAATGTAATTTCTCTGACTTGACCATCATATTCATCGGCAGCATGCCACTGACCCATCTGAAGTTAGCATAACAAGAAACTTGAGATGATTAACACCATAAAATCCAAATCAAAATCAGTAAATCGTATTTTTGGAGCTCATTTTCTTCGAACACAGTTTATATCACCACCTGAAGAATGACACCGCAGATCATTTGACATTCGAGATAGATTTCATGGGATGTCTAGCATAACTATCTATTAAGGAAACATAATTACTGGAACCTAATTCAATATGTCTTGGTCATAAGAACCTGTGTAGCACCCACGGACATTTCCTGAGCATGTATTTTAAATATATGCATTGGAAGACTTACAGAATTTTTTTCAATATTTTCACGAGGATATGGTCCACAGTTGAGTGATAATAATGTAGAAAAATATTTTATGCGCCAGTGAATCATGGCCCTAATTGGGATATCACTGCTTGCAAGCGTGTGAGGCTCTCTTCAAGCGCAACCATGTTCATAAAACATTTACCTACCCTGATTTACTATACACACCAAAATGTTGTTATTAATAATATATATTAGTCAGTATTCTAACCCTCACTAGTCCCTTGAAAGATCTAAATATATGTTTTATTTATTTATTGTAATTTCCAAAATCAAGAACTCAAGAATCGGGACACGGAAGGAATAAGCATGTAGGCTGCAAGATGATGAAATTATATTTTCCTATTTTTATATTTTAGACTAGACATGACATCGTTTTGTACAAGTAACATTTATTTTGTTTTATCTAAGCAATAAATTAATTATTTGTAATAGTGAATCTGTGTACGGCTTGAAGTACTTCCGAAAAAGACCAAAATCCTTGTACAAAATAGTTGTAGAAAATGTGACACCAAACGAGGGATAAGCCAGTAACCTCCGAACTGGGCGCCACAAAATCCTTGTGCCCTTGATTATAAGTATTTAGATGTCCATATCAGTAAAAACTGAAGCTAGAACAATTGAATTAACATTGAAACCTTCGTAAATATGAATTAGATTTAAACTCATTTTGACCAGAAGAATCAATTATCTGATATGAAGTAGATGAATAACTTTTAACAAATATTTGTTACTTACAACAAGATTAGAATCCTTTCGGACAGATCGGTATTCATGTATGAAAGTCGAACCATCATCTAGCAGAAACTTGAAAAATTGCTCAGCTGTGCAGGGAAAAACTTCCTGGAAAACAATACACTTATCAAAGCAATACATATAAATACGTTGCTTGAACTTAATATCAAAATATAAAAGGATAGGTATACAGACATTGAATATTCCAGAAAGACATTCCTCTTTGATGAATGGTTGAAACTTTTCGGTCTTGGCCATGCTTTCCTCAGAGACTTTAGAATGCCTTCTGCTGCCTCTGATAGAACTGCTATGAGCACGCAATGCTGATTGTTCCTTTTCCTGTATACATACACATAAATATGTGAAGGAGCTACTATGCAATACAAGCATGTGAGAGAGATCTGTAATATGAGGACACAAAAAAAATTCTAATTTTAATAGCAATTGGACTGATACTAATATTCTTCAAATATGGCTGAGTAGCAACCACCCCATGATCACGGTAATTTCATTAATTGTCAAGTTTCTTTCAGTGTCACTACTCACCAATGGAGCATGACAAATAAAAGAATCTATGCTTCCAATTCTCATTCATAAAGTGTGCCGCCTTATTATCAAAGTACCACTTCAAAATCGCAGTTCTCAAGAAAAATGTGTGGAGAATTCATTATGGATTCATACCCAGCCAACATAAATATATTATTCAATCAAAACGATAAAAAAGCCATGATCTAATCCTACTGCTTTTTAAAAGTATTGAAGTTTAAAGCGGAGAAAAGTATGTGTAGTAACCTTGTCCCACATGGGTTAGAAAAAGAAGTTCAAAATGGTTTATAATCAGAAACAATTCACTCATGTAGCAGCACCGGTTAATCATTTTCATAAAGCGAGAATGAATACGAAGTAGTTGGACGTGCCTGAGTCAGGAGCATGACATAATAGTATCGAAGTCGATCAACAATAACACCGGGAAATAATTGTATAAAAAGTTACGTTAGTGAGAGCAACATCTTGAACCTGCGGAGCAAAATGCAACAGCCATAGGAAACTACCACTTGAATCTACAACTACCTCTATGTTTTCGGCGTTGGTGGAACAAGAGGTCAATCCGCGATGGAAATGCCGTGTTGTGAAAGAGATGATTATAGTATCCCTTGTCCCACGTACGTTAGAAAAAAAAGTTTAAAAGAGTTTATAATGAGACACTCTTATGACAACTTGGACTAACCAATTTAGAAATACGGGTACGGACACAAAGTTCTTGCTACAGGGGCTCATTATGTAATTGCAATTGCACTTACACGGGCCCGGAATGACAATATGTGTATCTGATCAGTGGCTAAACCATTTAAAATCAAACCCATTCATAAAACGACATAAAAAGACTCGAGATATTCAAATCTACTCTTCAGTTACCTCTAATTGGAAAATAAGGTAACCGTATGCAAAATATCAACTTTGGCTCTAAGATGCAAGGCAGCTAAGTTCTCATTTGCTGAAATATTAAAAAATAATGGGTAGCACTTCTAAAATAACTACCCAAGGGTGTGTGCAAGCATGAAGATCCAAAAGCCAAGAATCAAACCTTTTTCTCAGCTTCTAACATTTCATGATAGTTCTTCACTGCACGTTGTATAGCTCTCAGCGCGTGATTTCTATTCCAGAAAGAAGCAAACATATATCTTACCCTACCTGAAAGAGACATAATTAGTATCTTATACGCAAAAAGACATGAATTCGCATTTTGCATAAAATACACATTCAGCAAGACCAAATTTAGAGTCGGACTGCTTTATACTTAAACTAACTTCGGTAACAGTTTGCATTAAGTCGCAATAAGATTCGACACGAGTATGCGCTTTTATATAAGCATATATAATGAGACCAAATCAAACACTTTTATGCTTATAGTAGCATTAATATTAGTTTTCCTTCCACAGGATGAAATGATAAGATGTGAACCGCATCTAGTTTTCACTTTTCAACTACTCTTTCTTTACACCTCAAGTTTACACATTGCATACTATGTTACCAATCAAAAAAAGATTAAAAAAAGAACAAGTTTCCCCCACAACGCACAGAGTAAAAGTGAAATTAAGCAGCACCAAGAAGATATATCCGTCTTAGACTTGTGTATGATTATTTTCCAAGATTGAAGCACCAAATTCTAAAGAGACGTAAAAAAAAATTCCCTTTTGATATGTCGCCTGATAATGAGGTTTACAGGCAATATGCAAGTCTCGGTTAAACATGGGATACATCAAAATTAACTCAAGAAGACAAGCAGAAGCCAAAAAGGAAGAGTTACCAACCATCCGGACTTCCTAGAGGAGGCACACCATGTCCCCCAGCACCAGTTTGAAGAATTATTGTAACAGCAGGATTGATTAATGCATGCTGGCTCCTCTTTATCTGAGACGGAAAACCAACAAACGATTTCATCATTTCACACTTCCAGTCAAAGCTCATGAGCATGCAGAAAATGATAGTGATTTTTTGTACCTCATCAATGTCTCCAAAAGGTATAATTACCTGTAAATATGGAAATGGACTCATACTTCAGGTAGAAACCAAAAATGCACTGACAGCCAAGACTGAAAATTATTTGACCAACAGTTTCCATTCATATAATTCAATAGTTTGTATATAGTATTATGAAGAAAATAATGAAGAATTGGACTGGCTCAAATATGTGAAAAGCATTCCATATCGAACATTTAAGTGGAGATGATATTTGCAGAACACAGATGACAAAAACAAGTATATTCCTTGCATGGATTGCTTGAGAAGTAACTGATGTAATCTGCTATTGAATAAAGGAATATAAAGCAGTTTCCAGATGTATTAAAACAGAAAATACCTAGAGTGAGCATGCAGAATAGACCATGCTACTAAATCTTATGTAGCTTATTTTTATTTTTTATCATTTGCATATATTTTCTTCGATATTACCATGATTCTTTGAACTATAAGATACATTTAAAATATTACATGCTGGAGGCATACCAAATATGCCTCTCTCATAGGTTTCCATCTTGTGTGTTTGACTGCACACACTTGTTTTCTGTATCCACCACGCAGAGCGCTATCGCAGCCAAAATGTACTTGAATCTCGTCTGATGAAACGGTGAAAAGAATACCGTGCCCAAAAAACGAAAAAAACAAAAGGGAAAATATTTTTCTTTTTGAGGATTGGTCATGAAAATTTCATGAATAATTACGTTGTATTTGCAACAGAAAAGAACTTGAGGCTCGGCTAGTAAAAGAAATTTATCTCTCAATGGAAGGTGAAACACTTGGTTTTTACCTCCAGACTATTTCCAATATCTCTTGGCTTGGTCACATGTTAGACTCCAAAATCACAAATTGCTATAAAACTCTCTAGAGGCTTATTACCTTTTCGATATAAACCAAGTTATTTTGCATCAAGTAAATATTTGTCATATATAAAAGGTAGAGCATCAAATCTTGAACCAACAAGAACTAAAGAAGTTTTTAAATTTGAAGTTTCGGGGAGGTGCCTCACAAAGAACTGCTTGAAAGATTCCAAAGAAACTGACCTTCATTTGCTTTGAGAAAACATTAGAATGGAAGCAGATGTGCCATGTTGATACATACATTCTACCATGGTACAAAAATGATCTTTCAAGTGCACATGAATAGCTATGTTCAACAACCTGAGAAACAAAATGATTAATATCAGCAACTGAATTTACCAACAGTCGCCAAAATAATAGATATAGTTTAAACAGACAAACACAAGACCAAACTCATTCTAAAGAGAGTTTGGAACTAAGAATGACCCAGATGAAAGTAGAGAACTATGCCTCATCTGGAAGAAGATTAAATATTGTTTGCAGTGGCCCAGGTTTCTGATGAACAACAGTAGGTCTTTGTTTATCTAAAGTTCTTCTTCGATTAATAGCACCAGCGTAGCCATTTAACCTGAAAGAACATTAAACTAGTTAAGAAAATTTACTGGAAAGGCATTACTGTCGCAATAAAGATGTGAATTCCAAATGGGCAGATTATCCTTTATATCTGAACAATTAAAAAATTGATTCTGCTTGTGCAAGTCAAAACATAATAATCAGGAAGTAAAGATATGTATATTAAAAGGAAAGATATTGTAATGTGTGTGCGTAACTGTTTGAGAACATACAACTGTTCTTCAAATTTTATTCATCTATGTGAGCTTAGCAAGAAATTTTTAAAGAATGTTACTAAAATTTCAAACAAAATGAGCAAGATAGATGAACTCCCAGATCCCAGAAAAATTACACGACAATGTCTTCTATGTTTAAGTAAAATAGGTAGATTTAAAGCCATGTAATAATTCACAAAGGTCTCACAACAAGAAAGAAAAATTGCGCATGCCATGTTATTGAGCATTTCTAGAAAAAATAGCAGGTCTAACTCAATATTAAGTGCAAACATTAATGAACTTTTAACTTTCTCCAAGTCACCAGAAACAACTTCATCAGAAAAGCAGCCCGAACAACTATACAATCTCATATATTTTACCCAAAGAGTCATTACCCAAGAATGTTGGACATTTTACATTCTTACAAAGCAATGAACACATATTTTACTAACAAAAGAGACGGTCACTTTTAACGAGAAGTCCCAAAGGGGGAGCATAAGTTATACAAAAGCAACCTGGAAGAGTTCATTTGGAGTTTGAGTGTTTTAATATGAACACAGACCTGACAAGCCAAAAACAAAATGAGTTTTAAACCAATCGCCAGAAAAAGGACAAAATCTATTGGCTGGCAGAGTTTGAAAAGGATAAGTTACCTGCCCTGACGGGCTGTCCAATGTATACCAAACAGCCCCAGTTTGACCTTCGTGTTCAACAGGAATATTCACTGAACCAAGAACTGCACTTTTCCAAATTATATCCCAATCATAAATGGTCACATTAATCTGCCAATAAAATTAGGTAAAGAAAAAAGAAAAAAAAAGAAGAAGAATTAGTCCAAGGAAAAAGGGACGAATAAAAGCAACTGTTCGAATGTTAAAGACATGTTCATATTCTTAGAAAAAAGGGACATGTTCATCGGAGCAAATTCAATCACAAACAAAACTGCTTAAAAAGATATCTTCAGTCATTTGACGTCTAACCATGTTCCACTACTTTCAGGAGTATTTCTTGGTCAACACAAGCTAGGGAATGAAATTTAGAAATCTACGAATTTATTCTCTAGGTCATATGTTGATTTTCAATTGCCGATACCTGTACCAACATTCCGTAATATAGCAAGAGAGACATCGTAGTTAATGAAAAACAAAACGGTGTTAAATAATGGAAAGACATAGCACAAACAGGGCAAATATAGATGGAATTTATTTGTTGAACATGAGATTAGAATCTTGAGTTCCTCTGACTGATCACTGAAGTCTTAAAAATTCCAGACACTGTAAAAAGGTTTTAAGTATTTGAAAAAAAAAGTAATGGACAAAGTTGCTGGAAGTACAATCATGTTTTTCGAGTGCAATGGAGTTCTTGAGCAATATATGCAATTAAAATCCATGTAATCGGACTTCTTTTCGTGGATTTCAGAATAAATTTGTAAAACAACGCTGAAGATTAATTGACTTTACCATAAACCAATAAATTACAGAAATATGAAATACATTTTACTATAATCTAGTATCAACATTTGTCTATTTCGGACTTGATTAGGGATTGGAAATATGTTTGGGCTTGAAGTTAGTAGGCTAGTAATTTCTAAGTTGTGAAACTTTTCTTCGTACGGATTACTCATCCGCTACTATTGTAAACTTTATTTATTAAATAAAAAAAATCTAGTATCATTCGTTAATTTGACAAGGAGAGGAAAAAGTTGGTCATAAATAAAACCTTCTCTATTTCTTTATAAAAAGACAAATCAATATGAAACAATAAAATTTTAGTTAATAAAATCATAAAACAGAAAATTATTAATACATCTTAACGACTAAAATTCATAATAAATTAATTAAAGCCCAATAACAGATGGATCCAAATAATGAAACGTTTCATTTTTTTCCCTGTTTGACCCACAAGTTTCCATGTAAAGTTAACTACCTCCACAGGAAGCTCATCGATGGAGAAATTGAACTCCTCTCCCCACATGGGATTTCTAGAGCCAGGTACCATTGAACTACAAGAACAAATAAATAATTAACTATTTAAAATTCCTGCACGAGATGCCATAAAGGTAATGCAGAATAGTACAAATTATTAAAACCAATTGTATCAAATCCCTATACCACTCTCTGACCTCTACTTCAGGTTACAATGTGATAAAACAAACCAAAGCCTGAAATGAAGTTGAAAAAACACAATCTCACCATTGTCAAAATTAAAAAAAAAATGAACAATTCCAATGCACATAATATCTTTATCAGAGGTATCTACGCCCAACGGTATTAGTATCTCTTGGTCCCTTGGCCCAAATGGCATACAAAAAATATATCCATGTGTTGAAGTTGTCCTTACAATATATATCATTCAGTGAGTACTCAAGTTTTAGACACAGATGAGATGTAGTCTGCTTTACCCAACAATGTGATGCTTGTATTGGTTTCCCAGACCTCATTTTCACGGCCCCAATGGCCATATAACAGCTTAGCCATATTGGCTCTCAGGTACAATCCATACTCAAAACATGTTCATTCGACATCCAAAATTAATCACTTTTTTAGGAAGGACGTAAAAGTTTCCGTGCCAAATCTTATAGATGCAATTCCCTCTTCCATTGATAAGTTCAAAACGTGCAAGTCTATCTTTCTTCTCACAAGGTGCACTCAATTTGTCAACAAGGACAGATCATGAAAATTTAGTTGGTCGCGTAGTCATTTAGGGAGCAAGGCACACTAAAGCGCTAGGTACCCTGGAGATGGAGGCGTAAATCACATATTTTTCACAAAGATAGCAAACATTATAAATAAACGATTCATTAACAGATAATGTATCGTAAACAATTCCTAGAAAAAAAAATTAATCATCTAAAATTCATTAGTAAGTTATCAATTCATAGTATATTAAGAAAAAACTTCAAATATCTAAACCATCTACTTCCTCTTCACCGTCATCTTCCAAAACAATGATGAGTCATGTGTAGAAGAAATTAGAGTAAAAGTTTGCATAGAGAATTACACAATCATCTAAATCATCAAATTCATCATCATCCTCCTCAACTAAATCTTCATCATAGGAGTAAGATTACAATTAAAATTTGCAAAAAAAAAACTTATGAACTTTACTTTCTGATAAAAATTCTTGCATAAATGAGTGATAATAGGGTTTTTTTTGTCATTAAAAAACATGAACTTTGCTAATTGGGCTTCAAAATTGGTTAAACTCGAGTTAATTTTTATTTACTTACAAAATATCGGTCAACTTCTTAGGGCCTCTCGAATGGCTCGCGCCTAGGTTGAGGCGCACGTTTTAAGCATGCTTGTTTTAAGTGTTGCGCCTGGGTTACAATGGGTGCGCCTGGCTCAGCCCGTCACCTAGGCGCAGCCAGGTGCACACTTTTAGTAACTATGGTCACTTGGTCGGGTCAAAACAAACTTGAAACAGGCAGCGTGGTTTTGGAGTGGTGGTTCAGTGCTACAAAATGAGCAGAAAAGATGGGAAGAAACTAAATTTTATGCGTGTGGTCTGAGCAAGAAACAATAAATCTAATGACACTTTATGAAGTTATAATGAGCTTAAAATAATCATGAGCTTACTCATGGAAGATGTAAAGCGAACTTCCAAGAAAGGTAACATTACAATCACACGAACATAGTTAAAAAGGCAAATAGATGAAATTATAACACCAATAGTTTCAAAGATTAAGGATACTGAATAGAATTAAAAGCTTAGTAGGAGTATAACTCACGACGTCCTAGATCCCATCCTTGGTAAAACTATATATGATGGAAAGAAACTGGATAATTTTGGTTCCTAAAAACATAAAAAGGCTTCTGTATGTTGTCTCATCAAATTCTTTTATTGAGGATAAGCAAAAAACAATAAAAATATTCACCCACTCATTTATATAGCATCCAACACAATCAGAAACAAAAACAAACATCATAAAAACGGCATCACAACAATGAATGGAGCAGGACAATTTCTTAAAAAAACTAAACCTAGAGAAATCAAATCAAATGCAATCACCTAAACCGCTTTTCAGCACCACAAGTTACAATTGCATAAGGATCTGAAGTGCCATTCAAATTAGCCCCCATAAGATTCTTTGCAGCTAACAGTTCCACCTGAAACAGAACTTCCTATCGTAACATAAGAAAGGTCGTAGACAGGTTGTTGAAACTTTCTGTTTAGTTTAAAACCAGTTCAAGATACCTGCTGCTGAAATGATTTTAAAGTACCTTAATTAAGTAAGCAGAATTAGTTTGAGGGTCTCCTTTAAACTGGCCTGTCTACAAAAGAAGCGTAGGACTGCATGTCATGTGAGGAAAATTACTCCAGAGAAAAAATAACAAAAGCAATATCCAAGATTGCACAAAGAATAAAAACTTTATAATTGCATGCAATAATCATGACAGAAAATATCAACTCCCAAGCATCAAAACTTAGTGGAGAAGGCCAGCATTAGTACACGCAATTCTCATGGGACCATTTGTGAATCAGACAGAAATACAATTCCAGCCAGACGAACATTTCTTTTCTAACAAATAATAATTTTAAACATTTTTGAACTTATATAAGTAGAGTAATTTTAGCTGTCAACTCCATCATATCTTTCGCCTTCTCAAATTAATTATCTTTCAAAGACTGTCATCTTAGTAAATTGTTATTTATGATATACTACAACAAGAAAAACATTATTTGATTGTATCCTCGAGTTGGTGTATGCCATGCAAAGCAGAAATTATTCCAGAGATCACATCTTTCTCTCTAGCAAGTTCACAACATCTTTATAGAGTAAAATCTTAAGGGAATTTAATTTACACTGGATGTTGCCAGAAAATCAAATTCATGGGTAACTGATTATATGTTGAGAGAGAGAAATAATCCTAAAAATTATAGAGAACAGTGACACTAGCAATTACTTGAGAGGTGTGGAAAATAAAAAAACCATTATGAAGCCAGTAATATTTGCAACTGCTTTTGTATCTCAACTTAGTGACAATAACATAAAATCGTTGATTACACTTTGGGCATGTCTGAACAAAAACGAGGAGTTCCTTAACAAATCCCAAGCAGAATCAGAAAGCAGAAAGGGATTAGAGGTCTTGTATCAGAAAAAAATTGAGGTTCAAAATGCAAAACTAGGCAATCCAACATTCTCAGCATGGTTTGCAACCTCACTCAAAAAAATCTATCAATCCAAACACGGAAAACTCTTTTAAGGGTCCAGAATATACTTGATGATGCATATGGAACAGCCACATTTGAATTCTCAGAAAAGTGAAGTAATCCAGTGGTTAAGATAGCATTCATGTAAAAACAAAATTATTAACAAAATACTCTCTCCATCTCAAATATACATACTTGTTTGTTTTACACAGACTTGAGAAATGCTAAGTTTACAAATAAACTTCCTAAGGTATATTTAATTAATTCATTCAAAAAATAGTTGCATGTTTTCCAATTCTTAGTTATGAGAGGTGTATTGGTAAAAAAACAAGAAAAAATGTTAATAAAAGTAGAAACTGGACTATATATAAAACAAGTAAAAATTCTAATATGCTTAAGAAGTAAGGCTGCATACTTGGGATAATCGAAAAAAGGAATCAAGTCTATGATTAGACTGGGGTGGTAAATGAACTTTTCCAAGATTAGCGAGTCATTATCTTTTGATATCATTGTAAGAACAAATGACGCTCCATTGTCTCTAAAGGATTACGGATTCAAATTAGAAGGATTATCAGATGAAAAAGGTCCAACTTCCAAGCACCCATGATTCACCAACACTTCAGATGGTGGAGATCTCTTGCATGATCCAGTGATCAACGATAGCGAATCATGAACTAACAGAAAACGCACTGAGGAAAAACATCCTAATCATTCCTTAATTACTATATTGACATCCATATAATACAAGCAATATAAAGTGTCTAAAAAAAAGAGTAACCGAATACATTGATAGACAAATTGCTGGTACGTAAATGAGAGACACTGAAATAAATCAAACTGGCCAGAGATTGAGGATAAACCTTTTCTTTATCAAGAATCACATCAGCACCAGCGGCACCCATGAAAGTCCTATCATCTCCGCCGCCGCCATCACAGCCCAGAGTGAAGTACCAGTAAGCCGCCACCACGAATGCCGCTGAAACCAACGTGACTTGCACCTCCCACCACGAGGGCAACAACAACTCCATCGACGGCCATGAAAACTCCATAGCCGCCATCATCATTTCTAACACGCACCCACGTCAAAGAAATTATCTGAAACTCGAACAGGCAGAACGGGCCAGAAAGTCAGCGCGATGAAAGTCGGGGAGAAAAACAAGGAACCCCGTGGTCTGAAAAGCAAACACACAGTTCCACGCTAAGCGTGTGCGATCTGCGGGGACAGGTTGCGGGCGTATGCATCCATCTGTATGTAATATGTGAAGCCAAAAGGAAAGTGTCAAAAGGTGAAGGAGAAAATTAGGTAGAAATTTACACAAGTGCTATGTGTCGATCTATTGGGTCAATGGGCGGACCAGTCGAGGTTCTTAAACGTGTGTATGTGTGTGTGTATATATATATATACAAAAATGATAGGTGGGCGCCGCTGAGTTGGCATCCACGTCTCTTTTTTTTTTTTTTTCAATTGTTAATAAACAAAATCAGTGCAACTATCTCTTCTTCTCAAAAATTAAGCGACCAGGAACTCTCTCTTCTTCTCAAAAACTAAGCACACTTATCCACAACGCTGTGAAAAATCGAACCGATTTCGTTTTTTTCCTTCATCTTATTGGCTGCAAGTTCCTGATGCCAATCATATCCTTCAGCTAAATTACCCACGCTTTTAATGATGTTCAATCTATCTCCATAGATTCAAGGAGAATCAGAAGGAGAAATATGACGGTGAGAACTGGGGTTGTGAAAGCAGCTCTCGCGACAATGGCAATATGCTTGGCCTGATACATAGGGGTGCCACCTCTGTATTGGCACTTGAAGGAAGGAATCGCTGCTGTTAGCCGCTCGTCTTCCCAGTATTGCCCACCGTCCGACTGCGACTATGATTTTCAGCCCCTTCTGTCCATTTCCCAAGGTAAACTTCATGTTCGATCTGTTTAGATCTCTGAATTTTGTGCGTCGGTCACGCGTTGAGTTATTGGGACTTGCTCTTTGTGCTCAACTGGATTTTGTTTATTGTTTCAAATGTTGATGAAATGATTGTGTCTTTCATGTGGTATGACATGTCACCTCGAATGTGCTCTCAGCCATGAAAATTCAGGCATCTCTACTGGTAGGAGGGATAAGGGGCTTGATGGAAGCTTCTCTTGCGTATCTTGTGGAAAAGTGAATGATTTACTAAGGTAAATGTCTGATCTTGTTTCTATATGTTCTGTTTCTTGTATAATTATAGGATTTTTATATTCAACCGTAATGAGGTTGAAGTACTTCATCATCAATATTCAACTGCTATTAGTTCCATATGGTGGTGAGGCCTCTGAATTCTCTGGCTGGTGTGATTGGTACTTTGCTGAGTTCTGCGCCATGCTTGCATCATTGGATTATTTTCTAGTTAATGGCTTATTTTTTAGTAAATAGTTGGAATTATTCAGTTTGTCTCCATACTTGGTGGAATGGAGCCCTTTGTTTTCTTTGTAAGCTTCCTTGTAGAGATTGAAGTGGTTTAACTTGTCAATCTTGTAATTCAGCACGCCTTCCGAGTGAGGATATTATTTGTTCAACAAAATTTTTTTGATGTAGAATGTGATCTGGTCACATGAAGATCGGGCACATGCCTTTGCGTTCTCTCTTGTGTTCTATTAGTTTTTTAATTTGTCCTTTCCAAATGATTGTGTTATGTCTTTAACCTGATCATAGATTTTTTTGTTTTCACCCTTCTTCCAATCAGTCATGTTTTGTTCTAATTTAATAAAAAAAATCTGTACAACAAAAAAAAAAAAGATAGGTAATCGGTGCATACCTTGGAACGGCAGAGATCGGGTGGCGGAGTGGTGGATGAGTTTCGATCCTAAGGCGGAGATTGGGCGGTGAAGTGGTGGGTATCGCTTATTTTTTGAGAAAAAGAGATAATTTTGTTGATTTTGTGTATTGACAATTGAAAGCAAGTAAAGAAACAAGAAACAGAAATCCAAAACAGATGGAATATAAATAAACTGCAAACGAACAATTTAAAACAACAAACTCAAAATAAAAAAAAATTCAATTCAAGAATCAAGATTCTCTCGAGTTCAACGAGTTCAAGAAAGTTTCACCCTTGCGTCAGACACAAAACTAATTCAGGCAAACAAATGAGAAAAAAACAATTAAAACAAAGCATTTGATAATCAACTACAGTCGGTGAAATCCAATCACGATTAATCTATGCCATCAATAACTTTTTGTACCGTATCTTCTGATCCTAAAGAGAACGATGTGATATTCTCTGCGTGTGAGGGAGTAATAAAGGTATCATTTCATAATACGATCCTAAATTATAGCATTTCAGGAAGAGATGTTCTTCCTCGAGAAAGCAGGAAAAACGGCCAAAAATAAAGAGGAATATCTAAGACGCTTTATTAGCATGAATGCTATCATTTCATTGTCGGTCATCTGATTCAAAACACGTTGAGAATTCACCAAATGTCAAATTGTTGTACCGTATCTTCTGATCCTAAAGAGAATGAAGAGATATTCAAGAAGAAATAACCTGTTTCTGGGATCTATACCTGGGTAATTTAGCCAGACGACGCTGATTGGCATAAGGGACTTGCACCCAATAAGATGAAGAAAAAAAACGGTTCGATTTTTCACAATGTCGGTGGGTAAGTGTCGATGGCTTTTTTTTTTGGGAAGAAGGGATATTTCAGCACATAGCTTATTTGAAGAAGAGATAATTTTCCTGATTTTGTGTATTAAAAATTGAAAAAAAAAATAAGAGCCATGTGGACATCCAATTCAGCGGCGCTTAGAGAAGTACACACCAAATGTGTGCAGGATAACTTTTTTGTATATATATATATTCAAATTATAATTTATATATTTACTATATTAATTAAAGTTAAATTTCTAGAATGAGTCGGACATATAGACTATAGTCGATGGACCCGAGACGAAAACTAAAAAATATTTTTTTATTGCAAAAAATAATTGTAAAAACCATAAGTATTTAAGAATAAATAATTCAATATCGTCAAGTATAGTAGAATATTATTGGGTTTTGTTAATTTGTTGAATAACATCTTATGACTATCGACTTTGATCACAACTCACCATATTTAATGTATAAATGTACATTGTGACTCAACATTATCGAAACTCCATAAAACACTTCATCAAACTAGTTAAATGTTCACTCTTTATTTTTTTAAAATTCAAAAAAACCAAAACTTTATTATTATTTTTTAAATTATTCAAACTGAACTTGAGAGAAAATCAATCTTAATCGATTATTAACAAAAATATTTAAATTGATCATTTTATTTAATACCGAGTTATATTTTTTTAATGTGAAATCTACTCAACATATAATTATAATAATAAAAATAATAATAATTTTGAGTCCCTCAAAAGGCGGCCCAAGGCGGTGGCCTCTTTGGCCCGGCTCTGTTCATAGAACAAACATTTTTTTATGTGTGTTGGTGATTTTTTTTATGTGTATTTGTTTTTTTTTTTTTTTTTTAAAGTCCATGAATATTCCTCGTATTTTTTCGTTAAACTTAAAATATAATTTAAATTCGATTAAATTTTTTTTTACATTTATTCGAATTTTCATTCAAATTAAACTATCTTACCTCTTTTAATTTTTCACTCAAATTTAAAAAAATAACGAACATATCAAATATCTTCCCTTCGGATTTATCGTTAATGTTTGTATTTGTAACAAGTCTGCTAATATATACATTATAAAAAAATTTATATTAGACTGTCTCACGAATTATTTTGTTACATAGATCTTCTGCCTGAGCCATGAAATGTATAATATTTTATGTCAAAAGTATTAATTTTAACTTCAGATATGAATCGGGTCAAATCATATCACGAATATAAATATATAACACAGTCTCACATGAGACTTACATATACATTAGAGTAGGTTTCTTCTAATACGGTCTCATAGGTCTATTTGTTAGACATATCAATTTGATCTATATCTAGAGTAAAACAATATTTTTGATTTTCAAGAATATAGTCAAATAGAAGATCCGACTCACAAAATTGACTCATGAAACGATCTCACATGTATTTTCGTATATTATTTGTAATGGTAGAAAGCACTGTGAAGATTTTTTTTATAACGATTAGTTCCATAAGCCTTTAAATAGACTCGTAAATTAAAATAATTTTGTTGTAACTGCATTTTTTAACGTTATAAAATGTTGCTACGTCTCTCTATTTTAAAGTTTAATAATAACTGATGATATGTTGGTAAATCAATAGTTTTGATTAGTATTTATTGATACATTCAAGAGTTCAATAATTTATACCATATCCTCTCTAATCGTAAGCTAGTAAATATTTAAGTATAAAAAATATTTTTAGACTATTATTAAGGCAAAAACTTGTATTAGACGGTTTCACGGGTCGTATTTTGTGAGACAGATATCTTATTTGGATCATCCATGAAAAAACATTACTTTTTATGCTAAGAGTATTATTTTTTATTGTGAATATCGGTAGGGTTGACCCGTCTCACAGATAAAGATTCGTGAGATCGTCTCACAAGAAACATACTCAATTATTTAATCATAGTTTTAAATATATAATTAAGAAGATTATCAACAACAAACTCCAGATGATGACAAAACGGAAGTTTCCTTGTTTATATATATTTTTTGGGCGATACCAAATTGGTAATTTAATTTCTAACATTATTTATCCCGATCAGAAGTAAATTATCGAGTTGATTGTAGTTAGAGATTTCAAAACGAATTGACCAGGCGTGCCAATAAATTATCAATCCAGCCCAACCCATCTTGGACGGCAGATTGGGTGGATATTTTTTTAAAAAAATACTAATAATATTTTTTTAAATAAAAAAAGTTAAAAACATTTGAAATCTTAAGAAAAAAAACATTATTAATTAAATAATTTAACCAATATTTAAAAGTATTAATTAAAAAAATTAATAGTGTATAAAATTAATTTATTGAATAAAATATGAAAAACAAACTAAAAAAATATTACAAGGTTGATTATCATTAAATTCATTCAATATAAGCCAAATAAAACTTACAAATATCTATCTCAAAAAAATTTACAAATACAATTATATATATATATATATATATAAATTAAAATAAAATCATGTTTTGACGAGCCAACCTGCCCTAACCCACAACTCGCGCGGACTCAACCCACTCAACCCATTTGGCCCGCCTCCAAGTCGGTTGAGATTTTCTCAATTGGTGAGCCCATCCAAATTTGATAACTCTAATTATAGTTTATTATAACCATTTGTAATAATATTTTATTTGAAATAATTAAGAATATTAATAGTGACATCGAAAATTATTTATCGAACTTTAAACAATACTAGACAGTGTTGTAAATTCTTAACAAAAGGAAGGATAAGTAAAAAGATAAAACCTTTTAACCTTTATCTATCAAGTGTGAGATGTACTCAACAATTAACTTGGTTATTAAATATAATTTATTTTAAATAATATTTATTTTATTTGAATATCATCCCTTCTTAGTGTCACACTTGATAAGATACACAATGTAATTTTTTTCCCCAGATTTTTTTACTAATTTAATATATTGATTATGTGAAATTTTATTTCCTAATATATACAATAGAAGTATACTGCATAAAGTTTTAACATAATAAATACCACACTCAATAACAATAATGAATTAAAAATAAAATATATAATTAAAATTCAATTCTATATTAAACATCTTTATCAAATTTAAAATTTACAATATCTATGTAGAATTAATGACCATTTTTATTTAAATGAAATATATTTAATTAATGACAAAAACTTGTTTGAGACGGTCTCACAGATCGTATTTTGTGAGACAGATCTCTTATTTGGGTCATCAATGAGAAATATTACTTTTTATGTTAAGAATATTACTTTTTATTGTGAATTTACCGTGAATAGTAGGTAGGGTTGACCCGTATTACAGATAAAAATTCATGAGATCGTCTCACAAGAGACCCACTCTTAATTAATACTAGTTACTGTGCACACGTGATGCGTGTGTGTATAGTCTTTTTTTATCATTATCGATGAACAAAAGTGAAATTTGACAAATTATGAAGGGAATAAATTGATATTTGAATTGTTAAAATAAAAAAAAATGTGTGTTGAAATTTAAAAAAAAACAAAACAAAATACAAAAATGTAATATTAGTATCATATAAGGGTAAAGTTGGAAGAAAAAGTTGGTGTCCCTTAAGTGATTACTATCATGTCTTCACCTTTAATAGAATAGAATAGATAACTCTACTATAACAATATTTTTATCTTACTCATTTATTTAAATTATATTATATTTATTTTCAACTAAAACTAAATAAATTCATGTGTTTTTAAGAAGAGAAAAGATAAAATTATATTAAAAATAAAAACGAAAGAGAACTACAAATAAAAATAATGTATTTTGAAACTAAATCAAATAAAATTAACCACGACCATATCATATGATTTTTTTTAAACTCGCCTTCATTGAACAATCAAACAACCAAAAATTAAATGGTTTTATTAAATTTGATCATGATATATTTTCCTTCCATGGAACGAATTCGAATTTTGAATTAGATAAATTTCTCGTTAAAATAAAAAAACATAGAATCGAGAAATAGAAACGAAGTTACGAGATTACAACACTATTTAAAGATTTAAAGGAATAATTAAGTGTGTATTTGGAATTAAAATTAAATTGAAAATAATAAAAGTGGAAATTAAGTGTGACTGATAAAATATGAGACGTAAATAAATCGTTAATGAGATGGTATTTTTAGGATCGTAATCCTTCACACTACACGTTAGAGTCAAATTTTAGTTTGATTATTTGACGTCTATCTATTTTTATGGATTTGGATCATCTACTATGGCTGAACATGTGTTGTGCTCTTTTTACACGAGATGAGCTGGGCATCTCGTTACGTCTGACAAGTTTTCAAATTTATGTGATGTCCATGAGATGATCAACTGATTATCTCGTGTAAAAGTGCACAGAAGGATTCTATTTTTATAGATCTCACGTGTCCAAATCAATTTCGAGTAAATAGCATGAATTGAACCGTTTTCCAAATATATAGTATGATGTACTAAACTCGTGTAATATTTGGGACATTTTTATGACATGGAGGAGGATGGGAGGTGGGACCTATAAAATCACCCATTTTGTTTAACGTAACGCCTTTTCCGCTACATGCAATGGAGGGATCTCAATAACCAACGTATTCTCCTTCTCTTGCATGCCCTGTGCCCTCTCCTCCATTCTTGTCACATAAACAGGGCTTTTTCCTCTGCCATCGGAAATCAATCAAACTCATTTCTGCTTTTGTTTGATCTCCACCGAGTCATAGCTTTTAGCCATCGTAATCTATCTGCTTCATTGGAGTTATGGTGCGGTGTATTTCTATGGGGAAAGATCGTTACTATTTATGATTAAATGGACAAGGCTACGCAGTTGAAGAGAGGGATCTCCCGCCAGGTCTCGACGGGTTCCTTGAGGAAGAGCGGGAAGTTCACTTTCCAGAGGCAGAATTCTCTCAACCCGAATAGGAGGAATTTCCGGTTCAGCTTTGGGCGGCAATCTTCGTTGGATCCGATTCGGAGAAGTGCGTTGGAGGATGACTGCGGCGACGGCGATGGGTTCGCTGTGCCGGAGAATCTAGATTCGACTATGCAGCTGCTTTTCCTGGCCAGTAGAGGGGATGTGAAAGGGGTCCAGGATTTGCTTGATGAAGGGGTTGACGTAAATAACATTGATTTGGATGGCAGGACTGCTCTGCATATTGCTGCATGTGAAGGCCATGTTGAGGTTGTGAGGCTTTTGTTGAGTAGAAGAGCCAATATCGATGCTCATGATCGGTGGGGAAGCACGGTACATATGTTTATCTATGCGATTTTTAGAAAGAGGGAAAATTTTGTGACCATGCTAGAAATGAATATGATCGATTATTGTTGGAATAGCAGTCAAAGTTTCTTTTAAAGTCGAACGGGATGCATTTTATGATATTTTTTCATTAAGGTAGGCTGCTGCTGATTCCAAATATTATGGGAACATTGAAGTTTATAACATATTGAAGGCCCGAGGGGCTAAAGTCCCTGTAAGTCTAATATTGTCCTTCTGTATGTTAAAAGTTTTTGTTCATTGGTGACACTCATGAAAATCGTATGCCATTTCCTAGAAAACCAGGAAAACGCCGATGACAGTGGCAAATCCTCGAGAGGTTCCGGAGTACGAGCTCAATCCAATGGACATTCAAATACGAAAAAGTGATGGCATCTCCAAGGTTGTTTTGATATTTTGGGAGCTATATATATTTTCCCAATTGATTATCCAATGTACTGCTGCTCGATGCATGTATAATATCTTATCATTCATCTGTCGAGTATAATTTTTCTAGTATGTAGTTGCAGACAGTTCATTTGTAATAAGACAATTTTTCCCCGTGTGCATGGGTGATTCATGGTCTGAATTTGTATATATTTATTTATATGTCTGACTTTTGACTTTTCATCCGTGGACAGGGATCATATCAAGTTGCTAAATGGAATGGCACAAAAGTTTCAGTAAAGATACTCGACAAGGATAGCTATATAGCCCCTGAATGCATGTATACATCCCCGTCTCTTCAGATTTTGTGCATCTTTCATTTTGGTTGAATGTTCTCTTTTTTTCTTTTGCTTGATCTATTTATGCTTTCAACCAGTAAAATTCTTTCTAAATTCAAATTTTAAAGGAGTATGCTGCTGATTTGACACATATTCAAAATAGTAAAATGAATTTTTCTGCCTCACAATCTTGTTTTAAGTTTCACAGCTTTGTCTTCAGTTGGTTGCCTTCTCAGGACGATATTGATACGTTTGTCTGACTTTTTGGACGTAGAATTAAAATTTGTTTTGAAGGGTGGGCATGGAACCTTTTGTTCTATTTAAGAAGACATACATACAAGATACAATCGTGTAGTTGGTGCCAAGATATTTATTTATGTTCTCCTCTGTTCTTTCTCTTAGAAATTAGCTCTTGTTTGTTCTCACTTCAGCGGCAAATAATAGTTTTAATGCATTAAACTATAGAAATGCTTTCAAGCATGAGTTAACACTGCTGGAGAAGGTCAGACATCCTAATGTGGTACAATTTGTTGGTGCTGTCACCCAAAATCTACCAATGATGATCGTTTTGGAGCATCACTCAAGAGTAATCATCCCTCTTTCTATGCATCCCCATACATGCCACACCCCCCTCCCACCCATACACACACTCGTGTTTTCATACATGAATAACTTGTTAAATTTGATGCTCATCGCTTACTTATAATTGAAATTCTCAGGGAGACCTTGGTAGCTACCTTCAGAAGAAAGGACGTCTGTCTCCATCTAAAGCACTGGGATTTGCCCTTGAAATTGCAAGGTGACAACAATTTTCCAAATTATAAGCATATTGAAATGTGTACTTTGTTGTTAGAATCATTGTTATGCCTTTGGCCATAATCTGCTTTATACGAGTGAGTACCACATTTGTTATTAGTGCAGACTGGTGTCTTGTTGAACATTTTTGATCTTATCTTCATTCTGTTGTCCTTGATTCGTAATTATTTGTATTTGGTTCTTTTTTTTTTCTCCTGGTGGTGCTTTTCTGCATTCATCCTTGTCCCCTTCTCTTTTTAAACGAGATTTTTGAATCATTCTATGTTGGACACTGAAATTTTGGATCTTGGTTCCTCGACAGGGGAATGAATTATCTTCATGCGAGCAAGCCTGAGCCAATCATCCATTGTGATTTAACACCAAAGTATGGCAACTAAATCTCAAGTTGATGTCTTGACACATGCATATTTATACTGTTTGCATCGAATAGTGTTTTTACTGTTTGCATCGAATAGTGTTTTAATATTTGATTATTGGTAAGGTGCCAGAAATATATTGCTGGATTGTGGAGGGCAGCTGAAGGTTGGAGGGTTTGGTGTCATTAGGTTATCAATAATGTCGCCAGACAAAGCAAAACTAGTGCAACCTGAGGCCATAGATCGTTCAAGTGAGGTTCCTTGTGTAAAATAGTTGGTACTGCTTCTCACTTTTGAGTTATTGACGAAGTAATTAAAATCATTTTCCTAGTATAATTCCATGAAAGACATTTAACATAGTTTGAAAAGGTGTAAAGGAATTTGGTCGAAAAATGTGTTTTGTTTTGGTACCAAGCAACACAATTATTTTTAACATGTTTCTATCGATCTGAATGCAGACTTGTACATGGCACCTGAAATTTACAGTGATGAAATATTTGACAAAAGTGTTGATGTACACTCATTCGGTGTTATGATGTATGAGGTATATTTTGTTTTCATGCATTTGGTGTTCCTCATTTATGGAATTTAAATACCCATACTTCTTTTTCTACCTGGTTTTTCAGTTAGCAAAAACAATTACATACATTAAGCCCAAAGAATTCGTGTTGTCTATTGTATGTCTGTTGAAATTTGGCTGAATGTTTACTCGTATGGCTTACCATATCAATTAGATATTGCTCCATAATTCTAAGAAGTTCTTTTCTAAGTTCTGTTTTTTCTACATCACTGAAGTCAAATATTGTTCTACAAAAACTGGTCTCAGTTCTCTTTAAATGAGAATTTGTTGGTGATTTTGAAGAATGGTCACCATTTGCTATGCTATTATGTCACTGCAGCCTGCAACCTCTATTTGAGAGGCTGTTTGGACTTTTACATGAGCCTTTTCATTATTTTTTTGTACACTTATCCATGGTTTTCGTGTTTAGATGATTGAGGGAGTGCGGCCATTCTCTTCCAAGTCCCCTGACGAGGCTGCTAAGTTAATATGCTTGGAAGAAAAGAGACCAGCATTCAAGTCAAAATCTAAATATCCTCCAGATTTAAGAGAGTGGGTCTTTTTTCTTTTTTCTTTTTTCTTTTTTTTATGTCATCCTTATTTTTGTGTTTGTTTTCACCTGTTGCTTAATCGGCCCTCTATGAAATTCTGACTGTTTATCTCAAGCTTCCATTAAGATGCTAATGTTAAAAGGATGGGAGGTCACTATATATTTTGGTACTTAGAATTAGTTTCCTCTCTTTAAACATTACTACTGTTTTCGTAAATTTGCTCCACGAACTTTTCAAGCACACAATGAGGACGAGTCCTTTTTGCTGGAATGTTATGTGTCTTCAGTTTAACCAAACTTTGTATGGGAAGCTTTTTTCTTGAGAAGATAATGAATTTTAATCCACATGAAGAATTGTCAATGTAATCTTTTACACTTTCCTTGCTGAGCACTGCTCACTTCTTTGTCCATACCATATATACTATGTTGCCTTAGGATATCAGATCAGTTTGAGTCGAAAAGCTAAAGTGTTGTCTTGTTCGTTCACTGTGCCACTTTTCAAGATAGGTTGATCGAAGACTGCTGGCATCCAGATTGTTCTGCACGACCAAGTTTTTCCGAGATCATTGCACGGATGAATTCGATTATTGCAAACTGTTCTAAGCATGGATGGTGGAAAGACACTTTCAAACTCCCTTGGTATGCTTATGCTTGCATTGTCTTCTCCTTCCGTTCACATACTTTTTTCATTGTTTGGTGTTTACTATCAATGACTCTCTACTGCTCAATGAATCATCAGCTTCTTTTGTCATTCGTGCAATCCTAATACTGTTCCCAGGAACATGATCTTTCAAAATATCAATTGTTTTGCTGCCAATAATGGCTAACATGACTTCTTCCATAGGATATGAGATGTGCGTGAGTTACCTATTGCGACAAGGCGAAGAACGAATGGTTCGACGTCTGTTGGCCAGCAGAGCAGAGCAGAGCAATGCAGCTTCATTATGGGAGGGAAGAAACTGAACATCTTTTTGACACAGCATGGAGGAATATATAGAAATGAATGATCTTTATCTTGTTTTGCAATGTTACACTGAGGTTTCAGTTGATCAAAGTATTTCAATAAGCAACCCCGATTAGGGACATAAAAGCCAATGAACTTCGAAGAAAACAGTCGTGATTACGATATTATTAGCATTTCATAAATGTTACACATACAACGAGATTTATAAATTAAGTTACAAAATACATTTGAAATTACAAAATTATCCTTATATATTATTTGAAAAACTGTTTCAAAAATACATTTAGGATGATTATACAAAACATATTTTCATTAACTCATGGGGAAGAAAATAAATAACATTAAATCTTAAATTATATGAAAATACACTCAATTTTATTTGTTTAAATTCAGTGTAATTAACAAAATCTAAATCATAATATTTGTCCAACAGCTTCAAAGCATAATTTGACTCCAAATCAACAGAATTACGAGTCATGAGTGGAAATATATTTAAAAATTTTTGGCAAATTATGTTTAATTCATTTCTTTAACTTCCACATTCAAATTTCTCTAGCAAAATTTAATTTTCATTAAAATAAAAAATATAATCATAATATTTTTTTCATCACATTAATTATTTTTGAAATGATCTTGAAAGTCTAGTTTAGAGTAATAAATTTAATGATAAATTTTTTATAAAACGTCTTACGAATGAATTTTACGAGAGAGTTGACTTATGAATATTAAAAATGCATTCAACAGCAAATAGCCAACATACTTGATTCATTAATGAAATTTATCCGGTTTAATTTGATAAGCGCTTACTATAAATCTCGTCCCCAGAGTCCAATCCTCCGTACATCGTGTATACTCCAGCTTCGAATCCTCACCCCGCGACATTAATTAGCGGTATTGATTCGATTTTTCTTCAATTCTCCCTCGAATTGATTCCTATTCTATTCGCAATTCGAGAATTACGAGGAATAAATGGGGAAAAATCAAGCATACAAAGCGATGCAGAGATCTCGACTCGGCTCGGGCTCAGGCGACCCAGAAGAGGTTGAAGATGGCATGGTTCGTACCGTTTCATATCATTTATTTGTTTATTATGGTGTGGATTTTGTTTATTTACTGGAGAAGTATTGGATGTTTAGTTTACGAGTGTTTGAGCTGAAATTTCATGTTTGGTGGATTACATATGAAGAGTTTAGGTGAAATTGAGTTAGTTTTCTACCAAGATTTTGAGATACCATTGCGTATTGATGCGTAAAAAATTTATTGATTATTATTTTTTATCAGCTGTTCTGGAACATGAGTTTAGGGTTTTTTAAGATTACTTTAGTTACGGTAAGTTTTTTTTTTTTGTTTCAAAAATTAATGTTCTGGTTTATTTAAACTATGTAATTTTTTAAATATAATTTTAGCTATGGAAGTTTCTTTTTTCCAAAAAAAAAATAAAAATTAATGTTCTGGTTTATTTAATCTATCTTATTAGGTTACTGCTAAAAAGATCTGAAATCTTCGCGTGTATTTAAAAATATTTTGATTTTATTTTTTTGTGTTACCATGATTATGTAAATTTTCATTTTTTAAAAAATTTAATGTTAAAACTATTTATGTTACTGTTAAAAAATCTGAAAATTTCATGTACGCTCAACAAAATAAAGTGATTTTCCTTTTAGAAATTTGTTAATGAAGATGACAGAGTAATATCTATCATTTAGCTTGGTTTCAACGTTGATGAATTAAGGGCAAAACTAGGGAATGCGTTCCCTTAACATCAAAGAGGGAATGTTGGAAAATGAGAGTCATGATTACTGATGTAAAAGAAAAGGAGCCAAAATTCGTTGATTTGAAGTTCTGAACTAACTGAGCTCGTGGATTGTAATCTTAGGTAGTGTTTGTCTGTGAGAGTCGCATGGTTATTATTTGTTGGTGAAACTGAAAACTTGAGGTTGGTTTCCTTTATTTACGGAGACATGTTTTGTGCAACATGTTTCTGGAAATCATAGTGAGAAACATGATGTATGTTTGATATTGTTTCTGAATTGTAATGTTTTTACTGTAATTATCATGTCATGTATGAGTTTGTTGAATTAACAATATCATATCATATATATTTGGTGAATGGTGTGTGGAGCATTCTAAAATTTAAAATATAGTGTATTTTATTATAATACTATATGTTAAGAGAGTTTCTTTATATGGTTGAATTCAGATAATGTATATGAAAAGGAAATGGAAATAAGCTTTCACAAAATAGAATAAAAATGAGATGCTGATGTTTGATTTCATTTTCGGAGATGAACCATATTACCAGAAAAATGAAGCCAAACATAGCCCAGAGTGTATTTATCATGTGGACGAAACTGATAGTGCCATCAGTAAGATATCAACCTTGTATACCTTGGAAGACTTGTGTCTTGAGTTTCAGCTATGTGTGTGTGGTTTTTCTAGTGTTCCTTGATAATTGGTTAGTGAAATGATTTCTTCAAGTCACATTAGGTTTTTAAGAGTTAAATTTTCTCTCAACTTCTCTTCCTTTTGGTATCGATTGTTTAGTTAATTTTTTGTGTCTGATAAGAGAAATCTTCGACTTCTTATATTAAAATAACTCTAATATCTCCATTATCTGTATCCTTAATTCTCTTTGATTCTTGTCATTGGAACATGGAGCTTTAAATCTGTCAGTTCTTCATGCTCCAAGGGTCAAAGGTTGTTATTGTTATTTGTAAATCAATTTGTGTCTAGTTTTTGTCACACAATGTCGTGGACTGTGGTTGCCCATATGTCCGACACTCCAAACAAACATATATATGAAGAGAGAAAAGAACAGTTGCAACACTTGCCCACCACTATTATAATGCTTACAAGTCCTCTAGAACTGCTAATAAATATTTTTACCTAACACAGAACACAAAGAATGCTGAGAAAGGTACATGTGAGAATTGTTCTTGCGGTACAAACAAGACGTCTTATCATAATTTAGAAGGAATCGATGCTTCATAATGGCTGATCTGAACATTGTTTATTTTGTATCTCCTAGGAACCAAAGTACAAACTTTGTACTTTTATTAACCTTAAATCTGTATTGAGGTATAAACTCTTTCGATCAATAATAACGTTACTTTTGGTAAGACAATGGTTATATGAGCAGGCAAGTTTTTCATCATTCCAAAGTCTATTTCACATTCATGGAGACTGGAGATGTATTAAATTTTTCTGTGCAATTGATTGTTGAATGACTCTTCCTGTTGGAAAAGTTCAGAGTAGTGCTTTCCCCTACTTGTTTTGGATCTGTGCATCTTCTGATGAGGACAATCGCAGGTGGATGGTTCATTTCATTCACCAGAATGGCATGCTGCTCGTTTAGCAAGTCTAAAAACTTCTCATACAATTACATGGGAGGAGTACAAGAAGAGGCAAAAGGTGATTTATGTGGCTACATATTTGTAACTTGAGTTACGAGCAACCTATGTATATCTGTTTTCTTTCCATATAAGCCTTCTCAAGCTTGATCCAGGAACATTTTTTTTGTATTCCTATCTTCTTTTTTTCCAGATGTTGTCTGCAACACATCTATAATTTTTATTTTGAGAAAATTTATCCTTAAAATATTTTATAACATCTTTAACATATCAAATCGGTATTTTGATATTTTCGATGTCGATGGAAATTAGGACTGAAAGGTAATGTGGCTGTGCCATTTGGATGATGAGTTGTTGTCAAACTGCAACTTTAAAAAAGGGTCTCCATTGACCTTTTTCGAAAATTTAACTAGCATGCCGAGGAGGGAAGAGTCAATTGAAATGAACCAACCACCATGTTTCCTGGATCTGCCACTTAAGTTGATGAATTGTACAGCGTAACACATGATACTTAGAATTGACTCCCATGTTTAATCATGTTTGATGAGACAGACAGCATATGTTTCAAGAATAAATACATATTTACCTTCTGAATGTCGTACATTTATTATTTGGCTGATTCCCTAGATATGTAGAGCTAGATACTGATCTCAACAGCTCAGCATTACCTAAAATATCTATGGAAAACTAGTCACTTAAATTTTCACTAGGTCAATGTGTATCCTCTTTCATTAATGCTAGTGGAGTTCAACAAGCTCAAATTTTGTCTTTCCACGTTTCCTCTAGTCCCACTTTTTTCCCTTCTGTAGGGCATCGACTTCACTTCATTAGCTTATCCCATGACTCTAAATTACTCTGTCCAATTTTGCGATGCTTATTTTTGGAACTCCAGGTTTTCATGGAAATATGGCTTAATCTGCACTTTGCCCAACCAAGATAAGATGGCCACTAGACCTCTTTATATGTGTTACTCAACCTTCCAATTCATCTCTTCCATTAGCTTCAATTCAAGACTAGTAATACCCCTTTGTTCTTTTTGTTTGGCTACTTAATTGCTGTCTTTATGTTGTGATGTTTTTTTTATGTGATAATATTTTTGTGTCTTTTTGTGGCTCTAATGGCTTCAATGTTAGGAAGAAGAAGTGAGAAAGGGAGAGTTGGAAGCTGACAAAGATCGGATGATGAGAGAGTATAGGGCTCAGCTAGATGCTGAAAGGGCTCACAAACTTTCTCACACAAAAAACCACTCTAGCAGCAAATCCAGTCGCAAAAAAGGTAATGCATGGTGTAATTGGGGATATCGTATTCCAGCAATATTTAGCTTTTTATGACATTGTTAAATCATAAATTTGCCTGCAGATAAGGACAGAGATTTAAAGAAATGCAGCAGCAAGAAGCGAAAGGTGGATTATTCCACTTCTCTATTTATTTATGTCTTCCACACTGATTTTTAAATTGTCATCTACGGTAGGAAAAAATTGTAGTGAAGCTGATAATGGAGAATTTCATGACCCAAAAAGGATCACAAAAATGTAATACCTGACATAGTCACAAGTGATTATCTCAAGCTATACTCTGAAAACCAGTTGGCAAAGCTATGATTTGCCATGATTATGGGGATCACATGAATTCCGCTCATAATACATGGTTTATTCTCTAACACCAGTTTATATTTTAAGGAAACAAAAGGTTTGCCTGTGAACTAATGAATTTGATAGAGCAGTTTCCTATGTTGTATCACAGTTTCTCAGGAGTAAGGGGAGAAGCGAATTAGGGAGGAAAAACACGTTAATATTAGTCTAAGTATTCATTTGCAATGAAATAGAATTGTCAATTTATGTGCTTATTATAATAAATAAGAAACTAAATAAAATAAAGTAAATAAAAAATCTTCCTGAAATTATATCAAAACCTATTCTGTAATTTGCTTTAACTGAGGTTACTCCTATATTTGCTCCTAAAATATGTCTTTAATCCCTTGATTTATGCTTCACATCGAAATTTGTCTGCCTACTGTTAACTGTACGACTATTTTGCGATTGACTTAGCATTCAAGGCGATCTGATATTAGCTCTGGCTCGGAACCAGAAACTTCAAGCAGTGATGATGATGATGAGAGGGAGTTAAAAAGGTCAAAATCAAGGTTGAGGAGAAGGGAGAAGGAAAAAAATCATGGGTCGTCAAGATCCAAGCACTCAAGCCACGAGAATGTAGATGCTGGCGGCCCTTTACCACTTTCTAGATTTTTTGGGGACCACAAAGGCTGATGTTTTGTTCAATCTCCGGTTATTGAGTGTACCAGGTAGATCTTCTCTTTATGATTCCTGACTTGAGGTTTTGTTATCTTGTTTGCTTCATGTATACTGTTGCAAAATTTTTATGGAACCTCTCTTTCTTTAATACATGCAATTTCTCTGCAGTATCGACTTGCTACATGCAGTTTATTGCATTTTTGAGTGAGTTTTGTGTACTACCCATGGGGATTTTCTCTTTCATTCGCTTCATTGAATCTTAAATTAAAATTAAGTGATACAGCATTTCAACAAAAGTAATATTTGCATGCAGCTGTGTAAATGTGTTAGAAGTATAAATTAGAAGTATATTGAATTTGAGTATCTTCATTTCCTTCAGTTTGGACAGGGATGAAGGTTGTAGTTGCTAACAAGAATCTGCGGATCTGTTTAGCTCTTGCATTTGATGTGAGAAGGTAAGCATCCAATGTTAGTACCTTAAATGATTGCTTAAAATTGACGCTTGTGTTCAAAATTCTGTAGGCTACTATCAACAGCATTTTCTATCTAGTTTTTCATTTTTGTTGTTGAAAAGAATGTTGCAATAATTCAAATAGAAATTATTCAAGCTTCAAAGGTCAGTTGTTTGTTTTTTAGATAGAAATTATTCAAGCTTCAAAGGTCAGTTGTTTGTTTTTTTGCTTTTACCAGTATCACTGATTTTTGAATGGTCATTTACGCCACCAAAATATATTTATGGTATTTGATCGTAATAGTATTTTTTTTATAGTTGATTGGGATTTGGGACATGGATGTAATTATTCAAGCTTAGGGGTGTTGTAGTTGATAATCAAACTTCATTGGAGTTCCCTCTACGTGCCTAAACATTCCTAGCTATTTACCCTCTAACCCAGAGGCGTTCCAAAAAATTGAAGCCGGGGGGGGGGGGGGGGGGGGGGGGGGGCGGCACAAGTCTTCTCAGGTGGGCAGAACCAAGTATCTAGAAAAAGCTCACATAAATTTTCCATAAAAAGCAGGTAGTAATAAAAGAAGATGCTGACAATTCTTGGGGATGAACGCCCAATAAGAAATAATGTTGTTTATGCTGTCATATTGCCCTCTAAGTTCACAAGTTAAAATGCCGCAAAAGGCTCAGTTGGCAGACAAATCAGGCTGTTGAGATTGTTCTTGAATGGCCTTTTCCTTCTCTCTTTGCTTGGTCATCGACTCATTCATTACCTCCTTCCTCTTTTTACTTGCCAGAACTTTTGCCATTAAACCGCTAACACTTGGGTCTTTTTTCTCTTGCACTGGGGGCGATGGCGCCCTCCTTGCTGCCTTCGCATTCTCCCCACCAATGTTCAGCCCACCACTACACCACCCAATCCCAGTGCAATGCTCCTGCATTACACAAAAAGGTATTCAGCGTCATAAAACTCAAGTCGACCTATATTGCTTCTGTTTTCTTTTCTTGTTTTGTTTTGTTTTGTTTGGATGATCTAGTCTTTGTATTCTAGTTGTTGTGTGTGTGTGTGAGTGAATTTCATGTCAGAATCATATGCAATTTCTTTCTTACCTTTTACCAATTCTATTATATTTAGCAAATCTTACACAATTAGAACTAAATAAAAGTACATACATTCGCATACATTTACTTCCTCAATTTATAATAGATAAACAATAAAATGCATATTTTCGGTTCTATATATGTTTGCTTGAAAACCTGGCTCGAACCTTCGTTGGAGATGACTTCCTTGAGCAGCCTGATTCTCAAAGCCTTGACCGGAAGCGCGAACCTTATAGAACCTTTGAAAGGGCAAATGTGTTGTCTCCTTAGTTATTCTTGGGATTGGTTTTGTTGTGGTTGGAGTTGGAGGGATTGATAAATGGGACATTTTAATTTCCCGACTCTTGTTACTCTGTTTATGAATGGAACGACATTGAGCGTCTAGGTGATGCTGAAAATGAACACTCGTGGATAGTGTCTGAATCTTTGGATGGAAATGGTTGTGAAATTCCATTGGATTTTTACTGATAAGGTCTTTACTTTTGTAGGACCCTCAAATTGTGACCCCAAAATTTTTGTGATCAAATCTCGTGTTTACAATAATTTCTGCATCGTGATTTACACACCAAATTGAAGTTGCTTTTCCATTCATAGACAGAATAGTCAGCTTCACCTTAAAATAATTATATTATGATAATTTCACACACACACGTTCGTTACATGTAATTTAACAAGGTCATAAAACATATTCACTTGATAACAAGTTATTATCGGATAATTTGCCCCCTACATCGAGATTTTGTCACCGTTTTTCGGGATATCTCAGTTTGATTTCCTTGTTCGTGGTCGTTCCTTTTGCCTCACCTTCCTTTCCAAGTTGTTTTAGGAAATAAGAAGAGTATTTGGTGATTTTTTGGGATTTTTCGGAAGGATTTTAGGTTTTTTTTTTCTTCCTCATATATATATGTATTTTATTTATTTATAGAAAACATGTCATGCTTTTCTCTTTTGTTTTGAATTTTCATAACGAAATCTTGTAAAATCAATAATACATATTTTGTGTCTTTTACTGTATTTTAATGTATTTTTGAATATATTAACAAATAAATATATTGTCTAAAAATTAATAATGTAGATAATTATAAATAACATTTTATGACTGTTTAATATATTTTCATGTAGTTTTAAATATATTAAAAGAGAGAAATATTATCCAAGAAATAATATGGTAACAATTATTATAATATTTTATGAACTTTAGATATTATTATTATTATTTTATTTATATTTACTATTATATGTATTATTATATATATATATATATTTATATTTTATTCATTTAAATTTATTACTTAATTTTTGACTAAAGACCTCAAAATTTTTGGGGTGTTACACATGCAAATCAATACATTATGGATGATAGAGTAGTTGCACACCAACCCTTTTCTCATTTTAAATTTTTTTTTGCAGTAAAATTATTTTATTTTTATCTCAAATCCTTGAAAGAAAGATCTTTCTTTATTTTGATTAATATTGTCTATTTTTAATATATAATGAAAATAGATTGATCATGCATATCAAATAATATAAGATGGAATACGAAGAGCTCGTTATTCACTCAGTTTTTGGTTCATAATCATTAAGTAGGAGAGATGATCGGGTGGTTCAAGGTGTAGCATTAGAATTGCTATGTACACTATTTGTTTATCGTAGGTTCGAAGTATTGAGTAAGATTGTTCGACCATGTTTTTTGTGAACGGAGTCAATGTGTCTGACGAGACGAATGGGCTCAAGATTGGATCCGTCCCGTTGCTATTCCTATCTCCACCCTCATACATAGTAAGATTGTTCAACTATGTTTAAATGACCCATAATAAACCCATTTTATTTTCCTACAACATGTTTAGAGATGCATATCAACGTGCAGATCTGTTTGTTTATTGTAAACAGCTGTTCACACAAATAAAAAAAATGTTGGATTCACTATCTTCAAGATATTTGTCAGCACTAACTCCAAAGATGTTTTCAGTTTTAAAACTCGGCATTTGTACCAATATTCCAATGACATGGGGAGAAAAACATGAAGCAATATCACGATCCATATTATTTTTTTTTTCCTGATTATAAATATGGGTTTTCTAGAGCGATTCTTCCTGACATTTTGAAGTAAAAATGACCACTCCTCATTCAGCCACCCTAGTCTTGCTCGTGTTTTTCTTTGCTTCTTTTGTTTCATTCAATTGCTTAGCTTCAGATATTGCTTCCGAGCAAATCAAATTCTGGTCCGAAAACGTGCGAAACAAAATCCCAGAACCCATCCTCAAGAAACTGTCCCCTTTGAGCAAAAATGATTGTCATTATTACAGTGACATGATGTCCAAGAATGCCGAATTCCATGCAGATGCTCATTTCTGTTCACTAGCAAAGTTGGCCTGTGATTCTGCGCTTGAAGATGTCAAGACAGTAAGCAATGAATACACCACAAAGAAAACATATAATACAAATGCAGGAATGCTGGATATTCGACGTGTCGAGAAAAATGAAGATCCATTTTCATTTTTCAGGCTTTCAATCCTCGAGAATGGAAACATGGCTCATCTCCCGAACTTGCATGAGTCACTCTCAGAGAGTGCTTTTCTCCCCCTTCAAATTGCATCAGAAATACCTTTAAACATCCGAGAAATTACCAAATTATTCCCTGTAGCCACCAAAGAAACCATTGAGAACACGCTTTCATACTGCAATGCAGCAGCAATAAAGGGCGAAGTGAAAAGCTGCCCAAGATCACTCGAGGAAATGATAAGCTTCTCAAAGTCAGCCTTGGGTGGGAAAAAGTTAATATCCTTAACATCCAAGAACAACCAAGGATCAAATACCAATCTCATGGTTAAGAAAGTTAAAAAATTTAACACCAATAGAATTGTGGCGTGCCATGAAGCTTTTCTTCCTTTTGCAGCTTATTTTTGTCATTCTTTATCCTCCACGAGTTTGTACTCCGTGGATTTAGTCGAGCCTAAGACCGGAGCTCCGATGAACACCCTTCTTGCTATATGTCACATGGATACTTCACCATGGCCGGAGGATCATGTTGCGTTTAAGATACTGAAACTAAGGCCAGGACAAGGCGAGGCGTGCCACTGGTTCACCCAAATTGATCTTGCATGGATTCTTGACAGGGAATCAATGTGATGAAGATCTGATCTGGTCCAATCTAATGGAAGTGTACGTTCTAGTTTATGTGTGGGGGGGGATCAGAACATGCAACAAGAATGGTGTAGTTTAATAAATATTGTCATCGCTTAGTTTGGTAATTTATGCAAAGTATTGCGTGTTGATATGTTCAGTGTTATATCAAACTTTAACTGTTATGAAATTCCAAGCAAAAAAAAATTAACATACTTTTCGGTCCATATTTTTCAATTGATCTATCCCCTCTAGTATCACCATCTCCCAATATATTACAAAATCTTGATCCAAATATTGAACGAAATGAAAATATATAATCAATGAATATTTTCTACTTCACAGGTTTGGTAACAATTAGGACATTTTCATAAAGCAACATTGGTTCCCGCAAACTATTATTGATTACATAGAATGATCGTTTTCTGAATTTTAAGTCAAAATACAATTTTAAAGATGACGATTTAATAGTCTAAGTGGACATGAATAAACGAATACGACAATTTCTCGTGCATAATTTTTTTTTTTATCTTTTGTCGAAATTATCAAATTCAAATCAAAGTGGAACATTTTCGAATAATTCTTTAACCAAATACTGGTTCCAGTTATTTTCTGCACGAGCTTTAATATAAGATATATAAAGACACCAAGAATTTACGAACTCAAATTGGAGTCTTTTTTAGTAATAGAGTTTTATAATATTTAGAGCTCAAATTCAAATTTTAAGTCGAACCAAACTCGAGTTCAAAATAGCCAATCTTCGAGTTTTGGGTCGTCCAAAAAATTTGAGTTCAAACTCAGAGATTAAAAAAATTAGATACTATTTGCGTACTGTCTACCAATTTGCTCAGTAGCTAACTGTTTCTTGGGTGAGGCTTTATTCAAGTCCCCATTTGAAACAGAAACCCCAAGAGAAGAGAGATGAGGAAACGAGTCGAGTACCTTTGTTGTCAGAGATTAACGAATTAGAATATTGCTAGCCAAGCAAAGCAACATCATCTCCAATACATGTGCCACATATATAATTATTTTACAACTGGTGAGTTTCAAAAATTAGTTTAGATGCGAAATTTGCCGAAGTAAAAAGATGAACCAAAAAATGTAAGATTTCGTCCAAAATACAAAAGATGGGGACTCAAGTATGATTAAAAACACAGGAAAGAGAAGATAAACTTGAGGTGCAAGAAGGTTGTCGACTATTTCACCGTCAGGTCAGGTGGGTTTGTGTCGGTCAGATCAGGTCAACCAGCTAGATGGCTTGGAGAATTGTTGAACATGGTATGCCACATATAAGCTTGTGAAAGCACCATCTCTAGCTCCACATGGCTCCACTTTTCTGTTGGAAGGTGCTGAAGATACATCACCATTTCCTGAAACTCAAGCTTCCTTAGCTGATCCGACCACTGCAGATATACATGTAACAATATGCCTCGTATCAACGCAATCGATTGTGAAAAAAATATGCGCATGGTAGCAGCAGCTAGCATACGGGATACATTATTGGTAATATAGATGTGTGTGTGCGCCTGTGTGTGTGTGTTACAAAATAGCTAGACTTAATTTAGGGGTGATTGGCATGGAAGAATGAAAGTACTATTATGTTTGGTTAGAAGGTTGTGATATCAATGCATGAATCAGGTAAAAAAAAAAATTCATGAGATGCTCACCGTTAAAAGAAAGCTAGCAAAAATGTAGACGAGGAAATCGGGCAAAGCATCTCCTTCAGCAAGATATGTATCCCATAAACGAGTAACAAGATGAAATGGAATCTACAAAACATATAAGTCCGTTCATTTTCTCACTCACAGTTGACATAAAAGGGTTACAAGAAACCCAAGTACACATCAAATAAAAGAAATGCTAGCATCTAAACCTCGCGTATAAGAAGGCAATTGAACCAGCGGAAAGCAAATTGAAGAAATTCAAGACCCTGTTCCTCCATGTGCCTCGAAACAGGTTCTAATACATCCAGAAAACAAACTTGTCAAGAAGGTAAAGAATGAATTGAAGCACCATCATCAGACTGATAGAGAGAAGCTTTCGAGATGGAAACATTACTCTGAATTTTTATATAACTTAGGGTAATCACAATGAAATTTAAACATGCAGTAAAAAAAGTTTAGACGTCACAATGACATTTTAACTCATTAGTGAATGAGAAGCATGAAAGTTTAACAATGTTTACGTACCACATCTGTTAATTACATCATCAATAGTGAATTGCTCATGGCACTCAACCTAGTATAGGCGAAAACTAACCTATCACATGGATTAACTTTCACCTACTCGTCTGTAAACTTAATTCAAAGCATGCATTTAGATTTTTAATTAATATATATAAAAAAATTCAGATTATCAAACCATGCTGAACAAGACCATCTTTGCATCGAAGTTTTTGGCTTCCAGGAACAAAAATAATATAGCACATGATTATTTATTTAATTCAAATATTTCCTTAGTAAGCATAGAAATGTAAGACCGGATTTTTAACTAATTGTGAAAAATGCTTCTATTTCATGGGAATATGGGCAAGACTACAATCTAAAAGGGATTGTTTTGTTTAAATGATACACATATTTGAGAGAGAATGAGACTAAAGATGATTAAATTCGTGAAGATCATACCATCAATCCTTCTAACCAATTCCTTCAGTTTGAACACAAGTCGCTGAATTCCAGGTTGAGCAAAAGTGTAATGGTCGTGCATACTGTCAAGAAGCTTTGATAAACACCAATAGCAATCAGCTTCTACATTTGATATTGTTTCAGGAGAAAGAGCAGTCATCGACCAAGTATCAACACTACCCTCCAAGTGTTCTGATAAAAAAACAACTATGAAAGGTGTAACAAGATCATTTATTCCTTGCACATAACCACTTGCGGGATGCCGTATAGCCCTGGAAGTGGAAAAGAAAAGAACTAAGAAATATGAACGTGGATATAAAGACATTGGGAAATAACAAAAAGGGGTAAAGTAAAGGCCAACTGCATGACTCATAAAGATTATGATTGCAAAATTCTTAGAGAAGGTGCAGGAACAAGGCAACTAAAATATTTTTGTCATTACTTCAGGCACGGTGGCATAAATACCTGACTAGAGGTGTAAAAAAATCGAGCCGGCTCGAAAAATATTTGATTCGTATTAAAAATCATCGAATTCGAGCCGAACTTGAACATGTTCGAACTTTTTTTGAGCCTAATCCGAGCCCAGATTATTTTGTTTGATTGTTTGAGAGTTGCTTGCGTACTTTACTTTAATATTTATAAATATAATATAATTATATATTAAATAAATATTTTGTATCTTTATTTTCTAGCTTGTGAATATGTCCAAATATTTCGAGCCAAACTCGAACTTGAACCTTGATCCAAACTGAAATCGAGCAAAAAATATTAAAATTTTCTAGAGCTATATGCCTATATCTAATTCAATCCTTCAAATTTTCTGCATATTTGGCTTGATTCGGATCTTTCAGACCCCTAATCTCAACTATCCGCGCATTTGCACTTGAACAATTGATTTAAGGTTAAAAAAATTATATTAGGAAAGCAAGCATAGATATAGAAACAAGGCTAAAAACACAAAAAGGTCAACTGAGCCGACTGTGTAGCATTGTGTGCAATTTTGTTCAAACTCTTTATGCATCATCATTGCTATCTTTTGGGACAGGGAATGTACTTTCACAGCATGTTGCTGTTGTTTCGGATTAGGATGCATCTATGCAAACTTTTATTCGATATTCATAGACAGCCATTTTTCCAGAATTATTCATTAAAAAAAGGAAATGGCATATTAATCAACTTCCCTAATTAAATATTTTCTATGTGAGGGACCCACGTAACGAGAGATTCTAAATAACATATAAAATAAAAGCAAACAACAAGTGCCCAAGAAAGTTTCTAACCATGTATACAGTATTCGCTCCAATGACTTTTGAACTTCTACTTGTTGAAAGAAAGAGACATCAGGGACTGTCCTGGGACAATCAACCGCAATCTGGAAAGTATAGAAGAATCGTAATAATTAAGTACATGGCCACATGACAAACTAGTGATAACAAGCAAAAACAAATCACATTATAAAACCTGACGAAGCATGTTAATCTCTTCATCTGTACGCTCTCTATCTGGAATATCGTAATATTGGGCAACACAATCAAGATATTCTAGGCGCTTTCTTCTCAGAATTCCCTCCCTTCTATCTGAATTAGAAGGTGCATATCCCTGTTGTCAGTTAACTTTTTAATTCAACAGATAATATTTGAGTAAAAATTCTAAAACCTGTGGAATGTGACAACATTCGATGAAATCTGACGACATCTATTCTAATTTTTCGATAATCATGAATGCATTTTTATCAACACCAGTCAACTTATATTCTCTCTTTCAGTGTTTCTAAACCTCATTTACTGCTCTGTGTCATGTATTTGGCATATGTAGATTTTAAAAAATCAAGCTTTAAGGACAAACACACCAATGTCTGACCAAATAATGGAGCTGGAAATGAATACCAGATTATTACTAATAAAAATAAAAAGGCCCAAATACCAGTCAAATCTAAGGAAACCTAATCTAATCTGTTCTCTGATTGCTGTTATTGTTGCTCAACTATTCCTAAGCGGTCCGAATAGGCCGTATACTACTTACATTTATGTGGAAGACAATATGCGGCAGTTCATATTTCAAAAGACATTTGGTTAAAAATTTCAAAAAATATAATCTAACATCTACATCTATATATCTATATATTATAATGCTCCCATCTAAAGAAAAATACTCAGTTTGAAATTAGGCATACCAAGAGAAGTCTCCATACAGTTGGACGCAAATACGGAGGCACACCACTCCACGCTAATTCACGCAATTTTTCTGCAAGATGAGGGGACATTAAGATATTGATGAATAGAGGAAATTAGAGCATAAATTCCACATTATGATAATATATCAGCTGTGATGGCATAAATTCCAAATATGAACCAAATGCCAAAGCAACAATAGAGATCTTAATCAGCTGGTGCCAATATTTCATATTGTTATCTGGAAGACCGCATGTTACAGATAAATAATTTTATGTCATAAGTAAGAAAAATAAAATAGATATAAAAAATTCACGGAATATTATAGATGCATCTATAAGCAGCACCTCCAAATCCCATAGTCAACTTAATCTCCCATCTGCTATCAGACAAGGGCCAAATGACAAAATGTCCAACAATGTACAAGAAATATCTTAGCAATATGAGTCCAATAGTTATGATGGCCCAATGTCCAAAATTAGTGAAGAATGTAAGCTTTGACTTCTTCAAAATGAGATATCAATCCTTATCTAATTCAGCTCGGACATGCAGTAGCTACTTCTTTCCATATGACAGATGCAGTCTAAATCAAGTCCCAGTCTTTCCTTTATTGGGTCCTTCCATTGTCAAAACTCATTCCATTACCAGTATTTCCACGTCGTACAATGTTCCCAATTAACATTCGATTATCACATCGATAATACTCGTTCTACATCACAACTCAGACGGCCTTTAACACTGCCTAAAGTGACTTCAAGAAATGTTTAGCATAAGACTGACTTATAAGCAGATTTTTTTTATAAGAAACGATATTATATTGATAAATAAAATTAATTACAAAAAGCGAACACTGAGGTCCGCATAAAGCGAAGCGAGATCCATAGTTAAAATAGATTAACATAATACTAGACCCCAATTCTTATATAGATCTGCGACCGATAACAATTTGAACTCTATATTCCTGTAACTCCGGCATGAAGCTCTGAATTTAATCTTGTCTTAATACTCCTCAATCGAGTTTTCTTGATCTTCAAAAGTTCTCCTATTCCTCTCCATCCACAGGGACCGACTCAAACAGTGAACCACCACATCCCAAAAAATTCTGCCTCTCCTCCCCAAATCCCGTCCGAGATCCGATTGATAAGCAGAAATCGGTACAAGCATTGAGCGATGTTCCAAAGAATTGGACATCAGAAAATCATTTCAAATAAATAATTGAGTTACTATAACTAGAGTTTGATGTGCATTTAAAGGAAAACTTGTCAGTGTATGAATGCCCATACATTTGCTTACATATATGCTTTGTGATAGAGCTAAAGCATTGCATGCAACGTGCCTCAAAGAATCTTTATTTCAACTGAATTTTAGGAAAAAGATTCGAAAGCAATACCAAAATGAAGATTCAACAGCATCTGCACTTAATCTGTTCATTCACAAACATTTAGCTTAATAATTTTTAACCAATCCAGACTCATACCATGCTGCAAATAAAAATCAAAAGGTGGAACATGTAAAGAATATATCAGCAGGAGTAACTATTAACTATATTTAGTTCAATTGACTGGTCATGTTTCTGTGGAGCACATAAATTTATTGAAAAGAGGCCATATAGACATCAGACTAAAAGTCTATGATTGAAAAACATTTTTCTATTCAAATCAAAAGGACAAGAGTAGATTGCATATTTAATTTATCTAAAGCCATATTCTCAAGTATCAAAATTTAGGAACAGTATGACCACATAACTGGCAATACCAATATAAATCATTAATTATACTAAGGTTACAAAAGGACAAAAGGCTAAAAATACAACTAATACTAAAAATCAATTTTGCAATACCTAATGTTACGGTCACTCCAGACAATTCCTTGGTGAACTTCATTAGCCTTGCAGAATCAGTAGCTCTGGCTCCCATTGAGGACTTCTGGATCTCTTTTGATGTGGTTTCACTACCCAGAGTTGTATGGCTAACAGATGAACTAGCATTTGTATTGTTTCTGTTTTGGAGTTCATTCTACATGCATGAATAATAACTAAAAAGTTGAATAAAAAAGAAGTTTCTTGGGCAGGAAAAAATGGAAATATACAGATAATAATACCTCATTAGATTCCTCCACTTGTTCGCCATGCTCAAAATCACTATCTGAATATCTTCTGCCGGTGTTTGGCGAATAAAAACCTGATTGATCCAAAGGCTCTGATCTCCGCGTTATCAATACTTTACCAGGGAAACTCCGACCCTTAAGCAATCTATGCATCTTAGAATATATAAGGTACCGAACATTTTAAAGTCTATGAAACAAGTAGAGTAGTAAAGTATCATAGAACCGTTGTTAGTATCACAACAGCTTATTTAATGTAATTCAGATCAAAGAGGCCAAAATCTATCAGAATATAATAGAGTACACACATAGCGAACAACTATGCCATGGGAACGTGGGATAATTGATTGATTTATATTGCAAGTTAAAACAATACACAAGTAAAACGTAATTTACCATTGTGCCAAGGCACAATGGACAAATCAATGATACAGTGCATCACACCAGGACCATCTAAATTCAATTCGTCCTGGACACAGAAACAACAGAAAATCATCCAAAAGGTCCTAAAGAAAGTGCGCAACACTATCAATTGACCATATCTACTGAAAACAGGCTAGCCAACTAAAGTAAAAGCTCACACTTAGCAAACTTCACAGTTTACAGGGTGCAGATGGAGCCAACAGAAGGAAACTTTAATACCATTCAAAGGAGATAAAGTAGACGGACACCTATTCACTCCTTTCATAACTTGCACCAGAGAGCAACTATAATCTAGACAAAGTAATGGTGGATTCGAGATTTGTTGGGTCAAGCACCCTCGATTTTAAATAACTAATTTAACTATGATACAGAGATACAAAATGGTGGCCGTCTAGCTAAAAATATTAGTCTTGAAATCGCATTAAATACTCGAGAATAAAAAATATATATCCATCGAAGTTTAAAGCAAACAATGAAAAACGGAATTGGTGCCAACACATAGTCACCCACTCCACGATCTCGTGAATTCAGCTGAATAAGAACAAAAAACTTCACCACATTCAATCACCAAACCTAAAGCTTAAATCCCACAAACCCATCGAAAATTTTATAACAGATGTTCGATTGGGCAGTCATATACAGCATGTCATTGAGCAGATCACTAAGTTAACCGAGTGAAATCGTGGAATATTCTATCATAAATTGCTGGATCTGAACTCTGCAAAATCAATCTACATGCATACATACCCTTGTACATTTCTGAGAGTTTGATTGAATCTGGAATCAAGTGTGGAAGATAAAGAAGATGAATCTTTGTTTCGATCCTCTTCTCGATCGTTACTATTGCTGCTGTTCCTCATGCTTTCCCAGTTCGTTCTCTTGTTTATGGAAACCCAAGTGAATAATACAACGAAGCAACGTTGGTCAAATTAGAAGGTGGATAACCACCACAGGGCCTGGCCCGATCCATCCAACACTGTTGGCCCGGGAGTTGTAAGCATATGTAAATTAGAAATAATATTTTTTATGATTTTAATATAAAAAAGCTTATGGATCGAAAGTTAAAATAATTTTATTTTTTCCATTTTGCAATTATTTAAGAAGTTATAATTATCGTCAAGGTTTTATTATAAATCTAATGTTAATGCATTCATTGTGTTGAGTAAGTAATGCAGTTTAATTAAATTAAGAAGTGTGAAAGTATGTTTTTTTTATAGCTTGGAAGCCCGCAACATAACTTTCGATGTACACTGGATCACTTCAGGATAACACAGTATCCTGTAAATCACGTTAGTCAGGTGAACTGCACTGGACAATCTCTATGCGACAAATTCATCCGATAAGACGCTAGTAAGAGAATCAAACTCATATGTTTCAGTAGTAATAATAATAATAATAATAATAATTAAAACAATATAATGATTTTAAATAATCAAAAGTATTATAATTAGGATTTTTTTTAAATTTTTTTAGGGAGCTGGGGTCCACTGGCCCGGGTTTTCAATGGGCCACCCGACCGAGGTTTGAGAGCCCGACAGCTTAGAAAACATTTAAAATTTTTATTTATTAATATTTTCGAAAGGATTTAATTTTTTAATTTATTTACTTATAATTATTTGGATTATTGTTAAAAAACAAGACTGCAAAACTCAATAATTCCCAAAATTCAGTCTATCCCTTCACTCGTCCAGGACTCCAGAAAAACCCCTCGACCACCATCGGTTCCAACATCCGTCCTCCGCCACCGGTACGGTGAAGATCACACGTGCCTCACTTTTTTTTGTTGTTGCACCTTTCATTCTTCGATTCCAGATATCAGAGACGCCGTCTACTGTTCCTCCGCCTTCGTCGCCTCCAGGCTTCACCCTCCGTTTCTCCGCATCAGCCGCTTCTACCATAGTCACATCTTAATTTTTCCCACCTTTCACTCGTGCATATTGACACTTCATCTCTTGCTGGGTACATTAAAATTAGATTTGTTATGGATTTTTAATTTTGTGTTGTAATTGCAGATCTACTTTATATATTCTTACTCGTTTGTTTTGTTTTGATCTCCTGTCGCAGCTTGGTTTTTCAACTAATTTCGAATCTCCTCAAATCCTATGAAACTCCGGGTTGCCAAACAGAGGGTAAGGATGATGGATTATAGATTTGCCTCTTCGTTTTTTAGCAAACTGATACGACGGATAGTCAGTTTCTTTTTGCTTTTAACTAATTTTTTAAGTTGAATATCAGTTGAGTTATCAGTGAATTCAGTTGTGTAGATGAAAGTTCCAAAATTAGTAAATAGGACAATATATTAAAGAAGAACCTGCGAGAATTTCAGATGGTTGCATGAAGTGTGAAATGACATTGTGTACTTATTTTGTGAGAGGCAATGCTTCGGGTATTTCTATATGACCTTTACATATATCAAAGTTTGACATGTTGTCTTGTTTAACTTGTTTAATAGGTATATTGACGGCCTATCAAGTTTGATTTTGTATTGCCATGTGGAGTAATATCACTAGTTTTCATGTTGCCTGATGGTTCGGGGGTGTTATGGATTGTTCGAAAACTGCTATTTATGTCAAGGGTAAGCTACCTTGAACTTTATTTTTTGTATTTTTGGATGAGCAATGTGCTGTATACCGTGGAAAAGGAATCATGTAAATGTTTGTGTATCTTATTCTCCAATTATACCCTCTAAAAGCAATGATACTGTTGACTTCTGCTAAGTTATATGATTAAGGTCAAATAAAGTATTATACAACGCATTTATGATATCATTTGGAGCAATAATTGCCTGGCTAAGAGAGCGATTGAAGTGTGTCGCTTGAATTGTTACTAGGTATAGTTTTGTAAAGCAGCTAACAATCAATCCTATGATTGGTATTAAAGCCTAATGTCACTTAATCGACTCTTACGAATTTCAAGGTGTAAAAGTGTTGGTAAATAATAATTGGCCATGTTGGGAAAACAATCAGAATGTGTCGCTTGGATTTCTGAACAGGTTAAAAAGATTTTAGTTAAATTGTTACCACTATCTCCACCGATACTGCTATGCCTGTGACATTACTAAAGCAGCTGTTTAGTGTTTAGTTATGCAAATAAAATGATTTCTAATGTTTTGATTCCGATTCGTGTTTGATGGGTTTGCAGGCTCTTGGCTCCATTGGTTATTACCATTGATTTTCTGGTTGTCTAGCTTTAAGAATGCTCTGGTTCTGCTGGCAGAAGAAGAGGGCACTCACTTTTCTTCAGTTTCTGTGCTAGCTAGCCCACCGAATACCGGAAGCTTTGAGCCCATTGAAATATCTCCAGCTGTTATCCCACACCATTCATTTCCCGTTGGATCTTTGCCACCGATGTATCCAACCCATCCGAATACGTATGATCCAGTCTTGACTGGAAGATGCCCTGTAAATTTTTCTGCCATTTCTACTATCATGGAAATAACAGCATCTGACTGTAATCAGCCGTTAGCAGCAGTTGTAGGAAATGTGATATGCTGCCCACAGTTTAGTAGCTTGCTCCACATATTTCAAGGATTTTACAGTGCCGGTTCTGATAATTTAGTCTTACAAAATGCAGTTGCTGATGATTGTTTTAAAGATATCGTCAGTATACTAGCCAGCAGAGGGGCCAACAGTTCGATACCTACAATATGCTCAACAAAATCTTCAAATCTTACTGGAGGCTCTTGTCCTGTGAAGGGCATCACAGATTTTGAGAAAATGGTGAACACAAGTAAAATATTGGAGGCTTGCAGCGTAGTTGATTCTCTGAAAGAATGCTGTAGACCAATTTGTCAGCCCGTTATAATGGAGGCCGCACTTAAGATATCCGGAATGCAGTCATTCATGAATGATAAAAAGAACATAGTAGGACTGCCAGATCACGGAGACATGATTAATGATTGCAAAGGGGTGGTTTATTCATGGGTCGCAATGAAACTTTCTCATGATTCTGCCAACAAAGCATTCCGAATATTGTCCTCCTGCAAGGTTAACAGAGGTCTGTTATTATCTGTTTCACGTTTATTTATAAGTTTGCTTTAGACCATGTCCAAAAGGACGTCATTTTATATGCACTCTCACCAGCAACTTCACACAGCTAATCATCACAAGCTATTTGTGTGACTACTAACCGCTGCTTATTAATTATTCTGTTGCCTTTGGTGTATTTTTGTATTGTCAAGATTGACATGATTGATTACAGCATATACTAAATGTGCCCTAACAACACACAGTTTATGAATTTGTTGTGATATGCATGTACTCAACAACACGTAGTTTATGAATTTGTTGTGATATGCATGTACTCAACAACATGTAGTTTATGAATTTGTTACACTATTCGAAACCCAAGATATAGCGAGCAAACATTGCATTAGGCAACTATTACTATCCTCATAACTATGCCCACAAAGAGGATGGATAAATATAGATTAGTTTGGGACACAGTAAAATATATGGGAGGTTCAATTATAATTTCAGAATATATTATTTGATTTTTAACTGTATCTTCTAAAGTTCCCTAGCATAACCTAGATTTAAATATATTATGAATTGCATGTGGAGTCTTTGAGATTCATTTGTTGAAAGATTGTTTTGTAATCTTGTGTTACTGATGAATAAGCTTGTTTTGTAACCATTTGCCTTTTGGAATGTAGCTTGTCCCTTGGAGTTAAAACAGCCATCCGATGTGATTGCCGCATGCAAAAATGTCGCTGCCCCAAGCCCTTCATGTTGCAGCTCATTGAGTTCTTACATAGTGGGGTTACAGCGGCAAATGTTGATAACAAATCGGCAAGCAATATTATGTGCGACTTCGTTTGGGTCTATGCTGCAAAAAGGTGGGCTAATGACAAACATTTATGAGCTTTGTGATGTGGACCTGAAAGATTTTAGTCTCCAAGGTCAGAATTTGTTTTGTTTTTATTGTTCAATCTCACAAGAGAAATCATTTTTTCACTGATCAGTTTTGCTATTTTGTTTTTCTGCTGGAGCAGTATATGGTCAACAAGGTACTCTTTTCTTCCCGCTTTTTTTACATGTTCTTTTGTATTTGTTTACATTCATATGTTAATGTACTATGTATTTATGTTGGGGTATTGGATGCGTTTCTATTTGTTATTTATCTTACTCCAACTTCTTTATTTCCTTTATACTATGATTTGGACTGATCAGAAGATGGGAATTTGGAAAAGGAGGGAGAACACGAAGGGCTTGTTTGGTTTGATTTTGGGAGTCACAGAATTAAACTATATGGTTTGTTTTTGTCTTGGGAAAATAGAATTGTTACTGCAAATGTCGAATCATGTAAAAAATTATTCAATAAAAGAAATATGAAATTTTTACATATTACAATTTGGGTTTATGATATAATAATATGATTATCTAGAAAAATGTGAGAAAGATGGCTTATGTAATCCGTGAGTTTTAGGGATTAGTATATCTGAGAAGATTTTTTCACCGGAAATGTTTGGGTGGATTAATCAAGTGAAAATGAGGGTCTTTCTCTTGCCACCTTCAGTTGTAATTATTCAGAAATCTAATTTTCAATTTCCAATGTATATAGATATTGCGGTAAAATTCTTTGTGACAAAAGATCAAATTCTATCAAGAAACACAATCAGGGAGTATAGATCATCTACAATCACGGCTTCTATTTGAGCTCTTCTTCTTGTCCTTCTTTAAAGGAATTGTTCTTGTTTTTCAAGTCAATACTTTTGACAAACATCGGTGCCAGTTGTAGGCCTTTCAGTTTGTATGTGACGGGAAATTTAAGTCTTATTCTCGAATTCCGAAGGTTTTAGTTCTAAGAGAAACATGTAATTCTGGAACTTCTTTAGCAATGTGACAACTTTGTTAACAATTCATCTTTAGCAATCAATGGGACAGCTACATGACCAATTTTGACTGAATTTTCTCTTGCAAGATGCAGGATGCTTACTTGGGAGCTTACCGGCAAATATGGTGTATGATAATTCAACAGGTTTCAGCTTTACTTGTGATTTAACTGACAATATTGCAGCTCCATGGCCATCATCATCATCAGTCACAACAATATCTCTTTGTGCCCCAGGTAATTAGTTTTAGAAGCTCTCAATTTTTTGGGCTCTTTCGATGCTGCACCCAGTTATATATATTCTGATCGCGTTGATTATTTTTGGATCATGTAAGTTCGGCACGATCCAACTGTGTCAATGCTCTCAGTTTATGTCACACCAACTGTAGTGCAGAAAGGATTGCTAATTTCTTCCTTGCTGTGATAATTTGTTAAAAAGACTATGTTCTAAATAGTTCTGCTTGAATTCAGAAATGTCGTTGCCAGCTCTACCTACATCAGAGACTTTGGGTAATCCTGGTGCGTGATTCTGTTGAGCATGAGACATTTAGTTTATATGTTATGTAAACAAATCGAGCTTTAACCGAGAATTTATAATTTTTCAAGCACACACACAGGCTCAGTTATTCGAGCTTGTGCGCCACTCACTCATCGAGTGGCAATTACTTGCTCAATGAAGTATACTGTAATCTATCAAGTAGTTATTCTTTCATTTTTTGAAAGCGACGGCTTCATTGTCCTGTGATGCAGGTTGGCATGGCGGTGGGGTGAATCTACTTGTACCCATTTTTTGGACTTTTGTTATCAGTAAATTACTGCTCTAGAGGGATTGCTTAGCTGAGAATTGTAGGGGTGGTTTAGAGTTACCGAGGAACTGTCGCTGCTTCCGTGTATATTCGGGCATCGATCATGTATATCGTATCTATCTTTTTTTTTTGGGGGTTCTTTTTTAATGTTAATTTTATTTATTTATTTAATGATGTTTTGTGTAATTTGAAGGATTGGAGAATGTGGTTTTCGCTGGGAAGATGATAGACCTTATGATGGTCATGGTGCATAATATAATTTTCAGGAAATTCCTGCGTATATAATACACACGCACACTGATATAGAATATTGGAAGAACATTGGTGATTTTGAAATGGAAAATAGTTGATGGAATAAACATCTTTCTTTTGCTAAATAAAGCAAGGGAAAATGAATACAATTTTGGTTATTTATATTTTAAAAATTGATTTTTACTCTTTTATTTTTCAAAGTTTAGCATTTCTCGTCATTTTCGTAAAACTTTTCATGTGATGTTACTGTTACAGATGTGAGATTCAGTTTCATATAAACAGCACATCAGTCTTATATTAACGTCATGTTCAAAAGAACCAAGCAAAAAAAAAAACTTAGATAACATGTTGAAATGATTATTTCATATTTGACCACATAAAAATAAAAATTGTAAATATTCCGAATTTAAATTGCAATTTTCTTAGGAATAAAAAATCAACAAAAAGAAAAAGGTAAGAATGGAAAATGCAATTATACCATGAATTAAATACAATTTTTTTTTCCTGTATTTGACATGATCTATCATACGACATAAATCTGATATGATATTACAACAATAATCACTACGATACACACCAAATTTCAGGCAGGAAAAAGCCAAACAAGTCATAACAATTAATTATTAATTACTTGCTTAAAAAAGGAAGGAAAAAAAAAATAAAATACTCGAGGAACGAAAAAGAAAAAATCAAACGGTCTTCGTGGGTTAATGGCTTCTCAGTTCATACATCGTCTGATCTCTGTTCATCGGAGATCGCTTTGGCCCTTCAGGTACATTGTGTTTCCTTCCCCTGCTCGTTCTCGGTCTAATGAGTATCCCTTGAATTTCCTCCAGATTTGTTTGTCTCAGAAGCAGCTGAGCATAATCGGAATCCTCGTATTCAACATTGGATGTTTGATATCTGATGCCAATTTTGTTTGTCGATTTGTTTTTGCTATCGAAATCAGATGTTTGATTTCTATTCTTATGAAATTTTGTTGTTTGCGAGGTTTTATCGTACTGATGTGCTCTTGGTATTTGTGAATGAGTTAACTGATTTTTGAGATTGTATACAGAGAGTGAGCGGCCGATGGATTGGATATCTGTGTGTAATGAAAGTGGCGTGTCGGGGTTTTGGTGAATGGTGATGTCTTTTTTCGGTGACGAGAAACAATGGAAATGTGGAAATGGAGGAGCTGTGAATTTGCAGAGAGTGAGCTCAATTGTTCGCGATATCGGGGAACCTTGTCTTCATCAACCACAAATAAAGGTTGTGATAGCAGTAAGAAACCTCAGCTCCTCCCTTTTTTTGGTACTTCCTCCCATCTATCAGATATCTATTTAATGCCTGTTCAAGTGATTATATGTTAAAAGTTGTGAATTCTTTATCTATCTTCTCTTTGAATGGGACTATACATACATCTCGATTATTGTTTTTAAAAAACATGTGAAATATGTAGTATGCATGTTAATGCTATGTATCTTTCTAACTCTACGCTTTTAAAAAGTTGTGCAGTCAACATAATAGGCTATTGGCCCATAAATCTCATTGTTCTGCACGCATGCACTTGTTTGTGTGTTAGTTCTCTTTTTGGGGCACTGGAGGGACTATATTGAACTCTGGAGCGAGGCAAAATCGGATGGGGGTGGGGTGATGAAGTAGGACATGGGAGGTGATAGTATAGGATTAGGGAAAGAAGCAATACCCATTTTTTATTGGGGGGAGTGGGGTTTGGACAAAGTTTGTTTTTAGAGAAATTAGGTATAAAAGTTCATTTATTTTTTATTTTATCTGCACCTTGGTAGGTGGATGTTGGGGTGGGAGTTGGCTCTTTACCCCATGAGTATTATTCTACTTATGCGTGATTGCTGCTTTACAAGCTGATAAATTGAAAGAAGTCAATGAATGGCCTTAGGAGTATTACTTAAGTTTTTTCTTGACTAAATTATACAAATACAATGTTAAAGGAATTATGAAGTAGAATCTGGATGGACAAGTGAAGATAATTCTTGAGAAAATAAACAAGTTACTACTTTTGTTTTGTACAGATTCTGTTTGTAACCTTTTATTAATCATTGGATGCTTATCTTGGTGTCTTCATTATGTGAGTGCTACTTCTGTCGAATATTGATCTCCAGCTAAAATGGCTGGGCCAATTCTGAATTGTTACCGATATCAAATGCTAAATAATTCAAAGATATATTGGAGCGGGGTTTGAAGTTTGCTTAAGCATGTTTTGTCTTTTGCAACCGAATGAAATATTTGGATAGATCTTTAGGACGTTATAATTTCATAAAACTTATTTCTGTACTGAAAGAAATTTCTTAAAATAGATATTTAGAATGTTTGAAATTATCAAACTTTTTCTCCTTGTTTTGATCCACAGATAAGCAAAATGCTTAAGCCAGATAAGTGGCAGGCGGCTTTTGATGGTGATGGAAAGATTTTGGGTTTCCAGAGAGTGCTTAAATCAATTATTTTGGGGGTACATGCTTTAATTGCAAGTTTGTATTTTATATTTTGATTTTCTTGGTTCTCTTATGACAAATATTTAAGTTCTGCTTTGCATAGTTACTGCATTAACTCTTTTATCATTGGTATAATCACTGCTTTCTCACTCTTCATGCTTATTTATTATTCACTGCTTTTACTTGATGCAGTCATTGCTTGATCGCTCAACTCTTTGTGGTTCTCCTGTAGTGGATCATAATATGATTTTCTCGTCTCCAATATATTTTTCTGCGTGCTTGACAATGTTTGTCTTTAACATAAAGTGGTCAACAAATGAAGCAGGCATTGTAATCAAGCTACATTATAGAGGCTATTTTGTGATACCTAGTCGTTGGCATCCTTATTTTGGGCCCCAAGTTCTTTACAGTTGCACACGCAATTAATATATTTTGAAATTTATTTTAAAGTTTCTGCTTGTTTTATTTTACATTACGCTCATATGAATGATGAAATATTTATACTATATGGTTAAGTAAGAAGGGTGTAGAGTAATTATCGATTGGTCTTGTGCTTCTTTTTTTTTTTTATAAGTTCCCTAAATTACCCTTTTCTTTAATTATCAATGGAATATTAATAGTTTTGAAATTATTAATGTATTACGTAATTTATGAGTTTTCATTTTATTAATTATTAGTAAATTATATTAAATTCTAATTTTAAAAGAACTATTAGCAATTCATTCTGCACATAAGATACTACGAAAATATAACGTATGTGCTCTAATGATTAGTATTAAGGAAGCTGGAGAATACCAATAACATAGAGTACCAAATGCTATTTTCTTGGCATACTTCTCTTTATCCATCTCGGCATCTAGATGATAAGCACACTTGCCCTTTGTGTCATCAACGGTTAAAACGTAGAATCTACGATATGGTAATAACCGGCTATTTTTTAAATTTTTTTCTGGGATATGTCGAACTTATCATATTTTCATAAAATTGCACGTGCTTTTTTGTATGGTTTTGTCTACTTAATGCACTCGTAGAACCAGATAAGGCGGATCTGTTTTTTATTCTTGGTATACTTTGCTGATTGTTATGATGTAGTTGTTTGGACTTTGGTACATTTATAGGTTCTTTTGTGTGACGAAAAATTTAACCACAATATATTTTCTTAATAGTGAGGAAAAAGGTTTTTTATCCTATCCACAGTACAGAAAAACAACTCAAGTATGACAGTTAAAATTAAAACTTCTTTTGCATATCAGGGTGTTGATCCATCCATAAGGGCAGAAGTCTGGGAATTTCTTTTGGGCTGTTATGCTTTGAGTAGCACTACCGAATATCGAAGGCAATTAAGGACAGCCAGGAGGTAATGGACTCGGCCATTCTATTCGTATCTACTATTGGAAAGATTCTATCCTCTTGTTGTGGTTCCTCTGCCTGAAATTAACCTTGATATAACCTGGTTTATGAGTTCCAGTCATCTGTTGTTTGCTGTTGATATAGCATGCAGTGTTATAAAAATCTTGTTGTAGCTAGTTGAACAAATAAAAATAATCTTTGTTGTTGCAAAGAGTGGGCTTGGGCTGGGGCTGGGGCTGGTCACGGGGACGGTGACATGTCCAAGTCAAGCTTCTTTTTAGGCCACTAAATTTTTTGGCGAGGTCCGTAGGATTACAAAATCAGCCAAATGCTCCGACTCTGCATCACATAGGATGTCTTGATAGTACTGGGTGGTTGCCAGTATCCATAGTCAGTTTACGTTTAGTGCTTGAGGGAGATGAAATTTGAAGGGTATGAATGAGTAGGTTTTGATTTCTTTGATCAGAATGTTTTTTAACTTTATCCTTATTAGGCTTTTGTTTGTTGTCTTTTCTTTTAAATTTCGATTTCGTTCACTAAGTGGATACTCCTTGTGCACTTTCTTTAGAAAATACATTTGTTTTTGAATTATTGATCTAATGAGTCATTGCAAATTGATTAACTGCTGCAGGGAACGCTACCAAGATCTTATTAGGCAATGCCAAATGATGCACTCTAGCGTAGGAACTGGTTGTCTAGCCTATGTTGTAGGATCTAAAGTTATGGACATGAGGGCAAGTTTGAAAGATGAAGGGAGAAGGGATGCTGAAGTTCAAATTGGACGAATTTCTGAAACTAGTGCAAGCAAAAAAGACAGTAACGGTTTTTTGGATAGCAGATCTAGAGATAAATCATATTCATGTTGCAAAGAAAGCTCAAGTGATTCTGGTTACCTTGTAAGTATGCGAGGAAGCACCATGGGAGGTGCATATGATTCCTCTGGTCTTCTATGTTCTCCAGATCCATGCAACTGCAGTCCCCAATGTGTATATAAGACGCCTGGGTCAAAATATGACGAAGGAAGTTACTTGGATTTCCCTGCTTTGCCTGTAACAAATTTATTTGAAAATAATAAGAAAGATAGAAAAGGACTCAGATTATGTGAGGATAATTGTTCCTCAAGACATAAACTGACAGATGAAGTTGAACATATGCATAGTTTTCAGATTAGCAATAATGCAGATCTTGTTGTGGATACAGATGTTTTTCCAGCTAGCGATGTCTCACAATTTTCTGGTGCTAAAAAGGAAAGTAGTCATCATCTTGATTTTCATGAGTCTCTTTCTCGGTCAAATAATTCAGAATATGAAAGAGAGATAGAGATGCTTGACAGCCTTAGAATATCAGATGCACCTGAAACACCAATCACAAATGGAACCACATCTCAAGCACAGGCAGCCAGTGAAGACAGAGTATCTGATTGGCTTTGGACGCTGCACCGAATAGGTGAACTAGTGATTCTTTTTACACAACAATTATGTGAACTCGTTTCATGATTGACATGTTTTGTATCTTATTACTATGGTAAAAGTACATTTTATTTGCAGTTGTTGATGTGGTCAGAACGGATAATCATCTCGAGTTCTATGAGGACACAAAAAATTTGGCTCGCATGTCAGATATTCTTGCTGTCTGTGCCTGGGTTGATCCTGAAACTGGATATTGCCAAGGTTGTACCTTTTCTTTTGTTATGAAACTTTGTCCGATTATTGTGTGTCTCGCTGATGGCATTGGCATGGACATTGATGTTGGATTTTATTGAACGTGCAGGTATGAGTGATTTATTGTCTCCCTTTGTTGTTCTTTTTGAGGATAATGCTGATGCCTTTTGGTGTTTTGAGATGCTTTTGAGGAGAATGGTATGTGTGCATATAAATCTGGGTTTTGCCGACCTTTGTAATTTGAGTTGCTAAAACTCAATATCTGTAACTCTTCAGCGCGAAAACTTTAAGATGGAAGGGCCAACTGGTGTCATGAAGCAGTTGCAAGTACTCTGGCATGTATTGGAACTTACGGATAGGGAGATGTTCTCTCACCTAGCAGAAATAGGTGCTGAAAGCCTTCATTTTGCCTTCCGTATGCTGCTGGTTCTCTTTCGCAGGGAGTTAACTTTCACTGAAGCTCTTTGTATGTGGGAGGTTTGTGCTGTAAATTGATCTTATTATTTTTTAGCCAATCTATGACAAATACTTTCTACTGAGTTAGTTCTGTAATCCAGGCTCCGGTATTTCAATAGTTTCATTGTAGCATAGGTTAAGAGGCAGTCATTATAGCTACAGTTAAGGTAAGTATGCTAACTATTGAAAGCAAAATGTTCGCTGAAAAAGTTGCGAAATAATCTAATTTCTCTGAATCAAGGGTATATTAGAAGAGTAATCACACGGTTTCAGCTGCAGATACGAAGTTGTCTACGCTTTTACCTCATGACTTCTTGTTGACTGACTAATATAATCAGAAATATCGACTATTTCTTATGTTGATTTTTTTCCCGTTGGATTTAAAACTTAAGATGATATGGGCGGCTGATTTCGATCCATCTTTTACCTGTCATCTGGATGAGAACTGTCCAGAACTATTGGCTATTCAGTTACCCAAGGAAGCAGAGGCTGAATTGGGAGAAGAAAGCATTGATAGTAATGGTGGTGTTCCAAAGAGTTCTCCAACAAAACCTGGTGTGGAATGCTCCATCTCCGACAGCACCGGAATGAGATCTACATCAGTTAGACCATTTTGTGGATTGACAAAATCTTTCTGGTCAAAGAATGACCGCTTGCAGATTCATACGGTTATATCATCGGCAAGAAGTGGTGACGAATTGCCTGTTTTTTGTGTAGCTGCCATTCTCATTACGAATCGTCAGAAAATTATCAGAGAAACACATTCAATTGATGACCTAATAAAGGCAGGTGGATTATAGTTTGTTGTCTGAACCAGTACTGCAATTTTTGAGTACCGATTTTTGATTATGTATCGAAACTGATATTTTGGTTTTTCCTCATACTTGCTTAGCTAAACTTATGCATGATTCATGATAGTAAAAAGAGTTGACATAATTTTCCTGATATTAAGATTGAGGGCATCTTTTTTCCTCTCATTTATACTTATAAAATACTTGGTTAGAGGTTGTTGGCCTATATAGTTTGATTAGCTAAATTCCATAAACGTATTCACTAGCCCATTTACAAATCTTTAGTCCCATGCTGCATTTTTAAACTAATTTCTTTTACATTTGTTAGAGAGGTTAGACCCAAAAGGTCTGTTTTTGTAGGATTATCGCCATTATTTGCTCGAGATGATTTTAGAATGATTGTGTATTCCTATCATAAGTATCATGCTGTAGTTTTCTGTTTTGCTGATCTGGAATCTGAACTGATTTTTGGATTCCATTATTGGCTTGTGACTGTGCAACATCCCTATTCTATGCGATCGCTCATTCATCTCCATATTTTCTCTCTAAAAACACTTATATTCTGATACATTTTGCAGATATTCAATGATAATATTTTAAAGATCAGAGTCAAGAGATGCATACGTACCGCCATCAAACTGCGAAAGAAGTACCTTTACAAGGTTAATTTTCAAATTAACTCTATCCTTTTCCTATCTTGCAATATTTTTTTTTGAATCTGGAATGATTATGACAATAATTTTCATTCATATTTGCTTTGGAACACCTACTAGTTGAAATCCATAGAGCTTATTGTATTTTTATATATATAAATAACCATTGGAATACACTGTTAAGTGCTATTTGTTATTTTTTTGGCTTCTCTTACCTGAATTAGTAAATCAATCCGTGTCTAATTATCATTACACATCTGATGTTAAGAAATAAGATAATATAAACCCAAAAAAGTTTGAAGTGTGTCTAATTTTTTGATTCATTTCTCATAAGATATTATTTATTATTACAAGCTACATCTCAATTAAATCCCATAATAGATATACAATTCAATTAAAGCTTAAAATCGTTTGCCAATTCCATATAATAGTACTCTCAGTTTAAGTCATGCTACGAACCCATTATGAATTTTAAAACTCAATCTTTGAAGAAGTTACCTAAGAATAAAAAAAGTAAAAAACTAGCATTTTCTGATATGTTCCCTCGTGGACGCGACACATATATGTCCACCAACCTATTCGGCTAGGAATGTTCTACTGAGATCCTGCTTTCTTTGTCGAGAATGTGATTTTTCTTCTAAAATCTGCTTTTGTTAGCCGCCTGTTTGGCCCTGGGCCTCTTGCTTTGTTCATCCTAAAATGCCTATTTTTTGAATTTTTTTAAACTCCTGGACTCCTAAATAATTTATGTTCTCACTCCTATATCATGTCACACATTCTTCATTAATTAAAAACTTAAATAAGAATTTTGAGAAATTAAAGGAACCACTACTTTAACCCCAGATACTTGGCTAGTATTTGAGATGTTACCATTTAGTTTTCGGTCTTTCTTTCATCTCTGAGCCAAAAGGTTGTATCCTTTTACAGCTAATCAAGAAGGGTCCAGCGCCTCAGAATAACAGTTAAATCTGGGTCATAGCTGTATAACAAGATTAGAATCACTTTCCTTGCCACTCGGAGATGCTGCTGATTACTTGAGGTTCTGTATCTTGGTGGGAACTATTTTGTGAACATAAACTTGACTTTTGGTGGCATAAATGGAAATCATTCTTCCGTCTGTGCCTCCAAGGCATATGTGAGTACTCTTTTAAAAGGTATTAAACTCTTATTGTCATCACTAAAACCTCGAAATCTTGTTTTGCCAGTTAGCGAAAATATGGTGTTTAAAAGAAGTGCATCAGAGATGTCAGTATATCTTGCAATCATGTAATTGAGAAAACCATTGGCAATAGGATAACTATTTTAAATATGTTGATTTAATTAAAACATCATCTTGCAATATTTAAGCACTTGACTATTAAATTAAAGAGGAAAACTGGATATTGTTTCTGACACCATTGACAACAGGATTTTTTAACCATGTTGGATGCAACAAAAGTTATTTTTGAAATTCTAGCGAGTGTAGGCTATATTAAAGGAAAAAAAATAGAATTTTAGTAAAAAACTGATCTATATATTGTTTTTGAACATATGGATGATACTTTTCCCCGAATTGCAAATTTCTCTTTTGATAATTCAGATATGGAGTCGTCTCTTAAGTGGTTGGCGGAAAGCACAGTGATGTTAAGCTGTTGAAATTTTGATACCTTTATATTTTAAGTTAAATTTTTACAAAGTTTGTGAGCGGTTTATATGTTGGCTTTGTAATATTTACATTACTATAAGCCTATTACGTACCAAAATTGGTACAAATTTCTTGTGAAACATATTTCCTCCTAGTTTTTCTGGATAGATGGTAATCTCTTTGAAAGTTTGGAAATCCCCTTCTGCTGACATGGCGGTTAAAATGAAAAATTACTTAGCAATAAAGTAGTGGTCTCTTGTTGTTTGGTGGAGGGAATTAGTGGATTACTGTGGGAGAAAGAAGTCATATTTGTTGATGCTATTTTATTGCCCTTTTTTATATTTTAGTATCACTTGGAGCTTTTTGTGAATGTTTTTCATCTTTTTGATTATTATCATTACAGATGTATAATTAGATTAGTTTTCTACCTAATGCAGCGTTATCATCTGTTTTTTTCCGACAGTTGCTTAATGTGTAGTTTATATGTTGGTTTCCTTTTTCACCTCAGGACTATGAAGTGGAAACTTTGCTTTGCTTTCAGTTAGAATGCAGCACACAGGTTAGGATAGGAGACACCAGCATTGTTTGTGACATTGAAGATTCATTTATGTATCGACATGGACAAATCTAACCATATCCGAATTGAAATCTATTTGATGAAGAGAACATTCTATTACATATTAATGTAAATTTTTCGCCACATGTTTTTTGTTTTAAAAAGTCATTATATAAAAACTTCTCTAGTATTCTGAAAAATTCATTTTTCCTTGTGTACGGTTATTGTAAGTTCTTCCCACTTGAGCTAAAGATGAATCTGTACTACTTAATGTCGGGATTATTGTTGTTTGTGAGGCGACAGTTTTTGCGAATTTCCCCTTGCTTCCCTGTCAATACTCCTAGTCCACCCATCCTGCTTATTGACAAAGTAAATTCCCTCCGAAAACTTTCAAACTTCTCTGCATACTCGAGGACTAGTTGTGATGTGTTGTAATTGAACAATAGCTGCTGGTCAACTCCAAGAACCGAATCATATGACAGTACATTAGAGTAGTAGGTATTGGTGAAAGAATATGCATCCCCATTTTTGTCTGTCAAAAAGACAGTCTGGTCCTTATCACTCTTCTTCTTCGACGACGGTGATGATGACGATGGGCATAATTGTCTAAGTTTTCCTAACAATAACCTGCTCATGGTGGGATCTGCTTTTTGGGTTTTGTTATAGTCGTATAGGCGATCATGAATGTCTTCGCAATGTGTTTTCCCCAGTGTATGCGCCCCTGGAGGTAGAACAGAAATAGAAGATGGCTTCATGTTCTTGGAAACATAGGACGAAGTTTTTCTGAGGGGAACTGTTAAGAAGAATATCAAGTTACCTAAAAGCGTAGCGTAATCCTGTGCATCCAAACCTTTCGATTTGAAGTATGCGTATCCTTCTTCCCATGAGACAGAGGGTGATGGAAGATCCACCCATGCTGCCTTTGATTCTAAGCCATCCCTTCTACCCAAGAACACTGGATATGATGGTGCACCTGCCTGTACTTGTATTTTCACAAATAAGACTAGTAGTACGAATCATTTTCATTTCAACTCATCAAAAATCAAAATAATTCTATTCCCGTCACGTTCTTCCTTCCTGTTGAATTTATGTACAAACCATCCGTTGCCACCAGCAGAGGGCGGAATGGAAGTTCGCCCACTGAATGGAAAATGTAATAATTTAAATTTGCAAAGAGATATAAGTTTTGCACCACTGAAGTACATTAGCTCGTAGCCTGCTTTAGTACGTAATGCTAATAGTGAAATGGGTCTCATGGCTAAATTTTATATTTATTATCGTATATTTCTCAACGATAGAAAATTTGATAAAAGCGAAAATTACTCGTGAGTATAATCTATATCTATATAAATATATGAATGTGAATTGTGAATTTACGTAAATATATTTACCTTCATTTAATAATAATCATTAATACATGTTTTCTTTTTCATATATTCTTTTAATAATAATCATTAATACATTTTTATTTTTTTCCATATATTCTTTTAATAATAATCATTAATACATTTTTATTTTTAAATTTAAAATTTATCTTTTTCATATATTTTTTTAATAATATTCTATATCTATATTATCCTTACATTCATTTAATAATAATCATTAATACATGTTTTCTTTTTCATATATTCTTTTAATAATAATCATTAATACATTTTTATTTTTAAATTTAAAATTTACATAAATTAATACATGTTTTTTTTTTTCATATATCCATTTAATAATAATCTATATCTATATAAATATATGAATGTGAATTGTGAATCTAAATATATCTACAATTCACATTCGAGATCAAATTCACAGAAAATCACTATCATAATGTTATAAATTGTTAGTATTACGAACATTAAGGTAATAATGAGAAGACGAATAGAGATGAGTGTGATTAAATAAAATTAAATTATTAATAAATATTAAGGTCATATAACACATTTTTTTCCCATTTAGAATGTAGATATATTTAGATTACTTATGTATCAACAAAAATACGTGATTGATAGAAAATATTTGTATGTAAGTGATTTCATTGCAAACATTTAAGTTATTTAATCAATTTTCAATATATGATGCTAAATACATATTACTAAATAATATATTATCTATTAATCTATTAAATATATGACTTTCATTTGTGAGCTTACTATTATATTATTTTTTTTGTTTTACAATTTGTCATGTTAATGGTGTTATTTAAGTCATTTTTTATCTTAGTTTAATAAGATCATTAATAGTGTATTTAACTCAATCAAACTAATTATTATTTTAATTTACTTTTAAATTTAATTTTAATTACTTAAATTTATACATTGCCGTCAAATAATAATAGGAAGACAAAGGGAGATGAGTCGGATTGAATAAAAATAAATTATTAATAAATAGTTAGTCAATTTTTTTATAAATGATGCTAAATAAATATTACTAAATAATATGCTCCATTTGACCATTTTGTATTCTTGCAATGAGAGGATTTTTTTACCCTAGCGTTAACGTGTTTGATTGTTATATGTCATTTGTATTGATCATGTAATTGTGTTTGGATTGTTTATGTGATTTGTTTGTTTGCACAAAGAAAAGAGAGAACAAAATCAAATATCCAACAAAAATGATTATTTTTCAATTTTTTATTGTTGAGATATTTTGTTAATTTTTAAACACATAATGCATGTTTTCTGTTTGCTTAGATTACTTGGTTTGAAGTGACTTAGAAAATATTAAAAAAATTGAAATATTTCTTCGTTTTTACCTTATGTATCAGAATATCAAGAGATAATATTTTTTATTTATTGGGGCAATTGCAATTAGAGGAGTTGTTTTACCCTAGCGTTAACATGTTTGATTGTTATATGTCATTTGTATTGATCATGTAATTGTGTTTGGATTGTTTATGTGATTTGTTTGTTTGCACAAAGAAAAGAGAAAACAAAATCAAATATCCAACAAAAATGGTTATTTTTCAATTTTTTATTGTTGAGATATTTTGTTAATTTTTAAACACATAATGCATGTTTTCTGTTTGCTTAGATTACCTGGTTTGAAGTGACTTAGAAAATATTAAAAAAATTGAAATATTTCTTCGTTTTTACCTTATGTCTCAGAATATCAAGAGATAATATTTTTTATTTATTGGGGCAAATGTATTTCCAAACTTCTGTCTATAAATCAATATTTAAAATTTTTACGACATTATTATATTCTCTAATCAATTTGTTTTACTTAGATTGATAGAAGGCATTTTAGTTTAAGTTTTTATGTATTTGCTTATATTATTTTTGTAATATTATTTATTATGAAAATAATAGGTGAACTACAAAATTTGGTAGGTCTAAGAGTCCTCTGGTGAACGACAAATATGGATAAATTATTAAAATATATAATATCCAGTAAATTTTTGGCATGCGATTTTGTTCTAATTCAATGATTATGCATGATTCTAAATTTTTATTATATCACAAGTTAACACATGCCTAATATTTTTCTATGGTTTAAGAGAAATTGTGTGACTTCCTCCAATATTATCTCGATATATTTCGAGGTGACAACAAGATTGTTTTTGTCTCTTTTTTTAGTCAAAGTGTCTAACCAGCTAATTCATAACATATATGATGGTAGCATAGAAAACCCCTCGTCAAATAAATTCACTTAGCCAAATATTGAAATTCAAATAAAATTCTACAATATTTCATCAAATTAATTTTGACTATCATAAAATGCTCATGAAATCTAAATGGTTATATTATTAGATGAGAATCATGAGATATTGAATGAGACAAATATTTTGACATATATTTGAATGATATCTCATATGCATATCTTAATTACATTATTCGTATCTCTTCTCAAGATTTTTAAAATACAATAATTAATTTTATATATCGTTCCACAAGATATAAAATATTATAAAATAAAATATAAACTCGATAGAAGAAAATTTGTTTAGTTTCAATGAATAATATAATATTATGTTCTAAACGCAACAAATGAGATTGAAACTATATCATCCTCATGACATGATGCACGCAATCATTATTTCAAAGCTTCCAAAAAATGACGATCATGATGACTTTCTTCAATTGCGTCAAATTAAATGAGGACACAATTCTAAGATATAGTCATTTGAAGAGATTTCAAGTATTTTTCTCACAGTGATTGAGAAATAGTTGTTAAATATTTATTAACCTTATAACTATATGTTGATAATATTGATACTAAATATATAAAAATGATATCACAAATATCACAATATTTGAAGAAGGTGCAACATCATTCATTGGTTATGTTGTTGAAGAATATATAAGTTATACATATTTTTAGTCACAAGTGAAAACTTATCACGAGAAAAAACATTTTTTCTTAAGAGTTATAGTTGATGATTGTCAAAAGCGGAAAAATCATTTAACAATAAAAAAATAGTCGGGAAAATAAGATTATCAGATAAAAACAATGTAGAAAACAGAAAAAATGGCGTGATAAAGAAGCAAACTACGAGCATGTCAGATCCCCGATAAAGATTGTAAATAACGTAATAGATGTTAAAGACGATCAGATACTTGCTGAACATACCAAAATAGTTATATGCATATTATAACAAACTACGACAAAGAGTTGTTGAGTTGTCAAAATCAACCAAGAAGCATATTGAAAAGTGTGTCAAGTGGATAAGATAATTTATCTGATTCATATATCGTCTATGGTCATGATTTTTTATTTTTTATGGCTTAGTTTGTTTCACTTGATAAATGTTATTAACCATGTTTTAATTCATTTAAATATTATCAAATTTTCGTACATATATTTTCAACAGTTTAGATTTTTACGTGCAACGCACGTACATTTTTCTAGTAACTCAGTAAATATTTCTATTTTTCAAAGTACCTACAATTCCTTAAAAGGGATCCATTTTCACAAGTCTACGGTCTAATCTATGCTATATCTTGTACTCTCCTCGTTATTGATATCGAGTAAAATTACAGTGTTAACAAATTATTTACCAGATGAACTGCGTCTCGAACCGAAAGCATAAGAATATCAGCACACGAGACAGCCCCAGGACACCGGGCCTCAACCACTTTCTTGATCTTGTCGATCAGTATGAATCCATCCAGCCTTGAATTTTTTGTTGCATTTTTCTCTGTCTGAGGCCCATCTAGTAATATGGATCCATCACACCCCTAAATACCCAATTTGTTAATTTTCCAGTGAATACATACATACATACATACATACATATATATATGTACATTCAAGTAATATGTGTCAAACTTACATTAACCATGCAATCTGCATAGAGTAACTTGAGCAACTTGGCAGTGATACTTTTATCTTTATCCCACCATAACTCCACTTGATGCTTCACAAATGCCTCGACATTGGCACAAGTCTTGAGCTTCTTGTAAAAATGGCGTTTCAATGGCTTGTCCTCCGGTGGTAGAGTTACCGCTGCATGAACACGGCTGACGTACAAGCTCAGCCCTACTCCCACCACCATGCAAATTACTGTCACAAAATTATATCCTCTCCTCTCCATGATTGATTAAAAACTTAGCTATTCTATCATTCAAATGAAATGAATTTCATTACATATCTATAGCTATGTCTCTGTCTATATCTATCTCTCTCTCTCTCTCTCTCTCTCTCTCTCTATATATATATATATATATATATATATATCAAGTTTAATTTATCATGTCAATGATGAAATTGAGAGTCAAAATTATAAGAATTTGGTAAAATTTAAAATGATGATTTAATTTAACTACTTACCATGAACACTGGCTCTCATTTAATTTGATAATGCGAATTAAGGGTATCATAGGATCGTATTTTGTGAGACTGATATCTTATTTGAGTCATCCATGAAAAAGTATTACTTTTTATGCTAAGGGTATTAATTTTTATTGTGAATATCGGTATGATTGATCCGTCTCACAGATAAAGATTTGTGAGACCGTGACATACTCTTTTCAAATATGATATATCAGAAAAATATATTTTCATTTTTTTTCTTTAGAAATTATATAGTTCCCAATCGTGTATATTATCCATGTTCATGATATATGAATGCGTTCATGAGCAGCAATGGGTAGATTTCAGGTCCCTTCTTCGAAGAAATTCAACCACACCTTAAGTACATCACACTCTTCCACATGATTCACTAGCTGTCAGTTTAATTTACTCTTTATTTTATTTTATTTTAAATGAAGGTAATGATAATTGTTTTAATTCTTATCATTATTGTATGTCGATTTAAAAATTATCATCATTAAGTTTTTCTTCATCATTTAAATTTATGTTTTTGCAAATTTGTGTATGTTATCAAATTTCGAAATTAAACTGTTTTTGTAAGTTTTTATTTTTTGAAATTTTTGTCCAATTTTCGATGTGATGTTAATATGACGCCATCGTGGAGTTGATTGATAGCGACCAATATGACACTTACATGTACAATATTATCAGTGGCGGAGCCGAAAATATGGCTCCATCCGGGCTAAAATTTTAAATTCTAGAATTTTTTAATATTTTAAATTGATATACCCAGGCTAGTATTATATTATTCTAAAATTATACAAAATTTACCTATAAATTTTTTCAAAAAAAATTGGGTCACCCGGGCTAAAGCCCCGGTACAAGCCCATGTAGGTCCGCCCGTGAATGTCATATCAAATTTCGCGATGAAAAATGAATAAAATTTCAAAAAATTGAAATATACATGACTAAATCTTAATTTTCACAATATAAATGATTGAAATTATAAAAAGACAAACGTACAATTTTTTTTAAAAGTTAAAAAAAAGAAAGAATACTCACCTATGAAAACGTCACACAAATTTGATTCCAGTCATGCATGTGTTACAGAAGTTTGGAATGCACGTGATTGTTAAATAATTGTTACTTTATTGAGTATGTAACTTTAAATTGCATGCTATATTTCCTTAAACCAAGCCAAAAGCTTCCGAACAAGTTGTCAAGTAGCATTACTTAATTAGTATGATTCTAAATATGATAGTATGCCATATATTCTTGATTTATTGAAAACTGATCCATTAATTACTGAAAGTAGTAAAATTCATGAATATATATTTTCTTAAAAATGGGAAACCGAAAGCAGATTGGTACATGAACCATCGGGTAGTTAAAATTAAATTGATACATAAATTATCGATAATTATCAAATTTGTATATTGGCAATAGAAAGAACTCTCCAATTCGATAAAGTCCAGTCTTATGTGCTAATTAGTCTTGTTCTCGTGAAATACAGTTTGATTGGTCTTGACTTTTGGTTCATCATGTTCATATATTGTGTTGGACCAGAAAAAAGTTTCATTTTAGATTTGTCTTAATTGAGTATTTTGTCATGGAAAGTTACAATCATTATTGCTAAAACCTAAGTCATTTTTATCACCGTCTTGTTTTTGCACTTCATACATTTTCTCAAGAAAAACAGAAGTCTTGTTCTAGGTGTTGACAAGTTTGATTAACTTTGATTTTCATTCAATGTTGCTTGGAACATGCTTCGCATATTGTCATTCTCAGTGTCTAGCAGACTTAGTTTCACCCTAAGACTGTCAAGTTTCTTTAATTTGCTGCATGCAGCTGGAGTTACTCGACTTATCTACTAGATTTTTTTACTGTCTTTACTTCCTTGAATGACTGTGAAAGTCTTTTATACTCATCTATCATGTCATACAATGCAGTGATGAGATCCTCTCATGTAAATTTATTTGAGCTAAAATCAAATACTTCATCTTCTGCAATATCCAGCTTTGCCACATAAGCCATCAAACAGTGGACGACTCTTCATGACTCTCACTAGATGAACTCTCTCAGCTAGATGACTCTGAGTCTGAGTCTGCTCACTTGCTTTTAGTTTTCACAGCAACAAACACTTTTTGATCCTTCTTCTTCTTGTATAACTTCTTGTCATCTCTAGATCTCCCCTCTTCGAAGGACTTCTTCGCATCTTTCTTTGGCATGTTACAATTAGCAATAAAATGGTTTTTCTTACCACAATTAAAGAAGACTTGATTGTCATTAGCTTGAAATTTTTTATGATTTAAGTAATTGAATTTAGATTTGATTATTTCTCATAAATTAGTCGAATTTCTTGATAAACTAACATAGCCTCATTGCTTGATAAACATAGATATAGCATCATGCTTATCTGTTCTCCAGACTTTTGGCTGAATGTCTCTTCTTCAATGGTTAAGACAACAGCAGTGAAAGCTAGGGCTACTGTTGGTTGGGGAGTGGATGGATCTTCCTAAATCTTGATACTAAGCTCAAAGTCATAAGCTATCAGCAAATATATCGTACAGCTCGAACTTATTGAGATCTTAAGACTCCCTCTAACCATGATCTTTACACCCCGTTCCCTGAGTAAAACTCTCATTATCTTCGAATCAAGTCAACGGTAAGTATATTCAAGCCAATAGCGTCAAGTTTAGTAACAATGCTACTAGAATTTGTTATCAAATTCGTTTAATGTTTCACCATGTTTTATTTGACTATTATCAAACTTTTGTATAGCAACATTGAGATTATTCCTTAGTCTGGTCATTCTGTTCGCACAATTGAGTCAAAATTTCTCTTTTATTTTTTAGTGGAACACACTTTTATCTTGATAAACATCTGTTTATCCAAATTGTCAAGGTTTACATTCCTCTTGTCCTCGATATCCCACTCAGACTTGTGCTTTTCTACCATTTGAGCTCTACCCTTAGTGATTGCAATAACAGAGTTTGCTTTTATGATCATCTGTGATGACATACCACTTATCATTGTTTTAAGCAGAAAGATGTATACATATGTATTTTTCAACCATCATAATTTTATTTATAAAATATAGAGATCTTGTTAAATGAAGTTATTTGAATATATATTTCAATACTCAACAAAAATTTACTCTGCCACCACTTGATATGATTAAATATGTGTTTAGAGAGGAGGTGAATAAACACTTTAATTTTTTCTCCGAAACTTTAGATGTCTTCGAGCTAGCATCGATACAGGTTAGTTACTAAAACTTTTTTTTCTCGACAAGCTAGATACAGTTGGACACTTGAAAAATATTTTTCAAAGTGCAAAAATGTCAGATTGGATCTAGTTAATGATTATATTACCTTAAAAAAAAAAACAAGTCGAGCTGGTAAAAAATTGCAAAAGTAAATGACATAAATATTTTTACAGATAAGTTGTATATTTGGTCTAATATATTTGGCTCTTTGCGATCTTGATAACTTATATCGTCAAATTTCAGTCTTAGTCAATTATCTTTATTTGTTTGGAAATTTTTTGTTATTTATAATGTCACATCACAACAGTACCACCGATGAAAAATAACCAAAATTGCATAATATCAGAAAATACATGACTTGAACTGAAATTTGATACTATACACGACTAAAACCATAAAAAAAAAAACAAATATAACCATACATTTTTCCGTAATCTTTTAATCCAAAAGCAAAATCTATGCTGGTCCTTCGTTTTATATAATTAAATTTACTAGCCTGATTTATTTTTAAAAACTATATATATATATATATATATATAAAGAACATATATTACAAAAGAGCCATGGCCCATATATTACGACCCTCTTACTTACCTTGGACCAACAAAAGTTCAATAGACACTTTGTACGAACATGGACCAACTTCCTTATATTATATGTTGTATTCACACCGTCATATATATATATATATATATATATATATAATCAATATTAAAATTTTATGCAAAATATTTTTGTCAATATAGTAAATTAAACTTTACGGTGGTTTTATACACAAATTAAATACCCTCTATATATATATAGTCGAAGATTTAATAAAACAAATTCGGATAAAATATACATGCTTTGCTTTAAATAAAGTCAGCTTTTCTACACGAAAATAAATAAATATTTGTAACCTAAACTTGACCAGAATTATTATATTTATTTTCCAAATCCCAATTTCTATTTTTGACGTAATCTCTTACATATCAAGGACAATTTATTAAATTAATACAACAATATATGATTAAGAATATATTTATTTTTAATATTTATCTCCATTACTTTTCTTCACTTATTTTTTTACCGTCACGTGTGTAAGCAATATAATTAATTGATTTATATTTTGCCTTATCCAACTAATTTTTTAATATATTGACCTCCACAACTATTTGGCCACGTTGTTCTTTTGAAAATTATATCAGAAATTTTAATTTACCTTAATTATGTTATATTAATTTTTTCCCCAAATGATTTTTATTTTCATGGAAAGTTCTGAGTGTTTTGACTTCCAGTTTTTCCCAAAGAGACGTATGGACTTATCAAATAATAGAAGGCTGCACCAATTTGAATGTTACGACATTCTAGAATACCTTTTATAAATCCTACACGAGACAATTCATTCATTCAAATTTCCATTTTCTTGCACTAGATAGCTATCCATAGAATCGAAGGAACTCGAATATATATTTGTTTTTTTTTTAAAAAAATCATCATCCAAGTTTTAATCATTTCGCTACATAAAAAAGAATCAATTTGCTCCGCTCTTGCAATTGAGTCATTGCGATTACGTTTTATAGTAATTCTGTAAAGCTTCCGCATAATCTACTGCCAAGTGATCAGAGTTTAGTTTTAATCCGAGGCTGGATCGAAAACATAAGCTTGGCCTGCGGAATTCACTTTTCTGGTAAGTTTTTTCTGCAATTTCTGGGGGTGGGGTTGTTCATATATCAGTACTGTTTGCATGTATGATGTTTCCTTGTGGAATGAAATGTCATTCTATTATTTTTTTGGTTTTTGCAAATAATTAACGTGTTCTCAGACAAGCATGCATGGATTGAGCCATTCATGTCTGATGTCTGCATGCAATGTTGTGCGTCGTGAGCGTGTAATTGTCTTTTTGAAATGTTTATGCATTACTCACATACTATGCGCTTATGCATGTTAATTAGTTTGGACTGGAAAAGTGAAACTTGGACCATTAGTATCCTTCCCCATTTTCATATACTTGGGTATTAGTTGCAGATTTGGGGTGTAAATGAGTCGAGCTTAAATTAGTTTTATAAATTCTTACAAGATCGGATTTGTACTCGGTCTACTTCATTAGTTCATCATATTCAAATTAAATATAGTAATATATTATATTGTGAAGATTAATATTGGATTAAATTTGTTTGTTCTGTTTTTACACAGTCAAAATCTTTAAGGCTAGAAGGCAAATCCAATATGTAGTAACTTGTAATATACTGCTTTGACAGGTTGAAGCAATGAGGCCGATTCAGGACCAAGGAATGGTGAAGCAACTATTTCTTTGCGCAATGTTAATGGCCTCAAACATGTTATCACAAATTGAAGCAACTAGTTCTGTGTCAGGTATTACATGAAACAAGCAAAAACTTGACATGAATTCAAATAGCAGACCATATAATTAATTTTGATGGCTTTTTCGACATTTGCAGGACGATATTTAGCAGAAACAGGTGGCTCGGAGTCTAGTGAACAGCCATATGATCATAACACTGTGAGAGCAGATCCATTGGACCATTTGAGGAAATACAGAGGTGGATACGATATATCGAACAAGCATTATTGGAGTGTATGTATTTGTTTTAGAAGCAATAAAATGGTTTTCAGACTTGTGTTTTAGAAATTATGCATCAGTTAGATAATACTAATAAGAACCCTTGCTACATTTGTGTTTACTATTTGCTACAGTCTACAGCTTTTACGGGTATATATGGCTATGCAATTGCAGCGCTGTGGATCCTATGCGGTGTCGGATATGGAGCCTTTCTTCTTGCAAGAGCTACTTGCTGTAAGAGCAACAGAAAGCTCAAGAAGAGATCAGCTTGTCAAAACAAGTGTTATCTTGTGCCTCTACTCTGGACAGTTGTATTCACAATTCTTGCAATGTAAGTCATTCTCCACTGTCTTCATTCTATACACTAGCTAAAAATCCTAGGAACATATGGCAGACAAAAAAGAAAGCTGACATAGAATTGGACAAAATTGCTTATTTTGCCTCTGATATTAATGGTCTGTTTTTGGCCGGTTCGATTCATGCATTGTTCTTAAGAAACCTTGAATCCACTTATTACACCTGTGTTGAGAACTCGAACCGGCCAAAATGTAGTGTTTGAGCTGTACTGTTTATAAAAAAATATATAAACGCTCGGTCCTACGACCTCTCCGTTTCTTCAATGTTGATCACTGACTGGATAAAATGAGAAGAGAAAACGGCATAAGAAAGATTACATTACAAAACATACTACAGCCAAACACAGAAGTATAGCATTTTTCACATGCAAAATGGATTGCGAAAAACAGCCCATTCAAATGTTTGTAATTTGTAAATCACTAATTTTCAGAACTGGAAGCGGCCTAGTTCTTGGAGGCAATGCCAAGTTCCATTCAAGAGCGAAGACAATAATTGACATCATCATCGATACAGCAGATGATGCTTCACACACGATATACAATACGACTAGAGCTATGAAAGAAATGACCCTTAGTTTAGGAAAAGTTAATGGAAGTCGCCAGGCCACGAGCTTGTTAACTTCGACATCCAGAAGGCTCGATTCTCAGGCTGCCGATATAGAAAGACAAGCTTCCAAGCATAGACGAGACATCGATAAGGGCATAAAGATAGCGTAATGCCTCGATCTATATTCATATTATGTTTGGCGCAAGCGCATTTCAGTGCAGATGAATATTATCGTTTCTTTCTGATAATTGTAGGTACATAGTAACAACGGTAGCCATTTCACTGTCTTTAGTCACTGTACTTGCTCTACTAGGTAAGCACGAGACTCAGCAAAGTAACTATGAATTTGCTCCACATTGCATTTTACTCAGGTTCACTTGTTAAGAAAGGAATCACATTTGATTGTAGCTGTCAAAATCACGACAAATCTACCAAAATTTGGACATACATTCACATTCTTCACATAAATTCAAGAATCACACTTCTTTCTTTTAACTTCTCGAATTCGATTGATCATATGCAGTCTCAGGCATCCTAAAATTTCGAAGAACATTTCGCGCGTAAGTACTGCCCACCATCGTTTCACTACCTAGTATCTTTACACAATTCTTACGCAAAATCACCTATTTTTCACAGAGATTCTCATATATTATTTTCATACCTATTGCATGCAGGCTAATTATACTTTGCTGGTTTTTCACTGTCCTGTGCTGGTTGTTCTTCGGGATTTATCTCTTCTTGAAAAAGTACGAACCGAAATAATTATATAATCAAATAAACATCGACAAAGTGGGCTAGTACTTATAAGCATTTATTCTGTTTATGTAGCTTCGCCGGCGACACATGTACCGCGCTAGAAAGCTTCCAGAAAGATCCATACAACAACAGCTTGAGCTCCATTGTACCATGTGATGAACTGCTTTCTGCAAAACCATTGCTAAGCGATGTTAGTGCAGGGATATACAACTTAGTGAAGGAGGTATAAAACACTTTAAAAATCGCATATTCGAAAGGAAAATGCATAAAACTTGCAGTCTCCTGATTTATTTAACGTGCATGATTCATGATGCAGGTGAACAAGAACTTATCCACTGATTATGGGAATATTGTCCAGATTTGCAATCCTTTCTCGCCGCCACCTAATTATGAATATCAGCCATGGAGTTGCCCGGCTGATTCAATCAGAATAGGAGACATATCGCAGGTGAGCAGAATATAAAAATCATCACTAACTCAAGAGTTTGGTTAAAGTTGATACCAGAAAGGGGAGAAGCTATCTAGTATAGTGGAAATCATTGAATGCATGCAATGAATTCTTTTTAATAGGCATCAGAGTAATTTTCTCGGTGCAGCATATATCTGAATTTCAAGATTCGGACCACCTTTTTTTATTTGGATTTTATATGAAATATTTGATCATCACACTTATTTTTCCATTAGATAAATTACATGATACGATCCCCTGTTTCACGCTGAAGAGGCCAAAATCCCTTGAGCTTCTGTATTTTTAAATTTGTGGCTAGAATCTTAATTCATTCGACAATTTTTGTGTGCGTTAGATATGCTTCTTGTGTGCCTCTACATGGAAATTATCCTGAAATCAAAGTTCTTGAAGTAAAAATTGTGTAGGCATATAAGGAACACATGTGACATAAAAAAGAATTCTCACTTTAGCTGGATTCAAACAAGGTTTTCTGGTTTTTTAGCTCAACCACTTTTTCAAAAAGGATTTCACATATTCGATATAGCAAATTAGCTGCATATGCAATTCACTCCCTCCCAATCTAGTTTCGATCCTAAGTACGTGCTTATTCGTATACGACACCATGCACGTTAGGATGCTAGTAAACCATCAAGATTATTGTACTACATTGCATGCATCGTGATTACCCTGTGTTTTTTGGAATTGAAGGTGTTGAGAACGCTGGCTTGTCCTGATTCCAATGGTGAAACATGCAAAGGAGGGATCTTGGTACCTGCTAATTACTTCCATACCGTGGAGGCTTACTCCACTTCTATACAAAAGTTACTCGATGTTTACCCCGGTATGGAAAGCCTAGTAGAGTGCCAGACAGTCAAGGATGCGTTTGCGAAAATCCTTCGCCAACACTGTCATCCATTGAAGAGATATGTTCGAATGGTGTGGGTGTCATCTTTGTTTCTTTCAGTTGTAATGGTGGTGTTGATTCTCGTATGGATCATCGGATCACATCATGATGACCGCAATCTTCATTCGTTGAAGGGTTCCGTGAAACCCCATGATCACAAGGAGGATGTTGTACTGGAATCCAACTCTTCATGGAAAGCATAGCAAACTACAGCTGGAAAAAGCAAGAGGGTGGCCGGCAAGGGGAGTCGCCCCCTTCATTTTTTCATAAATTTATGTATTTTTCCTTGTTACATATCTATTAAGGCACGTTTCATCATCTCCAAAGTTTTTTGAACTTCGGATTTTTTATTCTTTCCTAGACACTCACTCACTCTCACACGAAGACCATGCTCCGCCTCTTGGGAGAAATACACGATCCTTCGGCAATATATCCAAGAGATCGAAAAGCGATACGGGGCGAATAGATTTTTTCCTCCCCTAGCCTTCTGCCACAACCCCTCGAATATGGGATATATATTAATATTAGTGTAATGGATTTGTGGGCACAAAGAAAGTTATTTATTTGATGATTCGTTCAGAGACACCAAATATCATCAACATACGCAGTCAAATACGTTGAGCACGAGATTTTTATTGACGCTACATAAAAATAATTGTTAGGAACTAGGAAGTCGATGTGAGAAAGATCCATATTGAAAGATAATCAGATAATCATTAAATTCGCTGCGCCGGTGGTCGTTGGAGCATAGCATCTGCAAGTCTGTATTAGATCATGTGGATCCTCATATTTTTTACGTAAGTTAATATATATGTTGATGATTTAAAAATTAACATTTTTACTACATCAGTAAGTTAAAGAAATATTTCATGTGTAGCATATAATAGTTTGCATGAACAGAAGGTAGGGGAGAACATTACCAGTTTAGTTTTATATACTTCTAACCCTCACAATTATATAGGTTTTTTCCATGTACTATTAAAAACAATTGATAAATCAAATTTACATACAAACTTCCTATTTGATATTTATTTAATTCATTCAAACTTAGTTGACAAGGGTATATTAGTTAAAAAATTAGAAAAATTATTGATAAACATGGTAAGCTTATATATTTGGAGCAAACAAAAAAAGAAATGTGACATATATAATTGGGACGGTGAGGGTATTTGTTTTCTTTGTTTCTTCTTTTTTTTTTTTTATTACAACACACGTGAGGAGAGGGGATCGAACACGGGGAGAGGAGCCAGCTAGTCTGACAGGGTGAAACCAATGGGCTGCAAGTTCGGTCTCTGTTTTCTTTGTTTCTTATACTATGTGATTTCAAATTTTTTAGTTTGCTGTATATTTTATTTGGTCATTTTTCATGTTGAGTTGACGACAACAAGATGTCACATCCAATTTTATTGTGTGATTTTTTTTCCCATTCTCCGAATCTCGAAGTTCTCTTTATCTCCCTCAAGTGATTGTGCAATTTATCATTATGCTTAATTTATATATTCGTACATATGAGATTGAGTTGCATCGCCCATAAGCTTTGGTAAAGTTCTACACGAGCAAGTAAAAATAATGCTATTTTTTTCACATTCTTCTTAGGTAGCTGATTTCATATGGGATCTTTTGATTTATTTCGAATTCAGACGGTCAATTGATAATATGGTATTAAAACATAACGAGAATAACTTTCTTGGTATAAACATGGACTCGCCCGACTTTTAATCCATTTCCCACAATTTACTAGTTATGTCAAAATTATCATAATACTTATATTTATCACATTCTTTAAATGGTTGGTAGATTCAGTTTTCTTTTACTTTGATTGATAAATAGTTTTTAAGATGGAAGTGTTTGGCAAACAAAATTTGGAGTCCAAATAACATTTCCCGAGATATATGATATATACATCCCCATGTTTAGGTGAGTATCATGTTCCTGGCCTTTATACTATGTATACAGCCAGTCTACCAAGCTAGAAATCTTAAAAACAACTAAGAGAACTTCAAACTTAATCAGTAACCAATAGCTCACCTATATGCCATCAAAGTGAGATCTAGTGTGAGGGAGAAAAAAAATTCATTAGCCCGTATGATCATTACGCGAATTTCAAACACAACTTCATTTAACCGTGTTAGGAACACACCTGATTTCAACCTTGTTTACTGAGAAAGTCGATGGATAAATCCATGCGTAAATTAGGAAGTCCCTCTATAAACATTGAATTACACGCCATGTTTAAGTCAAAATAGACTCTTTCCTTCTGTGAGTGTTGAATTACACGCCCAAGTCAAAAAATAATCGTTTTTGGACTGTTTCTCATAACTTTCGGGAATGTTTTGAGGTGAAATACAAAAGAACAAAGTAGTACTCAAAAGCAAGATCCAGAGTTCGAGCCCTTACAGTAACAACCAGCAGCAAAGCAGACAAGAACCAAAAATGTTAGATTTCTGATGATCGCTTTACCTTCTCCTTCAAAAATTGAAGTATGTGTTCTTTTTTCCAGTTATCAATTCTGCAGGAGAAAGTACAAAGAATGTTGCATGTTAGTGAGTGGCCACGTTGGAATCATTTGCATGGAAACTTGTGACAACAGAGACAAAATAAAGCCCGAACACTATCCAGGATAGGGTTGTGTGGAAAATTAAAGGTGCTAAAGCCCAAGACTCAAGCCAGACCTGAAGGTCTAGAAGAGCCCTTCAAATTTTTAGCGCAATTACAATCGCTTACGACAAGGTGGAAAAAGTAAAATAAATCAATAAATTACAAAACTTTCGATGCAAAATTTTGGAATGGACGTTTGAAAAGGTAGTAAGTTCACCTTATGGTTTCCTTGAGTCGTCCGTCTTCATCTAGCATGATCAACTTTGGTGGAGAGTTATAAGCGTATTGAACTTTGACAGTTGGAAATTTATCCTTCTCTTCCTCAATGAAACCAACTAATTCGGGATAAAAGACGAGCTTCCTCATGCAAACCTCTAAAATTGCACCAAAATATATAACCTGGACAAAGTCGAAACACAAAGTAATAATCCGTAAAACAGACAAAAAAAGAAACTGAAATGTGAGCAAACATCAGACCTGAAAAGAAATAGAGAATTTTTTAAAACCATCAAGTTATATATTGATACATTTTACTTTCTACCAGAATCACAACATGTGAGGAAAGCAAGGGGGAACAAGAACCAAATTTGAAGCAACTCCTCTCTTATGAGCTTTTGTACAAGAACATACTTGCTTTTCCAGAAGAAAATACGGGAAGATTGAGAATCTATTAAAAATACGATAAGGACAAAATAGTGTCAGCCTATATCACAAGTTACTTGTTGTCAACCGTACCTTGCTTGTTGCATCATCAGAATCCTCAGCACAACACTTTAAACAATCAGATACCAGTTCTGCACATGAGAATCGAGGTCTGAATAAGGTTGATTTACCGGAAAAAAATGAAAACTAAATTCCATCACTCTTTTTCATCATTGAAAAAAGAGAATGAGCCCTGCATGCTTCATAATATAATAATTAGAACCATCTTCATTGCATGTATTGCCGATCTTATTATTTTTACATAATTATATTTTTAATCTTTCATACTATAATTTGAATTATCTTCATTGCATGTACCATTTATAATCTATACTATTAATAAAGCAAGAGCCCCTAATAGTAACAACCTTTTACTGAAGCTTTTTTCATATCCCAAAAATGTCCATATATTTTAGATTTAATACATACAATTTGTTCTTAAACTAACCTTAAAAAAGGGAAAATCATTATCAAGAATTGTAAGAACAAAATATATAAAATACATAATATTCATAAGATTATGTTACACACAAAGTGTGCTTACTGGCTAGTTTTATCAGAAGAAACTATTGATGTCACACACTGAAAAAATAATATTTACTGCATACTAATTGCATTTGAACAAAAAATTATTTTTTATTCAACCATTAACAGGAACCTCCTCAAAACATGCTAAACTTTCACTCTCGCAGATTTTTACATATGTCAGATAGCAAATATGTTTAAGACAAAACAATAAAATAACCATCAACACTTGGTTCCCTGATTCCAACTTTTGGCTTGTAAATATAAATGTCACGATCTCCATCATCTCATGACTCAGTGATATGCCATCCCCACACTAATTTAAAATTTGAAAGTTCACATTATGAATAATGGATACCAGCAGTTAAAAGGAAAATCCAACAAGACAAGGTCCTTGCTTTTCCTCCTGATTTGTTTGAGGTCTCCCTTCCTAACTGATCTCGATGATGATGATTGATAGAAAGTATTTTTTACCTTTTCAATTCACAGCAGAAATTTATTAAGTTGCATGGTCACTGTATTCAAATTTTGAATTGCCTTCAGGGGAAAAAAAAGAAGGATGTGATTTTGGAAAATTTTACAGTAACATGTCCCAGTCAACTAAGTAAGTGGTCTCAGTGCAAGGAATGACCTTAATAAGCTAAGCCATAATAGTGATTGGGATAGCCATTGTAGCGATCCGATACTTAAGTAAATTTATAGAATATATAGCCTGCTTGATTTTGAGTCTCAAAGACAAAGAACATGGGGTATCCCGGACAACGAGCTTTTGATAATTTTAGAGGTGTCTCAAGCGACCTAGCTCTTAGTGAACTTTAATATGTTGGAGACAAAACTTCACACATATCATCAAAATACTCTTCCCCAATGCACGAGGAGTATATTTTTCATTATTTCCGCTTCTAACACAAGGTCCTTCGTGCCAAGATGATCAAAATTTAGATAATGAGATCCTGGCTTATTCATAAACTATAAGTAAATCGTAGAAGGTATATTCAACTTTAAGATTGCTTTGCACACTCAAATGGCATAAAATAGCAACATGTTTATTGTTTCCCAAATTCCCACTTGAAAGACCAGTAATAAAATTCGATAAATAATGATGGAGCGGCAAGTAAATCAAAGTGGAGCAAGGAGAGAGACATAACTGGGCAATTATATGTGCTGAAAATTGCATAGCTACTAAGATAATGTTATGGTACTACGGTGCTGAAATTTTTATCAAAGGTTATAAAATCAATAGCAGAGGCCAGCAACAAAGATTAGGCTTTTGTCGGAAAATTTATCAAACTTATTAGCCCCCATACAAAATTTTCAAGAGTCGATGTGGAATCATAACCTTCCACTGACAATGATCAGATACTAAACAAGTATTATTTATTATCCTAGTAACTGAGAATCTTAATCCTGAAACATAACTGGAATATAAACCCTAGTTTCTGAAAATTCCTGTCCTGGTACCTAATAGCCCCAAGCTGTTTCCTGGCGCACACACAAAAATCAGAAAAGAAAACCCACAAAAGCACAATATTATCTGTGAAACCGAAAAGGAGTGGTGAAAAAATTCATCACAAACATCGTATAAAAATACATCCATGCCTTGATCTTTGGTGTATTCGGCAAAGGTGTGGCAGTCCGAGCAAAGGGCTAGGCCGGTGAATCCTAATTCCTCGCATTCTTTAGTGCTCAATTTCTGGTCTGCTTCGCAGGCACGAAAAACTAATAATAATGGAATTACTACCAGCACAAATTTGCAAATCGACATCGTTCCCTTGATTTTGAGGTCCAGAAGAGAATATACGTCTCTATTGAGATCAGGGGAGCCAGAGATTTGAAAAGTTCGACGATAGAGAAGAGCAAAAGGCAAAAGTCCAGCAGACTCGCAAATCAGTATACCTCCGCTTCACTTTCAACTTTATATTAATAATATTTAATTAAAGTTTATCAATTTATATTTAATTAATAACAAAAAAAATTATAATTAACTAAAATTATGGAGTAAAGTATTCATTATTCAATATAATAGTATATATATATGTATGTATGTAATATAACGACAGAGCGAGTTCACCAAGTCATAGGATCTCTGCTTATGAAACTAATTTACTTGCATTTCTGGTTTCTTTCTTGATTTTGAACTCTTGGAACGAGACATTGGATTTTTCTACTTGGAAAAGTTTTAGCTGCTGCACGAGGCACCCTATGGACTCTATATCTAGCCAAAAATTTGTGTAAGACGATTTCACGGATCGTATTTCAGAGTTCTTGGGGTCTCGAAATCCCTCAAAGGAAAACAGGTCACCTCTGATAAAAATCTTGGTCCCGATTGCTGGAGGCATATGTTTACATCTTTCGACAAAAAATGATCACAAAAAACCACTCTTTTTTTATGGCGTCATTCGATTTTTATTTGTTCTTGATTATATTTTTTAATAGAGACAACAGTAAGATATAAAAGTAAAAGTTAAGACTATCCACGCTTCTCAACTTGTTTTACACATCTATAAATTAGCAAAAGGATTACAAAAACCATCCTTGAGCCGACCCTAAAATACACTCCTCCTCAAAAATTTTATACTCAATCAGAGTGGAAGTATTGGGAGGTGAATAAACACGATTATTTGATAAATTGATTTAATTGATTGTTAGAATTTATATGGTGGGAAAAAGTTTAATGAAATTTAATTTGTTTTGACAAATATATCCAATGATTTATATGGATGAACATGGTTATTTGGGATCTTACATTAGGTATTGTCTCTGCTCTGTCAGAATGCTTTGTCCACAATGTGTTTGTGTTTTTGCCTGGTGCAGTGAAGGTATTATCTTGTAATTATTTATTCATTATGCATGTCCTGAATTCCGTCAGTGCTCTGTCAAACATCATCGAACTGAAGATTTCCTTATATTCGGGTTTTTGTTTTTGCTAAGCGGTTCAGCTAGATGCATTGCTATTTAGTCTGACAGATTTCATCTCTCTGATACCCAGTAAGGAAATTGGGATATGACTATCATACTTCTTCCAATCTTGTGGGCTGAAATTCTCTGTGAGTCAAACGGTTCCTTCCTGCAATATCTTTCGCATCTCATTATTTGTGCTTGAGAATGACAAATTACTCATTCATGTCAATTCAACACGGATTAGCAGGAGAGGATGGCATCAAGTTGGCAGCTCTGAAAAAGATTCCTTCTTTGTCGGTGTCCTCTATGCGATTCCGTTTTTAAGGAGGCCATTGTGTGTTTCATGTTATGCATTTATCTATCATCTCATCAGGTTCCAGACTCACAAGTTTATCTACTAAACTCAGAGAATCATTATCGAATGGCCAGTGGAAAGAGGCGTTTATTCACTACAGAGAAATAAAAAGAGCAGGAATTCAACTCATTGATCATTCAATTTTCTCTCACATTCTCAAAGCTTGTTTAACTCTGTCGATTAGAGTTGGAAAATCTGTCCATGCTTCCGTGATCAAACAAGGAGTTATATCATTTACTTCTGTAGGAAATTCAGTTATAGACTTCTATTCAAAATATGGAGCATTGAGCTCTGCTCTGAATACTTTTAAATGCATGAAGATGCAAGATTCGGTTTCATGGAATATAATTCTTCACGGTCTCCTCGATCAAGATGCTTTTGAGGAAGGATTGGAGTTATACACACAAGCTAGAGGGATTGGATTTGATCCCAACATCTCTACTCTGTTGCTCCTAATTCAGGCATATCGTACTCTTGGAGCTTTTGATGAGGGACTGAGATTTCATGGTTACTTGATTCGAAGTGGGCTATGGAGCTCAACATCTGTACAAAATTCTCTTTTGTGTATGTACGCAGAGATTGGAATAGAGTACGCTGAAAACCTATTTGAGGAAATGTATGAGAAGGATGTGATCTCATGGAGCGTGATGATCCGAGGTTACGTACTTCATGATGAAATTTGGTTTGCTTTAGAGTCATTTAACAAGATGGCTTCAGACTTTGGGATTGAAGCTGATGGTCAAACCATGGTGAGCATACTTAAAGGGTGCACTAATTTAGGGGATATCAGATTGGGAAAATCATTTCATGGCTTTGCCTTATTAAGGGGCTTAAATAATGATTTGTTTGTAGGGAACACACTTGTTGACTTTTATTGCAACTGCACAGATGTTGGTTCCGCCATTAGAGTGTTTAGTGAGATGTGCCATAAGAACCTAGTGACATGGAATTCCCTTCTCTGTGGATTTGTTCATAATGAGATGCATCCAGAAGCGTTTACATTATTTAGTTCAATGGAGAAATCAGGTTTTCTTGCAGATGAGGTGACTCTCGTGAATCTAATCCAATCATGCAAGGTCTTAGGAGTTCTGCATCAATGCAATTTGATTCATTCCAAGGTAATTCAGCAAGGTTTTCAATCAAACGAGTTTGCTATGAATTCTCTGATTGATGCATATGGAAAATGCAATCAAATTAATTATGCGTATAAAGTATTCTGCCAAATAAAAAGACCAGATGCTGTTACCTGGAGTGCTATGATATCAGGTTTCACTCACTGTGGCATGCCTGATGAAGCAATTTCTATTTATCAAGAAATGCGAACTTCCATAGATAAATCATCTGCTGTTACCCTGTTGAACCTTATTGAAGCTTGTACCTTGTCTGCTGAATTAAGAACATCAAAATGGGCCCATGGCATTGCTATTACAATGGGCTTGGCATCACATGTTGTACATTGGAACTGCAATACTTGACATGTACTCAAAATGCGGGGCAATATTTGAGTCCAGAAGGGCCTTTGATCAAATTTCCACTGAAAAATGTAGTTTCTTGGAGTGCAATTATCTCCGCATATGGCCTAAATGGACTCCCACATGATGCACTATTGTTGCTCTCTGAAATGAAAGCTTGTGGTTTCAAGCCCAATTCAGTGACAACATTATCAGTATTATCTGCATGTTGCCATGGTGGATTGGTTGATGAGGGACTCTCGGTTTTCATTGATCTGGTAAATGATGGAGCGGAAATGAAGTTCGAACATTACTCCTGCCTCGTGGATTTGCTGGCTAGAGCTGGGAATCTTGGTGATGCATTTGATATAATTAAATATATTCCTGTCGGCACGAAGCCCAGCGCAAGTGCCTGGGGTTCACTTTTGAGTGCTTGTCGGAATTTTGAGAATGGTGAGCTCGCTGTTTGTGCTCTTTCTCAGATTCTTGAGCTGGAGCCATCTAGCTCTGCTGGTTATTTACTCGCATCTAACATATATGCTGCCAGAGGTTCATGGGTAGATGCCTTCGGAATGAGATCTTTGGTGAAGAGGAGAGGTATAGAAGTGGTTCCTGGTTACAGTTTGGTGCATGCAGGTAACAAAGCATATAGGTTTGCTGCCGGAGATTTGAATCATCCTTTGTCTCACTTGTTATGCCCTGTCATTGAGCAATTGCACTTGTGCATGAAGAAGGAAATCAGAGCAACACCCCCTGTGTCTTAGGAGCAATGGGTGAGACATTTTTTGGTTAGGAATGGAGTAAGGCTCCCTTTCTTCTCCTTGAGCTATGCTGCTACGAGTTTCTGGTATTAATGAACGTAGCAGCTAAAGCTAGGAGCTAAGCGACCCGAATGTTCCTGAAGGAAAGAGTGTGGATCTATCTTTCCCGTAGCCAAGTCTTGAGTGTTCCTGTGGGTAACTGTCAATGAAAATCCTTTTAATTTAAATTTTTATTCTTCTGCATCAAGGGAGAGATGAAGAAAGGGAATGGGACAGGAAAATGTTCCTCTCTGTAGCAAATATGCCTGGTAAATTTTATTTCGAATGTAATTCAAGGTACACACCATCATATGTTGTATCGCTCATGTTTAGAAAAAACTACAATCAATATTTGAAAATTAATTATACTATTTTTTTTTATATATGTTGAACTTTATTTATATTGTTATAGTAAAAAATATAATGTAAAAAATATATATATTTTTTAATTTAATTTCAAATATAAATATTATATAGATTAATTAATTATTGAGTCTAAAAAGTTCCGAGGCCAGACGCTAACTTGAAAATTTTCAAAAAGCGAATTTGTTTTCCGACCAACTTACGACCCAAATGGTTTGAAAAGAGCTCATTATAAAATGGAAACCGAAACAGCGGTTTCGAATTCCGATTGGGCCTATCCACTTACCGATGATGAGCTCCAAGCCATTGACGCCGCTTTTTCCGCCGCCATCTCTGCTTCTCCGATCAAGAAATGCCGCCGCTTCAGTTGTCCCGACGCCGCCCTTGCTTCCTTCGATTCCCCAGCTACAACCCGACGTCGATTGCCCCAGACTCTCTTCACTTTTCGGCAACGACAAAAGAATAGTTCTTCGTTATCCTGTTCTACTTTCTCGACAAATAGATCCTATGTTGATGCGAGTTATTCTTACCGAGGTGACTGCAGTTTCCTTTTCGTAATATTTTGCTTTTCAAAGCCAACTCGTTTTGCTAGTGTTGGTGGATTGAAGTGTTTGGAGTGTTGTACCTTTTGGTTCGGAAGTGGAACCGCTGTGTGCAGCATTTCTTGTTACTTTTCTTACCATTCTCCTTTTCTATGTTAGATCGACGTTACATTTTGTTACGTTATGCCATTTGTTGAAAGCAAACGAACATTGATAATTGGTGATCAGATTTTTTTAACCCTGGAAATTGGAACGTTTTACTGTTTTATTCAGAAATAAAGTTTGGAGGCCGCATTGTGTATAGCAGAACTATAGAGGAGGTGGAAAGAGCTGCAGAGGAACTTCTAAAGTTCATGGATATAAATAAAAGAAAAGGGGATCAGTGTGTCCTTGGTCTGGATATTGAGTGGAGACCCACTTTTAAAAGAGGTAACTTCATTTGCGAAAAATATAAAGGAGAATAAAATGAAAACTGTGATTGATAAATGCTTATGGAGATAAGTGTTGCATAATGCAACAAATTTTGATTTTTTAACTTAGATCAATACATTACACATATATGGTCTATTTTTTCCCAATGTGATTTGAATGTGTTGATTCCTGTATATCGCTCTTATGTTCTGATCACACACTGTAATCATTACTTTTGGAAACACCACATTTGTTATCATATTTGTCATATGTGTGATGTCCAAAATCATGGTTCTGTTTGTTTCCTGATGTGTTTTTGAACTTCATAAATCAAAAGACGATCGTTAGCAGATAAAAGAACAGTTGATTTTAATTGAAGAGTGTTAAATTCTTCAATTTCTTTTCCAAATATTCGATTTGTCTTGGAATAACTGAGCAATTATAATTACCTCCGAAGTTTATGAATCCATTGTATTATAGTTCGATATTCAAGGGTCCTTCCTACAAGCTAAAATAGGAAAAGCAATTAGAAAATTATTTTGAATACAATTTCCAATTAAATTAAAATTAGTGGTTCTATTTCAAAGTGTAGTTAACTTCCTAAAAGAATCAAGATTGAAGTTTGAATATGATTTTGCTAATACAAGAAAATTTGTCGATCTTTGTAGGTGTTGCTCCTGGGAAGGTTGCTGTTTTGCAGATATGTGTGGATAATAATATTTGCCATGTTTTACACATAATTCATTCCGGAATACCTAAAAGTTTGCAATATCTACTTGAGGACCCTAGCACTCTAAAGGTGATGCTTTGAGGATTCTCTTGGTTTTATAAGCCAAATCTTAGACGTTCTTTACAATATTTCAACTCCATAAACTGCTTGGTACATGCATAGGTGGGTGTATGCATTGCAAATGATGCTGCTAAGGTTTTGCAAGATTATAATTTATCAATCACCTCTTTAAGAGATCTATCTGACCTAGCAAATCAAAAGCTCGGTGGAGATCCCAAAAAGTGGAGTCTGTCCGTGTTAACAGAAAATCTTATTTGTAGACAGGTACTTGACCGAGTCTTCTGGAGAATTTTCATTGCCATCTTGAAAACTTTTTATTTCTTTATACTTTGGTATTCTAAGGAGCCTAGATACACTCAATTACATGTTTCACAATACTTGAATCTTTGATTAGCATATACTTATCTAAATTTAGATATAGTGACTACAAACACAAATTTTGACATACAACTAGTATTTTTCAAAATTACTAAAAAAGTACTTCTATACGGACAATAGTTGGACTTCTGTTTAGTACAAACACTTGGGCTTTTGAGCCGAGAAAGCTTCACGCAGAAATTAGTGATATATTTGTTGTTTATACCAAAATGTAAAACTCTAGTCTATTAACTCAATCAACTCAATTCCATACATGTAGATCTATTGCAAACTGTAGTGTATATGGAAAATTTTAATTGGCTGCATGGTAATCTTCGTTGAATTTGATGGTGATCGGGGTTCCGAATCATCGGGCCATCACTGGTGAGGGAGGGTGCAGAATTTTTTTGGGTGACAAAACTAGGCTTGAACATCCTCCACCGGTGTTGGTTTTTATGTTCAACAAGCAGTGGACACTCCCAACAACTGGTTCTTCGCTATTGGCATGTCTGGATGCGACTGAGTGTGCGATGACTGATATTCTAACATGGATTGTTCGAATCTTGTAGCTTCCCAAGCCAAGCAAAATCAGACTAGGGAATTGGGAAGTTGAAGTTTTATCAAAAGAACAGTTGAACTACGCCGCCACAGATGCATATGTCTCTTGGTACCTATATAAGGTGCATCATTGTACTGATTGCCTATGGTTCTTTCTTTTGCTTTTACTTTCCATTTTCAAGATTTTCCATAAGAATATAAAAAATTTTCCAACTGCAGGTGCTGAAAAGCCTTCCAGATCCTGCTGATAACACAACGCCAACGACACCCGAATGAATGTTCGGCGAAGCATGTAACCTCCTCGAGACATGAATAGCTATCAAGATGGTACAAGACTCCTCATTGTTCAACAATATATTTAATTTGAAGCACAGATGTTGTCGAAATCAGAAGTTTGGTAGAATTGCTTAGTAGTTTCTGGTCATCCATTGTCATACTTAATTATATAACACACGTCATAGTTCATACATCAAGTGCGTGATATAAAATGACAAGGATAATGTCGTCACTTTCTATGGATCTACTTGAGCATATATGGTCTACACTCAAATAAATTCATTTGATAAAATAGTTGACCAAATTACTTAGTAACAAATTTTGATTTAATTTGCAACAGCTCTATTTAGTGCTAAACATATATAAATTATTGCTTTAATTACATATATAATATATTAATATATTTTGTTTAATATTATTTCAAAATCAATACATTTAAATAAATATATGTGAAATAATTATGAATATTATTATTTTTTAAGAATAAATTAATTAATGATATTGAAAATTGAAACATTATTGAATATAATATTAATTATTTTTTTCATGTACCACTAAGGAAAATCTGAATATGACCACTAGTAATAATAAAACTCAAATCTTTTCAGCTATGTAGCACATCCTAAACATCTAATTGAATGAATCATCATGTTACAAGCGGCTGAACAGAAAAACACGAAGAATTATCAAAACCAACAATTCTCTGTATCAAGATCAACTATCAGTTAAATGAACTTAGTTGGTCATGAATTAGAAATTAGTTGGATAGTTAAGTAGTAAGTTATGAGGAGTTAGATTCAGCTTATGATATATAACTTCGAAATAAACCGAGAAGCAACTCTTACCCAATAAGTTAGTCTCTGAGTTGCAGACTCTACTGCATCCATAATGACCATGTAGCTTTCAAGAACCTCCTGAGAGAAACTACTTCCATCTTATCGCTTAGCTAGAGGATCCCAACTGTTACTTGAGACTAATGAGAAGGGATGCATGCAGTTTTCCTGCAAATATCCTTAACTTGATCAGTATCAGAATCAAAGCTAACACGCCCGATTCTATGTTTCATGCGAACTACCACCGCTGCTGTATGACTTCTCTTGGACTGATTCAACCCATTTGGTAGAACATTGGCTCACTTGGGGATATCTTTAGAAGGAAGATGACCCGTACCAGGTTCAACTGTCTCAGGTTTACTGGAACCTTCACTAGAATCAGCCCAAGTATTTAACAAAGAATAATTGTTCCCACACAACAATGGATTATTCGCATACTGCATAACTACGTAGACAAAACAAGCGTGCCATTTAAGGCTGCGTGAAATTATGATATGGGCCTCCAAAAGTAAAAATAGGCCAGCATCCAACCACATATCAGCCCATATAAGTAATACATGTCGGCCCAAAAATAAAAATGGGCCAGGAGACAAATCTGTACCTGCCGTAAAAGGGAAGTGTACCACCCACTGGCACTTTTTTTTTTTTTTTTTTTTAAATTTTTTATTTTTTACCTCCGAGGATTTCCTTTGATTTATGTAGAGGAGGAGGAGTTTATGTCACTGTTTATTGTTTATGCAGCACATGCAGTCTTCTTGACAACTGCGAATTATGGGAACCAGATTTCAGTGGGTTTTTTGGGGATTGGTTGTGCAAATATCGACAGTGGCTGGTGGGTATTTCGAGCCATTCAACGTGAGCTATGACAGTAGGGCGTTGGTAATTGATGGCAATCGACGGATGCTAATTTCCGCCGGAATTCACTATCCAAGAGCTACTCCCGAAGTAATCGTCTCAACTAGTTATGTCATCTTTTGTAGTTGTTACCTGCGGATGACTGCCTGTCCTGGGTTTTTCTGCTGCTGACTTTTGGATTTCAGAGAAGTTTTTTGAATTCGAATTCGGAGCAATGGATTTTCTTTGTTCTAGCGCATATCTATTTGTCTCTTAAACTTTGCTGATCTTGTTCTCATCTGTCTTATGCGTATATTTTTCCATGATTATATGTAATTGATCAAGAGATGACTTTATGCATGCATTTCCATGCTTTTTTTTTTTAATAATTCAAGCATCTTAATCTGTAGCATCCATGTGGCAGACCATGGAGTAAAGAATTTTTGTGATTAGGAAGTAGTTTTGTTTTCGGTTTTTATCATGAAAAGAACTGCTTTACTCTGCTAGAAGTTAATTTTTTAAAGGTTCCTCGATTCTTGTTTGTTGCAAATTTTCTAGTCAATAATGTGAAGAAGGCGTAATTTAGAATTAACTTGTCCATTTCTCAGTGATTCTTTTGTGTGTCTTTGTATTAATGTGTCTTCATCTATGAATTCACGTGCGTAGCTTTAAAGGTAATTTTTTACTTGGGCCTGAGTTAAAACAGATCATGTCGGGTGGCTGATAGAAGGAAACATAATTTTATGCTACAGTTTTATGTTATCAATTTTATGCTACAGTTTTATATTATCAATTTTATGATTCTGAACAAAGAAAGATTTTTATTGTGCTAAATCTAAATTCTCTCTTTTCTTTTACGTTTGGTGCCATGGTCACTATTTTTGTCAAAACTTTTGGAGTAAGGTTAAATTTTGTAGCTTGAACTCAAGGCTTTAGGAATATCTGTTGGACTAGATTACTGTATGAAAGGTGCTTCTCGTTTTCACCCGAACGTTAGACCGTGTTTATGGCTATTCAGCTTCGTAAATCATTCACCACAGAGAAAGAGAGCTCTCAGTTCAAAATAGTTGAAGAAAAGATAATGACTGTTTGTAACTTGCTATGTATACTTTCGATATAATGGTTTCTCACCACCAGAAACATATACAAGATCAGAGAAATGGCTCTATACTCACTTAAAATAAGCTTCATTGTCATGGTTCCTGTTTGAGTGAATATCTTCCATGTTCTTTAATTTCTGGTCAATATTAAAGTTTTGAATGGTTATGCACTAGGCGATCAACTGTTCGTCAAATTATTTTTCTTTCGCACATGATGTTCGATTGGATGCTGATGTATTTGTTGACTTATCTTTCGAGTATTTAGGATTCCAATATTTCTTTTTTTATATATATAAGAAACAATATTTTATTAAATACTTAAAGGCTTTTAATTACAATAAACGAACTCGTTATCCACTCACGACAAAAAGCTAAACAAGACTCTGAATCTGATCATATCAACAATACACAAAAGACCAATCTCTCAATAAATCTGAGATTGAGACATGTACATGAGACTTAATCCCAGTAGATATTTGAATCTTGATCTTTTTCCACTACTCTTCACTAGTCTCTTCAATGTTGTCAAAAAGTCTTCTATTCCTCTCTAACCACACGGACCAACATATGTCATGAACCACCACTCTCCAAAAAATTTTGCCCCTCTTGCCAAGAAGATGTCCAAGATCCGTAGCGAAAAAATATTGCATTGATCTCGGCACCACCCAAACCAATCTGAATTCTTCCAAAGCTCTAGGATTCCAATAAACATTATTTTAGCGACTTGTTTCAAAAGTTGACCAGTAGGAGAATTCAAAAGGAAGGATATTTCCTACCCTTTTCAAGTCGTTTTTACTTTTTATGGCCTTATTTTTTGGGTGCAATATTTCCAAGTTTTCCTTGCAGTGGTAGTAATATTCTAAAGTGCCAGTTAGAATCTCATGTTGACTACATTTTTTTGTTTTCAACAATTCTTAATCATTGAATGGAAGGATAATTACTGAAAATATATGAACTCTTGAAGGTTTTTTCTACACTTGTTAAATATTTGGTGCATCTCTGATATTTTAAATGACGATGTTAGATGTGGCCTGATCTGATATCTAAGAGCAAGGAAGGTGGAGTGGATGTTATAGAGACTTATGTATTTTGGAATGGTCACGAGCCATTGAAGGGACAGGTACATCTAATCTTAAATCCTTTACAAAATTGTATTTTGTTCACTATTATCTAATAATTTGCTTATCTTTTTAGTATAATTTTGAAGGAAGATACGATATCGTCAAGTTCGTGAAGCAAGTGGCTTCCAGTGGACTTTATTTATTTCTTCGCATAGGCCCTTATGTTTGTGCAGAGTGGAATTTCGGGTTCGATTCTCTTTTTCTCGCTGATGCTATTGTGACTTCTCTTTATACTTCATTGATATGATAGAGCATGGATTTTTGTACTTCCAAACTTCCATAATTGAAGTTTTCATGTACGATAACTTTTCGGTTTTTCGGGACAAGTAATGTACATAATAACTAATTTTTCATGTGGTGTTGCACAGTGATCAATCAGTTTTCATGCTTGCTTGCAAATGCCTTCGTTAAAATTTTTCTGTTAGTTGATTCAACATTCGAATGATGTGTCCCTCTTTTCTAAGAAAATATGTCTATATTCTGCATCGTGTTATATTTAGGAACAAAACTAGGTCTAGTAACTTTCTTGTTATTCTGAGAATCTTTTTGAAGATTTTAAAATTAATTGTAAAGCTATTTATTAAAGCCTAATTGAATGTAAGATGTGCCAGAAAATGAATTTGCTAAAATATGGATACTCTGTTGATCATATGTTGCCCAATCGACTCATCTTGAAAAAATAAGTCGGTGTATCTCGATTAAAACAACCACTCACATATCACTTATACATGTATAGAAGGTCGTCAAAGAGTCTAGAAGAAAAATAGAACTCGATGAAAACAATAAAAAAAAATTTGTGATTTGAAGCAACATGATTTGGAAGACGGTAAGTTGCAATAAGTTTGATTTCTAATGCTCTCTTCGACTCTTCGAGAAATGCTTGTTGCCTCGAGTCTTAGTGTCGAGGGCTATGAAAATTGCTTTAGTTCTAAGCAATTTAAACATAAAATAACCAATATAAGAATTAAAGATGAAGGAAAATTTTAGTTGTTAAAGGTTAATCTAATCCCGTTAGTCACCATTTCTTCTACGGCAGAAGTCCACTGATAATACTTGTTTTCTACAATAAAAGAATTAACCAGCTTCACGAGCTAATCTATGGACCAAGTGCACGAGAAAATGACGAGTCGTTGAGATGAGGATGCTAAGGTGGATGTGCAAAGATATGAGGATGAACAAGATAAGAAATGAGAAAATTAAAGGTAAAGTTGGGGTTACGTTCATTGAAGAGAAACTTCGTGAGATGCGATTAAGATGGCAGTTGACATGTACTTAGGCGACCAACAAATTCCCTAGTTAGGCGATGCGAGACCATGACAAATACACATATTAACCGAGAAAAATTGAAACCAAAAAAGATTTGGTTAACAATGACAAAACAAGATAAAATTCATTTAAATATAGATGAGATTTAGCAGTGGATAGAGCACAAGGACGTAGAAAGATCTATATAGCCTGCCCCACTTAGTGGGATTTGATTGTTGTTATTATCTATGGCTAAATGTGCCACATCCTAAATAGTGTCACTTTTCACCTTTAAATGAAGCTGAAGAAATAATTAGGTTTTGTTGTATATAAAGGATTTTAGAGATGATATTCTTGCCTTGGCAGTACCTTTTTTTATAGCTTCCATTCATGATGCTACTGTTATTATGCCATCACCTGGATAAGTTAGATAAACTTGTGATCTGAAGGTGCTTACTTCTTTTCCCTTTTTTATTCATTAATATTATTCTTTATATATATGTACGACTTCACCATATCGATCTGAATTATGTGTATTTATATATTTGTAGGGGCTTTCCGGTCTGGCTTCGCGATATTCCTGGGATTGACTTTCGTACTGACAACATACCCTTTAAGGTACTGCAGTAGTTCGAGTTTTCTTCCTTCCTAAATAATATATTGTCGTACATGTTCGGCAAAGCTGGGTTAGGCATTTTCCCCTTTTATTATTGGCTTGGGCATGAAAAGTTAGAAGAAACTAGCAGATCAGTATGGAAGAGAATTCTGTGCAAAGTTTGACCAGTCCATTTTAAAAATAGATTCTAATAATAGTCTTTATGGTTGAAAATAATAGATTTATTGTAGCATTTTTAGGCAATAAGAAGTTTCCTACAAGAAAATGTACTAATGTTGAGTTTCTCTGGCAATCACTTTGCCAATGAACTGCCAGTCCAAGTATAGTATATAATGGCATCCATCTTCTGTCTTGTCACTTTGGTGCTGTCCGGTTATCATCCCTAGGCGATTTTTTTCAATAATTTTCTAATGCCATGGATTCAAACAATCATATCCCATTTTTAGCCTTCAATATCACCAAAAGATATTATAGAGTACTCATTCTTCTTCCTTCAACAAAGGTGAACAATCCCAAATTCTCCGAGTCAAAAATATTTATATTTGATGGATCTGCATCCAAGTTACAATTATCATTCAATTTTTTCATTTCTTTTCTAACATTGGTATTTGTGATGTTGAATACTTTTGGGTGGACGATATCGAAGAAGATTATGGAACAACTAGAAGTTTATAAAGTGACCATGTTAGTTGGTGTTCAAGTGGAGTATGAATGAAATCCATTTACCAAGAAATATATCAAGTTGAACTTAACAACAAATCAAATTTTATTTTTGACTTATTTAATGTTTTTTGTCTTCTAAACGTTAGTTTTCAATTAAATTGTTGGCTATGTTCAATTTCTATTTTGGCTGCCATCACTGTGATTCAAAGCAAGCAGCAAGTGGCAGTGTATTGCTTCCAACACCCGACACCCTTTTGTTTTATCGATATAGAAGCTTTATGGCTCTAATAGTTTACTACCATGTAGAGAGTGGAGAATTTGGGAGAAGTCATAACATTGATATTTTCTTTTGCGCATAGATGATGAAAGGTTTAATTTTTACGTAGGAGAACATAATTAAATAGGAATGCATTAAATTAATTTGTTTCTGATAGATTTGATTATCTTCCAACAAATGCCATTTCACATGAGAATGAATGCCTTGGTTGATTTAGAATTTGATGCCACAGCTTTTTATTTAGAAACTTTTTGGCTAGTGGACATTATTGTACCTATTTTTTTCTCCCCATGAATTGTATTACCACCATCTCGTTTTTTTTAAACTTTTGCTTGTATCAAATGTTACTTTTACTGGCTGCTGTTCTGTCTAATTTTGCATTTCATTTGTATGTGAATAATTGTACTGGGTAGTGAAATCAATGCTTTTGCGAACATGTTCCAGGAAGAAATGCAGAGATTTGTCAAAAGAATAGTGGATTTGATGAGAGGGGAGTCACTTTTCTCTTGGCAAGGTGGTCCAATAATTATGTTGCAGGTAAAAAAAAAAACTTTTTGTACATTCAAATATAGACAGTAAAACTTTTACATGTTTAATCATTTAAAAAAAAAATTGAAGCCTTTAACAGTGATACCTTTGTTTCTGTGAATGCAGATTGAAAACGAATATGGAAACATGGAAAGCTCTTATGGTCCTAAAGGAAAAGACTATATGACATGGGCTGCCAAAATGGCAGTGGGACTTGATGCTGGAGTTCCATGGGTTATGTGTAAGCAAGTTGATGCTCCAGAATACATTGTAATATTTTCTATTTGTGCTCAATTGTGTTTAACTGACCTTTGATTTGGTTTTCATTAGACAGAATTAAATGTGATCCACCAGATAGCAGTTGGCCTTTATAGGATGATTAACTGTAAATTTATCTCATTCTGTGATTTGGATCATTCTTTGTACTTAAATGTCTGTATTTTATTTCCTGTATCAGATTGATACCTGCAATGGATACTATTGTGATGGCTACAAGCCCAACTCCAAAAAGAAACCAACCTTTTGGACGGAGAATTGGGTTGGATGGTATAATAGCCTCTACTTATGCAATTATTCTGGAAAATAATATAATATGTTTGAATAATATATATGGCACACGGCGAAGACGATATCCAACTTTATTTAGCTCTTATTATTTTGTTAACTGTTAAAAGAGTAAAAGACAATTCAAAATGATCGAAGTTGGACACGATTAATTTAACAATGGCTGAAATAGGTCTATTACCAATCAAATATCTTTAAGAAATTTCTTTTCATTGTGTTTTATTGAATGTCGATGTATAATATATGTTACCTTTGTTCCAATAGTTTTTGTTAATCCCTGGAATTTTTATACAATAATTTTGAAATACAGTAAGAAAAAATACAGGTTATAACTAATTTATTTCCACAAAATAGGAGTGAAATTCCAACTGTCTTCTGCTTCCAAAAAGCTGTAGAATAGTGTTGATTTTTTTAATAATAAAAATGGTGAGAAAATGTAGAGCAGGAGCAGGAACAACTATTGACTTTTTATTATTTTCAACTCTAGAAATAATTAGGGTACAATGCACATACTAACCTTTCTTAATTAGGGAAATAAATTTTTTCATGAAATTAAAAAATTCACAAAATATCTATATTTCTTATTTGACTACAATATTTCTTATTTCTCTATACTCCCTTCAAGATGGTGCATGAACATCTATCACACCCAACTTGCAAGTGAAGCCATCCAATCTTGGTATGAGAACACCTTTTGTGAGCACATCAACAACTTGTTGTCCAAAAGTGACAAATGGCATATAGATGACTCCATTCCCTAACTTTTCTTTGATAAAATGTCTGTCAACGTCAATATATTTCATACAATCGCATTGAACAAGATTATTTGCAATACTGCAACAATTTCATTGGAGTTTCCAGTTATAATTTCGACTCTTCAAGTACCAACTTCAGCCACAATATCTTACAAACTCCATTAGCCATGACCTCAATTCAACTTTGGCACTATTTCTAGTCACAACATTTTGCTTCTTGCTTCTCCAAGCTACTAGGTTGCCCCAAAAGAAACGTACAGTATCTGAAGTCAGATCCCGCCAAATCTGTATTTGATCCCGCCGAGTCAGGTTGCATCTGTAATAACAGTCATTCTTTATCGAAAGATCTAAGGATGATGCATGATTCCAATGTTTTGTCTTTGGCTTTGGTACTCTAGTTCACGTGATTTTGTATGTCTGCTTTAGTACTTATCTATTTGTTTACTTTTCAAATAAAAGATCATTGTCAATATCCACGTGTTTTATAAACATGGGATAAGTTCAAGTGTTAGGAGAACTATTTTATCTTTAGCCGTGGAGTTTGGAAGGAATCTTGTATTTATAAGGCACTTATTTGGAAAATACCATTTTTACTGCAAGACCGAGATATTTTCTTTACAAGACTCAAATTCGCAATAAACCACCCCATAAGAGTTTGTGTTCTCTTCTAATAAAGCACCAAACCTTGAAAAGTGTAATAAACCTGAATACAGGAGTCTCTCTGTTTGTGGAATTACTAATACAAAAGGTTCATCCTCAAATCATTAGCTTGAACATTATTTGTGTTGAAAGCTATTAATTTCTGTTCTCAAGGTATACAAGTTGGGGTGATCGACTCCCTCATCGCCCTGTTGAAGATGTTGCATTTGCTGTTGCTCGGTTTTTCCAACGTGGGGGAAGCTTTCAAAACTATTATATGGTATGTTAGATGCCGACTGTGTCTAGAAGCCATTGTTTGGTTCCATATACCCACATGTATCCATATATAAGCGGCAACAGCCATTAAGCTTGGTTGTTAAATTAGTTGAAACTCATACAGTTGAACTTTCTATGGTTGTCATCTTGTTGAATAGCTCATTTGAAGTTTGTTGTTTCCCCATCCTTGCGCTTCCTTTTCTCATCAATCATTATAATTTATATCTGGCTAGATTATTTTCAATTCACAGTATAAGCAGATGACAGCAAGAAACAATTTTCCTGTTTTGTGGCTGCAGTACTTTGGTGGAACAAATTTTGGCCGAACTGCAGGAGGCCCAAATTATATCACTAGTTATGATTATGATGCACCACTTGATGAATACGGTAAGTTTTACATTTCCAAACTTTAAACTTTTGATAGTTATCCTCATCCCACCAAGAATTAGTTTCCAAGAGGTTTATATGCATGTCTTTTTCTTTTGTTTTCTTTTTTTTGGTGTTAAAAGCTTAAAGTATGTTACTTGTTCAGGCCTTCTCAGCCAGCCTAAATGGGGACATCTAAAAGATCTGCATGCTGCACTAAAGCTTTGCGAGCCTGCTCTTGTTGCTGTTCACTCACCTCAGTATATCAAGTTGGGACCAAAGCAAGAGGTCCGTACGATGTTTAAAATTGTATCAATTTCTAATACCCACAATCATTTAGCTTTCAAATCACTCCAAACTATCACTTAATTTGCTTGAAATTTTTACTTTTAGTTACAAAGTACTTAAGGTTCCATTTTATGTCATTTGTCGTTTTGTCATACCCTCTAAGGTCATTCTAAAAACTTCTAGTAAATGGCTGCCATTCAGTGGTACATTTTTGGGGTTCTATTTTATCACTCAAATTAAAATGCAATTAAAAAATGTCAAGTTTTCATCTTGACGCGGTCTGCCTATTTCTGCTGCTTCTCAACATGCCATCATCTGTTAATAATTCCCGGAAACACATTTCCGCATAACATCCATTTTCGGTTACGGCCACCATAGTCAAAACAATAATTTAGTTGTCTAATAAGTTAAAAAACACATTCAAGGATACATCAACTGTATGAAATTTAAATTGTACGCCAACCTAAAATATATGTGGTAACTATATAATAGGTACAAAGTTGCATGGACAATTTTTTTTTTCCCTAAAACATCCAATAATGACATCGCCACTATCTTCAGCTATCCTCTTACATCCTCTGATTACGGTGTACTCTCTGTTTCCAATTATTGAAGTGTATAATTGGAGGAATCCTGAGCATAATGCATTCATAGTGTGTTGTTTACATAGACTAATATAGGTTTCTATGACACTATTTTCAGGCTCACATTTATCGTGATAATGGCCAGAGACATGGGAAACAATCAACCTTATATGGCCCCAAGTGCGCTGCATTTCTCTCAAACATTGACGAGCGTTCTTCAGTAACAGTGAAATTCTTGAATGAAAATTATACTTTACCTCCATGGTCAGTGAGCATATTGCCAGACTGCAGTAATATTGCTTTTAATACTGCTAAGGTATATCAGCAATTCAGCATTATCATATGATGTAAAATTTCAACTTCTTTTAAATATGAGATGCATTTCTTAGCTGCCTCACATTTTGGGTGATGGTTTCATTTAGTTCTTGATATCGCCATTTCAGGTGAGGGGTGGTGGGGGATCTGTTATCTGATGCTTGTGAACTGCTTGAAAAAATATATGTAGCTTGGTAATCTTTTTGTTAGTGGTTGGGAGGATGGTTTTAGTTTATACTAAGTGGTTATTTCAAGTGGTAAGGAAATATAACAATGATCATACAAGAATGATTACTATTTTAGTTAGAAAAATTATAACATCTTATTAATGTTACTAGAAACTTCAAAGGAAGATTTGAAATCAGACGACTTCAAATCCATCAAACTTATTTGGGTACTGTTATAGAAAGTCTTGTCTGTAAAAGATTATTGCTAAAATATTGTCTTTAAGATCGAAAAGAGTAATACCCATCACAATAACAAAAACTCGAAGTGCTTTTATCGATGACAGACAAATCTAGATCGTTGTCTCATATTTAATTAGTTGATGGAGGAGTTGAGAAAAAAAAAGTGAGTTTTTAAAGTCGACTTAAGAAAACTTATGACAATGTGGATTTGAGTTTTTTGGAGTGTGTTTCGACTGCGTCATTCTCTATGCTTATTAATAGAAGGCCTAGGGGTGAATTTAAGGGTGAGAAAGGTCTTAAGCAATGTAATCTGCTTTCCCCATTCCTGTTTAAGTTGGTAGTAGATGTGTTGGGCAGATTGATCGATACATCTAAGTCAATGAAGGTTATCCCGGGTCTGCAAGTAGGAAGAGACGTGTGAGGGAAACTTTTCTCATTATATATTTGGGGATTCATGTAGGCAGAAATCCGTTGAAATTCTCGTTTTGAGAATGTGTTCTGTGAGAATATGTTCCGTCTAAGATGTTGAAGAAACTAGCGAATTGGAAGAAAGCATTTATGTTTAGAAGGGGCATATTGACCTTGATCTCAGCATTGCTGAATGCTTTCCAATGTACTTCATGTCTGTTTTTAGGATTCCATGGGGTATAGCGGAGATTATGGAGAAGATTATGAGGGATTTTTATGGGATGGATCCTATGGAGATCTACACTGTCACTTGGTTGCGCGGGAACAGGTTTGTAAACCAAAAGAAGTAAGGGGTGTGGGTATTGGGAACATTTGTCTGAGGAAGGGTGGTGGAGATTTTCTTCTGAGACATAGCCGTTATGGAAGAAGGCTATAGTGAGCAAATACGTACAAGATTAACATGATAATGGTTGGGATGCGGACCTAGCAAGAAACATTAGGTTTTTGGAGGGGATGGTGGGGGGGGGGGGGGGGGGGAAGGGGGGGGTTCTTCTTTCAAGGATCTTTACACGTTATTTCGGATATTTTCTGGTCATAACATGCCTATTTCTCATTTTATTCAGTCGAACACTTCTTCCTTCTTATTTTATTTCTTGGGATTTGCATTTTCAGCGGGATTTGAGGGATGAGGAATTGAATGCTATTTGGTTTAACATGCCTATTTCTGATTTTATTCTATTTGGTTTATCTGTTGATGAATGCATTCATTTTAAAGTAATAATATTAGATGAATATAGTTATCTCAGGTGTAAGACACTCGAAGGCACACTAGTGCCTTGGAGTTTGTCTCAAGGCGAGATGCACTAGAATTTAGAATTTTAGAATCTATTTATTCATAGAAAATTGTGTTGCATATCACCAAATTAAATATTTTCTTAATAATTGAAACCACAACCAAACAAATATAAATTAGTTTGTGTGTAAATATGAATGACTATTGCATGGAATTGCAATTCAAATGGGATTTACATCCCTAAGTTTAAAGCACACAAAATTGAACACTGGCCGAGCCTCGCTGGAGCCATGTTCTTTTACGACTTTTTAAAAGCTGTTGTCAGGCTAAAAACTTGTATTTTCAGTTACTCATTGGAATACTGTGCTTTTAATTGTTTACATTTGAACAGGTTGGGGCACAAACTTCAATCAAGACATTTGGCTTTGATGTTAATCCTGACTTAGTTGACATTGCGCCTTTGACATTGATGACACCATTTCACATTGCCTACATCTCAGAAACCTGGAGTTCTGTTAATGAGCCAATTGGTGTCTGGGGTGACAGAAATTTTACATACCCAGGCATTCTGGAGCATTTGAATGTAACGAAAGACCAAACCGATTATCTATGGTATACAACCAGGTGCATACTGAAGAGTAGGACCATATATAGGGCTGTAGAAGTTTGGCTTTCGCTAAGACTTGTTTAATTCATGAAACTCTTGTTCATTTCAAGGAAAAAACAAACTTGCACTTTTTTTTGTAAAAGTAAAAAAAAAAAAAAAACATCCCATGGTCGTGGCAGGGGGTTTGGCTTGATTCATACTAGTTCATATATCAAAAACAAAAGAGGAGAGAGACTAAGTTAAATGTTATTTTGTAAAGTAGACAAGGTGTGCTAATCAGCTTGATTTCAGCTCAGAAAAAGCTTGATTGAGCTACACTAGAACTATAAATGTGCAACTTTTTTCGGGTTACACAAACTGTATTACTACGTCCTAGAGTGTTTTTCGTATATGCATTCCCATCTTATTCTTTTAATGGTTAGTTTATACTGACGTCAATTGTGTTAATGCCATGTAGAATTTATATTTCTGATGAAGAAATCTCATTTTGGGAAGAGAATCAAGTAACTCCAAGGCTTACTATTGACAGCATGCGGGATTTTGTGTATATATTTATCAACCGAAAATTTACAGGTGCTCTCTCTCTTTCTCTCTCTCTATGCGGGAGTTAAATGAGTGTAGGTTGTGCTTGTGACATGTGCATATTCATTAACTGCATCAATGTTCTGATGCGATTATCGGGAAATTAATTATGCAGTTGCCGACTGCTCTATTGGAATTTTTTGGCGAATTTGGTTGTTTATGAAAATGAGAACATAACACTGGAAGCTGAAGAATGCATAGCGGCTTTTGATTCTTTTCCATTTGTGTATGATCACAATAACATATCGTTTAATGCTGAAATTTGATTCTTGAAAACATTATAAGCATGTAATGAAACAACATTACCACATTTGTGTTTTGAATTCGAATGCCAGTTATTTCTTTCAATGCCATGCCACAAAGATATGGGACCCGAACCTAATCCATCTTCTTAATCATTATTAGGATCATTTAATTAATTTGGGTCTAAATTTTTTTTTTAAAACACAAATGCGAAAACGTAATGTACTTGATCTGATATACATGTCAATATAAAAGTACAAGTCTTGTACAACATTTATTTATCTTAAACTAAAGTTCAGTCACTATATCAAGTACTGAAAATCAATCTACTCTAAGTCCGGATCTCCACGCTAATCTTGAATCTCTCATTCTCTTCGTGACCCTGATCATGTCCCACCTGTTGTTATGCACACATACAAACAAGACAACAGCCGGATAACTTCGGTGAGAAATACAATCCCAGTATAAACAATGTAAACATGCAGTCATATAAAACATATATAAAAGCATGAAACAGATATCAATAACATGTATCAAATCTGAAAGACATGAATCGATATAACACTGTAACTCGAACTCTAGACTCATCATCTCAGACTCGACTCATTTCTAATCTAGGGATCCCGATCTGAATAAGAACGCAACGTTCTCCAATCTATTTTACCCCAGCTAGATGGTGGTACGTTCTTAGTCCCAGACTTTGGCTGTCTATATCGAAGATCTGCAATAGGAGTCGGTCTTCTCCTTAGTATATCGATATATATCCAAAAGTCCAGTGACTTGGCGGCTCTGCCATGGCGATTCTGCCAAAGACTAGGCGGATCTGCCCAACTCTAACTCATGCTTTGCCATAGATCAATAGACTAAGCATAACAATATCAAGAATTGCAAATATCAATGCAATAATCATTCAGTATGTGATTTTGGGAAACTTCAGTTAATCTAACTCGAGTTGTGCAATCCCGAATCAACATTGATTTATACCTTTCTCTCTGTCAATCTGACTCTGTCAAAGTCTCGGATTCAATGTCTGTCAATACTCAATCTGGCAATGACAATATCGAGGGTATCGTATCAATATACAACTCAGATCAATACTGGATATAATCAGAACTGAATCAAATTCTGTTTCAACCGCATAACTGTACAATCTCAATATACCCAGCAATACAAATCAATCAGATATCCATTCCCACAACTCATAATCAATACGATACAAATCTGATATCACATCTCAGTCAAATCAACTCTGAAATTCATAACAATTCTACACGGTATCCGTTCTTCAATCCGGTTTCGATTATACGATGTCTAACATATCAGAAACACCATATATGAATCATATCCGATTCTGGCAGTATCACAATTTCAAACGGTATCAAAACATAAGAAAACTTACGTCCAGTTGAAGCTCTCATCTATAGGAACACGGTACTGAAGTCGGATTACAAATCAGACGGACGGATTGAAATATAAAGGTGTAAGGATTTCTGAAGCTTTTCCTCGTTCCTTTTTCTTTCTTTCTTTCTGAATTTGAAGGAATGATACATATATATATATCAGTTGCATGTTAATGATACGTGTCATCCTTTTTCACAATTTTCAGGCGGCGCTCGGGCGGTCGAGAATTACCGCCCGGGCGCGGAATGTTCTGTCCGCACAATTAATCATTGGCGCTCGGACGGTCAAAAACTACCGCCCGGGCGCCACATCTTCTGTCCGAAGCATATTTTGTTGAACATTGGCGCTCGGGCGGTCACTTTCTACCGCTCGGGCGCCAATAGTTCTGTCCAAAACTTGTACAATTCATATGTTTTGCCTAATCTGGTCTCGGAATGGCCCGGCTATAATCACATCAGTTCAAAATCAATAATCTCAGATTAATAGAATCAAAATCTCGGGCATTACAAAAGATGTGTTGCATATCACTAAAATGGCCTGAAATACTCTACTGATAGTGCCCTACTTAATATGCCTCTGTAGTTTTTGACAGATGGTGGAAAAATCTAAGCCTTTATCTTGGGCTTGATGTTTGCATTTAGGAACCTTTTTAAGGCTCAAGACAAATAAGAGGATGAACAAATAGGCTTGTCATTCAGGTTAAATTATGAGTTCAAATTATCTTTAGTTATTTATAACCTGAAAAAGTAGTGCTGTGTTCTTATTATTACAACCTTAAAAGGAATGGCTTCTTGTGCATCTAGGATGATATTCTTTTATTCATTGTTAAAATATACATATCGATGAAAGTAAGTACTGTTAGGTCATTTCATCTTTCTTGAAAAAACTGCAGTTGCTGTTGTGTCGATTTGAAAATACGTTATAAATTTATATCTCGAATATTTTTTCCCTGTTTTCGGTGGCTCTGTTTAAATTCAACATTTAACATCATTTCCTTCTTGCCATTTATTGGTTTTTTTTCCTAAATCAAAGCTAGTGCAAAAGGTAAATGGAAAAAGGTTGATCATCCTGTTGACCTTGTTCAAGGATACAATGATATAACATTGTTATCTCTAACCGTGGGGTTGCAGGTAATTTTTTGATAGCCCACCTTTTCTGAGGTTAATTGTGATTTTATGTAACAGTTTAAGCTTTAATGTTAACTTGATGGAACGAAAATGGTTATCGTGTACCATCTACTAACTGCATATATCGCTAAAAATTGATGATAGAAATACTCCTGGAAAATAATTTATACCCAATCATAATACCACAAATGTTTATTCAAGTTTTATCTCTTTAATACTGACTAATAGTTGTCAAATTGTATGAATGGTTCTATCAGATGCTTGATGATCATTTTCTTAATGAAAGATCCAATTTTAAATCAAACGACACTCATCTTCTTGCTTCAGAATTATGGCGCCTTTCTTGAGAAGGACGGAGCAGGGTTTAGGGGCCAAATAAAGCTTACAGGGTGTAAAAATGGAGATCTTAATCTTACAGAATCAATGTGGATCTATCAGGTACTACATTTTACTCCTTGATTTATGCTGCATGCAGCATTCGTGTAATTAAAAGCACAAAAAATTGTGCTTATCTGCTCAAAATTCAGCAAAGTCAAAATGACAGGGATAGATTTTAACTCCTGCAAAACTTAAGATTCTATTTGTCTTAGACAACGTCTTGGTTCTATATTATGCCTTTTCAAGGTTTAGGAGTGTAGGGATGAGCATGAGATGAGGCTCATATTGGGTTAGCCTACGGCAGGAGTTGACTGATCTTCTTTAAGTTCGTATTTTGAGGGATTATTTCAATGAAATCAAGTTCACACAAACTTCACTAAAAATTATAGGGGACCAGTTTTAAGAAACCACAGCATACTACTTCTCCTTATCTTTTTATGTCATCATCAATTTGTTTGAATCATCTGATGCGTCTCATCTTGTCCTGAGAAGTTCGTTTCTTTGTTAGCAAACAAGATTAACTTTCTTAAAGCCGGTGATCTCCAGCATAATTTGAACGAATTCATCATCATTAGACCAATATGAAGATGAAAAAATTAGTTTCGTCAGGAGTAGTTTCAAGGTTCCAAAGAGAGATCAATATGAAGATGAAAGAATCGTGCAAACGAAGGATTGTGTGCAATACTGATAGTACTGTACATCAAAAGAAGATTTATGGCCATTTAGAAGATTTTGATAAAAAGTTTTATCCTCAGATTCATACATCAACTTTCATATCTATGTACAAAGACATCACTCAACTAACCTAATATGTTCATTTTTTATACGTGAGTGATTGGGTCTTCAATTGATATACGTGAGAGATTGGATCTTCAATTGATTGAACTCTGAAGAAATTTTTTAAATCTGAATTATGAAGTGAAGGGTTTTGGTATTGTAAGATCGTCTCTCTTCTTTATTGACGCTCATTTCTAGGTTCTAATGATGATCCAATATATTCTTTCTAGCCGTTTAGATTAAGATTTAAAAAAAAATCATTGGGAAAGCTGTCTTGTTTTTTTTCCAAATGTTTGCTTGTGATCTCAGCTGATTGACAGCTCTAGTGGCCAAGACTTTTGTCCCAGAAGGAAGGCTTATTTTCTATGAGCTCTGTTCTGCTCTTGGCTGAGACACATTCAACTTCCTTTAATTAAGATGCAGCCTTGAGTTCTCTCTGTCAATTATCTCTATAAAAGGATTCCTATGTGCTGGTCTTAAAGGTTTAAAGCATAATTGCGTAACTTACACATTTAATTAAACATGTTGATAATAAAATAAATTAGTTTGTTATTGTCAAAACAAATATATTACCGTTTCATTGACAAACAATTATTAAAGTAGGAAAAAGGATTCAGACTCCAGCAAGCTCCAAGAATAATTACATTATATGTTTATGATTTGTTTGTCATAGGTGCAAAACCCTTAACCCTTTCTGGAAAGAATGTAGCTTGTATTTGAGATGTTAGACTACGAGGAGATGAAGTTTTCTTGGATATGGAGGCCTGTCTATGTTCTGCTAGGATTTTCATTTCATGGAAGAAATATGCTTGAGAGATTTAGTTTCTGAAAAGGCATATTCTGAAGTTTACAGAAGCTTGGCTGGTAGTTTATATATAACTGCACTAGACCATAGTGACTTGAAGGAATCAACTGACTTGTATTTTGTTTAACCCACAATAAAGTGGAAATAGTGATTGGGTTAGATCAGTTGTTGACATGAAAAATACCTCTGATTTATGTCTTTCCTTCAACTGTAGATTTGTTTCACAAAATTGTGAGAAGTAAAATGTCCAGCTATCGGTAAAAACAGTGATGCTAGAAATCTGCCTTAGGAAGTTACTTGTTGATTTGGGACAAAAACAATCTAAGCTCGCTTCAAAAAATCGTCGTTATAAGCCAGCTGTTTCTCTAGCAAGAGATGCTGAAAATAATGGTGATGTTGTTAGCATGATTTATTTCAATTTAGGAATAGATTGCTGATATTTTTCACTGAAGAATTGCCAAGAGGCAATTTTTGAGTTTTCAGTTTTACTGGAGTTTCAAGAAAAATACAGCTGGGATTGTGGAGATTGGAGTTTTTTGCTCAAAATTCAAGGGAGTCAAGCATTGGTTCTAGTTTTCAGCTCCTACCAAATTGAACATATGTTGGTCAAAATGCCTCTTAATCTTTGTGACTTCTTTTCAAAATGTTGGGCTGCAAGGATTCAGTTATTTCTAGAACATTATAGATCTTATTTGAAACTTGTATTTTGTGGGTTTGTTTCACTGAATCAAATTCGTTCAACTTCATTAGAAAATCGTCTTTTCTTTAACAGAATTCAATGATAGGATGATCTCTTTTGGCCATGTATCCTGACGAGGAATAGTGGACATGAATAAAATTTTAGGAGTCACAATAAGGGTCTCATGGGGGATGGACAGTTTGAGAAACTGAACCTTAAATCCAACAAATGCAACTCATCACTGACACAAACTAATGGTAGAATTTAAGATGAATTATGCACTACGGTGTTGTAGGTAACGTGCGCCTTATATTAGGACCTTTGTCGTTGCAGTTTGTAAGAGGATGTTCTTATTATACCTTTCATAATCCAAACAAAAGCAGAAAAAAAAATAAACTTACTAGCATGCTTCAATCTAACTGCAGGTAGGGCTTAAGGGCGAGTTTTTGAAAATCTACGCAAGTGATAAAAATGAAAGCGTGGAATGGACTGAATTACCTCATGATGTAACTCCAACCAGATTTTCTTGGTACAAGGTACCAATGCAAGAGCAAACTTTTTCATTTCTTACATTTTCAAGTGATTTTTTGAAAAACAAATTTTAAATTAGCGGCACACCAAATTATACTATCTGAAAATTCTGAATCTATGCCTCGAAGAACTTTTTAACTTGTAAGCTCAGGTAAATTTGTGGTTGATACTATTTGAATGAAAAACAAGGATCTCGACGTTACAGAATCTCAGCTTCCTGTTATCTCAACTAATTGACTGAAATGTCATTGGGCATAGAAATTAATATTGTTCATGCATTCTTGGGTCTGGTAGGTGAAGAATCAGACCCTATCAACTCGAAATTTGAAGTGAAACATCTCTTTCGAGAGACTGTTGTGTGGGCATTCGACTCTTTACTCAACGAAATTCCATCTTTGAAACACCCCTCTCTCCTCCTCTCGTCTATCAATCAGAAGATGAAAATACGGATCTCAATATTTGGACATAAACTTATAATCTAATCATGTGCCATTTGAGATTTAATCAGGTGTCTGGTTGAGCTGTCATTAATTTCTTTATTTATCATTTAACCTTTTTAAAAAGCATTTTTGGGTGCCAATATCAACTATTACAACTAACAGCCACTCACCAAGTATAGAGAATCTGAAGATGATGGTGGTTCTCTCTCTATCTTCCGTATTGATGTTGGATCAGATGATGTATCAAATTCAGCCCTTTAATTGTTGAACAATAAAGCATATTGAGAAGATAATTGACGAATTCGAATTGTCTACCCCTTTCATGTCAAGCAAAACAATCTCTTTCTGTTCTCGTCGAATGGAGACATTTTTTTTAATCTCAGAATGATAGTATCTCGGAATTTTGATAATTGTCCATAGTGGTTTCCTTTGAAAAAATTTCTTCTCCTTGGGGTATATACTTTGACCTATCCTACAAACATCTATTTTTAAGATTCTTGTCACTCATTTTTTTTGTCTGTTTATTTTTCATCATCCAGACGCATTTTGATACCCCTTCTGGGGTAGATCCTGTTGCTCTTGATTTGAGTAGCATGGGAAAGGGTCAAGTGTGGGTCAATGGTCACCACATAGGAAGATATTGGACTTTAAATGCCCCCAAGGATGGATGCCAAACTTGTGATTATCGAGGAACCTATGATTCCGATAAGTGTGTAACAAACTGTGGGGATCCTACTCAATCTTGGTATTCTTCAAGACAAACTTATTCATTAACTGATTCTTTGTTCCCAAGTTTTATCCAATAACTTGAAATGGACATTAATTCAATTTTGGGGGATCTCAAATCCTCATACATGTACAGGTACCATATACCAAGATCATGGCTGCGGGCATCAGACAATTTACTTGTCGTCTTTGAGGAGACAGAAAAGAACCCATTTAAGCTTTCTATCAAATCACATTTCACAGAAACCATTTGTGCTAAAATATCGGAGGATCATTATCCTCCTCTAAAGGTGTGGTCACATCCAAAGATCAGTAATGGAACAATTTCACTTCATTCTGCGGTACCTGAAATGCACTTAAAATGTGATTCTGGGAGAAAAATCTCCTCTATCGAGTTTGCAAGTTATGGAACACCACAAGGCAGCTGCCAGAAATTTTCAAGAGGTGACTGTCATGCACCAAATTCATTCTCGGTTGTGTCTCAGGTAAGTATTACTCTTCGATAAACTAAAGTTTGTAGTTACAGGACCGTTACCCAACTGAACAACTTGCTGAATGTCACTCGACACTTGGTGGGATTGTGGGAAGAATTTTCTTCATATCTTGGTGGAATAACCAATGTGACTGATAAAAATATTAACCATAGAAGTAAGGCATCATTTGGTTTTTTTATGAGTGAGAAATTTTCTCCAAATCAAATTATTCTCGATGCATCTCGAATTTATGTTACATAATTTTCAAAACTAATTTTTCTCCATTTTCTCTTTTTTGCCATCTGTTCATGTGCTAAATGGATAATTGTGAACATAAACAAATTTTGAAGACTTATCTTTCAAACAGCATCTCAATTTTCTCTTTAAAAAAAATTAATTGGAAGGGAAACAGGCACGTAGTTTTATTCTAAGAATGTACCTTCCTAAAGTTTGATATTAGTCTTTCCTATGGGAAAAAAAAAATACGGACTCCTTGAAGACACGTGATTTTCAGAGTCAGCTTATTTGTTTACCTTCTAAACAAGATTGTTACCTCTCATGGTCAAGTCTACAGCTGCCCTTCATGCTTTAAGCCATTCTTTTCCTTATTCTTTCCAGGCTTGTTTGGGAGAACAGAGTTGTTCCATTGGCGTATCAAATGCGGTATTTGGAGGAGACCCATGTCGTGGTGTTGTCAAAACTTTATCTGTGGAAATGAAATGCTCTCTTACATCCCCCATTGGTTCTGCACTAATTAAATGATAACCTCGAGTCCAAACCTTGTAAAGGTAAATAAGTTGTCATGCTGCAGGCAGTGCATGAGTTGGCCAAACCTTGTAAAGGTAAATAAGTTGCTAGATTACCTTCATATTTATCAAGCCGTGCTGTTCGCACAAAATAATATCTATGATAATGGATCCATTTGATATGTATGTGTGTGCTCCCGCGCATACGCAAGGTGTAACAGATCTGCAGTCATTCTATTTTTAGCTTCTAACTCAAACTTAAACTTGAATGAAATGACCAAAGAGAACATTCCAAAAATTGCTGCAGTCCCCACTATTTTTCTCTTTCCCAGCCGTTCGCTCACACCCAATTAAAAAGATTCCTAGAACATTAAATTTTTCGTCTTTTTTTTTTTTGGATTCTGATTAATTTATTCTCATACATCTATTAAAATAAATCATAATTAATATTCAAAAGATAACTTTCTAACAACTCAGAAGTTGTGAAAAGAGTATTTTACCAGAAACTCGAATGAATGTCAAAAATAAAATAAACAATTCAAATTAGATAGCATGATTAGTTGGTGTAAACTTAAGTTTGTGTGTGTGTGTTGTGTGTGTGTGAGATTGAGACATCTTTAAAAAATATCACTTGCTAGAAAATCATTATTATTTGAGTATATGAATAAAATAGCTAGACTGTTTTTAGTAACATTTTGTCGTTTTTGCATGGAACAATAAAAGGTTAAAAGATGAGTTGATGGTAAATTTTGTCTTCCAATTACCATAAAGTAGGTGAAATTACGTTTACAAATTGGATTAATCGCAATTCGCAAGTGACTGCATCTTATGCGTCCATTTTGGCAACATATTATTTATCAAATTACAGTCATTAGAATTGAAAAATAGATGAAGTTTGCACGTTTCTTGTTAACCATGTTATAGAAACATTTGGCCCTTGTGTCCTCAGATTTTGTTGGAACACATGATTTAGTGAGCGTCCACAAACGTTGCTTGAGACACAATGGGCAAAGACCTCTCCCGTCTAATAATTCACATTCATCATTATAGTATTGCATGCAAATGAGTAGACTGAAGTTTATATTGAAGGCATGGAAAATTGATGTAGATTCTTCCCAAACAGGAAGGAATTTAATGTACGTTTGTTACACAGGTGATCTAAAAAGTTACAGTAACCTAACTTGGAAAACTTTTATAGTACTCTTCAAGAAAAAGAACGAAAATCTTTGTTGATCCAAACACTACAAACTTGAAGCAACTAAACAAAACTGCGGGTATGCATTCAGATACCAAGATGTCATACTAGCCGCTTGATCAATTTTGAGGCATCTATGATACTTTGGCTCCATTCCTGTTTCTCCAGCTCTAGTAATCTTGCCAGTACTCCAAAAGCATCGGAAAGTTTATCTTCTTCAACCGGAGTACTGCTCTTAAGGGCAAAAATGACTTCATTGACGTCTTCCTCAAGCTGTAGAGTATAGAGATTGCTAAATACCTGTAAAACACTCATACAAACAAAACAAAGTTAGAAGCACAAAAATATAATGCAGCCTGAAACGCCCAGTGCTAGGGAATTACATCCTATAACCTTTTTAATAAACCAAGACTTTAAGCATGAGCATGAGAATATATCAGTCATCGGTACGTATATGTAACACTCGATACATCAAGAGAACTAGCACACACCATATTGAAACAAATATTAAGAATAAGAGGAACAGTTTCTTACGAGGACCCTATACATTATTTTATGTCTGGGCAGAATATTGGTAGAAGTAATTATAGGATCATCTTTTTCATTCACCTTTTTCAATCTTGAATATACTGGAACCTTAACAGCAGAGGACCTAGAAACCAAATTAACTATGAATAAGCCCTGCTCAGAAAGTGAATTTTTGGCAGTCAAAAGAAACGATTCCTCAACAAAATCTGCAGCAGGACAGGTTAAACCAGAGCTGCAAATGCAAGAGAGCAAGGACTGAGTTATAAGAAACTAAACTTGAGTAGCGTTAAAATAAACAGTATATCATTTGCATCACCTCGAATCATAAGAGTCCACATCGACAATAAGTATGTCAATTCTGCAAGACTCTTTTCCTTCTTCATTCACTAACTTCTGGTTGAGAGCATCGTTTTCGTCATTATTACATGTTGCCTCAGAATTTTCTATATCCCTGACGAACTTTATCCCATCGGCAATATGTACCTGGAAGAAAAATAAGGAAGCAAAAATAAAAGCAGCAGGCAATTAAACTAAAAATACAAACATCATTCAATGAAGGGATAAATTAGTATCTCAGAATGGAAAGAATTATAATGTTTGGACCGTAAGACACACCAAATCTAAACTGCAAAATTATCATGCATAAACCTCTCCATTTTCAATACCCTAAGCATTAAAATACAAAAATTATAATATCTTTTAAGCTGTTCAAAATAAAGTTGTACAATTTTATTTTGTATTATACGGATATTTTGCATCAGATTTCAATAAAGCAAATTATCAAATTAAATATTTTAAAGTTTACCACCATAAAACCAAGATACATTTTCAGGATAAACAGCACTTATGAGTTGAAAGTTTGAGCCGCATATCAAATAAAAATCAAAGAGCAATTATCAATGTGAACAGAAGCATGAACAATAAGGCTTCTTATTTTGACCATGAAATGCAAAAACAAGATCTTGTGATATGATAACATTTACTCATCTCAGAAAACTTGTAATATAGAAATTTTCTCCAGTTGTTGACAGGCTAATTAGAAATTATAAGGATGGAGCGATGCAAAAAGATTTGGGATGAACATTTAAGATGGTTAAACACGTCTAAAACCAGCCATTACGGACAGTATTGAGCAAGTGGAACAAAATACAACGCATACATAAAAAATTAAAAGAAAAAATTACAAAAATACTTAAAGTCAGTTTGAGGTTGTTGGAATTTGACCGCTGATATGGACGAGGATTGACTATTGAGGATGATATGGAAGAGGAATCTAATGCAACTTATCACACCAAGCAAATTATTATTTTGTATGCACATTTCAATCCATACTAAGTTGGAACTTGAGACAACTAATCTGAAAATACTTGAGCATCACCTTCAAATGTTGATCTTCTCTAAAACTAAAATAGTGTCCAGCAACATCTAATACCACAGGATCTAATTCGACAGCCTGTAAAGTTAAGAATACTAACATGAGAAAAGGATAAAAGAATAAAATTTAAAGCGATAAAATCAGAACCCAGTTACACCTCAATCTCAAGAAATGGCAGGTTCTTCCGGAAAAACATCGGTAGTAATCCTGCTCCAAGACCAATGATGACTGTCTTGACCTGGGAAAGTTGAAAAAGGCACCATCAGTTAAAAGAACCTTTTTGGAACAGAGGACCAACCACAAGGATTGATGTCATCTCCGAGGAACACATCACAAAAAAGAAAGAAGGGGAAAAAAGAAAGAAAGAAAAAGAACAAAAAACAAGTTTCAGGCGAAACCCCTTTGAGGGACATATCGAATTTTTGTGGTAAAAATAGGATGCACAAGATCTTTGCATGTTAGCAATGCCACCCCATGCCCATTGCCCCGTATCATCCAGCTTATCATAAAAATAAAGGACAATAAATTATTTGGTGATAAATAGATAACAACGAAATTATGATATTCTACTCTAGAAAATATTACAGGTAATAAGTTTTCCCCTTGGCCTCAAAACACTGAAAGTGGAAGAAGAATAGATAACTGAAATTTTGCTTCTATCTCACCATGCTCCCGACTGACACAAGCCTTTCCAAATGTAAAGAAATCAACATTAATCCAGATATAATCCCATTGTGATACGAACTAGCCAAATAATTCTGATCAACATTCATTTGACTGCTTGATGCTCTCTGCAGATGATCCAGCGTCACTGTAAAGAATCATCACCAAGTAAAACTCTTTTTCTGAAAACAACCATTCTCAAAAAGGAAACAATAGCAATTAAGTGCGGATTAGTTTTCCTTTCATTCCACTACTGACACTGTACAAAAACATTGTTCTCTTCAAAAATCGGATCAGGAGTTAGGTGCATAACAGATCCAGAATAAGCTATTCATAGAAAGGGCCGAATAGGGACATTTTCTCTGATGCTGTGCATTAGTCACCAGAATCAAAAGCAATCCATTCAAAACCAGAGATATGAAACAGGAATCCCAGCTTCAGGAGGAAAGTATTTGACCATTGAATGAAAATAAGTTAAAGAAATCGTCGGTCAAATAATAATCAAATCATAGGCACAACCGTAACTCAAAAAAAGAAAAGAAAAGAAACTCGTAAATTGGACCATGAGAAGACAATCAGATGCTAACCAAGCGACCCAGACAACTGAGAATCAAAATTTCTCTGCTTTCCTTTTTGCCTTGACTTGGAAGCTGCCCCGGCTGCCTTGATCTCTACTTTGTTTGACATATCATCTGGTACTACCGACAGAATAGCTTCAGATTGCACTAAACTCTCGGTTCGTTGAAATGTAAGGCGGCGGAAAATTAAGTCTTTAGATGGAAACCGACGTTGAATCTCATCATCAAGCTTGTTACAGATCACATCTTCCACAACAATTTGACCGGTCAATGCAGATGTAACCTGGAGAAAGCAATTAAGAACAAAATCAAGAAAAAAGATGAGAATGCAAAAGATTTTCTGTGTACCAGTAATATTACATAGTCTCACAGAACACCACCAAGGAACTTTAATCTTCATTTGGTTTGCATGGAACAATCCACATGGGATGTTGCCAAGTTCAAGGTAGAGATGCCAAGGTTAAATTTTCTATGTGGTCCAACACATTCTTACAGGCACTCGGCACTTGATTTTTATCCGACACTCATAAACATCAAATCATAAAAAACCAACACCTTCGATGATTCCACATGCAAGTTGTAACCAAAACAGTTAAAAGCCATTGAATCCTGAACAGCTGGTAAAAGGTAACTTTCACAGTCCATAAACAGCAATTAAACAATCTTGTTAGGTTGTCGCATAGATGATGATTAAAACAACAATTATTTTATTTTTTTTATATAAGAAACTAAATTATATTTATTAATTGGAATCAATAATTACAGATAGCGGACAAGTGATCCGCACAGAAAGAAATAAAACAGACAAAAGCCATGCACAAATCAACATATATAACTCTAATTTCTCACTAAGTCGGAAATCGAGAAGTTTTTAAACTTTACATGCTTCCCAATCTAGCTAGATGTCCGAATCTTAATCTTGTCTCGACACTTTTCAATCGACTATTATAAGCTGTTAAAAATCCGTCTATTCCACTCCAACCATACTGACCAACAAATACAATGAAAGTTCGGTTTGGTTTGTTCTATTTTTATAGCAAAAGTTCGTTTGGTTTGATTAGTCGAAAAAAAGTTCGGTTAATTCGATTTTAGAAAGTTCAGTTCGTTTCAACCGAATGTTCAACTCTATTATCATCTAGCACGTGGCGGGGCTAATCCCAGGTACTTTTGGATCCTGGCTCCGCCCCTGGATCCTAAGACACCACCTTATTCCAGCACAGCATACACAATTCGAACACAGATCACACGAAGGCTATCTCTTTTGCATCATCTCACAAGTAGGCAGCTACCCGGCACCACGATCTACAAAAAGACTTGAACCTTTGGTGTGATCAGAACTTTCCAAATAACATGAGGGTGGGAGGAGGAAGAAACCCATTGATCGGAAAGAAAGACTTGAAGAAGGATTTAACTGAGAAAACACTTGAAGGATCCCCGTCCCAAACCCTGATATCATCGACCCCCTCAACCAATCTGACCTCTCTAAAGATCGTAACAAAAAGCTCAACTCATCCACTTCCTCAACCCCCAAATCTCTCTGCAAATGTAAGTCCCAAGATAAAGAAGAGGAGGTAAAATCCTCCACTGGATACAATGAGAAATGGGTTTATTATGAGTCGACTATAGCTGAAAAAAAGAAGATGAAAATCCTTAAAAGAAGAATCCCCCAACCACCTATCCTCCCAAAACCTGACCTTATTACCCCATCAAGCCATTGCCTTCACAAACTCGTGAAAAGCCTGATAAATTCTCGAAATAAACTTCAAAAGGATTCTAAATGTACCATATTTTGCTAAACATGTGTCCCAACCATTATCCTGTAACCTGAAGTTGCTCACAATAACCTTCTTCCATAACGGTTCCTCCTCAGCAGAACACCTCCTCCACCATTTTCCCGTAAGGACCTATTCCTCAGACAAATGTTTTCAATACTCAAACCTCCTTTTTTTTTCGGTTTACAGACTTGATCCCATGCAACCATATGACAATGCACATCTCCATTAGCTTCGTCCCAAAGAAAATTTCTCGTATTCCTATCCATAAACTCCGCTACACCTCTTGGTACCCTAAAAAGAGACATGAAGTACTTTGGTAGAGCATTCAACAATGCTAAAATCAGAGTTAATCTAACCCCTTAGACAAAAACGTTTTCTTTCAACTCGCTAACTTTTTCAACATCTCAACAAAACAGATTTCCAAGATGAAATTTTCATCGGATTTCCACACAGTGGTATCCCTAAATATCTGATGGGGCAATTTTCCCTTCCACATCCAATTAAAATAACAATTCAATCATGCGATTAATAACAAGTCTAATGTCTCCAGAAAAATAAATTACTTACAAGATAGCCGAGCGTACAAAACGTCAAACATGAAGACTCATTTGAAGTAATAGGATCAACATCACAACCATAACATATTTTGCAAAATACCACATCAGGAGTGAGGTACTGCTGCCTAATCAAGAAATGATACATTTTATCTTGTAGCAAGCAGTTCCTTACTCTTTAATTTTCTTTCTTCCAAATTGATATAATGATAATAATAAGATAGCTCACATAAACAAAAGTGCATGTTAATGAAACAATATGATGTGATTTTAAACCTGGTGAACAATTTTTCGATGCTTGATTCCATCACCTGCAGCCATAAACCTGATCATATCCATTTGACGAATTCTAGTCAGTAAAGATGAAAAGGTTCTCAAAAATTCAAGAAGGCATCACTTTCAACTCATCTCTGGCCAAAATAGCAAAAAACATTAGAAACAAAAACAAAATATGCATTGCAAGAATTACTCTTTTCCTCTTATTTTATACAAGTATTATACTTTAGGCATAGTATACAGATTGTTGTACTGCCCTTAGTGGCATCTAATTCTTGTGCTTTACTTAAACGTGAAGAGAATAAAAATTGTCTGTAGGGAAGAATAACAGGATGTTTTCCCTTTGAGAAATGAAAAGATTAAAATGTGGATCTAATAAACATAGTAGAGGCCTTATAACATGCAGCAGCGATTGAGAACAATTCCAGGGTAAGATCCTGATGCAAAAGTAAAAGAAAAGTTCCAATCAGTAAGAAGTTGGCTACTTCTGTCTTCTATTTGCAATTAGCCCAAAGCATGAAGTAACACCATCATTCAAGGCACAATCCCACGATCCTTTAAAACAGAGGACTTCGCAATAAAGAAATTTATTGGAACCATATTGTATCAAGGCCTTCCCAAGAACCTCAAAAATTCAACTGCATTCATAGTAGTGTTATGCACAACAAAAGAATTGGGTTAATTAGTATCATATTCAAGTATAAAGATCCTATTTGGATACGCATTGTCCCATTTTCTAATAGATCTTTATTTATGAAATTTCCTCAGTCCAGTTACCATAAACGATAAAAATTACATATTCTAGGATCCTGTTAAAACTAATGCAATCCCATAATTTTCAATTAGATCATCTTATTTGTAAAAACTTCCCTTCTTTGTGACACTCTGAAATACATGGAAGAAAAAGATCAAGGCTTGTCAAAGCTGCTACCAACAGAATCACGGTGTTTGAATACGAACGGATGTACTCAGTTCAATGGAAAATTGCTATAAGAACGCCTAAAGGCTTTCATTTTAGGCGTTCACATATATCAAGATGACCGTATCTAATTCAATCATTAGTAAAGAAAGACAAGAGCAAAAGAAATCAAATTGATAATAACATGTGCATAAAACGATCGTGTCAGCTAAGGAAGAGTAGAAATCCTTAAATAAAACCTCATAAGAAAATTGAGTTTACAAAACTACAAGCTAGCTTAACATATGAATAAAAAAAGATAAAAATGACAATGCAAAATAATATAATATTTATGCCCAATGATGAATACAAAAAGATAAGATGGCAGAAGCATACGGAATTTGAACTTCATCAATATTTCCAGGCGACAGTTGCTTCACTAAAGGAGAAAGATCCATCTAAAATAAGAAAAAGCAAAATACAAGAAAGTGATACAGTTAAATTCAGACTAACAATGCCTAATAACAAAAAAAAAAAGAAGTGGGAATTACCTGTATATCCTCCATGGAAGCACTAGCATGACTAGAATCCAGTATAATCTAGCATTTAGCAATATTATTGTATCATTAAAGAATTAAAAATAACAACCAAGATGCATAAAGAGAACTCATACAGCTGACTATGAGAAGTACCATCAGCAAACGGGCAGCCTTCGAGCTCACAACAACGAGCCATTGCCCTTCTTCTGATGAGAATAGCCACTCATGAGCACGTGTCTAAAATATAAATTTTCGAGAAAGGTTTCAGGAGCTTAGTATACAAGGTGCACACATATAATCAACCATTTAAATGGATTCTGAAAAAACTAACTTTTGGAACAAGGAATACTCCAAAATTTAGAGAGAAAGGCACAGAGTCTCGCTGAGCATCAAGAAGCACAGCTCTGTAGGAGAAATAGGACACTCCAGGTTCACCTAAAGTTAGCTTTACCCTACGACCTGGATCAAGCTCTGCCAGATATCCTCTTGCCCCAAGCTTCAGGTCCTCTAGTGAATACAGTATATCAGAGCCACTAGAGTGTTCTGAGCGGAACTTTTTCTCCCTTTCGAGTGCCTCACTAAGGCCAGAAGCCTAAAATATGTAAAAGATTAAATCAATTTCCCTAACATAAATGCATGCCAAACTCCAAGCGTATTCAACAAAAAGAGTATCACAATTTTATTTTATTTTTATAGGAAACAATATTATAATATATAATTAAAAGTTATTAATTACAAAAAGCACACAAGTGGTCCGCACAACAAAAAAAACGTAGATCATATTAACAACATATATAACTTCGATTCCTTAATAAATCTGAAACCGATAATGTCTTAAACTCTTTATGTTTCCCGATCCAGCTAGATGCAAGATAAATATCTATAAATCAGAATATTCCTTAATAAAACATGCAAGATAAATATCTATAAATCAGAATATCATTTCTAATGCTGATGAAAATTGCATTAATCAAGTGTAAATTATATAATATATAAATTTTAAAAAATCTTATCTCAATAAGGATTATTACATGATTAAAATACCCACTTTAGGGGCTGAGAAACACGTTCACTATCACCTTAAGACGCTAAATCTTCTCAGATTTCAAGACAGAGATACATAAATTACTCTACACTATTCGCAATTTTCTTGGTGGTTGGAGAAAAATTCTAACGCGAGTAAGGAGCGACCAAAACTTTGAGTATCTTGCTTCCATTATCTAAGCAATTGATTTTATTATTTTGAATTTTTAATTAAGTCTAGCCGCTGCAGTTTTGTTTAGGACAGTCAAGTTCTATGTCGAAGATTGATTAATAATTAATTTAATTCAGGTTTAATTCATTTTTATATAAATCATTAATTTTTTTATTAAAATGTTACCACCATTCCAACATTTTTCACCGACTATCAGAATTCTTGAAGTGGTAAGCATCTTATGCAGAGCTAAATTACTCTTTCTAATGATTCAATAAACTGCCAATGCATGCCTTGTGCTAAATCTGTTTATTTGGTTCTTTGATTATTCTCCTTGAACTCAACGAGTTTTCGAATAATTAATTAGACTGAACATTACGGTAAATTAATTAACAGAAAATGCATGAGCAAAGCCAAAACTCGTACGGACTCCTCAGAACAAACACTTTAATTCAGGTTTATATAATTCAGAGAAGACTATAATTCATCTGTAAGTTGAAACAGATTTCCCAAAAAATTTAATTTTTTACTTTTTATTACTTTTAGTTAAGCCTTACATGTTAGTAATAATACAATTATTTAAATTAATTTAGCTTTCTGCATTCAGTTTGGTTAATAAATTCCTTTTTTAAAATTCACTTTTCTTTTGCTATTTTCTTAGTTCAATTAATTAGGTTAGTTTGTCGATAATTAAAATCGAACTAAAATTTATGAGTTCATATGGAATTTTTCTGTTGAACATCCAATAATTGATATGGATAAATTGTTTTGTTAAGATAAGATGTTATCGGATCAGTTGTATTTTAAACTTTAAATTGATCAGATTAGGATTATCTATTGATTTGTTTTCTTGTATATATGTGTAGCAGCTTTCCTCGGTTTTTCAATTGAATAAAAACAGTACTTTAATTCCAGCACGTATACACTCTGGTATATATCTTCATGGTATCAGCAGCCAAGATCGGCCAATGACAAAATACTGAATGGCCTCCTCTTCCGATGTTACACCTTCTCCGGCGACCACGACTCACAGCTTGGGCAATGTGTCTCCGACCCACAACAATCAGCATCGTCAATCCTCCCCAATGCTAGGTCTTGAAAAACACACAAACTATTCGAAAAAATGGTAGAGCAATGCATATCTTTATTCAACATACTTCCGATCTCCTTAAGATGAAGTCCATCTCGCAGTCCCTATCATCCAATGCATCTGGTCCACCTATTTCAGCGTTTCAATCTAATAAGGATGGTGGTATATTATTATGGCGATAAATTTGTTTGTGCCTCAGCAAAATTGTTTCCATCTTTGTCTATTAATAAAAATTTACATTTTCCCAATTGTGATGTTTGTGAGTTATCAAAACATGCTTGTGCATCTTTCAAAACACAACCATATTCCCCATCCAAACCTTTTGCACTAATCCATAGCAATATTTGGGGTCATTCACGACTGAACAAAATTACAGGTATCTGTTGGTTCTTATTATTTGTCGATGATCATACTCGTTTGTCCTGGTTATTTCTCATGAAAGATAAGAGTGAGACTTCAAAAATATTTCAAACCTTCAACCCTATGATCCAAACACAATTCTCTACAAACATCCATGTCCTTCACAATGATCGAGCCAGAGATTTCTTTAATTTTGTCTTAGGTGATTACCTCACCACTCGAGGGATTGTTCATCAAAGCTCTTGCATTGACACATCTCGGCAAAATGGTGTCGAAAAAAGCAAAAATCGTCATCTTCTTGAGGTGGCTTGTTCCTTGTTGTTCACTCGTAATGCCCCTTGTCATTTCTAGGGTGAGCTGTCCAAATAGCTACTTACCTCATTAATCGGATGTCATCTAGAGTCCTTAGGTTCCAGACTCCTATTCAGACAAAGCTCATCTTTCGTGCATATTCATTTTCAATTTCGAAGTAAACTTGATCCTCGTTCACTCAAATGTATCTTCCTTGGGTACAGTCCTAATCGAAAGGGATACAAGTGATATTCTTCAACCACTAAGAAATCCTATTGTTACCTGGATGTCGGTTTCAATGAGGCCGAGGCTTTCTTCCCACCTTCCTCGGTTCAGGAAAAGCCTATTATGAATGAACCTCAGAATCTAGAACCCTTCAACGTCCCAACTGACGTCCAGACACATCCTATACATGATCCAATACACACAACCCCACCAGATAACTCCCAGACGCATCCTGAGCATCATCTTTTACCTTTTGACCATGTTTATTCTTGCAGGAAGCCACTTCAACTTAGAAATCATCAAGACCACACATACGATCAATAAACCAAGAGTACTTCCCCAATACCAGATACTCTTGAAAACAATAAAAAACAATCAAGGTACGCCAAGCTCTGATTTACCTAATATTGATGATCTTGATGATAAATCCATTGCATTGAGAAAAAGAGTTAGATCATGCACCCAACACCCTATAAGCAACTTTGTCTCCCTTGATATTTCATCCCCTGCATATCGAGTCTTTGTTGTGAATTTAGACCAGGTACATGTTCCATCAAGCATTACCGAAGCCCTCCAAAATCCAAACTGGAAGGCTGCTGCCTTTGATGAAACACAAGCTCTTGAGAACAACACCACCTGGCAGATCAGGTGGAAATGGAAACAAACTGTTGGATGTAAGTGGATTTTCACAATCAAGCATAAGACTGATGGGAGCATTGAAGATTTAAAGCACAACTAGTAGCGAAAGGGTATACCTAGACTTATGGGATCGACTATCAAGAAACTTTTGCATCCGTCCCCATGTTAAATACGGTTCGTGTACTCCTATCCATTGTTGCTAATTTAGACTGGTCTTTACATCAACTTGATGTTAAGAATGCTTTGTTGAAAGGAAATTTGGAAGAAGAAATCTACACGAGTATACCGCCATTCTAGTCCAAAAATACTGCCAATAAGGTATGTAGATTGCATAAATTTTTATGGTTTGAAGCAATCCCCCAGAGCTTGGTTTCACAGGTTCACCAAAGTCTTGAAAGAAAATGGATACATGTAGGGATGTAAACGAGCCGAGCCGAACAGTATAAGGCTCGAGCTCGGCTCGTTTCGGATATATATAGGAGCTCGAGCTCGATTCGAGCTTTTATCATTAGACTAGAGCTCGGCTCGTTTGAAAATTACTAAGCCTGCGAATAGCTCGAGCTCAGTTCGTGAAGAGCTAGTTTATCATGTTTAACGAGCATGGATCGAGTTCGGCCCATTTTCGAGCTGAGTTTGTTTTAGAGCTCGTCGAGTATTTTTAGCCAAACAACCAACTAAGATATGATAATCTAATGGGTATGTTTCTCATTGTATAGCATTTCAATCTCTTGAATTTCACTAAAATAGAAATGTGAGACAAAAATTAATAGCCCAAAAAACTAGCCAAGCTCAAGCTCGCGAACAGGCTCGTAAGCTCGAGCTCGATAAGCTTAATGAACGATCTCTAACGAGCTTTTTACCGATCAACTTAACGAATGATCTCACGAGCAACTTGGTTCGTTTACATCCTTAGATACATGCAGTGCCAATCAGATCACACAATGTTTGTCAAACCCTCCAACAAATACTGGATTTTTGTTATCATTGTTTATGTTGACGATATTGCTATTACTGGAAACCATGAAGAGGTTATCAGTAAGGCAAAACAGTTGCTCTCAAAAGAATTCGAGATTGACTTGGAGCATTTGAAATATTTCTTGGGAATGAAAATGGCATGATCAAAGCATGGAATCTGTATCTCTCAAAGAAAATATGTCTTGGACTTTTTGAAAGAAAAAGGGACGTTGGGATGCAAGCATGTTGACACTCTTATGAGCCCAAATATAAAATTGAGAAGAAATGGGATAGTCCAACAGATGACAAAGGACGATATCAGAGGCTAGTGGGTAAACTAAAATATCTATCTCACACAAACCTGATATTGGGTTTGTTGTAAGTGTCATAAGCCAATTCATGAACAATCCAGGAGAAGAACATATGGATGTTGCCATTCGAGGTTGAAGTATCTAAAGGGATCTCCGGGAAAGGAACTATGATTTTCGCAAAACCTCCTCAGGAAACATATAGTTATACAATGATGCTAATTGGACATGATCTTCCATTGACAGACGATCCACGTCCGGATATTGCTCATTTGTATGGGGTAATCTAGTGACAACAAGTTGTTGTGACAAGAAGCAGTGTAGAAGCCGAGTTTGCCTCCTTGGCCAATGGAATTTGTGAAGGCATTTAGATTCAGAGGTTGTTCACATAATCGAAATTAGGGGTCGTCACACAGTGGAACTCAAGTGTGACAATCGAGCTGCAATAAGTATCACCAAGAATCCAGTTCACCTTGATCGAATCAAGCATATTGCAGTCGTCTATCATTTCATAAGAAACTTTGCTACGTTCCTAGTCGTTCACAAGTTGCAGACATCCTAACAAAAGCCCTATCTCGTCCTACATTCGAAGAATTGTTGTCTAAGTTGGGCATGATCAACATATACAACCCAACTTGATTGAAGGGAACGTTGAATATCCAACAATTGATATGGATAGACTGTTTTGTTAAGACAAGATTTTATCGGACCATTTGTATTTTAAACTTTAAATTGATTAGATTGAGGTTATTTATTGATTGTTTTCTTGTATATATGTGTAGCAGCTTTCCTCATTTTTTCAATGGAATAAAAACAGTACTTTAATTCCAGCACATATACATTCTCGTATATATCTTCATTATCTTTTCAAAGTAAATTACATCGCAATTGATTTGTAGACCTATGAGGTGGAAAAATGATATGTCGCGTTCTTATTTTTTAAAAAAAAATCTCCAACTAAATTGCCTCATTCTTTCGACGGAGGTTTTTAGGGTTAAAGGAAAAGGCAACAAATACTTGTACCTGATAACCATGACATATGATAGAGGATTGATCTACGAATGCTGATATCTCAGAAATTGCAGAAATAGTATCTTTCTCAGCAATCACCATAAAAGTCTGCAGTTTAAGATTTATAGATGACGACTCCTCACCAATTGCGAGAAGACTTATCTTCCACCCAAACCGATACTTAGGTAAAAGTAGATCTGAGAGATATTCATAATGCATCAGGTATAAAGTTTAACGACTTCAACAAAAGTGCATTTTCACAGTATGAAAGGAGCAAGTATACCATGGATACTAGCATGTCCACAAAAGCAGCACTGACTTTCACCATAAAGATGAATGTGCATGAGAGAGAGAACAAAAGGGAAGAAGATAGCAGAATCTATATACCTATAAATATATGAGTTCTATTTGTGAGCTTACTATTATGACCTCTTGTTTTGCATTTTGACATAATTGATGGGGTTAATAAATATATGAGTTCTACTTGTGAGCTTACTACATCTTGTTTTGCATTTTAACATAATTTATGGGGTTATTTTAGTCATTGTCCATGTTAAGGTTAATAGGATTTAATTAATTTTAGTAGTTATCAATTATATTTATGTTGGTAGAAATTGATGTCATGTGCATTTATTTTTTGTTTATTTTGACATATTATTTTGTCATTGTCCATGTTAAGGTTAATAAGATTTAATTCATTTTAGTAGTTATCATTCAATTGTATTTATATTTGTAGAAATTGATGTCTTGTGCATTTATTTTTTGTTCATGTATTTGTTATATTATATTATTGAGACATTTAGTATTACATTTGTATTCTTTTTTTTTTGTTCATGTGTTTATTAAATTATTGTGACCTTTAGTATTACTTTTGTATTTTTTCCCAGATAATTTATCATTCTTCTTCACTTTTTTTTAATTTTTTTTCTCCATGTTTTTGTTTTTCTTCTTTGCGACATTCGTTTTTTGTTATTTCACCCTGTTTTTACCTCTTTGTGGCATTTGTTTTTTAGTCATTATCCATGTTGAGTTAATAGGATTTAATTCATTTTAATAGTTATCATTCAATTATATTTATGTTTGTAGAAATTGATGTCTTGTGCATTTATTTTTTGTTCATTTATTTGTTATATTCTTGTGACATTTAGTATTACCTTTCTATTCTTTTTTTTGTTCACATGTTTATTAAATTCTTGTTACCTTTAGTATTACTTTTGTATTTTTTTTCCTCTTGCTTTATCATTCTTCTTCGCTTTTTTTATTGTTTTCTCCATGTTTTTCTTTTTCTTCTTTGCGACATTCGTTTTTTGTTATTTTCACTCTGTTTTTTCCTCTTTGTGGCATTTGTTTTTTAGTCATTGTCCATGTTAAGTTAATAGAATTTAATTCATTTTAGTAGTTATCATTCAATTATATTTATGTTGGTGGAAATTGATGTCTTGTGATATTTATTTTTGGTTCACGCGTTTATTATATCCTTGTGACTTTTAGTATTGTGTACTTCGTTTAAGTACATTGTGGTTTGGGTCTTAGTAAAAAATTCATTACTCTATTAATTTGTTTTTATTTTTTTTCCTTTATGAATGGTATTTGAATGAAAAAAATCTTTTCTGGATTGATAGAGTTGTTATATGTCATAATCACGTTGATTGAAAAGTTTGTCATATGAACAAGTTAACATATATGTTTATGGTCATGATGTTATTTTATCTATTGTGTTTTGATCTGTTTAGATTGACAAATACTCTTAAACATGATGTTATTCAAACGATTTTAAACAATATCTAAATTTCGTAATTATGTTTTGATTGTTAGTCAATCACGTGTTAACACACGTTCACTTTCCTAGTATTACAAATATTCAAAGCTATCGCTCAATCAGATATATGGAAGAGGGACAATACCTAAAACATGAGATTCTGCTAAAGTAAGGCAAATAAATTTCCCCCCAGCTTTTAAAAGCCTTCGCACCTGGTAGCACACGACATATACATATAAATTGAACAAATCTACGATGGATGAAACATATATTGCTCAAATGTGTGAATTAGGAATATTTATGAATTGAACAAATTAAGCATTTGAACCAAAGATATATTGCTGAACTGATATGATGTAGGCATATACATTAAGATGAAAGGGTAGAACTCTAAAACTTCCATAGAACTTACCTCTGATAGATAAAGACTCCCCAATTTGGACCCATGCTCCGGCTCCATCAAAGCATCCAATCCTCCCTTGTCGATAATGGCATCAAAGCTCTCGTTTGCAAACTGAATTGAAGTCAAAACTATTAGATGAAACCATGCAGGTAGGAAAATAGAAGGGTGGGAAAAAATACAATGAGCTTTACACAATTTTCAAAGAAACAATTACCCACGACATATGTAAATTATTGAGTAGATTCAAAGATTTGTAGCATAAATGGTTCTGCTGCATATTTTATCATAATACAAAGGGCATTGGACATGGAAGTTTATTGATAAAAGAGCAAGAAATGTAAAACATAATCTCATGCAATTTTATTTCCCAGCTTATTGACAGCATCCATCCAGGAGGGTGTACGTGACTTTATTAGTTAAAAAATCTTGAGTCTGATGTTCAATTTACCACAACTACCCACTGGCCACAACTGCTAAACTACGTTTGGTTACTAAAACCGGAGAAAGAAATGACGCTGTCGTGGTCAAACCCACTATACAACATGCTTAATCAAACATCCAACCTTACACAAATTTCCATAAAGAAAACTCAAGATTCATCAAATCACCTGCATATTTGTCATGTCCATGACGCGCCACTTCATCTCCGGCCGTTCTCTCACATTCCTTCGCAGCATATTCGATATAACCACCTTCGAGAAATCAATATTGGTTATATTTCTAAACCCCACATCGTATAAATGCTCAGAGAGCCTCGAGTTTCCACACCCGGGCACCAGTATGCTCATCTGTTCCGCCTCCACCCGAGGAAACTCTCTTTCGGATTCTGGCGGTAATAAAGAAGGCAAAAGATGGGTTGTGATTAAGTTTTGGATTTGGGGCCATTCGGCATACCACTCGAAAGAGTCTTCGCTGCCTCGCACGGTGAAGAATTGGTCCCAATTCTCTTTGCTAGTAAAGTCATCGAGTGTTTTCAGCAGCTCTTCTTGCTTTTGAACGCTACTACTGGTGTTCGATTTCGGGGTCTTCTTCTTCTCTTTCTTCCCCATTTTTCTCTGGCTATTTCTTGATTTCAAGCACGACACTCAGCTGGGTTTTCGGGCGCGGCGCGGGAGCAATGCTAGCAATGCTAGTGCGTGTGTGCTTTTTTTAAAACGCAGGCCTAACTACTTGTTTTATGGGTGCTTTTTATTAAATTTTTTTATTTTTTTTTAAATTGATATTTTTATATTTTAATTATTTCAAAATAAAAATTATATTTTTTATATTAAAATATGTGATTAATAATCTAATTTATAGTTAAAATTTTATTTTTGGTTACAAATATATATTGTGAGGGTAAAAATAAAATTAACGTCTAAATACAGGAAATATATATATATATTTTAGGGATTTAAGAAATAATTCAATTAAAAAAATTTATAAAAAAATTAAAAAAGTTGAACCTATCGAACAATTAAAAATAATAACAAAAATTTGATACGATATAAAAAGAATGAGAAAAATTAACAATACAAAAAATAGAAAATAGTTTTTCAAAAGAATTAAAATATAAAAAAAAAACCAATAAGATTATTATTTTTGTTACAAATATGTTATTAATAAAATTTTGAACTTCTAAATCAAAAAATTAACAAGATAAAACAGAAATTAGAAAAATTAACAATACAAAAAAGAGAAAATAATTTTTCAAAAGAATTAGAATATAAAAAAACCAATAAAATTATTATTTTTGTTACAATATGTGATTAATTAAATTTTAACTTCTAAATAAAAAATTAACAAGATAAAAAAAAAGAAAATAATTTTTTAAAAAATAACTATAATATTAAAAAAAATTTACATGTAACAAGTCAAGTGGTTCTTCCAACTAAATCGGTATGCTGCATTGAGCTGCTGCAAATTCTCCAGGCTGTGAGTTGATGATAGTTGTCTCCACCAATTGCACAGCACTGTGACAGAAGCTACTATATGATACGAAGGGAACAGAGTAAAAATCCGTGTAAATTTGCTTGCTTTGGTGAGAGTTTTAATCATTGAAAGAAAGGTTTCTACTTACATTGGAATTCCTAATAAATATGAAGACATTTATAATAAGCATGTCGATAATCATGCTAATCAAATCATGGATGCTATCCATGATCTTGGTGAACTTTTCTTAAAAAAAACAAATACACTATTTCCAGCGGCTGATCTTTAGAGATCACTGATGAACAATTTTTTCCACCATCATCTGTCATTGCCACGAGCAGGAACAAGTGCTTTAGGGCTGTTGAAAGATGGTAGTTTCAGTGCAGTGCTAAGGCTGATGTTTCTGGTTGGCTAACGCTGCGTCACATCAGGAGATAGAAAGTTGATCAGACAGATTCCTCAAAGAGGGTGATCGATAGACTACTTTTTTGGCACCACAACTGCTAATTTTATATTGCCGAGTTGACAGAATTTCCCTGGATGTTTGTATATTGTTACTTTGCCATATCCATATAGGACAAAATCACATGGGCAACGCTGAAAGCTTCACCTTTTTCAATGGCGAATTGCCATTCTCTCATTGATATAAGAAACCAGTTCTTTCTTGTCGCTTTTGTTGCTTTGACTTCGACATATTATTTGTTATTTTCATCATCATTGATGATAATGTCATAAGGTAGACCGGTTTCATTAGCTTCATTTACCCAATTCACCGACACATCGACGAGGTTTCTCACGAAATATTTGAAAGCTGTGAACTCCCCCAGTTTCCCTGTGAGCAATGCTTCCTGCTGCCCAAATAGCTTATCTCCCCCATAGCTATTAGGTTGGCTAAAATGCATGATATCAGGAGCACCAAAATACACAGAACCAAGGGTCGCACTCATTCCAGAAGTAACCAAGTTGCTTGAATGGTTAGACTTGAATTCTAAACCATCTGCACTGAGTAAAATTGCTACCGGAGTCATTACCATAGGATCATGCTCAATATTATATTCATGGTTGATCTCAGTTCGAAGTGTAACAACTTGTTCTTGATTTTCTTCAGCAACATGTATCCCTGTTATCAGCGGGCTCCTAATCACTGGTTTCTTAGTTCCAAATGCACCACAAGATTAAAATCCAGGTGCAGTTTTCCAATCAACAGGTGACCAACTTGAATTGATGACTGGTTTACCCTTGAACATTGAATAGTTTTGTTCAACTTTCTGTGGTTGACAATTTTCTAACAGATTAGAATTGCTCTCCAATGAAGAACTGTCTGTTTGAAAGGACCAGCAAGCTTCATCTACAGGGATATTAGATACCTTCAGGCTGTTTAAAATAAAAAATTCTGTTTGCTCCTCATCTGCACCTGAGACAGTCATGGTAGTGGCCATGAGAAGAAAATTAGCGAAGTGCAAGTCAGTAGTTCCACTGTACAGTAAGCGAGAAAACTCCATGAATATTGCGTGCAAATCAGATCCCTGCCAGCAGGATAAGAGACTGTCATGAACTGACATTGATGAGGGCCTTGTTAGATCAGTTTCTTAGGCCCGTGTTAATAATGACATTAGTGGCTAAAATCCAATATGAACTAGCTGTCATGGTTCAGGGATACAGCTAGCCGTGGGTTTATTATGGACTTTAATAATTTAGTATGTTGGACTTGTACTCCTACAAGCCCATTAAACATACTTCCCACTATATTTAATTTAATTTTTAATAAACTCAACTTTTGAGTTTAATAAATTAAATCGATTATAAATTCAACATTTGAATTTAATATTTAAATTATAAATTCAACTCCTTGAATTTATCACCTCCAAAATTTAATATTTAATATAAATTCATATTGGATTTTAGCCACTAATGTCATTATTAGCCCATTCACCGGAGAACTGTCTGCTGGACCATAATAAATTGCTTCGCGAGGAACAATCTGTCAAAGAAATAAAATGAGACTGCAATAGTTGAAGTTACATCAAAACAATTTGCACTAGTGTGTTTAGTCCTCCCACAAATAGATTGTGCCAGACTAGATACCTTTGATTAATTTAAAATAAATCCATCACCTGGCAGCAAAAAGTGAGCAGCCGAGAGGTTGCTGCCTGTTGGCTAAAACATTATAGACGCGTCTATTTAATTCTTAAAGTGAAATAATTGATTTCGATTGAGTGGGAGCTGGGAACAGTGACTTGTAATAACAGTACATTGCCTCCTCAGCAAATTAGACAACATTTTGTTATGTGGTTTATGGTTGGACATCTGACAGAGGCTTGTATACATGTTAAAACTACTTCAACTAGTTGGTTTTTGAAAGTTGATGGAAACAAACAGCTGATGGGCGTCAGATGTTCAAACGATTTGACAAATGCCACCTTAATTTCTCATTAGAAAATGATCGAGTACAGTAAGAATTTGATTCAGTAAGGAATCAGAATGTAAAACGAACAGGTACCTCTAACGGTATAACAGATAAAACCCGAGTTTCCCAAAACAAAACAGCAAATTGGTAGAGAGAGACGTAGAGCCTACTCTATTTTTCATAGTAAAACTGCAGAGAAACAGGACTTCAAGGTATTGTAGAGATATAATAGCCACACCCCAAAAAACTAGTAAGCTCGAATGGTACTCTAGCATAAGAGATGCTTTTGACACAGAAAACATATTGAACTTTTGCTGTAGCAGAAAAGGATGGCATACCCAATGTTCTGGACACGTACGCAAAGCTTTTCCCTCCCATTGACAGATTGTTTCTGGGAAATAAAATCCAAAAAAATATCCACTTGAACTCGTTTCCGTTTGTGAGCATCCACACTTATTAAAGAACCCAATTCCAGCTCTTCAAACAGTTCAATGCCCTCACTCTCACAGATTGCCACATCCAAATCATACAAAGACGTAATTTCTGATCGCTACAAAGCAGTGTATGAAGGTATTGATCTATGAGAAATAACAAATAGGTAAATAAATCAATTTATAATTCTAACAAATACAAAAGGATGCTGATAAAGATATTTCATACCTGGTAAGGGGAGTGAATCAGAAAACTCGAGATTCAAACGAAAAAGAAACTTATATCAATGCACTTGATAATTTATATTGTAAGGAATATAACTTGACAGATGTTACATTGTATAATAGCAGCAGTGTAAAGTGAATTTGTGTTACAAATTTTAATATTCCATTATATGTTGTCTCAAATGTTGACTTAATTCTGATAAAACACTTTCTGGGATCAAATATATGAAACAAAAGAGTGGTTGATTATTAGACCAAGAATGTAATTAGTCAAAAGTGGCTGACATAGTTTTCTCAATAACCGCTTGTCTGTATATGTTGTACATATAGCCATGTAACTTCTGATATTTTAAATGAGGGAAGAATTCCGGCTTGGCTTCGCTTATGCCTTTATGCACTAAAGAAAGCAAGTGAGGCGGGCTAAGATTCCATTCGAAGTAACAGGATTCGATGTTGCACCATTTTCAACTCTTATCAGGATCTGGAGTTAACTTCTGATATTTTAAATGAGGGAAGAATTCTTCCCATATATGAAAACTCTTCAAAAGTAATATTAATTACCACAAAAGTCAAAATCGATCGAGTGCTCAATTTCTGCCCCATCGCACTCACACAACCTCCCATACAACACAAAAGACAGGAGGAAACAACAAGATGATGATTCGGGTTAACTCGAATCTAAACTCGACATGTTTTTTGGTGAATGAAACAAGATTTGAATGCATCGGATCTAAAAAATGGTAGAGTTAAATTTTTTAAGCACGAAGAGTTAATCTTTGAACTTCATCATGTTAACGTATTTTTAATAGATCTGTTCAATAATACACATATACACTTAGTGACTTAGATTTTGTTGTTTACATATTACAATAATTATCCAAAAAAGATCATTGAACTCATTATGTGGATTCATGCCCCGAGTCCCTCATGAACATGAATTGCACGATCCAATAGTTTGAAACTATAGAGTGACAAACTCTCCAAGTATAGCATACGAGTAGCCATGCAGCATATGAAATTCTGTCATTGGCCATGTGGTATTTACTTTTCACACGATGGAGCCACTTAATTAGCAAAGAAGTGGGGGACCTGCCTGCTTTCAATCAAGGAGACAACTTGTGGATTTTTCACCAGATTAACCCGGCCGCATGGATTGCTTTTTGCATGGCCTTCATGTTACATTGTTTTATATCAATCACGATGCAAGTTGGAAATGACAGGAATACATATGTATGTATGTGTGTGTGTGTCTATATATATATATATATCGTGTGATTTTTCCAATGCATATCCAATTTCCAAGTCAAAGAACACGCATTTCAACCTTGAGGTCCAGATTTGTAAATGTTAAATGTAGAAGGACCGCGATGCAAAGAAAAAGAACTAGTCACATGACGCTGATATATTTCTTCCATCAAGCCATGTGGTTTTGAGAGACTCCCATAATCCAAAATCTCCTTCCCACTATATTATCTCCAATTATTCCAAACTGAATTTTATTCTCAGTTTTTACCATCTTGTTTTCTTCTTATATATTGTTCAAATTGGTTGTCCACTCGGTTAATGGATGTTGATCTCTGGTTTACAATCTGGGGTGGATTATCTTGGCCAGTCACAGTTTTTTCATGGCAAAAACCAGCACAAAAAAACTTTTGCTTGTTTTGATGGTACTATTGACCATTTTTCCAGTTCTATTGGAGTCTACTTCGATTTCTAAGGGAAGAATTCCCCGGCAACATTCTGAAGCTGCTGCAGGCAGCGATTCATCCTCCTCCATGATGAGGCTGCATCGAATGAAAAGTAGTGTTCATCATAGAAAAGGTGAGCCGTCTCCTTCCAAGAAACAGACGGCTGAGAATGTGGATCGAGGATTTCATTCTGCTGCACACGAAGTCCCGAGTGGTCCCAACCCCGAGTCGAATTAATCATTATCATAATCGGCAAGGTTTAAATTGTGAGTACATGGCTTTTGTGTACTCTATAGATTGTTATAAGATGTTCAAAATTGAATGCATAGGCAGGCAGCTGAGCTAGGAGTTGCCGAGATCAGTGAAAAGATCTCGGATTTATATTCGAAACGATATCGATATATGTCATCGGCCGGCGAGAATTGTGGGGGAAACATGTACAACCAGATCATCTGTATCTCATGTAATGTGTCTCGTATTTGTAATATAGGATGGAGTTAGGAGTTGCGTACATAGTGTAGTGTTAAATTAGTGAAAATTGTCCTGCAAATTGCTCTTTTGACTGCGCTGATTCCCAACGCAAACTTTTGATGAATTTCATGTTAACTGATTGGGGTGGGGTGGGGTGGGGAGTCTTGCGTCTGTCGGGTAAACGCACGCACACATGGGACCTGACCGGCACAGTCCAGAATTAAGAGGTAGGGGGCGAGGGGTTGCATGTGTTCAAAATCACACTAGCTACCAGCTGGCACTAATTATATATTAAAAATAAATACGTGACGTATAAAAAATTTGAGTATGTCTCTTGTGAGACGGGTCAACCTTACCGATATTCACAATAAAAAGTAATACTCTTAGCATAAAAAGTAATAATTTTCATTGATGACCCAAATAAGAGATCTGTCTCATAAAATACGACCCGTGACACCGTCTCACACAAGTTTTTGCCAAAAAATTTATAACATATATATATTCAAACATACAACATTTAAATCTGATACACACAACGTTTACCGTTTATGTTAAAGGGAATATTTTCCTACATGATCAATGAAAAATACAACATATATATACACACAGACAGAGACCCGTATGTGTGTGTGTATTATAATATAATATATACTGCATATATTATATAAATAAGAATGTTATTAATTTTAATTAATTGAATTTAAGCTGGGGGATCCTTGGGGAAAATGACCTTAACAGCCCCAGCAGAATATCGAACCAACATCCGATCTATAGCAGCATGAGGGACATTCAAGGGAGAAATATAATCGGACGTAACATACCGAGAGGTTCCTCCATTCGAAGACAATTTTCTCCTCACAGTTATGTGCAAATGATTCTCGTCGAACACTCTCACACATGCGTTCCTTCTGTTCAAAATCCCTGCATTCGGGATTCTCAGCGTGAATGTATGAGCCTTTGGGGTTTCCTCGCGGACAATTCTTGGATCCGCCATCCAATCTCGTCGACTATATATGTAATTTGATCCGAAAATTACTTTATTTTGGTTTGGAATTTTGTTTTCGGATTTATGTAATATATATAAAAGACAGATACCTGAAATATTGATTGTTTAAAGATATATATTTGTTTTGTCATGCACTAATCTTGAAATAATTGTGGGATTCTTATCGTGGCATGGAATATTTTAGCAAACATGAATATATGATATGATGATGTATTTCACATGTTACGATCAAATTAGTATTATCTCGATATTTATGTCATTACACTATAAATAAAGAGAGAATATTTCGTCGATTTTTGGGGATTTTTTTTTTTTGGTATCTTGAAATTGATTGAGTGTCAAATTTGATAGGATTCTCATTTTTGGCAAAAAACTTGTGTGAGACGATCTCACGGATGATATTTTGTGAGACGGATCTCTCATTTGGGTCATCCATGAAAAAGTATTACTTTTTATGTTAAGAGTATTACTTTTTATTGTGAATATCGGAATTGACCCGTTTCACAGATAAAAATTCGTGAGACCATCTCACAAAATATGTACTACTCACTTTTTGTCAAATTGTTAAATAATTTGTGAGGTTTATCGGCATTCTCTTCATTCTCATTTTGTGATTTTGTGGTGCTAAAGAAACGCTTGAATTTTGCATTTAATGTTAGATTATTTTGATATTGTAATAAATCAGGTGTCAAGGTAAACTGTTTGTTTAATTGATTTTAATTTAAATTATTGATCTCTTGTTATCTTTTTCAAAAAATTTAATTTATTTTATGTAATCTTATTTTATGTTTATCTTAATCCACATAAAAGATCAAAAAAATTGATCCGAAAACCATATACTTAATCGATAAACAAAATATTTTTTGACAAATTAATTAACTATTTTTTAACACATGCGTTGTGGAATATATAAAATATAAGCTAAGATCAAGATAATAAAGAGGATGGCCCACAAATTTCTATGCCAGAAGTCGTCTTGTTTCCTCGCTAGCACATTAAATAAAAATATTTTTCCAATTTTTTTTTTCAGCTCACATAGTGAAATTATATAATTCTTGCCAAGAACAACACCAACAGCCAAAGAAAATCATGGTAATACATTTTAGGTATATTTTATTTTGTTATTGAGTTTTTTTAAAATATATATTTAATCACTAATATATTTTTATATATTAATGTAATTAAGCATTTTCACTTGTAACACAGTGACAACTTTTTTGAAAAGTCCGTGTTTAATTATATGTGATAATGATAAAACTCTCCACCCCTATATAATAAAAAATAAATTATTAATCTATACAAAAAAATAAATTAAAATAAATTTTAAAGATGATGAATTATTTAATATTTAATTTAAAAACAATTACAAATCATATCAAAAGTGCTGATGATAGCAGTCCGAATACAGACCTCGAATTTACTCTAGGCCTGAAATCATGAAGAGGGTCATTAGAAGGGGACCGGGAGGGTGTCCCGGCATAACCCGTCCGACGCTCAAATCAGAGGCTGAAAATATAATGAGAGAGCAGCTATGAGTGCTACTGAAAGTCAATATAGTAAATGAAAGAATTGAACGCTCAAACCTGATATCTATAGGAGAATATCCGGGCTTGTAATGGGCCACCTACTCTGGATAAGATTAGGCCAGGAATCCAAAGTCCGGTTTGGGCCGGATTCTGATGGGCCTATTCATAAGGTATCAAGTGCTATTTTAAGAACTGTTTAAAAGTTTCGTCGATAAAATTATAAAACGATAAAACTTCAACAAAATCAATTGGAATTAGTCAATATAGATGTATTTGCCTGAATTATGTAGTATGGTATAGCAAGATACATTTTTATTGTATATAAAAAAAAACCTTAACACATTTTAAACGAAATAAGACAGAACAATATTGCACAAATACTCAAAGCTGAATATTTGGGAGATCATATAAATGCTTGATATTAATTAACAAATACTATTTAAAAAATATTTTGAAAATAAAATTTATATAATTTTTTTTTGTCAAACGTTTCAAATATGGGGGATAAATTAAATTGGGTAATAAAATACCAAAGTACTAAAAAAACGTGAAGAGTCAGTAATCAATTTTTATAAGATTAAACGTGGTTTTCTTTTTAAGAAAATATTAAACGGGTTTAAGCATGGGAATTTTTTTTAAAATTTTTAGTATACTTTTTATTATTTTAATTCAAACAATATATAAAAACAATATTCAATAAATATAAAATTATAATTTTAATATTGTAAGTTGACACGTTTTAGGTTTTAATTTTGTAACTTGACAATGTTTGATTTTCATCACGTAATTTGTATTTTTTTCTTTGATCTTTTTTTTTTCGAAACCACTAAATCCACATAATATTACTTATCTAATACCGATATTCTCCTATGCGACTCATGTGAAAAGAATTAAACTTATATTACATATATTAAAATAAACATAAAAAATATTATCCTTTTATTTTGAAGCATTAGAGATCGTTTTGCATTAATTTTATTTATTTTTTACCTCAATTAATTTTAATTTGAGTAATATAAGTTTAATTCTCGTCAGATATGCTACGTACAATAAAATCAATGTCGAATAAACCATGATCCATAAATTTAATGGTTTTGGGCAAAAAAATCTTAAGTTATTGTATGAAAATATAATTTTGACAAATTACAAAACTAAAGCATAAATAATGACTAAAATTGTAATTTTTCGCTAATAATTTCCTATAAATTTATAAAATTCAAGTACTCAAAGAAATTTCTTTAAAACCATCAGTGATTTGTTAATTAATATTAACGTCTCTTTATCAAGTTTTTTTTTTTAAATTTTTTTTTAAAGTAAAGAAATGTTTTTAAATATAAATTTATGTTTTCAGAACACCGGAAAAATACAATTTTCAACCGATTAAAAAAGAAAAAAAGAAAAAGAATTTGAAGTGAATATCAAGCTAATCACTATGAATATAATACTTAATTTTCTGTGCAAGTAGCTCTTCGAGTTGTCGGTGACTTTTCACAGCTGATCGCCATTGCTAGCTGGTCCACTCTCAGTGAGTGGCGAATTCACATTCATTACAGAGAGAGCAGATGGAAAGAGGGAAGGTGGTTGTGGAGAGGGTCGGTGGCAAATCAACGGTGACGCGATGCATTTCCAAGTACCCTCTCAAATTCATCATTCCCAATAAGGTCAATCTCTGGTTCCCTCTCCGCTTCTCCGTTCTTGATTCTGCAAGCAACACGCGGGATTCTCACGTTCTTGATGTTTTCCACAGGTGGGACCCGCTCAAACAGATGCTGTCTGGATTTACACCATCACCTATGGCGGAGGCATCGTCTCTGTATGTTATCATTACATTCCTTGACATGGGTGTTTTGTATGAAGTTGCTTCATTGCTTGGCGTTCAAATGTGTAGGGTGATTCTATTGGGTGTGAGATTACGGTGGGGGATGGCTGTACGGCAGTTTTGACCACCCAATCTTCTACCAAGGTCTTGTGTTTTGCAGTCATTTCTTGAATACTTGAATCTATCTGCTAATGTGTTAAAGATTAAATTTTGGCGATGGAGGTGTGGTTATTGAATATTCGCTGATTTTTTTTAAAAAAAACTTGAGTCTGCAGGTATACAAGTGTGTCGGATCCAAGTGTTCTGAACAAAAATTGGAGGTGATACTTGTTTTTTTGTCAAGTATGAAATTTGGTCAAACCACTTGTTCTCACATTTGTGTATGATTTGCTTGGACTCATAATATTACACTTTGAGGTATAGGACGATTACATTTTTAGTCCTTAATTTTACCCCTGAAACAGATTTCATCCTCATAATTATTACTTGCGAGAGGACATGTATTTTCATGAGGGAGAGACCAGATATTCTTAGAAAATAGTGGACCAATGTTGTAATGCGTGAAACAAAATCCTTTTGGGATATACAGTAAAGACTAAAAATTGCAGCTGCCACACCCAATTTTAGGAAGACAGACTCATTTGTGAGCATATGGGGTGGTTTCTTTGGATTTTGACAGAAGTTGGTGGCAAAGGCGACGTCTGTTAAACAAATGTGAAATGCTCAGGGACTATTCTGTGAGCTACACACGGGGGACATGGATTTGTTTTGGGTGAAATCAGGAACTAAAAATGTTATCATCTCGAATGAGAGGGGGACTATTCTGTGAGCTACACACGGGGGACATGGATTTGTTTTGGGTGAAATCAGGAACTAAAAATGTTATCATCTCGAATGAGAGGAAAATAATATTTAGGCATTTTTATGCTAGTTTTTATTTCAGGTCACAAGGTGCCCTTTGGGGAGTACATCGTTACTTTATATATGTTTTCACTTTTGCCATTGTGTATGTCACTTTAAACAAACAGTAGTTAATCTATGCCATGCAGTAGGCTAGTATTGGGCAGGACGCTCTTCTTGCTGTAATTCCAGACCCAGTCACGTGCTTTTCCACTGCAAAGTATTCACAATTGCAAATTTTCAAAGTTGTTCCTGAATCGAGCTTGCTTCTTGTTGATTGGATTACCAGTGGTCGTCATGAGAGGGGAGAAAAATGGGAATTTTCTTTTTACAAGAGTACTAATCGAATTCTCACGAAAGAGGATGAGCCTGTGTTTCTTGACACGGTACTTTTCTTATTCCAGCCATGACCTTTTAAGGGGAACACATGTCAAAAATCTATGATTGGTATGATATAAGCAAATACTCCTTGGGATTATTTTTACATGTCCTTTGAATTTGCGCATCCTTGCAAGATGCTGTCACTTTCTCTTATGAAATGTCTTGATATCGTTGGGAATTCTTTGATTATATATTATTCCCTTGAAATTGGTTGATTGATTCTAACTTGACACAGGCATTGTTAGAGCAAGGAAATCATGGCAGTATTTCTGACCACCTGCAAGATTACCAATCAATAGCTATGATAGTGCTCTTGGGGTAGGAACTCTGTAAGTTTGCGGGTTTCTTTTTGACACAAGAATGAGAATTATGTGGCTTAATCATGTGTTTGTATTCCTGGTTTTAGGCCTAAATTGAAACACGTCCAGCATCAGATCCAGGAAGATGTCAAGAAATTAATGTCGGAGCAACTTCATGTCCCTTCTATCAGATCAGGAGGTGACAAATGTTTTCCAAAACCAAGATTTATTGCTTCTTGCAGTGTGTTTGGCCCAAAGGTGCGTAATACAATTCTTAATTGTATTCCATGTATTAATTGAAATGCTTGATATATGATCTTCTGGAATACATCTTTTGAAAGCTCCGGCCTCCGAGAAGTAGGTCACCCATAGAAAATTATATTAACTATTGATTATTTGAAGATGATCCTGAAAAATATATTAACTCTTGATCTATTCGAAGATGATCAGGAAAATACATTAACTCTCTGTTAGCATGTCAGGGGACCGGAGTTGTGATTAGAGTAGCTTCCATGACAACTGAATCCATCTACAATTTCCTGCAACATGAATTGGCTGCCATGAAACCGTTGCTTGGAGTTTCACCCTATTTCTAGACACACAAAAAATCAGGTAAGGTAACTAGCGAATCTTTCTGATTTAATGATTAAAGTTTAGTTGTTCGACCTACATTCGGTTCCTCTTTTTTCTGTAATTTTGGGATTTGGAATACAGTAATATGGTTTATCACTTCTGAGTTAAATGACTGAAGCTCGGTGACTCGATCGGTTTAGCTTTAAACTATTGCAAACAATAATATATACTCGCAAGTGGTTTGCTGAGTAGCCCAAAGAAAGAATTCGCGCTTTTGCTTGGTTTGAGAATATATTTTATGCATGTATACGAGTTTGACTCAAGTTTTATAATTTTGGATATGAATCGAGTAGTCGTGTTTATTATCCCCTTTTAAGTGTTTTGCCACTACACAAAAAACAACCCCTCCATCTCTGGGCAGAATGAAATTTTTCACGAGTACACACACCATTGTTCGATGTTCAAATTTTTCTATGGAGTTGATGTGGGATCATACCAACAATAATGCGTCGGTCGGGCAAGGAGGCCGATTTCATGAGTTTTTTTTTTTTTTTTTTGCCAGTGGTAATGTTTCTAAGGCTTCGAGGGTTGGATATCAGGTGCAATTAGCCCCAAGAGTCCAAGACTACTTACTACCAGTCGAAGGTGTTAATTTTCGCCAGTATTATATTTCTCGGGGTTTTATATAATGCTTATCTTTTCATATAACCTCCTTTAATAATATTTGATTTGTAAAAGCCACCCAAATTAATTAATATTTGTTTTTACTTGAGATTTTTCATGTATATATGTGTACATATACAGAGGTACGTACACATGGGACCTCACTTCAGTTGCATGTATACGTTAAATATGTAGTTAATTTACTACTGTAGAGTCTTTCTCTAATTTCTTATTAATTAAATTAAGAAAGAAAACAATATATTTTTTAAATCCACACATATAGAAAACCAAATTTCAGGAGAGAAATATAAAACAAATCAAAATCATAAACACTTGAATAATCGTCCTTAATTCTATAATAATAATAATCAATGAAAAGAATATATATATAGAAAGATAGATAGATAGACAAACACATATACATATTGATGTGTGTGTGTAATCATGTAAATAAGAGTGGCTCCTTTGGGAAATTGACTGTAACAACCCCATCATCAGAATATTGAACCAACATTTGATGTATGGATGCATGGGGGATGCCATTGAGGGGAGTCATGTAATCCGACGTGATATCTTGTTGTGTTCCGTTGGGAAACCATCTTCTCTTCACGGGAATGCGCAGATGATTCCCGTCGACCACTCTCACCTTCGCGTTGCTTCTGTTCAATGTCCCTGCGTTCGGAACTCTCAGTATGAATTTGTAGGCGTTTGAGCTTTCCTCGGGGACAATTCTTGGATATTCCATCTGATACTGGGAGACACTAGTTACTCGGTGCAAATAAGACGTGAATTAATAAATCAAACCGAAGACTATTTATAGAGGTTGGAAAGGAGGATTACAGAGCTTAAATCAAGAAAGTTCCTTCAAATAATTGGGATCCCCTAGATTGCCTTGTGACAAATTAATTTTGTCACAAAAGGGTAGTTGTTAAATTTGTATTTTTATTATGCTATTTTGATATTGTACCTAAGATGTCGAGCTAAACTGATTGGCTAATTTATTTCTTTAATTATTAATAATCCTTGGATTACAATTCTTGCACATATATCAACTTTCAATATATATGTCGTAATCGAATATGAAATAAATTAATTATGTAAACACAATATTACCAAAAATTTCTGCAGAAAATATTACCAAAAATAAGGGATGAATAAAAATCCGGTCAAACGAAAATACCTAATTAAAAAGTTAAATAAAAAAATTATATTTGATATATATAGTTGCAATGAATATGATACTTGGAGTTGGTAGCCGATCAGCCTGGGATGGAAAGAGGGAAGTTGACTGTGGAGAAGGAAATCAACAGTGATCCGATGCTTTTCCAAATTTATCATTCCCTCTCCATTCTTGATCATACAAACTACTGTTACCAAGTTCCGGTGTTCTGCTGTCATTTGTTGAATCTATCTCTGTTAACTGGTTAAAGATTAAATCTTGGCCATGGACGTGTGGTTATGGAACAGTACCATTTGCTGATTGTTTTTAAAAACTCGAGGGTGCAGGTTTACAAGCGTGTTCCGAACAAAAATTGGAGTCATAGCATTTATTAGTCCTAATTGAGGAAAGGTACGTAAGACAAATGCTCTGTGTTTCTGGTAATTTGGTTATGCATAGAATTTATTTTATCTGGTGACACAATGAATTAGACGGCATGATTACATTTTTAGTCCTTAATTTTATCCCTGAAACACATTTAAATCATCCTCATAATTGTTACTAAGGAAGGACGTGTATTACTTTCCAGTCTCCCAACGAGTATCAAGCTTCCATTTAGACCCATCATAGCTTATGTAAAAGCCCAACTCGTTCACTTTCCAGTACACGGCTGCTTGGCCTTTATCCCGCTTCGGCACGTACAGATCGAACGCAGCAAACTCCAAGCCAAAATAAGCCATGGCGATGTAAGAATTATTAACCGTAGCTTTCAGTTGATATTCTTGGCCGTGGTTCAATGAAACAGATGGTAAAAAATCTCCTCCGACCACTCGAATCTTCATATCAACATGGGCGCGCGGGTTGTGTGTGACCACGGCGTCGGTTATGCGAACCAGGACAAGCTTTTCGCCAGCGCCGTTGTCGATGGTGGCCTGAGAGGTTGCTTGCATGGAGAGGCCATGAAGGGTTATGGCTAAAACCAGAAGAAGAATCGAGCTTTTGGATGACATGTTTACTTGTTTTTTTTCTTGGTTTTTGGTTTCTTGTTGATGGTGTACGTTTTTGTAGTTGGGAAATCTCAAGGAAACAGGTGGAATCATTGGTGGAGCCTGGAGGTATGAAATATGTTGAACATATTTCGTTCGGATTATGTAATGATTATGGTAACCAAAAAATATTTTTTTCATGAATTTAAACAAATTTTAGTAAGTAATAAATCCTTCTAACCTTTTATATATTTATAAAGAAATTAGTAGCTCATGTCGCGATTCGGCTCCTTTGAGACAATTATTTATAAATGTTTTTTTACAAAATTTTTATAAAATGTTTAAAAAATTGTTTTTAGAATAAATATGTGTTTAATTTGGAAAAATCTTCTATGAAAACGTTATAGGGTTGAAAATGTTTTTGGCAATCATTTTTTTAAAAATGATTTTACAGTTAAAATAATTAAAAAGATGTTGGACAACTGTCCCGTTTAACCCAAGTTTTTTTATTCTAAGCACATAAAAAAACATATATCAACTTTTATAAAAAAAAAAAAACTTTTTTTAGAGAACACTTATTAAAAAAATGTTGAAATGTTTTGCAAAAATCTTTTCCAAATACATACTTTAAGTTTTTTTCACTCAACAAATACTAAAAATATTTTTAAAGTGTTTGTCCAACGGAGTCACCCCAAAAGCTAGCTCAATGTGAAGAATTGTTCAAGTTCATATATACAACTTTCAATAATTAATCTAGCCGATGTAAGATACTAACACACCCTCTCACACACATGATTTATGGACAGCTGTAAGTAAAGTTTACAAGACTAGCAGGGGACTCATAAGGGCAAATCCAATATATAATGATAGGTCGGGATTCTGGTACCATGTTAAGATCACTGAGTTTAGCCTATATCCATTCCAAAAAGTATATAAGAGATACGATGGTTCAAGTCCATATATTCAACTTTCAAAAATTTAATCCTATGTGTGATTCAGTTTTTAAATATTTTTTTCGTGCTTCAGCATCAATCAATTAATCTTCACTTATGCTGTTAAAATATTAAGTTTGTGCTTGGATGTTAGAATTTGATTTAGAAGCAATAATTTTATCTGAGAATGGATTTGAAGTAAACATTAATTTGAAATAACACTCATATTGAGTGATTGATTATTATTGTAATTTACCCGACATAAATTAATCTAAATAATCAAATTAATTTAAAATCCATAAATCTGAAATTCATAACTTCAACACTTTTCATTTAAAAGCAATCTTAAAGTTTATGTGATTATAGACTTAAAAAAACTAAATTTAAAAGTTTTTTTTTTGCCTTCTTATACTTACTAAAATTTGTTACCATAACCACTGCAAAATCCAACCAAAGATATTCGATATATTACATATATTTATCCCTCCATGAACAGAGGCGGCGCTACAGCCTCTTGTATGCAGACTAATTTTTTTTAAAAAATTTATATGTAAATTTTTGTATAATTTTTGGATAAATTTGATATACAGCCTCCATGAATGATTCCACCATGTTTGCTTAAGATTTTCCATTTCCCTACCATAAAAATCCATGCCCAAGAAACCAAAACTTCAAGGAAAAAAAAAGAGGTAGGGTCAGAAAAGCAAAAAACAAGTTAGTATGATATCCAAATTCACTACAAGAAAAATGTCATACGACAACGGTTTTTAATCGTTGTCTTAGCTCTTTTAAAACTGTTGTTAAAGCCAGTGTTGTTAAATGGTTCGCTCAAAGACAACAGTTTTTCTTGTCGTAGCTACAATTTGCGACGGTTTTCAAATGAAAATCCGTTGTCGTAGCTACAATTCACGACGGTTTTAAAAACCGTAGCAAATGATATCTGCGACGGAAATCATATATAAACCGTCGCTAATTAGCGGTTGTTTGTTACACCGTCGCTAACATTTTAGGTAAAATAAAAAAAATTAAGAATTTAATAAATCTGTGTTGTAAATTGGTACAATCGTGTAAGATGATAAAAAAATTTAAGTGTCGTGAAGTGATAAAATCGTGTAAGAGATAAAATTTTAATTGTTTTGAAGTGGTAAAAAAATCGTGTAAGAGATAAAAATTTTAAGTGTTGTGAAGTGGTAAAATCGTGTAAGAGATAAAAATTTTAAGTGTTGTAAAATCGTGTAAGTGAGAAAAATTTTAAGTGTTGTGAAGTAAAGTGGAAGAAAATGGAGCGAATTTGCAGGTATTTATAGAGAGTGGTGGAAGAAAATGGAGGGAATTTAAGATCGAATTTTTGAGATTTGCGACGGTTTTCATACAACCGTCGCTAATATTAGCGACGGTGTTATCCAACCCGTCGCTGAGTTCAAATTAGCGACGATTGTATATGATACTGTTGCTAACTTTAGCGATGGTTCAAATTAAACTGTCGTTAATTTGAAATTAGCGACGATGTAGCTAAAACTGTCGCTAACATTAACGACGATTTTAGGAAAACCGTCGCTAAATAACGTTGTGTTTTATTCTAAATACACGCTAATCGACAACGGTTTTCTAAAACCGTTGTCGATTGTCCAAAAAAACACGCTAATAGACAACGGTTCATGAAACCGTTGTCATAAACGTTCAAAGACAACGGTTTTACAGAACCGTTGTTATTGACCCTAAAAACCGTTGTCTTTGACCCCCAAAAAAACCGTTGTCTTTTGCTTAAAAAATGATCTACGACAACGGTTTTAACTAAAACCATTGTTAAAAGTTTTTTAACAACGGTTTTAGTTAAAACCGTTGTCGTATGTGTGTTGTTGATTCTGAAATTTCTTGTAGTGAAAAGCTTGATTTTTCCTCTGGTTTTAGCCATAACCCTCTCCATGCGAACAACCCCACAGGCCATCGTCGACGTCGGCGGAAAGCCTGTAATGGTTCACATTACCAACGTCATCGCCACAAACAATAAGCCCCCTGTCGAACTGAATATTCAAGACCAAGAAGGACATATGTTACCATCTGTTTCACTGAACCGCGGCCAAGAATACCAACTGAAAGCTATGGAAAATAATTCTTACACCGCCATGGCTTCTTTGGGCTTGGACTTTGCTGCGGTCGATCCGTACTTCCCGGGGCGGGATAAAGGCCAAAGCAGCCGTGTAGTAGAAAGTTAATGAGATAGGGTTTTACATAGGCCATGATAAGTCTAAGTGGAAGCTCGATGCTCGTTGGGAGAGTGAGTGATTTGGTCATTTAACCGAAAAGAAACCAAAAAAATTTATGAACTCTCGATTTATCAATAAATTTTCTGTGGGGCCCTTAGCTCCTAATCGTTATTATAACACTTAGCTCCTAATCGTTATTATAACACAATCTGATTAGGGTTAAGTAATTACAGCGAAAAACGAGTTTAAATTTTTTTTACAATGAGCTCAAATCATTTTATTTGAATACTAAAAATAGTATTTTATCTCATGTCATAAAACTCGCCCACACATAATTAAAACCAATCATATACAAACAACTCATATCCTCGGGACATGCCCCGGTATATAAATACATATATATATATATACTGGGAACAAAACATAAAACATCAGCCCAAACTGTGACTCCCTCCAGAAGTACGCTCTCCGGCCTCCTGATATCCTGAAGTACATGTCATTGTCCACATACAAAGACAACAACAGCCCCCCTTGGGGGTGAGCAAAGCTCCGTATGAAACAACCATCATATATACCACAAGTATCTAAACAATGATATATGGTATGCAATGCATGTATGTCGTGGAGGTATCAGGTCAAATGCCCATCCACTAAGCACATGTCAGAATCAATCGAATCGCTATCAAATCAATGCTCGAGCTGGCACACCGGCCTCAATAAGAGATATTCGTATGACAGCATCGATAAAGCGCCATCAAATCCCAAATCTCAATCAATCGTCGGGGCCACAAATGTCTATGTTTTAAGGGTCATGTAATACCAAACATAGCATTGTGTTCACAAACCCCAGAATCCAATCAAATCATATCAGGGTATCCAAGGATCATAGCTCAACGTGCATGTCATGTATCGATGCATGTATCAAACGATGTGTGTTAACAAAACAGTTATTTTATACATCGATATTCAAATCATAATGTCATGTATGACACATAAACTCAACAAATAAGGCCTATAGACATGTATTCTCATCCCAATTAATCAAACCAATCTAACATATATCATATAATACAGATACCTGTCGTATGTTATCCGGTCGCAACATACCTCAATTCTTCGTTCCGGTTGATTTAGCTTGAAGATATCAGTATAATAATCTATCTACATCAATAACATGTTCATTTCAATCAATAACATGATCCAAAATTAATAATTTGAGTTTCAAATATCTTTTGAAGCTACAAAAATTCATTATCAAATTCAAATCATAACATAATTCAATTCCGACTTCGAATATGAGTTTCTTGTCGGTTATTCTACAACATATAGGAATTTCAAATTCAAATACATGCTATTCCAGCACTTTGATATTTAGAGCTGCTAGAACCAGAAGAAATTTACCTCAATCAGAAGCCCTCGACGCGAAGATTCCAAATATATAATTTGTTTCGCGTTTGGACAATGTTTCAAAGTCGATTCGGACGAAAGAAATCAATTTCCCACTGACCCCTCGAAGATGCTGATAGAGAAATGAAGAAGAAATGAATCAAAAGACTCATTCTTATCTCCACCGCTCTCGCGCTCGGGCGGTAGAATTCTCGCGCCCGAGCGCAAGACATTATGTCCCCAAGTGTAATTTGTGCCGCGCTCGGGCGGTCAAACATTACAGCTCGGGCGCGGAGTGTTCTACCTGAATATTATCTCAATATACCCTGGCGCTCGGGCGGTCATTTTCTACCGTCGGGGCGCCACACTTTCTGTACAATTATTTGTACTTATTGGCGTCCGGCTTCTCCACTCAAGTTCTTACAACGTCAATTCATATTACATACTTATTTTCTCATTTTCAGTGTCAAGATTTACCTCAAATATATAATCACATATCAAATTCATGAATTATCGATAATCACATAAGATTTACGATAATACGATACACGGTCCTTACAGTTTCAAACAATTGGAATTGAGAGAAGCGTTTGAAAAAAATAAGATTTGGTGAATTTGGAGACGGAAGCACCAACCAAAGATTGAGCTTTTCAATAATTGATTAAAAGTGGGAAAAAAATCAAATATGTATATCGCGTAAAAACAGAAATGAAAAGTTGATTTTTTTTAAGGACATAATATTTAATAATAAGTTATTATAATACTTAGATTACTTGTGTTTTTGCGCCATGATCATTACATATTCCGATGATGTAATTCATATATACATAAACTTTTTCTTAATCATTATTATATATAAAAATGATAGTTTCGCTAAGTATTATTTTACGTTAACTAATAGTTTTAATTCTTATTATAATGCTCATTCTCAATTTGATCATATTAAATAAGTGTTTTATTTTCTTTCTTTTCTTTTATCAATTAAAAATTAAACACTTCCATTGTAATATCGATAATCACTTCATTATTACTCTTAACTCTTTATTTTTTCATGTTAAATAAATTTCAGGGATAATATAATCATAATATATGTGTACGGTAGATGAACATCATAATTTAAGGATAATTAATATATATATATATATATATATATATATATATATATATATTAATTTGACCGGATTTTTATTCATCCCTTATTTTTGGTAATATTTTCTGAAGAAATTTTTGGTAATATTGTGTTTACCTTATTAATTTATTTCATATTGAATTACACGATACATAGAAAGTTGATATATGTGCACGAATTATAATCCAAGGATTATTAATAATTAAAGAAATAAATTAGCCAGTCAGTTTAGCTCGATATCTTAGGTACAATATCAAATAACATAATAAAAATACAAATTTAACAACTACGTACCCTTGTGACAAAATTAATTTATCAATAATATCATAAGGCAATCTATAAAATTCCAATTATTTAAAGAAACTTTCCTAAGTACTGAAGCTCTTCTTCTTCAATAAAATAATCGTCCTTTCCAACCTCTATAAATAGTCTTCGGTTTGATTTATTGATTCACGTCTTATTTGCACCGAGTAACTAGTCTCTCCCAGTATCAGATGGAATATCCAAGAATTGTCCCCGAGGAAAGCTCAAATGCTTACAAATTCATACTGAGAGTTCCGAATGCAGGGACATTGAACAGACGCAACGCGAAGGTGAGAGTGGTCGACGGGAATCATCTGCGCATTCCCGTGAAGAGAAGATGGTTTCCCAATGGAACACAACAAGATATCACGTCGGATTATATGACTCCCCGGAATGGCGTCCCCCATGCATCCATACATCAAATGTTGGTTCAATATTCTGATGATGGGGTTGTTACAGTCAATTTTCCAAAGGAGCCACTCTTATTCACATGATCATACACACACACATCAATATGTATGTGTGTGTGTCTATCTATCTATCTATATTTTTTTCATTGATTATTATCATAGAATTAACGATGATTATTCTATTTTTAATTATGTTAATGGTGAATTTGCAATTTTAGTTATTCAACTTGCATGTTTTTTCATTCTTGGTCATGTTACGATGAATTTTCATTTTCAGTGATGTAACTATATATTGTTTTCATTTTTTGACCGACCAAGATGGTGGACATCGATCAAGTTAGGACGAAAAGTGAAAAAAAAATAAAAATTACAGGACGAAAAAAAAAGATTCACCCTAACAATACCGAAAATGAAAAACAAATGCAAGTTATAAAATTAAAAATACAAATTTAATGTTAACATGGTTAGTAAGTGGAAAAACTGTAAATTGCTGGACCAAAAATGAAACTAATTACCCTAAAATGCCTTCCAAATGTAATATCCCTTGAACTAATCATGCATGGATTCTCAAGGGATTTGAATTTGTCTTGAGGTCATCTCCAAACGTCAACTATAATTTTAAAACGAAAAATGTTATTCGCACTCCATTTTATTATTTTATTTTTCATATATAGACTCCACTTATCTATAAAGTGAAGTATTTAGCTTTTTAAAAATCTATAAATATTCTATGCTGAACAATAATTAATTAATTTATGCTATATCAATTTCCCTTTTATTATATTTAAAATTAAAAACTTATGTAGATAAATGGATGAAATAGGAAAATATAGACAAAGAAAGTGTGGAATGGTTCTGATTGGAGTTTTACAATATTGTGCGAAACATTAATATTTGATCCAACAAGAAAAGTTCGTGAGCCTAATTGACTTAGTTTGTGGCGTTATCCTGGATCATGGTTCAAGATAAGCCTTAAAATATTATCATACAAATCACGTTAACTAGGTAAATTCACCATCTCTCTCTTTCAAGACTTATTATTGGTAGGCTCCTAGGTAAATTCACCATCTCTCTCTTTCAAGACTTATTATTGGTAGAGCCTAGGGATGTAATCGAGTCGAGCCGAGCCGAACTCTTGAATGTTTGAGCTTGGTTCGTTTACAATCGAGCCGAGCTCGAACTTTATTTAACGAATATATGCATGGCTCACGAGCTTATTCAAGCTTTTATCGAGCCTAAACAAGCTTAATAAATATGAATTATACATTTAAATTTTCATTAAATTAATTAAAAAGTAAATTATATATTTAAAGAAAAATATATTATTCTTATTAAAATTTGTAAATTTATTATAATAAATAAATTTAATAGATTTTTCTATATATTTCATAAATAATATGCAAAATTAATAAATCAAATATCAAAACTATTATTTTTTCATCTAAAAGATTACTCATGAACTTACCAACGAACATGTTCACGAGCTAACGAGCCGAATAATGTAAAGCTTGAATTTGGTTTGTTTATCTTAACGAGCCTCATTAAACGAGCTCAAACGAGCTTTTATCGAATCAAAATTCGAATAGTTCACAAACGGTTTGGTTCGTTTACATCCCTAGTAGAACCTCAATATGAGTTTAGTTCGTCAGGTCAACCAGCTCATTCACTAAAAAAGACGGGTTGGGTTGTATTTTAGAGGCCCGTTTCGAGGTGGATCATATATATATATATATCAATGTGAGATCACGATTGTGCAATCGTGAATATCACACATTGAAAATAACGTGTAATTAATTTAAAATCTTAACGTTGGGTTCAAGAATGGTAAAGATTGGAATAGAAAGTTGTATATATAGAGCTAGGATCTGTAAATAAAATGAATAAACGAAAATTAATTATAGTATTTGATTAAAAAGCTGGATTTACATGTTAAAGTTAACTTATTTTTTGGGAAAAATTGTAATTAAAACATTTCAATTTAGTGCTTTTATATAATCTATGTCCTAATTCGCACAATCTTAAAGTTTCTCTTCTTTTTTCTTCCTATTTCCCTTAAAAAATGCGGTTCTCTTTGTACAACTACACTATATATTCCAAACATGGGAGAATTATGATTTTTGTCACTAACTTGCTCAATTTTTATTTTGATCATGTTATTTATCGATTTATGATTTTATTCCATTAATTTGTATTTTCTTCAACTTTAATATTCATTTTATGCTTACGTGACATCAATCGCATTATCAACAACGCACTTGGATGGAAAAAGACTCAAATCAGAAAAAAAACTCGAAAGTGCAAATTAGTAAACTGAGACCATATATTGACCAACAAGATAACAAAAAATGAAAAAAATGTAAATTACAACACCAAAAATATCATTTTTTCCCTTCAAACATTAGGGTCTTTCTATCATCGTACTAGATTATGAAATTCTAAATATTTGGGGATCAATCGTCTACAAATTTCACATTGATCAATGAGTACTCGATAGAAAAGAAGATGCGGACTACAAAAAACCATTCAAAAACACCCAGATTTCGATGAAATTATTTGAAACATTATTGAGAGATCATAAACACATATTTTTCCCTGTAATATTGCAATAAATCACTCAGTCTCCCAAGGAGTATCCAGCTTCCACTTAGACCCATCGTAGCTTATGTAAAACCCTACATCGTCAACTTTCCAATACACGGCTGCTTGGCCTATATCCCGCGTCGGTACGTAAGGATCGAACAAAGCAAACTTCAGGCCAAACATAGTCACGGCTTTGTAAGAACTGTTTTTGTTAGCTTTCAGCTGATATTCTTGGCCACCACTGAGTGAAATAGGTGGAGAGAAAGCTCCGCCCACAACTTGAATCCTCATGGAGACAGGGGGAAGATGGCTTGCTGCAGGCATAAAGTCGCTAATGTGAACCAGTACAGACTTTCCACCAGCGGCGTCGTCGATGGTGGCCTGAGAGGTTGCTTCCATAGAGAGGCCATAAAGGGCTATGGCTAAAACCAGAGGAACAATCAAGCTTTTGGATGACATGTTAACTCGTTTTCCTGAGTTTTTGGTTTTTGTAGTTGGGAAATCTTAAGGAATTAATAGGTGGAATCATTCATGGAGCCTGGAGGGATGAAATATATTAAAAATCTTTGACTCGGATTATAAAATGATATGACAATAATATAAATATATAGGTTCATGAATTTATGGTAACAAATTTCAGTCAGTAATAAACCCTTCTAACCCTTTATTTTACTCTATTTTTGAATAAAGAAATTAGTAGTTTATGCCGGTGATTCAGTTTTAAAATATTCTTGTTATGTGCTTCTATTTTGTATCGTATGCATGAAAATTTTATGAAATCAATATGCACTTTTATATACAAAAAATATATTCTACCACATGTATCATGTATGGATCAATTTCATGAGATGGATTTTCGATTCGACATAATCAATGAAAAATTATTATTGTTTATGTCAAAATATTATTTCTCACTTCAAATATGAACTAGATCGATCTATCTTGCATCGTCTCAAAAGAGACATACTCGTTATCACTATTCTATGAGACGGTCTCACAGATTAATTTTATGAGAGTGATTTCCGATTCGACCTTGCTCATAAAAATAATAATCTTTTTTATGTCAAAAATTTTACTTTTCAATATAGATATGAATCAGGTCGACCGATCTCTCTAACGACCTACTCTAGTGTTATTTAGATTTTTAAAAAAATCTATAAGTGCACAAAATTCAATATTCTATCGTGAAGAATAATTAATTAATTTATTCTTTATCAATTTCTTTTTTTTTCCAGTTTTAGTTATTTTGTGCTGACACCGCCAATTCAGCAATCTTTCGAGAATCATGCCGTCAGTGTACGACGACATGTCAGTACTTTGATAAAAAAGATAAAATTGAAAAAAGTTAAATTAAATTAGTTGACAACAAAAGAAAAAATAAAGACATACGGGAAAACTATATTTTTGGGATCAATCGACTACAAATTTCACATAGATTGATAATCAGAAACACCCAATTTTCGAAGCAATTATTATAAACACGTATTTTTTCCTGTAATATTACAATAAATCACTGGCCACCAATTACCAGAATTAAACTCCCAATTGGAGCCATCATAGCTTTTGGAAAACCCCTTACCGTCCATTTTCCAATACACGGATGCTCAGCCTTTATCCCGCGTCGGCACGTACGGATCAAACACAGAATACTCCGGGCCAAAAAAAGCCACGGCTTTGTAAGTATTGTTTTCTCTTGCTTTCATCTGATATTCTTGGCCGCCTCTGAATGAAATAGGTGGAGCGAAATCTCCGTCGCCGACTTGAATTTTCATGGAGATATGGGGAAAACGGGTTTGAGGGATAACATCGGTAATTTTTACCATTACAAGCTTCCCGCCCACATCATCGTCGATGGTAGCCTGAGATGTTGTTTGCATGGAGAGGCCATGAAGGGTTATGGCTAAAACCAGAGGAACAATCAAGCTTTTGGACGACATGTTAACTTTTTTCCATGAGTTTTTGGTTTCTTTTTTTTTGGGGTTTCTGTAGTTGGGAAATCGTAAGTAAACAGGTGGAATCATTCATGCAGCCTGGAGGGATGAAATCTTTGTTTCGGATTATATGTTAAAACAATACAATAATCATTACATAATCCGAACCAAATATGTTTAACATATATATCATGAATTTTTGCCAACAAATTTTAGTCAGTGATAAACCAATATAACCTTTAATTTAATTTATTTTTTGAAATAAAGAAATTAGTAGCTTATGCCGGTGATTCAATTTGTAAAATGTTATTTTTTGTGCTTCTAGCTACTTTGCAACGTACGAGTGGAAATTTTATGAAAGACGCTGTATTTAATAATATATATATATATATAATTCCTTGATAGTGATTAATCTGCAATCACTGCATGAAACGGAAATAAATCAACAAATTTTTTTTTTTTTGTATAATCTGACTTATCAATAATTTTTCATCTGTAGATCTGCATTTAGGTAAATTTATCCTTAGATAAATATAAACAAATCAAATTAATGAATAAATGTGCCCATTAGTCATAATAAACACTTGAATAATCGTCATTAATTCTATAATAATAATAATCAATGAAAAGAATGTTGACAAAAATATATGGAAAAACATGACAGATATGCAGTAAACCAAACAAGCGTGCTGTTCAGAGTAGATTATGACTAATGTATAAAACCAGCAAATCAGTATCTTGAAGAAAACAATAGAATAATGCTTAATTAAATCAAACCGATGCCTGTAGCTTGTACAGTTTCCTTAAAACAGATTCGCCCCCTCCTGTATGTGCTCCGAGGATTCAGCGGACGTCTGTTTCCCAGGATACAACGGGCAAACCAGCAGAGTTGCAGCACAAAGCACTATGCTAGCGAACAGAATCAGTACCTGAACTTTATCAGTGAACAGAGCAGAAACAGAACAAGCAGAAGCAGTACTGTAGCAGAACGAACAGTACTGTAGCAGCAGAAGCAGTACTGTAGCAGAACGAACAGTACAGTAGCAGCAGAAGCAGTACTGTAGCAGAACGAAGCACTGTAGCAGAACAGAAGCACTGTAGCAGAATAAGCAGAGGAACTGTAGCAGCAGGAGAAAGTGGATTGTTCGGTCTCTCTTTCTAGGCTAGGCACATTCCCTATTTATACATGTCAATACCATCCATATGAAAGGTCACATGTTGCCTTAAATATGCCTTAAAGATGGTAGATGAAGCACCAACAGTTGGGGAGATGAAGCACCAACAGTTGGGGAGATGAAGCACCAACAGTTATGCCATGCGAAAGGTCTCAAGGGCATGTGAAAGGTTTCAATTGAAAAAAATAACAAAAGATGGCATAGACTGCTAGGCAAATTTTGCCTTGATCGATCCGACATTCGACGCGCCCAGGTCGCGCTCGTATGCCTGCACACGAGTCAAGCCTTTTTTCCACTGCAAATCGGGCCCATGATTTGCACCCCTCCTGCGCCTGTGTGCGCGAGAGAGAGCCTCTTGACCAATCATAGTTACACCTCCATAAAGTGTAACACAATATAACTTATCTATACCACTTCATTTTTCCAATATGGGACAAACCCACCTTTCCAAATTTCCATTCACTCACATGGAAAGCCCATAAACCTAAAAGCCCACCTTTAATCCAACAATCCCCCACATGAATGGGAATTTAAAGTTATGCGAAAGGATTCCACTGATAAAGTTCAACAGTTGAGTCTTGCATAGGATAGGTAGGTGTTACCCTTTGAACCTTCCTTTGTGAAAGCATATTAATTCACTGGTTGACAGTAGACGTGATGTCTTTGAACTGTACATCCGTTTGTGTGAATGATGATATACTTTACACAAGACTCTCCCTGATACTATTAAGTTCTCATGATTGTGTTCTTTTTGGCCATGAACACACGCCTGGTTCTGCAAGAAGGTCTAGAATTGAGCCCTGCAATTCCTTCGAAGCGGCCCCACTTCTCTCTCACATAGGTGATTCTATATTGCTTCTAATCAGAATCATTAAAAGTCGTATGCTTATCCTCAACATTCACTGTTTCATAATAGCAATGGATTAGAGATAACCCCCACAGTGATTCTCCAAATTAGTGCGATTAAGTTGTCCCATTGAACCTAGTTCTTGGGATCTCCAGTCACCGTAGGTTGGGTTTTCCTTCGCACCAATTTATTCTATAGGCTTGAGCCCCATTCCCCTTGACATTTTCGGAACTAACTCTCTGTTTAACCCTTTGATTAGCGGATCCGCTATATTATCCTTTGACTTTACATAGTCAACAGAGATAACTCCAGTTGAGAGTAGTTGTCTGATGGTATTGTGTCTACGACGTATATGCCTAGACTTACCATTATACATTTTATTTTGTGCCCTTCCAATCGCAAATTGGCTATCACAATGTATGCATATAGCTGGCACTGGTTTTTCCCATCCTGGAACATCTTCTAATAAGTGACGCAGCCATTCAGCCTCTTCAGTACACTTGTCAAGAGCTATAAACTCAGATTCCATTGTGGATCTGGCTATTACAGTTTGTTTAGAAGATTTCCACGCAATTGCTGCACCTCCTAAAGTAAATATAAATCCACTTGTAGATTTTGAGTCTTTCATATCAGATATCCAATTTGCATCACTGTATCCTTCAATAACAGCAGGATATCTGGTATAGTGCAGCCCATGATCACGAGTGTACCTTAAGTATCTTAGCAATCTGATAATTGCTTTCCAGTGTTCAACTCCTGGATTACTCGTGAATCTACTCAATTTGCTTACTGCATAGGCTATGTCTGGTCTTGTACAACTCATTAAGTACATCAGACTTCCAATGACTCGAGAGTATTCTAATTGAGACATACTTTCACCTCGATTCTTTGATAGATGTTGACTGGTATCATCGGGGTTCTAGCCAATGCAGAGTCATCATTATTGAACTTTTCAAGTATTTTGTCAACATAATGTGACTGACTTAGGATTAGCCCTTCTGATGTTCTATGGATTTTAATTCCAAGGATTACATCGGCTAAGCCCAAATCTTTCATGTCAAATCTAGAGTTCAATAACTTCTTGGTGGATTTGATCATTTTATCATTACTACCAATGATAAGTATGTCATCTACGTAAAGACATAAAATGACATATCCATTTTCAATGGTTTTTATGTATACACATTTGTCACAATCACTAAATTTAAATCCACTTTCCAACATGGCCTTATCAAATTTTTCGTGCCATTGTTTGGGTGCTTGTTTTAAGCCATACAGAGACTTCACCAGTTTACAAACCTTATTTTCTTGCCCAATCACAGAAAATCCCTCAGGTTGTTCCATGTAAATTTCCTCTTCTAAATCTCCATTTAGAAAAGCTGTCTTTACGTCCATTTGGTGTACTTCAAGATTCCGCAAGGCGGCAATCGCAAGTATCACACGAATAGAGGTTATTCTCGATACAGGAGAATATGTGTCAAAGTAATCAAGTCCTTCACGTTGATGGTAACCTTTAATTACCAATCTGGCTTATGATTCCATCTGATTTCATTTTCCTTTTGAAAACCCATTTACAGCCTAGTGGTTTGCTTCCCGGAGGAAGATTTACTAATTCCCACGTATGGTTTTGTAAAATGGATTCCATTTCGGAATTGATAGCCTCTTTCCATAGAGGTCCCTCAGATGAACTCATTGCTTCCTTGAAGCTTTGAGGTTCACTTTCCATCATGAAAGTGATGAAATCCGGACCAAAGGATTTCTCAGTCCTAGCTCTCTTGCTACGTCTAGGTTCTGTGTCTTGATCAAGCTCTTGTTCTTCATCATTTGTTTCATATAATCTTTTGGATGAACTTGGTTCTTCCTTATATTTGTATGGAAACATGTGTTCAAAGAACGAAGCATTTCTTGATTCCATTATCGTATTCTTGTGAATATCAGGTATTTGAGATTCATGTACAAGAAAACGATATGCACTACTGTTTTGAGCATATCCAATGAAAATGCAATCCACAGTTTTTGGTCCTATCTTTACTTTCTTTGGAGTGGGTACTGCTACCTTGGCAAGACATCCCCACACTCGCAAGTATTGGTAAGAAGGACTTCTACCTTTCTATAACTCATATGGACTTTTATCTTGTTTCTTTTGGGGCACCTTATTTAAAAGGTAATTTGTTGTTACAACAGCTTTCCCCCACATGTTCTGTGGTAAACCAGAACTTAATAACAACGCATTCATCATTTCTTTCAATGTGCGATTCTTTCTCTCTGCAATGCCATTTTGCTGAGGAGAATAAGGTGCAGTTCTTTCGTGTTTGATACCGTGTTGAGCACAAAACTCAGCAAATGGTGATTCATATTCACCTCCACGATCACTTCTTAGCACCTTAATTTTCATGCTAAGTTGGTTTTCAACTTCATTCTTATATTGGACAAATTTGTCAATAGCTTCATCCTTACTTTTGAAGAGATACACATAACAAAATTTTGTGTTATCGTCAACAAAAGTGATGAAGTATTTATTTTCACCACGAGTTTGTACACCTTTTAGATCACATATATCACTGTGAATTAGATCAAGTGGTACACTATTTCTTTCAATAGTTCGAAAAGATGATCTTGTTAGTTTTGCCTCAACACAAGTTTCACATTTGTGTTGTTTATCAATTTGGAATGCAGGAATGCTTTTCATGTTAATTAGTCTACGAATTGTATCGTAATTAACGTGTCCAAGTCTACCATGCCATAAACAAGAAGACTCAAGCAAGTAAGCAAAAATATTAACTTTATTCATCACAGGCTTAACAGCCATAACATTGAGTTTGAATAACCCATTACAAACATAACCTTTGCCAACAAACATTCCACTTTTCGACAAAACCACCTTATCTGACTCGAATACAATGCGAAAACCATGCTTGTTCAGAAGCGACCCTGACACCAAGTTCTTGCGGATGTCAGGCACATACAGCACATTGTTCAAAGTCAGTTCTTTTCCAGATGTCATCTTTAGGACAACTTTCCCTTGTCCCTTGATCTCGGAAGTGGCGGAATTTCCCATGAATAGTTTTTCACCATTCATAGATTCCTCAAGAGTAGCAAACATCTCCTTGTCGGAGCAAACATGGCGAGTGGCACCAGTGTCGATACACCACTCCCTTGGGTTAGAACCCTACCAGATTAACTTCTGATATTACAGCACAGAGATTCATGTTCGAAACCTCTTTAGATATGTTCTCCACCATATTCACCTCTCGGTTTCTCTTTGGCTTCTTACATTCAGATGCCTTGTGACCCATGCTATCACAGTTATAGCATTTTCCAGAGAACTTCTTCTTTGAAACACCTCCTTTGGGTCTGAGGTTCAACTTCTTGTTGGAGGGAGAGAAGTTTCTCTTTTTCGAGCTTTTGGCCATGCTCGACAACATTTGCCTTAGCGGCAACAGGAGAAAGCAATCGTCTTTCCGAACTCTTGTTGTCTTCCTCGATGCAAAGTCTAACAATGAGCTCTTCAACGTTCATCTCCTTTCGCTTGTGTTTCAAGTAGTTTTTGAAATCCTTCCAAGCTGGTGGTAGATTCTCAACTATAGCAGCCACTTGGAAAGATTCGCTCAACGTCATCCCCTCGGCGTGAATCTCGTGAAGAATCACTTGGATTTCTTGAACTTGACTGATAACCGGCTTAGAATCCACCATTTTAAAATCCAGAAAGCGGCCTACAAGAAACTTCTTGGCTCCGGCATCCTCGGTTTTGTACTTTCTGTCAAGGGATTCCCATAGCTCTTTGGCTGTCTTCTTTTCGCAGTACACATTGTACAGCAAGTCTTCCAATCCATTCAGCACATAATTTCGGCATAGGAAATCAGAATGATTCCAAGCCTCCAGTGTACTGACGGATTCAACATCTCCCTCACCCTCTTTCAAGTTAGGAGCATCCTCGAATAGGAATCTAGCCAGGTTCAGTGTTGTCAAGTAAAACAACATTTTCTGCTGCCACCTCTTGAAATCCACACCAGTGAACTTCTCAGGCTTTTCACCGTGGCTGGCTGGGACAGTAACCTCAGCAGCACGTGGGACAACTTGAGTAGGCACAGTAGGGACAACATGACTAGTTTCCCTTTGCACGCTGGATTCAGTAGCCATATATGAACTTTACCACGTAATGAGTAAAATCTGTTTTATGTTTAGTTGACAAAAATATGTGGAAAAACAGGACAGATATGCAGTAAACCAAACAAGCGTGATGTTCACAGTAGAGTATGACTAATGTATAAAACCAGCAAATCAGTATCTTGAAGAAAACAATAGAATAATGCTTAATTAAATCAAACCGAGGCCTGTAGCTTGTACAGTTTCCTTAAAACAGATTCGCCCCCTCCTGTATGTGCTCCGAGGATTCAGCGGACGTCTGTTTCCCAGGATACAACGGGCAAACCAGCAGAGTTGCAGCACAAAGCACTATGCTAGCGAACAGAATCAGTACCTGAACTTTATCAGTGAACAGAGCAGAAACAGAACAAGCAGAAGCAGTACTGTAGCAGAACGAACAGTACTGTAGCAGCAGAAGCAGTACTGTAGCAGAACGAACAGTACAGTAGCAGCAGAAGCAGTACTGTAGCAGAACGAAGCACTGTAGCAGAACAGAAGCACTGTAGCAGAATAAGCAGAGGAACTGTAGCAGCAGGAGAAAGTGGATTTTTCGGTCTCTCTTTCTAGGCTAGGCACATTCCCTATTTATACATGTCAATACCATCCATATGAAAGGTCACAGGTTGCCTTAAATATGCCTTAAAGATGGTAGATGAAGCACCAACAGTTGGGGAGATGAAGCACCAACAGTTATGCCATGCGAAAGGTCTCAAGGGCATGTGAAAGGTCTCAATTGAAAAAAATAATAAAAGATGGCATAGACTGCTAGGCAAATTTTGCCTTGATCGGTCCGACATTCGACGCGCCCAGGTCGCGCTCGTATGCTTGCACACGAGTCAAGCCTTTTTTCCACTGCAAATCGGGCCCTTGATTTGCACCCCCCTGCGCCTGTGTGCGCGAGAGAGAGCCTCTTGACCAATCATAGTTACACCTCCATAAAGTGTAACACAATATAACTTATCTATACCACTTCATTTTTCCAATCTGGGACAAACCCACCTTTCCAAATTTACATTTACTCACATGGAAAGCCCATAAACCTAAAAGCCCACCTTTAATCCAACAAAGAATATATAGAAAAAGATAGATAGATAGACACACACACATCAATATTCATGTGAATAAGAGTGGCTCCTTTGGAAAATTGACTGTAACAACCCCATCATCAGAAAAATTGAACCAACATTTGATGTATGGATGCATGGGGGATGCCATTGAGGGGAGTCATGTAATCCGACGTGATATCTTGTTGTGTTCCGTTGGGAAACCATCTTCTCTTCACGGGAATGCGCAGATGATTCCCGTCGACCACTCTCACCTTCGCGTTGCTTCTGTTCAATGTCCCTGGGAGACACTAGTTACTCAGTCCAAATAAGATGTGAATTAATAAATCAAACCGAAGACTATTTATAGAGGTTGGAAAGGACGATTATTTTATTGAAGAAGAAGAGTTTCAGTACTTAGGAAAGTTTCTTTAAATAATTGGAATTTTATAGATTGCCTTATGATATTATTGATAAATTAATTTTGTCACAAGGGTACGTAGTTGTTAAATTTGTATTTTTATTATGTTATTTTGATATTGTACCTAAGATATCGAGCTAAACTGACTGGCTAATTTATTTCTTTAATTATTAATAATCCTTGGATTACAAATTACAATTCGTGCACATATATCAACTTTCTATGTATCGTGTAATTCAATATGAAATAAATTAATAAGGTAAACACAATATTACCAAAAATTTCTTCAGAAAATATTACCAAAAATTAAGGGATGAATAAAAATCGGGTTAAACAAAAATACCCAAGTCAAAAAGTAAATAAAACTAAACTATGCGAACCAAATTGAATTAGCGTATTTATACTTGTAACCAATATTTATTTGTGAAAAAATTATAAAAGATTCTTATTGAAAAAATCTACTAAAAATAATTATATTTGATTATTGCAATGAATATCGTACTTGCATACAAGGGTTTGTATGATATACATATATATAATTTTTCTCAATTTTAAATAAGTTAGTAAATATTGGATAAGATTTATCATTAACATTTTGATGATTAACTCATCTGAAAATTTTCATCATTTAGTTAATTATATTTACAGAAAAATCTTATGAAATTGTCTCACATATCAATTTTTGTGAGACGTTATATTTTATATAAACTCAATAATAAAAAATATTATTTTTATGTTAAAAATATTAATTTTCATTTACCGACTAATTTATTTAAGGTTAATCAATTGACTGAGAGTAGCAACCTGAGTAATGAAAAGTCGCTAAATAGATAATTATCTGATAATAAAATTATAAAAATGCAAATGACAATTGTCCTAAAAAGAAACCTTCGATGCGCCAACTAACATGCGTAGCCTCAAGTGAACCGTAATTTTCTCGAGACACTGAAATGCCTTCCTTCCAAATGTAATATATATAATCTCACACAAAAACCATATCAGTTAATTAAATTAATTTGGAAAATTAAAAAAAAGGCAAAAACGTGAAGTAAACATAGCGATTAATCTCAAAGTATTATTGTTCGAAAGTGTATTGATTTCAAGGGGATTTGTATCTGCCTCCAAGCCATCTCTAAAAGTGAGTGATAATTTTCGATTGTAGTTGCATCTTCTCTTTGCTTTTTTTTCCTTCCGGGGAATATTTCAATTTTCGTTTATTATAATTATCTCTTTGTAATCTTTTCGTTTTGTGTTGTGAAAATTGAGTTTTATTCCTGTATTCATCAATTTTTTATTTTTTTAGTCATTTTTCTTCGAGTGTGTTGATGTGAGATTATTCACGTGAACACCACGTCGACGTCCACGTAAACGCTACGTTAGAAAAAAGAATAAAAATGGCAAAAAAATACAAAGATGTTGAACCTAAAACTCAGATTTGACTAACATAAAGTGATAAAAAAATGATATATAAATGTCTAATTGTAGGCGAAGATTGATAAAGAAACGTGTGGAAAGGTGATAGAGGCTGCAGAAACAGTGAAAGATGGAACGAAACAAGTGGTCAACGAAGTGAAAAAGGTTGGCCAAGCCATCACAGAGAAGGTGGCGGCAGCAACAGGAAAGGTAATTATAATTTAATAGTAACTATTTATAACATAATATAATATTTTAGTATATATTAATGGGTGGGATTTAATTTATAGAGTAGGATTCTTGTGAGACGGTCTCACGAATCTTTATCTGTGAGACGGGTTAACCCTACCGATATTCACAATAAAAAGTAATACTCTTAGCATAAAAAGTAATATTCTTTCATGGATGACCCAAATAAGATATTCGTTTCGCAAAATGCGATGCGTGAGACTGTCTCACACGAGTTTTCGTATAATTTATAATGTTAGCAGGTGGTGGCGGATGTGACCACGAAAAAGCTTGAAAAAACAGCAGAAAATGCAAAGAGTGGAACAAGTAAGGACGCTTTGGACACAGCCAAAGTAGCTGCTGAATTATTCAAAGATAAAATTTCTGATAAATGAATAATCTCGAGGTCAATTTTTATACATTTCAAAAAAGTAGTTCTAAATTAAGAACTGCAATTTTTTAAGTGAATTTTTTTTACCTTTTTTTTGTTGGTGTATGTTTTGAATTAAGTGATTTGAATACAAGTTCTATCTTTTATCTCACGAACCACGGTATTATAATATAAAATAAATAAAAAAATCATGACGGGATTGAGTTTCGAACATGAGACATGTGTCACTGTTTGACATGCTCTATTGCATTTGAGCCAAAGGCAAGTCACATTATTGGCGAACCAATGTGGGCTGAACATGTTGGTGAACAAATGTGTCAGCATTCAACATCGCATGTAAGAAAGACTACGTTGTTTTATCCATCTTTGCATGTGAGTTGGATGGATGGATACTCGAATCAACTTGTGTCACTCGTGAAATTTACCTACAAATTAAACAGAACACTCCCAATTTTTTTGAAGATTACGTTTCTGATAGACCAGAGTGCTATGGTAGCCATATATATATGTCGATTTTAATTTCAAGCTGATATGGACGTGCAGTAGGTGAAAGGCAATGTGTATATATGTAACGTCGAAACAAACCAGCAAGTAAAAGAAAAGGGCATTCGATATGTTTTCTGTGACTCAAATTTTAAAACTCGCATTACATATTGTATGACTCAAATACTGTACGTATACCATTTAGTTCCTATGAAAGACCAAAAGCTAGCCAACACAATTATGTGTTAATACAGCGCAACAACACTTGCGTAACTGCTTAATTCAATAAGCAGGCCGAGGTTGCACAATAATGGGATGCAGATGGATATATGGTGGAGAAATTTTGGCATGTGTAAAAAAATGTACACTTGCCAATGATAAGAAAATTATGAAAACGAAGAAATAAGCTACACGCTTTTCTTTTTGATGTTATGAGTAGTGACTTTTAGCACTGACGGCCGGGCCGGCAACCAAGAACTCCAGCACCAGAAGTTATAGATCCAACCATGGAAGAAGACTTGGCACCTAAGCTTGAAGCTCTAGCATAGCTGGCTGAAGCTCCGGCACCAGATGGAGTAAAATAAGCTCCATTCAACATCAGGTCACCGGCTGATCTCCAGTTCCAACCCTTCCATTGACTCTCAGCAGTGTCTACCCTCTTTGTCACCTGATAAAAACAATTCATAAATGCAGAGTATAACGTCTTGAGCTCGTTTTCAATTGAATGTTTCTCTGAACAGAAAACAACTCAACATCGCGTCACCTCTTTTGCAAAAGGATTGGTTGGTGCAAGATATCTGTTGCCTTGGCTGTTGATGGTGGGGTTCGCACTTCCACCGATGGCATACATCTCCCAGTGAGTGTAGTCATTGTTCACAACGTGGAAGTATCCAAGTCTGCACCTGTACTTTTCATAAGATGATTTGATCAATAACTACGCTTAGATCTTGCTCATTTTAAGATAAAGCATTTCGAGAATGAATTTACCTTGGCATTCTCTGAATGAGGCCTTCCCCGAAATGATTATAGGCGATTGTCACTTGCATTTGCTTGTCTCTAACATAATTATCGCTATGACCCAACAGTATAACCTGTTTGGAAAGATACACCGCTTCACTGGTATAATGCAAGAAAAATCTTATATGCAAGCAATGAAGATAGTCATATCAAGTATGCAAACCTCGTTATGATGGGTAAAATAATTGTTTGAAATGGTAATGGCAGTAGAGCCCATGACAGCATCTACAAGTCCGTCAGCACAGTTAGAGAGTGAGTTATGATCCACCCAGATATGGCTTGAGCCAAAGATAGAAATGGCATCACCATCAGCCATCGTCCTCCAACCATAATGTGATGATGAGCTCCGCACCATTGCGTTTCCTGTTCTCTTACAGTCGTGAATGTGTAGCCCGTGAATGATCACATTGGTAATGAATTGGACTGTGATGCACCCTCCATTAGCAATGTGCACATTGACTCCACGACCATCTATAGTCTTAAAGCTGTTCATTATGAGCTCTTGCTTCAAAGTTATGATCATGTCGCGCTTGAACACAATCCAAAGAGGCTCCTTCTGGATAACAGCATGACGCAGAGTGCCGGGCCTAGGGTTGACAGGGTCATCATCACCAGGATCATTGACAACGTAGAATCGGCCATCACGTCCACCAATGGCATTGCGCCCAAAACCAATACCACAGTCAGCAAGTTTCTTTCGGTTGTTATGCCAATTCGGATCACAACGCCAGCAGTCATCAATAGGGTTATCAGTTCCACAGGAGAAAAATCCAAGTTTTCGCCTCTCTGTGCTGTTCTGGGTGGCCCTGAAGATTCAAAGATTTGTCAGCACAGAATGTCATGATAACCAACTATATTGTCTCATTAAGAATGCTGGTCAGAGTTAGATCCTCATGGGCACTCATTTGGTTGTTTTAATGTAATTTCAAGTCGATGTTCTAGCTAGTGGTTTGGAAAATATCAATGAAATCGGTCTGGAAGGGAGCAATTTAATATGTGAAGCATGGAGGAAACAAACTAAAACCAGTAACTATACAATTCTGTGCCAGTGGAGCAAATCATAGGTCTCTTCTGTCATTATAGTCCTTTCTTTAATTTCATAGTACTGCAAACATTCTGGTCTACATGAAACTACAGGAATTAATATACTTTTATCGGTTCAAAAGGGCAATTAAGGACTTTCTTATTGTAATAACTAGTATGGAACTTAAGTCTTTGTCCAAGACTCCGAGCACACACTTCGATCATGCTTACAGTTACATCTACCTAAGAGGTGAAGGGAAAATTTGGGTATACTCACTTAACAGGCATGCTTTTAATGGTTCCCGGGTTCGGGTTCCAAGGTATGTACTTTGGAATCAATCCGATCCACTACCTGAACCGATAGTAGATGGACCGATTCCAGGTCAGTTCCAGCCGGTTTTGAGTCTTTTCTAAGCCCAACTGCTGTTTTCATTTTTTTAAAAAAATTTAACCGTTTCCGGATTGGATTCTAACTAACCGGTTCCGATCATCTGGTTCCTTAAGTAAAAAAACCGCCCTACGAAACCCATTTTGGTTCCGAGCTTAATGGGCCTGTTTTGATCCGGTCCCAGGTCAAACGGCCTGTTAAGCATGTCTATGCACATTCACCAACTCTTTCGCACACGTTTACCTATTCCCATAATCAAATCGTACAGAATTAGAGCGGCCATTAATGTGATGAAAAGGACAGTAGGTAAATGAAAGTTCAAAAAAATCCAAATTTAAGTGAACAAATCAAATCACAATTTTGACTATATAAAGTCCACTGAAGAAAGAAAAGTCAGTAAAGAAACATAGAAGTTCAACCACTTAATTAAAGGTTTATTTTTGTATATAAATAAATTTGCAGGTAACGAAACCAAAATGGGTCTTAAATGGCGCAAAACACGGATCCAACTACCCTTCAATTGCGCAAGATTTTGTGTAGCGAACAGGAAAATAACTACTATTCATAATTAGCACATACTAATCTTGAAGCTATAGCTTTTTTCTTTATAAAAAAGGACTCTCTCCTACCCCGCCCCCATAATAATGACAATAATAATGATCTCAATTGATACATCGTATGCCATGTGAGAAGGGTAGGTCTACTCAAACAAAACATGGTGCCATTCAATTTGGAAGGACCACATCTTTAACAACTCTAAAATATTATATTGACATTCAGCATCTGAAACAGACTACACGTTTCAACAAGCATTCTGATTGAAGAAACAGACAGCGACAAGCAAGAGTCGGTGTGAAATTTCAAGTTATCTTTATGATATTATCCCAATTGTGCATATAAAATTGAATATAAAAAAAGTATATGTATTGGGCATAAGGATAACAAACTTGTTCACGCATTCATATATTTTATGCATAACATCTGTTCTCTGGCATGTGACATTTATCTACATAAAACAAAATATGACATCAAGTTTGGCATATTAGAAATTTGCCTTCGACACAAACGTTAGTGCCAGGTTCGGAAACTGCAATATACACCGGAAGTAAATGCACAAAAAGGGCCATCTCAAGAAGTAGAAATAAAATGAGTGAATGCAAAATCACCCACATTTCAACCATTTTTGCAACCTCCTCCGGGTCATCCACCGCATGCTCATTCAAAGCGGTACCCTCATCAATTCCTTCCGACCTGAACGAGCATTACAAAACCCCATCAAGATTTATTATTACACATCCACCGTTTGTTAACATGTTACATAAATCACAAGTGCCTTAAAATTTATATGTGTAGATATTGATTATTTATCTAAAGCAGAAGACGAATGATTTATTTATTGTTTTTTAGTCGAGGACTAGAATTTTAGGATTGCGTCTCGAATCTGGAACCGCGGAGGCAAAGTGGAATATGATATAGAGAAAAAAAAAAAGAAGAAGATGGAATACAGTGTTCAATGCAGTGGAACAGAGCGTGCACAAACATTGGATGACACATAAAACGGTCAAAAAGTGCTTTTAGCCCACAGAGGAGAGAGAAAGAACCAACTGATTAACTACTTCTTTAGGAATGAAACGATGCAATTACCATTATACCTTCGACCATGCCATACTAGCAGAATGGCATGGGATTCGACAATTGTGCGTGGGTGATTTGGGAAAGATGGGGATTTTGTTAAGCATGGAGATCCAATGGCGGTTGCGTATTAAACAACGGAATAAACGGATGAGACCTGATGCGGTACAAGGGACCTCAACGGCTGGGATTGTTCTTGTTCTGGATATATAAAGAGCGAGTACGACGGTGGTTACTGGTTACTGGTTAGCGAATAGGAAGGAGATCTGACGGCTGGGGTTTGGTGTATGCGGAAGAGGGAAACGTGCACGGTTGAGATTTAGTTGGAGTGCAATTTTAGGTTAAATGGAATGGTTTCTCGGTTCTCACCTCGCCGCCATTGTCGAGTTTGGAGAGCTCTGCAACTGCTCTTTTTCCACAGCTCTGCAGAATAACAATAGAAATACAATATAAAAGAAATCACTCAAAATGCTAAGGAAGCGAAAGAGAATCGTTTCTAGCAGATTCTTTAGGAAAATGCAGTCAGAGAGAAAATAAAAAACCTGAAATTTTGAGTTGATTCGTTTTGGTGAACTCTTGACATTGCTCCAACGAAAAGCACGAGCAGCAGCAGCAAAGAAAACAGAGGCCGCATCCATTTTCCGGAAACTCCCATTGCCATTAATCCGACGTTTTCGAACTCTTTTCCAATCCTCTTGGTCTTTCTTCAAAGCTGAAAACGGAAGCTGAAACTTATAAAAGAGAAGAATTTCAGAGGTTGGAGGCGAGGGAGAATGCAGAGCACTACAGCCTACGTAACGGCTTTAGCTCTTTTATAGAAAGTGACAGTCGTAAAAGGTTAAATTTAACGACCGTTAACTAACTCCCATTGTCGTTAAAATTACCCCCACAATAATATATTAAGACCAAACATAATTATTGATTTCATCTTCAAAACAAATTAGAAAATCATTCCCACTTTTCGACTATATATATTCATTAAAAAAACAAAACAAAAACCTGACAGTTAAAAAAATGAGAGATTTCAAAAAATTTACTCTCACAAAAATTTCAATTGAAAATATCAATCAAATAATTTTTTTTGACCTTTAGTGGAAAATGGTCTATCGTATTGGAACTTGGAATCAACATGTTTAGTCCAACCTACTCCGAGATAACAATTTTTACTATGGTCAAATATGAACGCATGTATATTTGGTCATTGGGGTTAAATGTTGGTTTAACGTATTTTTGTTCTTGAGACAGACGAGTTAATCATGTCTATATTTATAATTAAAAAAATAGCATTGTTGACATAAAAAATAATATTTTTTCATGATTGAACCAAATATAACATCTGTCTTACAAAATTGACATATTAGATAATCTAACATGAATTTTTATTTTTGGTCAATGCCGAATTGCCGGTAATAAAATAAATCCACGGCTCATGGCAATAGATGGTGTATCATCTTCCATACGTTTGTTGGGTATAAGAGTCACAAACCAATGTTAATTTATTGTTTTTTTGCCCATCTGAAAAATATTATAACTTAAAATATGACATCATTTGCAAAGTTCTGATTCGTATGATTTGACTATTACTATATACAAAGCAAATGTCAGTTAATTCGAACATGAAATATAATAATCAAATTTAATGGCTCAAGTTCAATCTCACATTTAGTATTATACACAAAAAAAAAAAAAATCATCGACACCACACGTAAGAATAAATATGAATCATTCCATATATATACTCAAAGCAAAGTCCTAAGAGTTGGTTGAAGTGAACCGTATTATCCCTATTTTGCTTTATATTCGACATCGAATTTTGAAAGTATCTGAATCATGTTAGGATCAATGGAATTCGGATATCTCGACACTGGTATGATATTGTTCACTTTGGGTTTTAACCATCATGGTTTTGCTTTTGGAACCACCCAAAAGGCCTCATACCAATAGAGATATCATTCCATCTTTGTAAACTCATGATCTTTCTCTAGATTTTTCAATGTGGGACTTTGATTGCATCCCAACAAATTCAAACCGAACTCGAAATCCATAGAACAAATTTTAGATAATACCTATTTGGGAGTGATAATCTCATACTCTTTTTTACCCGTACATACATTCCAAAAGGCGGGAATTATAAAAGTTTTATAATAAAGGGAATTCATAATTTGAAACAATTTATTTGGGTTCATTACATCCTAGGCACTACCCCCATGATAGAATCAAGGGTCCAAATTTAGTCACACATACACGTGGTCTATTAATTTTTTTAAAATCACATATGTGTGTGAATCTTGTCCATTCAAACCATGTGAAGACACTGCCCCCATATGTAGCATCGACCTAACCATTTATTTGGGCCGATTTATTCATACCGGGGCTTGATTTTTTTATAGAGAAAATGGGTGAATTTGGGGAATGGGATTCGCTTTAATTGTTGCGATAATTAAGATGTGTTTTGACTTTAGACTTTGGTATATAAAATTTGTTTCATCTTTGGGACTATTAATTATAATATATTCTACAATTTGAGTATCATATACACATACATAGGATTCTCGGAAATTGTTGCTAAAAATAATTTGGCAGCATTAGCTATATGATAAGCTTGTAATTTCTCTAATGTCAAACTAGGATCCAATGGGCATGATAAGTTAGTTGAGTTGGTTATGTGTGAAGTTTAGGGTCCATGTCCCAAGCTCGAATCCCGCAAAAGTCTTATCTGTATGAATTTGTCGGCAGTACTTGTGTGAGACGATCTTACGGGTCGTATTTTGTGATACAGATCTTTATTTGGATCATCCATGAAAAAGTATTATTTTTTATGTTAAGAGTATTACTTTTTATTTTGAATATAGGTAAGGTTAACCCGTCTCATATATAAAGACTCGTGAGACCATATCTATTCTTTACTATAAGTTTACATGTCGTGTGTGATTTACAAGTTTTTGGTCATAAAAATCCATGTAATTTCAATAAAATCAAATTTACAAGTATATCACTAAACCAACAAACTTTATTGCAATTCCAATCGATTTTCAAGGCAAGACTAAAGCGGATCCAATGGACATGAGGAGTTAGTTATTGAGTTGGTTCCGTGTGAAGTTTGGGGTCAAGTTTTGAAGCTCGAATCATATAAAAGTCTTATATGTTAGAGCTTGTGTGTAGTCTTATATATCTTTATCTGTTATGTTTGGTTTGCACACTACTACATATATCAGATATTTACTTAATGCGTACGTATGCTAAGAATATTGGTTTTCATGTTATTCGACGTTAAAAAAATAATAGTAGTTTCAATAAAATCAAATTTACAAATATTTCACCAACCAACAAACTTTATACCAATTCCAATCAAATTATCAATGCAAGACTTCAAATAACAATATATTACTTACTCACAAAGACTTTTCTTTATCTTCAATGACACACCAACCCCTTCTTTAATGTCTGCATCAAACATATTTGTTGGGACATTATAATCACAATGCACACACTAGTATTTATGAAAAGTGTCACAATTATGGATTTTACATTCAATAAGTAGCCCAAAGTTTGGTTTCATTTAACATAATATAAGAGAGTGACTTTATTGAGGTTGAAAATTGAAATAGATCCAATTTATTGTGCTTGCTTGGTTTAGTTCTTGTGTTTTGAGAAAAAAAATATATAGAATTTTATTTCATTATTCGAAATGGGGGTATATACACATATAATTTGATTGTAAATAATCTCTTCAAAATTTGAACATAATAAATAAATGTGATGTAAATCTGCTAAATTTATTGGCAATACTTTAAAAGTTAGGTAGACTCACGAATTTATAAAGGTCATAAATTTATAACACAAAAATGATACAGTCTTGTAGATGAATTTTATGAAACAAATATTCTATTTAGGTCACCCGTAAAAAAACGTAACATTTTGTGTAAAAAATATTATTTTTTATTGTAAATGTGATTAAGATTGACTCGTCACGTGAATAAAGATATAAGAGATATATTGAATTTGTAATAATTGATTGATAAATCTTGACCGAGAAGCAATAAGAGACATGTTGTGGGGTTGCCTTTTCGTTATTCACTTAATTAGCATCCATTTTACATTATGTAAAGCGAAATTGTACATATTGTAGGGCATGCTATATTTATTGAGGAAATTATGACCAATAGATCTAATATGTAATTTCTTTTTTAAAATAAATGTATTGAAATACAAAAGAAATGACTATTTTTTTAATTTAAAAAAAAAACACATGCAGTATGGTATTTTACGAATAATTTTCACAAACGTTTTACAAAAATCTTATCCAGAATGCATATTTTAATTTTTTTTTTCACTTATAAAACATTATAAACGTCATTAAAACATTTTTAAACTACTTGTTCAAAGGAAAACTTGTATAGATCTTGCTCTTCTTACTTTTACACATTACCATTCTATTAAGTATTAAGTTGGTGACATTATTACATACATGGTTCATATAAATCAAAGCTGTCTTTCCTTGAATAACGCACAACGTTAGAGTTATAACATCAACGCTTCTGTCAAATTCTTTTTCAAAAGACATATATATATATATATATATTTAAAATACACAAAGGGGTGCAACACAAGGACTTATCAGGGGCCCACCCACTTAGTATTGTTCTCGCCTAAGCACGCTTAACTTCGGAGTTCTGATGGGATCCGGCGTATTAGTGTTGGTATGATCACACCCTTCAAAAGATATATATGTTAATCTGTATTTTTATATATTAACTTGGTCCAACGTATCATCAAAATATAATTTTTTGACATGTATCTTTTTTTTTTGATAATTTTGGTCATATACACAAAGGGGTGCAACATGAGGACTTATCAGGGGCCCACCCATCTTAGTATTGTTCTCGCCCAAGCACGCTTAACTTCGGAGTTCTGATGGGATCCGGTGTATTAGTGTTGGTATGATCACACCCTTCAAAAGATATATATGTTAATCTATATTTTTATATATTAACTTGGTTCAACATATCATCAAAATATAATTTTTTGTCATGTATCTTTTTTTTTTTTGATAATTTTGGTCATATACACAAAGGGGTGCAACATGAGGACTTATCAGGGGCCCACCCATCTTAGTATTGTTCTCGCCCAAGCACGCTTAACTTCGGAGTTCTGATGGGATCCGGTGTATTAGTGTTGGTATGATCACACCTTTCAAAAGATATATATGTTAATCTGTATTTTTATATATTAACTTGGTCCAACGTATCATCAAAATATAATTTTTTGTCATGTATCTTTTTTTTTTTTTTTGATAATTTTGGTCATATATTTTGCAATTTTAATATTTTTCTCATGAAAATGTTTATGTGACATTTGACATATGAGCGTCAGTCATGCTAACATCACATCGACGACACGTAGAAAAAAGACCGAATTTATTAGGAAAAAACAAAGATTACTGATTAAAACTGAAATTTGATCATATACGATGACCAAAATCACAATCGAGTAAACATAAAAGACCAAATTCGTAATTTTTCTCTTTATATAAATATGCATAAACATACATGCACCACAATAAAAGAGGATATCTACGTACCATTGCTAAAAATTTGAAATGTTTCATCCACGTTCCTCCGCCTAACAATGAATATTAGGGTGCGTTAGATCACTTTACAAATTTCACTTAAAAAATAATTCCTGGCACGTGAATTATATATATTACGATAATTTTAAATTAACTTACTTTTTTTCCCATATATTATTATATATTCCAAAATTTATAAAATTTGAGGTCGATAAATTCAGTTTGGGTCGATTTTTTTTTTTTTTTTTTGCCCATTTCAAAATACCGACAACATTCAAACCTTAGAAACATAGAACGTACACATGTATAATTTGCTACTCTTTGATTGTATTCAAGCCATGCCAAATGTTCTAAAACAAGGTTTTACAATCAATTAAGTTCTAAATCTTGCTATACCAACTGTATTGTAAAACATTTTGACCACCAAGAAGCAAGGACAATCCCTTCTCCTCGGCCTGCCCAATGTTCGTCTTGTCCGGCAACCTGTCTAGGTCTCGGTCCAAATCGAAAAGGTCGAATGCCCCGTGTCAATACCCCAATCTCAACTCACAAGTCTCAACACTCATATGTTTGACGATCACTGGGCATGTGATTGTTTGTCTCAGAGAGGGAAAAAGCGTGCCTACCCCGATATCGTACGTCCCCGGCAGTTTGTGTAGCAATGGGTAACTAGATCAAGATTTGGTGTATTTGATCAAGCTAAACGAGAAACTTGAAGGGATTATAGAAATGAGGAACACAAGAGGGAGCAGGTCGATACTTGGTTGGGGAACGAGTCATTTTTTTCCTTCTTCTCTGCATGAGATTGCAAGTTCATGCCTCGCTTTTTATAATGGGAGAGAATGAAAATGGAGACAATTCGTGGTTATTTTAAGATTGGTATTACATGGCTGATTCGATAATATATTAAATAAAGAAGTTGATAAGTGATAAAATTGTAATTATCAAGAACAACTAAAGTATATGGGGACATTCTTAGAAAATAACGGTTGGCCGGGTTCAAACTATTGTTATCCTAACAGTTGATCCAGTGATTCAGGTTTCGTCATGTTAGCGCCGCCGACTTTAGTATTACTTATGTGATAATTTCGATGACATAAAATAGAAGGCAGATAACACCAACAGCAATAGAATCCAAGTTTGGATCGATATTTTATTTCCAACACATTCAAACCTAAGAAACATAGAACACATGCGTGATGTATAATTAATGGGCTACTGATCTTTAGTCTTTATTGTAATCAAGCCATCCCGGATATTCTAAAAACAACCTCTTACGAATACGATCATGTTCAAAATCTCTCACGGCCATTGGTATTGTAAAACATATCGACCTTGAAGAAGCAAGGACACTCCCTTCTCATCTGCTCGCCAGAGGCTCACATAGCCCGGAAATTCCTTGCGCCTAGGTCCGTCTCTCTCCCAATCGAAAAGGTCGAATTTCCCATGTAAATTCCCCAAGGTCAAGTCACATGTCGCAACACTCCTATGCTTGAACACTACTGAGCATAAAAGTTTTTGTGTTTCAGTGGGAAGAAGCGTGTTTACCCCGATATCGTCACCGTTCGAGTAGCAGTGGGTAACTAGATTAGCATTTGGTGAATTGTTCTCGAGCACGACCATCCATTCGAGCAAAGTTATAACCGAGAAACACGAAGGGATTAAAGAAATGAAGAACACAAGAGGGAGGAGATGCTTGGTTGGGAAACGAGTCATTTTTTTTTCTCTGCGTGAGATTGGAAGTGTATGTCCTGCCTTTTATAATGGGGAAAGAAAGAAAATTCAGACAATTTGTAATCATTTTAAGTTTGTGATTGCATGGGATGTTCATAATTTCATACTGAATTCAGAGTAGCCAATTAATTCGTCCATCTAAAAGCTTTAATTATAAGAGAACTTAGAAATCTCTATACATATTTTCTATCCAAAATACTCATAATCTTGGGAAAAGGAAACGTCACACCGGGTGAAATTTCGGCCGATATGATCATAATTCACCCGTGTAAAATATAAATAGTTTTGTTAACATATTTTTTCAAAGGGAATTAACTACTTGATTAAATCCTTGTGTTCAATATTTGCTAAGAGCACTTCATAGCGATCTCTTAAATAGAATGCCAGATAGACTCATTCCAATATATAATTGTTGAAAGATCTTGCACAGAGAGATATTTCACTCTCTTTACTTTTATATATGCTGATACACCCGGAAATCCGACGTGGCCCAAATCATGTCAGTCTGATCCGGATCACGCATGAGCTCATTTATAAAGATGATGGGCCAGAGAATGATGTGATCGAGCCAAAAAGGTTCAGTATCTTACTACAAGTTGAGCTACTCCCTGCTAGATAAAAGACCTTTGAACGAGAGGTGCCGAGCAGCCGAACTTATGGGTTACCTACCCGAGATCAGTATGATATGGCGGTGGATAAAGTTATGTCTATACAAAACTCTAAACTAAATCATCCATGACAAGGAAAAAATCTCAAGGAAATCGAGATGCGAATTTATAAATTACCAAATATAAGGTGATACTCATGGGAAATTTAGGGTCCGATTCCAGCAAGTGTCACTAGTTCAGATACAGGTTTTGAAATTACCCTGAGCCTGAAATCACAAATAAGATCGTTAGGAGGGCGCCAGGAGGGTGTCCTGGCGTAGCCCCTCCGACGCTCAAGTCAGAAACTGAGAATATATGGGTAGCAGCTAAAGGTGATGCTGAAAACGTTATAGTGAATGCATGAATTAACACTGAAACCTGATATTTATAAGAGAATATCTGAGCCATTGATAAGTCTGTCTTCCATTTGGGCTAGGAATGAGTCAGGGGTAATGGACTCATCCATGGGGTATCATAAGGTAAGATCAAAATGAATCTAGTATTTTAGGGAAACTTACCTTCCAGAGTCTTTTTCACGTGGAAGACTTGTCTTACTAGAGTTCTTGTTTACCTAGTGTCAACTCTATAAATACCAGATATTCTCTACAATTTGGGGGATTCACACTTTACATTAGCACTTTTATATTCGCACGTTTTTGCTTGGTCTCAGTATTGACTTAAGCATCGAAAAGACTACATTAGAGACACTTTTGACACCCTCTTACTCTTGTTTGTCGGTGTAGATTCAGCTCAGAGCTCGGGATAGCATTGAAATTCAGCTCTGGCCCTTCCAAACAAGAACATGAATTGTGGGGTTTATTTTACCTTGTGTATGTGAAATTTTGGTCAACATCATATCCTATTTACTAATCAATTACTACCATACATTTTGCATACGTAAATGTAAAATAGTACCCATTTTTTAAATTCAAATTGAATAATGAGCACATTTGTTAATGAGAAAAGATTAACTTAAAAATAAATGATTTAAAAAAAAGGAAATTCAAGATAAATAATAGGTAATCAAAATATAGTGGTGAAAATGCTCGTTGAGAGATATATCAGTAGCGTTTTCTTCCATAGTATAGTGTACTTTGTGAGTGAATAACAATTTTTGTGTTCAGTAAATATCTATATAAAATAATTATATATTTAAATATTTTATTTATTTATTTCTATTAAATTTGTTTGATTATTTTTTGTGACTTTGATTGATTTATTTATTTTATTTTGTTGTGTTTTTAATTTTTTTGGATGGACTTGTGGTATCCTCATTGGTTCGTGTCATTACAATCATCATCTCATCAAAAAGCATGGGGTCTACATATCAAATACATATTATATTACATCATCATTCTCTCATTAATTTTAACATTAACACTAATTATTCGTGGGTCCACTTTTCACTTATTCATCTTTATTCTCATTTTACATTAAATAAATATAATTTAAATTATTATTAAAATGGCATTTTCTTACTATACTTTTGGATAATTCATGAAATTTCTTTCGGCATTTTTTAATATTCACGAAATTTCTAAAAAATCCTAGTTATTTTCGTTAATTTCGGAAAAAAAAATAAGAATATAGAAATAAATATTAAAAATAAATTTATATGATGAAAATAATAGAGAGAAATTTTTTGGAATGATTTATGACATGTAATAATGTGTTTTAGATAACTGAAAAAATTTATGGAAGGTGATGAATATTTATATATGAAAATTTAATTTTTATTAAAATAGCTGTTAACTAACTGTTTAATTTTTTTAAAAAAAATAATAATTTCAACCTTTCATAATTTTTAAAATAAAATATGCATTTTTTTAATTTAAACCATTGGATAATTTTTTAAAAAATGGAAAAAACATTTTTTTTAAAAGAAAAGGGTGACATGTGGGGTGGGCCAACATTTCGCCGACCCCTTCACGCACGTGTTCAAACTTATGGTTTTAAACAATAATAAAATATTGTATATATCGGTTACATAAAATCCAAATGAGTTGAATTTTTGAGAGAATAACACTAGAAATATGTAAGTTCTGTGTTTTTGAGAAATTTGATCATTTTAGCGGTCCAAACAAATATGTGGTACTAGAAATGTTAAATGTATTATATTATATTATATAAAAAAACTAAGTGTGAAAATTCATTTCTGATCATCGACAACGTTAGCAAACATAGAAGAGAAGAAAAGTTGACAAGATTTTCGATATTTTTTTGATTTTGTGATTTATCGGTTTATCCAATGGACAAACCAATTCCAATTCTAGATTGTTGACACGAGATCTTCGATTTGAGATATAAATTTTATATTTCCGGCAATGTTTGGAGTTCGTCGATTTTTGAAATAAATCCAATTAGTTGTTAAATAATAATGAAATGAAAAATTGTTTGATAGTGTGATTTTAACAAAGAATGAAAAATTACAGTTGGATTATTTGGAATTATTTCTAATTTATTATAACGAGAAATTTTAATCATTAAATTAAAATTGAGACATTGGTTTTCGGTTATTATTAAATCGCATTATAGATTCGAAGTATATGAGAAATATGCAATTATTTGATATGATTTTTTTGTAATTTAACCTATTAATTGAAGTTAATTTATTTAGGTGTATTTGATATTAGAATTGTGAATTAAATACACCATAATATTAATTGTTGAACTATGGAGGTTATAATCGAGTTTTATATTTTTTGTTGAATTAATTGTTGTTGAGGTATTTGACGTTGTATATTGAGGTTGTTATGATTATGTAGATACGGTGACAATGATATGATAATTATTGTTCAATTATATAGATACGTCACAAGTTTCAGGATTAAAGAAATAACCAAATAATTTTATATTCCATTTGGCATTGGGGAATTCTTAGAAAATAACATTGGTGTCATTTTGATATAAAGGAGTTGATAAGTGATAAAATTGTAATTATCAAGAACAACTAAAGTATATGGGGACATTCTTAGAAAATAAAAGTTGGTTTCAAACTATCGGTACTTTTTGGTTCGTTGTATGAGACAAATATTATGGAGATAAGTAATATTTTTAATAATAAAATATATAAAAATGATAGTTAATATAATGTTTGATTTGATTGATTCCTTCATGTAAAAATAGAATGCAGATAACACCAACAGCAATAGAATCCAAGTTTGGATCGATATTTTATTTCCAACACATTCAAACCTAAGAAACATAGAACACATGCATGCATGATGTATAATGGGCTACTCTTTAGTCTTTATTGTAATCAAGCCATCCCAAATGTTCTAAAAACAACCTTTTACGATCATGTTCAAAATCTCTCACTGCCATTGGTATTGTAAAACATATCGACTATGAATAAGCAAGGACACTCCCTTCTCATCTGCTCCCCAGAAGGTCAGATTGGCCGGAAATTCCTTGCGCCTAGCTCCATCTCTCTCCCAATCGAAAAGGTCGAATTTCCCATGTAAATTCCCCAAGGTCAAGTCACATGTCGCAACACTCCTATGCTTGAACAGTACTGAGCATGAGAATTCTTGGATTTCAGAGGGAAGAAGCGTGTTTACCCCGATATCGTCCCCGTTCGAGTAGCAATGGGTAACTAGACTAGCATTTGGTGAATTGTTCTTGACCGCGACCGTCCATTCGAGCAAGGTTATAACCGAGAAACTTGAAGGGATTAAAGAAATGAGGAACACAAGAGGGAGGAGATGCTTGGTTGGGAAACGAGTCATTTTTTTTTTCTCTGCGTGAGATTATTGAAAGTGCATGTCCTGCCTTTTATAATGGGGAAAGATAGAAAATTCAGACAATTTGTAATCATTTTAAGTTTGTGATTGCATGGGATGTTCACAATTTCATACTGAATTCAGAGTAGCCAATTAATTCGTCCATCTGAAAGCTTTAAAAGAAAATTTAGAATCTCAATTCATATTTTCTATCCAAAATACCATAATCTTGGAAAAAAGAAACGCCACACCGGGTGAAATTTCGACCAATATGACCATAATTCACCCGTGTAAAATATAAATAGTTCTTGAAACATATTTTCTTTAAGGGAATTAAGTACTTGATTGAATCCTTGTGTTCCATATTTGTTGGCAAAAAACTTGTATGAGACGGTCTCACGGGTCGTATTTTGTGGGACGAATATCTTATTTGGGTCATCCATAAAAAAATATTACTTTTTATTGTGAATATCGCTAGGATTGACCCGTCTCACAGATAAAGATTCGTGAGACTGTCTCACAAAAGACCTACTCATATTTGTTAGAGCACTTCACAGCGATCTCTTAAATAGAATGCCTGATAGACTCATTCCAATATATAATTTTTGAAAGATCTTCAACAAAAAGATATTTCACTCTCTTTATTTTTATATATGCTGATACACCCGGAAATCCGACCCAGCCCAAATTGTGGGGCCCTTAATTCCTAATCGTTATTACAATACAATTTGATTAGGGTTAATTAATTACAGCGAAAAACGAGTAAATATTTTTCTTTTCAATGAGCCCAAAACGTGTCAATTGTAATTATAATACTTAAAATAGTATATAATATAGTCTCATCTCAACACGTCACAATATAAAACAAGCCCACACGTAATCCAAAACAACTACATACAACCAAACTCATATCCTCGGGACATACCCCGGTATATAAATACATATACATATATACTGGGAAAGACCATGAAACCTCAAATCAAACTGTGACTCCCTCCAGAAGCACAATCTCCGGCCTTCTGATATCCTGGAGTACTTGTCATTTTCCACATACAAAGACAACAACAGCCCCCTCTGGGGTGAGCAAAGCTCAGTCTGAAACAACCACAATATATACCACAAGTATCTAAACAATGTTATATGATATGCAATGCATGTATATCGTGGATGTATCAGGTCAAATGCCCATCCACTGAGCACATGTCAGAATCAATCGAATCGCTATCAAATCAATGCTCGAGCTGGCACACCGGTCTCAATCAGGGATACTCGTATAATAACGTCGACAAAGCGTCATCAAATCTCAAATTTCAATCAATCATCGGGGTCACTAATGTATATGTTTTAAGGGCCACATAATGCCAAACATAGCATCGTGTTCACAAACCCCAGAATCAAATCCAATCATATCAAGGTATCCAAGGATCATAGCTCAACGTGTATGTCATGCATGCTACATCAAATCAATAAATAAGGAGTCATATAGACATATATTCTCAGTCCAATCCATCAAATCAATCCAACATATATCATATGATACAGATACCTGTCGTATGTTACTCGGTCGCAACATACCTCAATTATTCGTTCCAGTCGATGTAGCTTGAAGATATCAGTATAATAATCTATCTAAATCAATAACATATTCATTTCAATCAATATCATCATTCAAAATCAACAATATAAGTTTCAAATATCTTTTAAAACTTTTAAATTTTATATCAAATTGAAATCATAACATAATTCAATTCCGACTTCAAAACTTAATTTCTTGTCGGTTATTCTACCACATTTATGAATCTTGACTTCAAATATATGATATTCCAGCACTTCAATTTCTTGTCGGTTATTCTATCACATATATGAATCTTGACTTCAAATATATTATATTCCAGCACTTCAATAATTAAAGATGCTGGAACTAAAAGAATCTTACCTCAAATGACGATAATTCAACACACTATCCTTAAATTGAGAACTAGCAAATTCAAGAAGTCTGAACTTACTTTTTGTCAAAATCTTCGCTCACGTTGGAACTTCATAATCGAAGGAGAAACAGTAAGAAAACCAGATAGACACACGTAAATGCAACAAGAAGGAATAAGGCGGTTGTGCTATCCAGTTAAATCTGATTTCATATAATAGTATAATATATATGAAGAAGCAAGGAAATGAAAGGACACGTAACCAACATTCAAGCAAGGCTCCCGTTGAATTTCTTTACAAAATTACCATTTTACCATTAGATTTAATTCAAGTATTTTTCAATTTATTTACAGAATTGCCATCAAATATTTACACATTTGCCATCAAATTTTAATGTAATATTTTTCAGTTTATTTACCAATTTGCCATCAAAATAATTGAGTATTTTTCAATTTATTTATAAAAATACCATCAATACTATTTTATTCTGCGGGGCCTCACACAATCATGTCCATCCGATCCCAAATGGTCCAGTATCGTACTATGAAGTTGAGTTAATCTCTGCTCGGTAAAAGACCTTTGAACGGGAGGGGCTGAGCTGCCCAACTCATGGGTTACCTACCAGAGCTCAGTATGATATGGTTGTGAATAAAGTTATATTCATACGAAACTCCGAACTAAATCACCTATTGTAAGAAAAGAATCTCAAGGAAATTGAGATACAAATTTATAAATTATCAAATATAAGGTAAGATTAGCACGAATATGGTAGTTTAGGTAACTTACTTTATCAGAGTAATTTACATATGAGTCATTTACACATGGAAGACTTGTCTTGTCATATAAAGTACATAGCCTCAAGTCTATAAATACCAGATATTCCTTACAATTTATGGGATTCACACTTTTACACTAGCATTTTTATTTTCGTACGTTTTTTGTCCGTCTCAGTACTTATTTAAATATTAGAGGGGCTACGTCAGAGACACTTTTGGTACCTTTTAACTCTTGTTCGTTGGTGCAGATTCAGCTCGGAGCTCGGGATAGCATTGAAATTCAGCTCGACCCTTCCAAACAACAGCATTGAAGTTTATTTCTGCTCTCCGGAAGTATTTGAAATTTTGGTCAATATCATATGCTATTTACCAATCAATTACCACCATACATTTTGCATACGTAAATGTAAAATTTACCCATTTTTCAAATTCAAATAGAATAATGAGAAGATTTGTTAATGAGAATATTCACTTAAAAATAAATCATTTTTTTTAGAAAAAAGGAAATTCAAGATAAATAATAGGTAATTACCTTAATACGGAGAGAATGCTCGTTGAGAGAGATATCAGTCGCATTTTCTTCCATATTAATGTACTTTGTGAGTGAATAACAATTTTTGTGTTAATTAAATATCTATATAAAAAAATATAAATTTAAATATTTTATTGAATTCTTTTGATTTTTTTTTTGTGTTTTTGATTTTTTGATTTATTTTATTTTGTTGTGTTCTTAATATTTTTGGTTGGACTTAGGCATCCGTATTGGTTCGTATTATAACACCCACAACCTCATTAAAAAACGTAGGATCCACATGTCACTTACATATTATATTAATATCATCATTCTCTCACATTCATTTTAACAGTAACACTAATTATTTGTAGGTTAATTGTCCACTCATTCATCTTTATTCTAATTTTACATTAAATAGATACAATTTAAATGATTATTTAAATATGATTTTCTTCCGATATTTTTGGATAATTCACGAAATTTTTTTCGACATTTTTGAAGAATTAACGGAATTTCTAAAAAATCCTTGGTTATTTTCGTTAATTTCGGGAAAAAATAAGATTATAGAAATAAATATTAAAAATAAAATTTAGATTATGAAAATAATAGAAAGAAGATTTTTTGGAGTGGTCTATGGCGTAGAATAATGTGTTTAGAAGATTGAAAAAATTTGTGTAAGGTGATGAATATTTATAGATGAAAATTTGAATTTTATTAAAATAGGTGTTAACTAGCTGTTTAAAATTTTTTAAAGGCACTTTGTTCTTGGTCAATAATTTCAGACATGCAACTCTTAAGGCGGTTTGCGATAGATTTAGCAACAATCTTAGCCACCACATTACAAGGACGATATTTTGTTTACCTCTTTGGGCTTCTTCTTCTTTGGAACGAGAACTAAATACCGATAGATAAATCATCATTCAGAATAGTAGAACAGAGAGATGCTATTTGTTGTCAAAGAAGTTCCCAATTCATTTGATAGAACCCCGCATGAATACCATCTTTCCAAGGTGCCATTGTCAAAAATTTTCCCAAAATCATGTTTCTACGTATATATAAACATGATATATAATATGCCGAAGCGGATCGAGTTACCTCCGACCATCGAGAAATTTGTAAGTTTTCTGATTTTTCTGCTTTTCCTCTTGGTTGAAGTCTTTCTAAGCACTCCACCCTCTCAATAGATGGTGTATATTTCTTATGAGGTGGGTATACTTAGAGACCTCAATCGCTCTATTTATAGGCGTTTCTCATACCATCGATGAGTGTATCGGGAGCCGAAATTCAGAAGGAAAATCGTGTACGCATCTAAATTTTCTTGGTCGTCGCCAATATCAATTTGTACACGCTACTTCTTTTAATATGTGTCACGTTTTTCTTACAGCCATTCCAAACATTGCTGATTTGGGGAGAAGGTGCAGATGTGGTGAACAAAGATAGAAAGTATTCGTTGAAGATTGATTGCACTTCATGATCCTCAGTGACCCACGAATACAGTTGGGACATGATTATATTCCATGGATATGATTATTGTGTTGGCGAGATCTTCGTTTCCAATATGCTTCATCCATAGCAAGAAGATGATCCAATTGCTTTTCTTGATCCTGAATAGAGGCGCTGGTTCTTAATGTACTTACCACATGCTGCTATTTGTTGAAGACAACTCGCAGAGGTGATATTCATTGAATTATCTGTCTACCAACAACTTTCTAGCACTAGTTTGAAATCTGGATTTGATTGCCAATATGGTTCGAACCCGAATGGGCGATTGAGTAATTTTTGTTGTTTGCTGTTTGCTTGCTTTTGTTTGTTGGGTTGGGTGAATTAATTGCATAAAAAGTACTCTGATTTCTTAATCATGAATTCAAGTCCTTTTTTTCTCTTTCAAAAATTTTCATGAACATTTTGGTCTGGACCATGTTATTTTTACCTGTAGAGAAATTTCTGTGGGTACTATTGGGGGATCCGAAAGCAAAATTTTCTTCGCTTGTCCTGTTGGTTGAGATATGGAGTCATGAGAGTAGAGATTGGTTATTCCCTCTTAAACTATAAGCAACTCAATATCTTCATCTTCTTGCAATGACACTTTTTCTATATTATTTCACCAATAAGTTTATAATATACCACATAGTACTACAATGCTGGCACTTGAACGCTCGAAACTTGATGCTGATAAAAAAAGCTCGGAACTTTTGAGTAAATATATCATGAATTAGAGGCGGTTGTTGCTCCATTTCTATTAGGGAGCACAGCTGACTGTCTTTTGGAGATTGCATATATTTTATATGGGGTGGGTTATTAATATATGCTTTTCCATTGTCCGCTGCCTCATGAAACAAATAGCTAAGTAGCATTGTATTACAATATAGTTAGGCATGACATTTGTTGGTACTACACCAGTATTGGTAAATTGATTATCAAATGACAGCTCTCTTTCCTTGGTAACATAATTATCTTCTGTGCTAGCTCCAAAGTCCATATTGATGGTAGTTTCTGCTAATGGTTTATTACAATTAACAAGACCTCACATTTTTCATAAATAGGACATCTTTGTGGGACTTGAAATCTTTACTGAATGGGCTTCTTTTTCAAGCATCTAGAAGGATAGACCCATAAATTTGAGGTGGAGAAAAATTTGGATTTTCAAACAGAAGAACAAAAAATTACACAAATCTTCAAAAAAATATCGTGAGAGGGATTCACCTCCCACCAACGGGGTCCATGTCAAGAGAGTAAAAGATTAAAAGTTACTGCTGAAGTTTTATATTCCAGTTGCCCTGTACATTTCCTCATTGTATCCTATAATATGTGGTTTCCAATTTCGTTGGATTGCTGCAGGTTGAATCTGAGTATTTACCTTTGTACACCAACTACGGTCTCGGGCTTGCCACATGGAGCCCACTCGCATCTGGAGTTTTGACTGGAAAGTATACCTCTGGAATTATTCCACCTGATAGTAGGTTTGCCTTGGATAATTACAAGGTAGAGATAAGAACATTAGTTCAAGTTCTGATTATTTCATTACCTACTTGACTGTTGTGCATGGGCTGCAAAATTCTGTCTTGAATCTTCTGTCAATAATGTATATTGATCAAGCTATTTTGGTCCTGCAAAAAATTATGTTTTGAGTTATTTGTACTTAAGGGCATCTCGCTGCTTGGGCTTCTCCAATTTTTTAGCGCAGCTCCATTCTTCTCTGCGCCACATTTGGCGCAGAGGGAAGCTCTGCGCCAAATGTGGCGCAGAGTTCATTTCTTATTTTTTTTTAAAATTTTTTTTGGTTTTTTAATTATAAATATTTATATTAAAAATTATAAATATTTTTTATTTAATAATTTTATTATTATATTAATTTAATAATTAGATAATATCTATTAAATATAAAATTATAAAAATTAAAATATTTAATTATATAAAAATGAAATAAATATAATAAAAAGAATATTCCGAGAATATTCTTTTTTAGAGTAAGATTTGAAGTAGATGAGTTGGAGATGAATATTGTATTTGGTGCAGAAATTGCACTATTTCAGAGTAGAGTTGCTTTAAAATAGAGTTTTGGGTGGGAGATCGCCTAATGTATAGAAACAATGAGTTTGAATTGTCCAAGCTCAGCTATATTGTCAAAATCTAGCATCAAGAATAGATCGCGTCAATTTGACAGAAATGTTTGCTACAAGTAATGCCTCGTTAGAGTTAAAAGTTTTGATTTCTTTAAGTTCAGTTTTGAATTTTTTTGTGTTAAGGGCGTCATTGTTTTGTTTGTCCCTCAAATAGAATATCACCTCTGGACATTATCTCTATGACACTCTCTCTATTGGTAATTTCGAGAAGTGGTCTGGTCTATAAGTTTATTGCCACTGTGCATGTGTTATATGAATGCTGAGTTTTGTTGTTATTAGGCCGGTTTGGATGCAGAAGTATGTGATCTAAAACAATGCTTTATTAAGCTGGCCTGCTGGGTTTGTAAGCTTTTCTTCTTTTCCTTAAAAAAAGGCAGCTCTGAGCATGAATAGACTCAATAGAATGGTGAATTTTTTTTAAGAAAGTTGAAGCAGGAACGTAGATACATTTTGAGGTTTGTGGCTTTTTTAATTGCCTTTTTTCAAAGGGGAAAAACCCGAGCACAACTCTTTTTTGGAAAAGCCTTTTTTTTTTTTTTTGCTTTTTCGATAGAAGCTTCGGCATCCAAACACACACATGATTGAACTTATGATTAGCTGTATTACCTTTCATTTTCTCCTCCTGTTATTTGTGTCAACCTTATTTGTATGCTTATTTCCCGCAGAATCTCGCGAGCAGATCACTGGTAGATGATGTTCTGAAGAAAGTGAAAGGATTGAAGCCAATTGCAGATGAGTTGGATGTACCTTTATCTCAACTTGCTATTGCTTGGTGTGCTTCGAATCCTAATGTCTCATCTGTCATCACTGGTGCCACCAAAGAAGCTCAGGTAAGCTGAATGATCTTTGTCTCAAATGTAGAAATGATTTGTCATTGCCGCATTTCCACTATCTCCATACACACACAATTATCGCATTGTATTAAAACTTGGGAAATGCATTTTGTGTGTGTGTGTGTGTATTGGTGTCAGAAGCAACATTTGTCCCTGCTTATTCCATGGTATTGGAAATATGATATTTGGGTTGCCATTTGTTAATCTCATATGTTCAATTCTCATGAATCCCAAGCTGGTGTGACATTTGGGAGGCAACTATCGTTCATGTTTTGGCAAAACAATGCAAATATAGCACTCGGGCTACCGCACGATGATCAATCCTTTTCGTTTTTCTTTGGTACTTGCTATTGAATTTTATTCATATTTTCTGCAATACAGATTGAAGAGAACATGAAAGCTGTAAATATCATTCCTCTGCTTACACCTGCAGTGATGGAAAAGATCGAAGCAGTCGTTCAGAGCAAACCTAAGCGCCCGGATTCATACCGGTAGACCGCCTATACAAACTTATATTCCTATATGATTGTGATTCATTTGGATCCCTCGTGAATTTAGTGTTTTGTATGGTTTTTACTCGTGGTTTTGTGAGAGTCACTTGTCATTTAATTGGAGAAATTGGTTAAATAATCTCGGTCTTTTTTTAAGAAAATGAACTGTATTTGAAATATATTTGAAGAGGTCGTTTTCTTGAAAAAATATTTGACCGAAGTTAAAAAATAAAATATCCTTCACATTTTTTTAAATTCGTTTGAGTATTATTGAATTCGTTATTTATTTTCTAATCCAAAACCTCTTGATGTACATTTTATAGTTCCAGTTACAATATTATTTTGTTTAAATTTTAAAAATAGATCGTTTTTTAGTTATTTTAATAATCAAAAGTTATGTCGACTACTGCCCAGCCTAGTATCTTTAATTAAAAAAAAAATTCACTTTCAAATTATTTGTTTTTATTTGACGAGATTTTTTTTAATATTAATCAACAAAAAAATTTCCTTGCACGTTATTTAAACCACAAATATTTGGACTTATTAAATTGCCTCCATAGCAATGCCAATAGGATAATTTAGATTACTTAAAACTCGTACAAAACTTGTGCCGATTATTACTATAAAACTCACACGATACCCAACATCAAAACCTAGGACTAAAAAAAATAAAACATTTGACTAATTTCCTTTAAAAAAATAATTATAATACAAAATAGATAGCATAATTTCTAAATGTGTTTTTCTTTGTTCAAAAAAAAAAAAAATGGTAAAATCAAATCTATAATTGGCTGTCAAATTTTCTTCACGAATTTACGAAACAATCTCACAGATCAATTTTATGAAACAAATCTTTCATTTAACTCAAATCATAAAAACAAAATATTAAAATTGAATTATTACGTGTGTGACTTAATTTATATTGAAGATATTTTTGTTTAATTTTTAGAAATGAATATAAAGACAGTGTATAGTTATTATTTCATCGTTATCCTCTCACGCTTCCCAACACTGAGTATGTGTGTGTGTGTGTGTATATAATTGCGTATACGTAACTGTTCTTGGAAATTTAGAAACGAAGCAATATTCGAGTATCGTATTTGGAGGAAATGGAGAAAGCTGTTGAGAGGCAAAGAGTTCTGCTGCAGCACCTTCGTCCATCATTCACTTCCTCTTCGCTAGAAGATATTCAATCTTCAATTTCGGTCAGATTTGTTTATTTTTTACTCTGGGGATCATTTGTTTTGTGATTGAAATTGTTTTGTTATTTTGAGTTTTGAGTTGCTTTTTCTGTTTGATGATTGAGGTGGGGATCCGGAAAGTTTTGTCTTTTTGTTCGTCTTGATCTGATCACGATTAAATGATTTTCTTATTCCCTGATCGCTCGTGTTAATACAAGCACTTAGGTAAAATACTTACCCAGATTTAAGTCTAGCTTACAGATTTAGTTCTATGCTTGAATTGAGGTAAATCGAAGAGGTACCATGAGCAATTAGCTATGCCATACTTGTGTTGTGATTTTTTTAGAGGCGAGTCTAAAAGAAATACCGGAGTCTCAGAATTGGCGATCGTATCATTTTCTTCCGATGAAAAAAAATTCTAATTTGCTGCATATAATGACATTGAGAACATAATGTAATCATCATTAGGTAAGAAAATTAAGATGTTTTCATTAGACCTTACCGATATTTGGTCCTTGGATTTTAATTTATTGAGATTGAGAAAGCATAAGGACAACAAAATCAGTAAAAATCTGTCCTGGTAAAAATCAATATCAATCTGGTCATTTCGGATGCGATTGAATTCGATTAAATAAAAAAACTAATTTTTTTTTATCAGCAATAGAATCATGTATGTACTTGGACAAGTACTCCATCATGTTTTTCCTTTAAAACCAAATAAAGGTAAATGTTTTTCTTAGTGCTATCTATCTTTCTTCGACGAAATCCAGACATGGTCCAGGTTTTTCCTCTGAGACAATCTTGATAATTTTTTTCCCTTTTTTGAGTTAAAAAACTTGTAAAGACTTGTTAACTATTGTTTGAGATTAAATAAAATCAATAGAATCAATCTGTATACTGTATTCATTCCTCTCCACGTGATATTTACCGATAAGGTTTTATTTTGTGGATATTATTTTATAAAAGAAGTCTAACAGCAGCAGCATAGTGCTGAAATATTGGAGATATATTGAGATGAAACTATGCATATTGCCATATTAGTTACATAAGTTTTGGCCGAGAGGTATAATATGTTGGAAAGTGGGCATTACATGTATGTTGTTGCTTTAATTTGCATATACACACGTTTTTTGTTCAGCATGTTCGGCTGGAGATTTGTTGCTTTAACTCACATATACTCACTTTTTTTTGTTCAGGCATCTGTATGTTCAGCTGGAGATAGCGCTGCCTACCAACGGTCTTCGGTATTTGGTGATGACGTGGTTATTGTCGCGTAAGAGATCAATTTTTGAACATTTGTGCTACATTAACATTTTTTTGAATAATCATACTAGTTTTATTTGAGGTGCCATAACTGAAGCATTTCATTTTCTTACTTGGTGTGTAGCGCCTATCGTACAGCATTATGCAAGTCGAAGAGGGGTGGCTTCAAAGATACCTATCCTGATGATTTACTTGCTCCAGTTCTGAAGGTGGGTGTGGTTCTGTCGCAATATACTTGTTATTGTTGTTCTGCTTGAGGTTGGGGTTGAGGACTCTGATATGTTTGTTTGTTTGTTTCTTTCTCTATCAGGCGCTGATAGATAAAACTAATGTCAAACCCAGTGAGGTTGGGGATATTGTAGTTGGCACTGTGTTGGCGCCGGGATCCCAAAGAGCAAGTGAATGCAGAATGGCTGCATTTTATGCCGGCTTTCCAGGTATTTATTCATGCCGTTGTTCTGCAACCATTTGTTTTCCAGGTATCACTGATTATACAGGGTTGTTTCTATGCAGAAACTGTACCTGTGAGGACCGTGAACAGGCAGTGTTCGTCTGGCCTTCAATCTGTTGCTGATGTAGCTGCAGCCATCAAAGCTGGGTTCTATGATATTGGTACCTTTGTTTTGCTTAGAACTTCCTTGTAAGCCAACATTAGTGGAACTTTTTTCTAGTTTCATGGGTTAGCTGACTCTTTTCAATCGCATTTTTAACAAGGGATTGGTGCGGGGCTAGAATCAATGACTGCCAATCCTATGGCCTGGGATGGATCAGTCAATCCAAGAGTAATCCTACTTCTGTCATTTCCTGTATTAGATTGAGTTTTTTGGTACATGATTGAACCGTAGAACTTGAAATGTTGTATAAATTCCAGGTAAAAACTATGGCTCAAGCGCAAGATTGTCTTCTTCCAATGGGTATTACTTCAGAAAATGTTGCCCATCGTTTTGGTGTCACGAGGCAGGAGCAAGATCAGGCTGCAGTAAGTTCAATATATCTGTCAGTTCATGGTTGCATCCAAGCTGACCATGTCTTTGATGGATTCTAACTATGTTTCAGGTTGAATCACATAGAAAAGCTGCAGCTGCAACCGCTTCAGGAAAATTCAAAGATGAGATAATACCCGTGAAAACTAAGGTTACTTTTGTCAAAACTTTTCGTTTTATTTTGATAATTGGTAAGTTCAATTACTGTCAACTTTTCCGGTGGTAATGGCATCTATTTGTTTGAAACAGCTTGTGGACCCAAAATCGGGGGATGAGAAAGCAGTCACAATATCTGTTGATGATGGCATACGACCTAATGCTTCACCATCAGATCTGGCAAAACTGAAGCCTGTTTTCAAGAAAGATGGTTCAACAACTGCTGGTAAATAAGATCTTTGCGCAACTGTTTCTCATTTAGCATGAATTATGTTATGCTACTCTTGTGGTCTGTGCTCAGGGAATTCCAGCCAAGTGAGTGATGGTGCTGGAGCTGTGCTACTGATGAAGAGAAGTGTTGCAGTGCAGAAAGGGCTTCCCATCCTTGGTGTATTCAGGTTTGTAAATTTATTGGTTATTTAACCTTGATGCTAAAGCTTTTTGCTGCAAATAAAAAAACTGGATTATGCTCCTCCATGTGACAAGTCTAATACTTTAATGCTGTTGCAGGAGCTTTTCTGCTGTTGGTGTGGATCCTGCGATTATGGGCATTGGACCAGCTGTTGCCATTCCTGCAGCGGTCAAATCTGCTGGTCTTGAGCTTGATGACATAGATCTTTTTGAGATAAATGAGGTAAAATTTAATTCCAAAACTTAATGTACTTTTCATATGCACAATTGCACCGATGACATGAATGATGCTCTGAGCAGGCATTTGCTTCCCAATTTGTTTACTGCCGTAAGAAGCTGGAACTCGATCCTCAGAAGATTAATGTTAATGGAGGCGCAATGGCTATTGGACATCCTTTGGGAGCTACAGGTATTCTTCCTCTTGGCTTAATTGTTGATCTACCAATAATTTTGATTGCGTTCTTTCCTTCCACAAGTATCAGTTTTAAATTTTGTCTGCTAATGCTAATCGAACTCATGTACGTGGATCTTTTTATACTAAGCTGCACCAAAAATTAATTAGGTTGAGGCCATACTGCCTAATTATAAATTCTTAGTAATAACAATAAAGTTCTTCGAAAAGTGATATAAATTATTTGTCGATCAACTTAAATGTATTTATCAAAATATGTGCTTGATTCAGGAGCTCGATGTGTAGCTACCTTGTTGCATGAGATGAAGCGTCGAGGCAAAGATTGTCGCTTCGGTGTGATCTCCATGTGCATAGGTTCGTTTTTTTTCCATCTCTGTGAGCACTCACTCACGTGAACATAGTTTCCAGGAACGCCAAATTGAGAGTTCTATTTGAATTTGAATACAGGCACAGGTATGGGGGCAGCTGCTGTGTTTGAAAGAGGCGACACATGTGACGAGCTATCCAACGTACGGGCAACTGAAACACACAATTTCCTCTCCAAGGATGCTCGTTAAATGCCATTTAACCATACAAGTTCCAATAATGTTCGAGTTTGAACTCAAAAATGAATAATGGCGTGTAATGACTTCAAACTTGTTCTATCATAGTTTTGTTCTTGGTATAACGGGCAGTTGTCTGATATGTGGACGACAGCTATATTTTTAAGGGAAAAATGGATTATTATTTCTTTTGCTTCTTTTGAGCAAATGTCTTCTCCTTTCCGTAGCCAACTGCTACTCTGCTAGGTTCGAATTTAGCACCTGTGAAGAATACTCTATTGCAATGAAAAAATCATGATGAAATCGCAGTAAATTCTGTTTGACATATTGCAAGGAAAAAATCATAATGATAATTGTCATGATGCAACAGAGTTTTTTTTTACAGAAATCCTGTTAAATATAAAAAATGTATATTTTGTCTCTATGAAAATTAAATAGACGTCTTTCTATCTCTTTATTTTTTTATAAAAATATGGTAAAATCTACTCTTGCTGAAGGGATTTTTTGATCACATACCTAACTCTTGAGTTTGAACAATATTATCTCTAATTTATAAAAATGGGTTTTTATATTTTTCCAGGCTGGATATTGGGAGAAGCAAGGGGACTGACTGAATCATCGAATTCATCAACAAGGTCGAGCAAGAAATCATGGAATCTTCAAGCAAGAAATCATGGAATCTTCAAGCAAGAAATCATGGTTTATTGTAGGGGAAATCTCAACTCAAAGTTGAGATTCGCGTTGGTTTTTAATCACGGTACGAATACGTACTCAAAAAATCGCATTAGCAATATAGATCGTACAATTTTTATGTTTTTTTAAAAAATATTTAATTTTAATGACGGGAAATAATTATTTTTATATATCACACTGAATTTTGGATCAAAACAAACTCTGGATAATAGATAGTTACAACCGTAGAATCACCCGTAGTTTGAGGTCACGTTGTAAATAATGTGTTCAATGCAACTTTAGAAGTGTCAAAAATACAATCTGACATGTTCACCAACATGTAGTTATGATTAATGGAGGCAATGTGACTTTGACTCGTAATTGTAATTGTAAGTAAATGAAGAGTACATAAAAAAACATCACGTTCAAATAGTAATTTCGCTAGTTTTTATTCAAATTATTCTAAATTTATATTTCTATATTAAATTCAAACTCATTAGCTAATTTTGGTATGTCAATATTGACAATAATTTTTTTTTTGTTTTACCATTCATAATATTTGTTAATTAATTAATAATTTTTATACATCTTTCTAATTTTTTCCGTTTTTTTTCCACTTATCTCTCATTTTAAATTATTTAAGTAAATCTCATTTAATACATAAATATCATTTGTAACTAGAAATTAGCAGAGTAATAATAGTTGTAATTAACAAGCCATTTTCATTTCACTTGTAATTGAGATTGGTGATCGTTTTTGTAGGTTTACTTGGAGTTTAAAAATCAACATTTATAAACTTTTTTGAATTTCAGAAGAAATTTTTTTGAATTTCACCATGAAATTCAAGAACCTACATTCGATCGTAAAATTAGCGCAGCACAGTAATCCAGGTAAGAAATTTAGACCAAAATAGCAACATTTTTCTCAATCTAACTAAAAACAAGCTATGTAGTTATTACGATCGATTCAAAAAATAAACAATCACACATAATTGTACAGGACTATAGTTCATCGATGCGTAGAGTTCACTTCAGAAAAGCTATTTAAAGAGTAAAACAAAAAAAAGTTTCAAAAGATACCTCAACAACCAACGTGTTGTTGCCTTGTAACTTGGTTTCAAGTACAAGGAACAAAAAATACGATGAATATATCAAGTTATAGCTGACTTGCAGACGGGACACAATGTTCTCCTCTTCAGCCATGGATCAATACACTGTGACAAGTGAGAAGGGGGTTAGGAATCGGCTTTACCTACAAGGTCAAGCGGGAAATCTCCAACTATCTCCTCTCAGTTGTCTGACGGTAAAATATTACTTCACCAAGTTGCAGTGAAAACAAAGATCACAGCTTTTATAGCATTTCAAGGCAAAAATAGACAGGATTACTTCAAACGAGAAGATTGTGTTAGTTGCATGACATAAATTCAACTAAAATAAGAACTACAGTACACAGAATATTGGAAGCACACTCACACATGTAGAGAGACAGATTACAAATACAAGTACATAAGTCAGCACACCTAACTATTTAGATGTGCACATTTTTATATGTGCGTGTGTGTGTGTGAGCCAATGTAGGCAAGTAGATTGACATCTATGCATGGATGATTTAACTAAAGACAACGATAACTAGCATGCGACAATGGATAGGTGAAAAAGAAAAGCCTCGTACATCTTTGTGAAATTTGTGCAAGCAAGGGAGATGGCGGACGGTATCGCCGATGGTTGGAGTTTCAAGACAAATTGCACAAGCCTCGTCAAAATTGTCACTCTGCAAGAACAAAAATACAATAAGCAACTTAGAAACAGAAGATGCATGACTTAGCACAGGCTATTTCATTCACGAAAGAATATGATTCAATGGAAGAATCAATTCTAAAGATGATTACCTGAACGGTTGATTGTGGGAGGCCATTAATCTGATGAACAGATGCACCACCATGATCATTGTTTTCATCAAGAGCTAATAATGTTTCATAATCATTCCTAACAAGGTAACGGTAAGAAAAGTATAAGCAGCCTTTAATAAACAAACCAGGATTTTGGAAAGTACCCACAAAGTGAAAAACAGAGAAGAAAACAAAGGGGAATCCAATAGACTTCAGACTTTAATGCTCCATAATTATACTACTTGACGAAAATTTGTTGAAGATATATCTGTTCATCGTACACGTCAAATAAGGACTTTGTGTTTTTTTCATCATCCCATCCATCTCTCAACTTTTAACAGTCTCGAATTCTTAATGCATATAAAACTCATAAACCGTGTACATTGAGATTTTTAAAACTTTATCATTTAAATCGAGAACTATCTCTTATCGCTCCATCACTATGATTGAGGCATAGCCTCCATACAGTTATCTAGCCACACAAAATAGAAGAGCATTTCTCCCTAGGTATTCAAAGTAGCTTCAAAATGAGGAGCAACCGCCTAATTACGCAAATCATGATGGCAGCATGAGAGTGGTTTTAGACAGCCGCTATGAAGCTTGAAAAGAGAAAAGGGCGATCCATAATTTCATATCAAATTAGGCTGTCAACGAGCATTCAACGTTGTTCTTCTGTGATCACTCCATCAAGTACTACTTCAGAGGTACCAGATTGGATATATATATATATATATATAATTTTATTTTATTTTTCTGTGCTGACACTCTCTTATCATAATGGCGCACAAAGTCTCAGACGATACTCACTCATTAAAATCACGATGAGTTACAAGGTTTCCGGTGCCGACTTCCATGTCACTGAAAGTCTCTAATGTTCCCAGAATATGCATTCTCTGCAAAAAAGAAAAATATTATTTAGGATCCCCACAACTTGAGAGACTACATTATCAACCACACACTTGCAAAATTATAAATTGTAGATTTGAGAAAGTAATATTTCTCATTATATATTATACCGAGTGCAATACAATATTTATACAAATAGTGCAAATCAGTCACCACAAAATTAGGACTTAATCTTAGCCAATAAATCTCTTAAAAAACACCATTCCAAAATTAGTCTGATCTAATCCCTATAAATCCTCTCTATATTTACAATAATATCAAATTCCTAACTTTGCTCCATCATTCTGCACTTTCCCTCAAGTAGATTGAAAATCAGCCTTGTCCTCAAGGCTGAGCTTAAGAATTATCTTCATAGTTTTCTCATTGCTTGGCATCACAGTTCCAATTTGTGAACCTCTGATTGTTAATTTGATTAGCCTCTGCATCAATTTAACAAAACAGAGCTTAAGAATTATCTTAAGCTCTTCAATTGATAGCCTCTGCATCAATTTAACAAAACAGAATCGTGAATTATTTTTGGTGCCAATATGTTGCCCAGCTTTCAAAATCCATCCAATCGAGTCTCTCCCATCGAATTCAAGTGAATTTGCTCTCTTGGAAACCTGATTCTCCACATCGGATCCGAGGTTTTCACCCCCAACGATCTTTTCTCCTTCCTTTGCCTTGATTCTGGGATTTGACGCAAAGTGGGACGTATCCATAATTGGTCTGCCTATATAAATTGTTTGGGCCCAGTTTTGCTTGTGATTTACAGACCAAAAACTTGCTTCATTATTCTCCCTACGATCCCTTTCATCCATAACTAAATTGATTGGTTCTACGTCCCATTTGAAGGTGGTAAGCCCATGGGTTCTCATCCTTCTCCATAATTTATCTGTGAGCCCATTATCCACATGACCTATGTATTGTTCCTCGTCGTCATCAATCAAAATCTCCAACAGTCGACCCACCGGCATAAGACGACCTCCTAACCCATCCCCCATCAATATAGAAGCAAGTTCATAAGGATCCGTGGTTTTCTACCACGATATCTTTTGATCACTTCTTTTGTAAACCATTTCCAATCCATGTTCGGCCCCTTCATACAATCGTTCACCTTTGGAGAATCAATTATTTCAGATTGCCCATCCCCATATTCCCATCAAGTTGAGTCTTTACCATCCTTCGTCTTCTTGTCTGAAATTTTTAATACTTGAGTCAAATAAGATCTATACTTCTCTGCACAATTTTGAATAATCTTCTCAGACAATTTCTTTGCATTTGGAAGAGCCTCCTCATTGTTGCTTTTCAAAATAGCAAAAATGGGTGTTAATAGGGCTGAAGATTCATCCCCACTTTCTTCTATCACAAGTGAATCACTGCCTCCATGGATTCAACGATGACTTTTGGGTGATGAACTCTTACAGATCTAAGGAAGTGCTTAAACATCTTAATAATCATCTCATCTACATCTAAGTCCAACATGACAATGTAGTACCTGACCTTAGCCATCGTTTCCAGAATTAGTTATCCTCTTAATGTAAGATCTGGTATTCTGGTAGGAGTGTTCGACAAATCCTCAAAAACCGATCCTATCAGCCGTAATCCTGGTGATCTCACTGAGGTATGAAGCTACTCCTACTTTCACATTAGCATCAGAATGCTTCAAAAGATTTTCTACTATCAACGCATCCATTAGAGGCAGAAAAGCGGTTAGCATAGGATTTCCCAGGTTACTGCTCAACTTTTGATAAAAATTACTCAATTCAATCAAGGAGACGAATAACTTCAGCCAAAGACAAGAAGGGCCGGGAAAGAGCATTCCTAGCTACCGTGAACGGTTATTCCATCCCCATTTTTGAAACAGTTGTGGTTGCCATTTCTTCTCCTCAGATGATTATCCGGCAGGTCGGCCCAATTGTTACAACCACAATACTCAGCAAAATAAAGAAGAAAGAAAGAGGAAATATGATAATATATAACTGAAATGAAAAGGTGAACCCAACTTTTTGCCAGTCTCAAGTCTCAACACTCAAAAGAAAACAACTTGACGACTAACTCTATTCTACTTCCTCTTATATTTTTCTTGCCCCTCCCGCAAGTCATTCCATCTAAAATTCCTTTCATAACTAGTTACAATTTTTGGCCCAATCTATATAAGCCCATGAAAATATTACTCTTACGTCTAATTAGGCCCATTAGACATAAGTTCCTAACAAGAGGTCACTTCAAAAGTTGGCCTTTTTAATTCAGTGGTCATGCCAGATTTTTACTATGAAGAAGGCTAGGGTTTTGAGAGAGTAGGCATTGGAACCATGTAGATTCGAGGGAAGAATATTTCTCATTATTAATTCACTATTTAGATAAATAGTGCAAATCAATCACCACATAATTAGGACTTACTCTTAGCTAACAAATCTCGTAAAAAACACTATTCCAAAATTAGTATCATCTAATCCATATAAATCCTCTCTATGTTTAGAATAGTATCAAATTCCTAACTTTGCTCCATCATTCTACATAAATTAAATCACAAAAAAAAAACTCTGTTTAGCAGCAAGATTATGGGCATACAACTGAGCGAGTGAAGAAACGATATGGATCCACAATGTCCGTACTTCCTCATGCATCAATCGTACATAATGGCATAAGATATGCCATCCAACTATAACTCACAATTTTGCAACTTATTTTTGTGCAACAAGCAGCCTAAACATACACTGTTTAATAGACAATGTTAAATCAAGATATGAGCTGGCAAATCAAATAGCTAAATATCCTCAAAGCTAGCAGCAACTGTAGGTCCACACAAACAGCCAAGCAATCCTTCTATATAGATAGGTATTTCAACCTTGATATCCAAGTGCAAACAAGTAATCTGCCATCAAATCTTCAATGATTGAGTGACCATCCAACAGTTATCATTACATCTCAATTAGCTGGAAAACTTACACAACCATTACTCATCAGATGCAAGGATGCAACAAAAGGCGAGTTCTGATTGTACAATTAGCCAATCTAGCCTCTACAAGTAATACCCAAACCAGTATAGTATAAGAACATTCAGGTTATATATTAAACTGAATTTAACTGATTGTCCAAAATCAAATGCAAGACGAAACATATAACAACTCAACCCTACCATTTCAACATCCATGTTTGCAGGGAACAGAGAAGTTCTTCCTCTTGACGGCAACAGAGTACGTGGTTGCCCAGGAAAACGACCCCTCAGTCTCGTCATTCTTCCCAGTGTAGAAGCACGAGCTTGATATCCTCTACGCGAGAGGTTTGAAGAAGATCGAGAGTGGGATTGTCTTCGCAAATTGGACATCAACGAACCTCTCTGCACAGAGCACAAAAGCCAAAAAAATTCTCAACTAAAGTTTTTAGCACCCAAGAAAAATGATAGCAATAATACAAATACAGCCAAATGACCAGAATATTAAGGTAGTCAAATAGATTAATACATGAATCAAGCAAGAAGACAACCATAGAAGGTTCATATGATGATAATACAGTCAACTCAAAATACGAAACATACCATCCATGTAATCTGGAATGCTATATTATAGACAAAAAGTTTTAATGTTAGGATGGCAATGGGAGTTCTATGTGAGCAAATGCACCAATAGAACAGGAAAGCGTTACAAGTACATAATCCATCAGCCACTCTACATTACAGTGAATGTTGGGTTATAAAAAGAAAGTATATTTTGAAGACGAGCAGACCAAATGCGATTATTACACAAGAATAGACTGAACTAGAAATGAACAACTAGAAACAAGGTCCAAATAACAACTGAAAAAAATATTTGGTATACATTTTAAAGATGCTTGAGATACTTTATAAGAGATCACAGTGTACCTCAAAATTCTAACAATATTTTTTGATAAGAAACGAGATCATATTATATATATATATATATATATATCATGTAATGATTCCAAAAAACGGATAAGATGTCCACCCACAGAGCCCCTAAAACTCAAGACACATCAACAATATACTAATCTCCAATTTCTGATTAAGTCTATAGTCGAGAACATAGCTATCTCTTTATGACTCCTAATCCACAAAGAAACAACAATCAAATATTTGATATCACAGTTGATTTATACTTAATAATCCATTGAATTATCTAATATAAATAAAGCATGCTTAGAAAGAAAGTGTTCACGATTTGCGCAACAGATCGTCCAACACAACGGGACAATGTCAATATACGTGCAGATATACACATGGATGAGCACAAAAACATATCATACATATACTAGTAAATTTTAATAACGAAACAAAAGGAAGGTAAGTAAACAAAGGGAATGTAAATCCTGCACGCTAGATAAGTAGCTGAAACATTCACACAGTAAATAGATAACAAGGGTGCAGGATGAGCAGATTCCTGAAGTTTTCAGTTGTGGATGATGTTATAGTTATTCTGCAACACAATATCTTACACTAGAAAAGGGGTGATTTGAATTGTCCTGGTGCTGCAAGACCGTAGATATGTGTGTATCAACCTGTCATCGAATTTATAATACAAAACAGAAACTAAATTTAATGTCTAATCAGAGGCAAAAGATTTAGAAAATTCTGAGATGTAGTCTTGTAAACAAAGGAAGAAACTGTCTAACTCCAAGAACTGGCAAGTCGTTGTACAGTTGTTCCTGAAGTTCACGAGCCAGGAGCTCATCTGCTTCAACCTGTTTAGCCCTTGCAACTTCGTCATGAGTATTAGGTTTAAAATCATCAACATCAATAGTTTGATGTAAATTGGCCACATCTCTAGAAGTTGTTCTCGAATTTGATGGTCCTATAGATAAACTGAGAATCACAACTTCTGAATCATCAGACACCGATGTTGAACATTCACCTGAATATCTCGAAGTGGTTCTCTGTTTCTGTCTTTTGATGTGCATGTTAGCGGAAGAGGGATACCTATTTAACTGTCCTAATCTAGCCCGAGAAAGGGGCATTGTTTGCCTTAAAGGAAGACTGGAAACATGCTCAGAGGAAAATAAATTTGGGACCTTAGAATCGTCATCATCAGTAGCAACAGCACTTCCTTTTTCCCTTTTTGTCATCCTCTTCTCGTTGTGTTGATTGGCATACCTTGGGACATCCAGTTCCCTCTTTAAAAACTGTTCCTCACCAGTTGATGAGGAACACAGTTCCCCGTTAAGCATACTTCTCCATTCACCTGATTCTTCAAGGTGTTCACCTGAGCCCCTGACGTAATCACTGGTTTCTTTAGCCTTTCCACTGAAACTGGAAGAGCTCCTGCGTGCACAAAATATTCCTTTAACTACAATAATGCTTAAATTTTAGAATTTAGCACATGATTCCCTATAAAAACAAAACTTTCACCTCACAAAAATAGAAACCACTAGTATTAAAAGCAAGTGCCACAACATATAAAGTTCTCATTCTTTCGGTTTAACAGATAAAATTTCCTCTCTTCCCCGCAAACCTTCATCCAAATGCAGTATTTCTGCACGTATATTTTACCACGCACAAACCAATGACACACAATAACCCATTAACTGCTTCATAATCGTATTCCGAATTTGCTGGCTACCTATAACATCAGTTTGGGATGCTGTATACTCTCAATAAAAATAACGTGATTTAACTCAACAAATTTGAAAATAGAAATTTGTGGAATTTTTGAAATGTTATTTGAATATAGGTTTGAAAGTTAGATGCGATGTGATCTGATATAAAGAAATGTGTCATGATAAGTGAAAAAGGGAGATAAATAATGACTGTTCGAAAAAAGGAGTAAAAATATGTGATTATGTTATAAGATCTCATTTAGCTAAATAACCAAATATCATACAAAATTTAGATCTTATAAGATGTTTTAGCAGCTTATCTTTATATATTATAACTTATTTTTACAAGGTTCTACTAACATCTACAATCAACTTATAATTTCCTAAATGTGCTATCAGACATTTTAAATACCTTATAAGCTGAGTATAAAAGCTCTAAATGAGTTTTGAATAGCTTACTTAAGGTGTGATATCATGGTTAGACTGAAACTTAGATTGAATTTTCCCAGTGTGGGTTCCTATAATGTACAAATAAGATGAATTTTTTAGTTGAGTTGAATTGAATGGAGTCCAAAGAAATGGGGCCTATATCACCTGAATCTTATCTGGTTGCTTCCCCCACAAGATTAACATCCACTACAAATCTATCATGATTCTCTTCTACTCTAAAAGGTGAATATTAAAAAATTAAAGCTTACTTCTCAATGTGCATCTGTTCTCTCCTGTTATTACCCGGGAAATTATACATGAAGATCCCTTTCCCATGGAGAGCTCATTCAAAATAAAACAAATATAGAAATCTTAAATTCAATCAACATATAAACACGCAAGCATCTAAACCATACATCCAACACGATTTGAGAGTGAAAGATGGAGTCATATCTCCAGATCTTTCTTCGTCTCCACAGGCTAGACTAGAAGAAGATAACATTCACAATCATGAATTTCTCGAGAAACTAGATGAGCAAGAATCCAAGAATCAGCAAGATGATAAAATTTATACTAGATGTTGAAATTATAACCATTAATAATCAAAAGGTGCGGAAACAGATCATGTAAATATATGTACCACAAAGGCAAGAAAATGAAGAAATCGAGAAAAAATGGCAGGCCTTTGGAAACTACATTAACAAGAAAAATTGAAAGTTGTGAGGAGAAAGAGACCAAACTCTTGGTAAAATACATAAAGAGATGGAATCAACAACCCTGATGATTCATAGACATTTTTACAGATTTCATTGGGTAAAGATGTACAGACTGTAAGCACCCTTGGTCCCTAAATGCAAACAAAAAATTCAAAACATTCAAAATATCTGAAAGTCTACGAAATAAATACCTGCTAGGTAAATTCTTGTTTTTTATTTCAGGGTCTTTTGAAGTGCATGGATACATAATCACTCCTTTTCCCTTTCTGGTGTGGGAGTTGTGACCTTCAGAAACCAATTCCTCGATATCAAATGGAACAAGTGGACCTCCAGAAGTTATAGCATCATTATTATCACGTGCAAAACAATTATTTCTTTTCCCAGCCAACTGTTTCACCTTAGCTATGTTATTGGGTGATATACATCCATTCCTCACCAATCTCTTTTGCTTGTTTACTCTAGGTGAGAGTATGGGTTCATGAGGAAGAGAACCATCATCACCAGGTTTGTTTCGAGCATTGTCAACTAACTCACTGAGTTGTCCATAACCATTATTTGAAATAACTTCAGTCAAATTACCTGTTCCCTCACCGGCACTGCTCCGCACAGTCGATCTCAACAGGTCCTTAAAAGAAGAAGCCCCATTTGATATTGCTGATCTTCTACTGCAGTCAAATCGACCACTGCCAGGCATTCCACCTGGTAATGTATTTCCATGTTCAGGACTATGCAGACTCATTTCTGTCAGATCTACAAAACCATCTTGAAAAGAAGAAGAAGAACGAGATTTATAACTAAATGATGGCTTTTCTATTTGTAGATGCTGCGCTTGACTAGTATCATCTCTTTGGTTCAGTAGGTGCCTTCTTCCTAAATAAGAGAGGGCTTTTAGAGGAAAATGAACTTGCCATAGAAAAACCTGCAGAATTAATGGGGTGTAGGGATTTGCTGGAACTACTAGCACATTTTGGAGGATGCGAAGGCTGCCTTCTGCTTCCATTGTCAATGACCATTGACCGGGGATTATTTTTAAATGAGGATGAACTTGTCAGAGAAGGAGCAGCAGGATTCAAGGGCTGTAAAGTGTTGGTGAAACTGCTAGTACATTTTTTAGCACGAGTTGATAGTTTTCTGCTTCCACTTTCCAAAACCAATGGTTGAATTTCAATCTCTTTTTCACAAAAAATTTGCTGTAATAGATGAGAAGGAATATGTGAAACATGCCTTTCCTCTTTGACACCGCTCCTCTCATTAATCATTCGTTTAGCTAATCTATCGGGAGTATCGGATACATCCACCCCATCATCAGTGTCCACTGGATTCATATTCTGCAGGACAAACCAAGCCATATCGATTCAATTTAATTGACAACAACTAGGAACATTTGAAACAACACTTCTACCCATTATCTCAATAATTCACATCCTCCAGAGTTCAAAACAGCGGAGAATAGAGGGATCGATAGAATATATTTCATAAAACTAAAGAGAAATGATGTCATATACCAAATTGGAAACAATCAAGAGAAAAATGCTAATGGTGCGACAGCTACATGCAATGGTAACACTCCTGAAAGCTAGTGGTATAGGTTAAAAAGATATTCCCCACAATAGATAGGAGATTATCCTGATCTCTGAAAAATTGAACACTAAACACCAACTGCAGCTAATATGGCATTCGAAATAATCAAGCCCTATTGACAGAAATCATTAGATAATTACATGCTTCATTTTCTATCGAAGATACGGTCACAAACTCTATAAAAGCTTAAATCAACCATGTAACTCATAACTCCAACGGAAGGACTGAGGAAAAGGCATATACTACCTAGTACACAAAAAACTAAAAACAAGAATGAATCCCAGAACAAAGTAAGTTATAAACAAAAAGAAGCCTAAAGATTCAGCCAAGATAAACTCCAAGGGGTATCAAATGATAAACTGGAATTCGTATCCAATTTAAGATTAAAAAAAATTATCATGGATAAATATACATAAACATTTTTTTCCTTTTCCATTTCTGGGTAAGAAATGAAAAAGATTATGTACAATTTCCAGGATCGATGAACATTTACTTCAAAAAAGAAAAAGAAAATCATATCAAATTCAACATTTTGAATTTAAAAAAAAAAAACAGAAAATTCATTCATGATGTAAAACAGAATAGAGAAAAAGGTTCAGACCCTTGTGAACTTAATGCCCAATGTAAGGTTGAACTCAACCTTACTGGAGAGATGGAAAAATATATCAAACACTAATTTCAAGTCCTGGAATTCCACGATAATTTAACAATAAACTCCAGCAATACGATTTTATTGCCTCGAAAAGGGAAAAAAACCGACGATTAACAAAAATACACCCCAAGGATCACTAAAACTATTCAGTTTCTCAAGAATTCGATCCAATTAATTAATTGCAAACATAAATAACTGCCGGAAAAAAAAATTAGAATTTAATGCCGAACCTCGATTATCTTCTCGTCTTCCACCTTTCGGGACTCCGAAGTTCTGAAAGATGGCGGACGAGATTAATTTGGGCCTACATTTTTACGGTCCACGGCCCAGAAACACCGTTCCCATAATTGACACCGAGCCCATTAAATTATTTGGATTTTTAATTTTTGACGACATTTTATGCATCTATTTCTATCTATAATGTAGAGCCGGGCCTCCCTTCCACCCTGCCCCAGCCTGTCAACTCGACCCGACCCAACCCAACCCAATCCATCACGGCTTAGACCGGTCTATCCTTCCAAAAAAATCCATACATAAATCATTATAAATAATATAAATATTTCGAAATTCTCAATTATGCATAAATCATTATTATAATATAAATCTTTCAAATATTATAAATCATACATGAATCATTTCGAACTATACAAATATTTTAAAACCTATCAACTATGCAAAAAGCATGCGAAACTAGCTGGTTAGACATACGTATTGCGTGTCTAAGATACATAAATATTATAAAATTTATAGTTATAATAAATATTGAAATTGATAAATAAATAAAAAAATTGTAAGTGATTTTTACGAAGAAAAATTTTAAAAAAATGGAGATTCTTACATTACATGCATCTAACTAATTTTCTTAAATATTTGAATTTTGATTTTGAGCGAAATATTGAGTAGTAATAAATAAAGAATAGATCTTTTGTGAAACGGTCTCATGAATTTTTATCAGTGAGACGAGTCAACCCGACCGATATTCACAATAAAAAATAATACTTTTAGCATAAAAAATAATATTTTTTTATGGATGACTCAAATAAGAGATCCGTCTCACAAAATACGACCTGTGAAACGGTCTCACGCAGGTTTTTGTCATATATAAATTGCCCAATAAATAGGAGGAAGTTAAAAGGATATTTTTACGATTTTGAAAGAGTTTCACAATCACACCACACTAGTTAGTTCAGAGTGGGTTTGCTCGCATGGCTGCCAAAATCATGGCCGAACCCACCTTTGTTTAATGGCGGTAGAGATTGACCCGACGAGTCAAACCCTAAATTAACAACTCTACTATAAAATTTCTAATTTATTTTCAAAAACTCACAGATTCAATCCTATTGCGTCAAGAAATCGAAACTCGAAAGATTCCACCACACAAACACTAGACGGAAAATGTCCAATAAAATCCCAGATGACGAAAGATTTTTTATCCGAGAGTGGAAAGCATAAAATTATATATTTATTTAAAAATAAAAAAAGTCCAATAAAATCCAAAGCCAATGGTATTGCACGAAAATGGGGCGAAAGTAAAGATACATCGACACCGAGTCTCAAGCATAAGGTTGAATAATTATTCTCTCGTCAGCCACATCTTTGGCTATAAAAAAAATGGATTGGCTCTAAATTTTCTCTATGGAAGATTCACCTCTTCTACTCGTCGGTCACACAACCTTGCGATGCCGACTGCACACTCTTGATATACTGAAGCCGAAACAAGGAGAACAAAGTCGAAAGAGATCAATAAAAACTCAAGGTTGCATTTAGAACAGAGAAATTGACAAGAAAACCTAGATTTTGAGGCGCCGAATCCTTGCAAGAGGGGGGTACTTAAGCGGGAATAAATTTTCCATTTTCTAAATAAGGAAGATCCATACAAGAAGATTAGCTGTTGAAGTTGAGTAATTTGAAACACATAATACACACATACCTTGTATAGAACTCCCCGGTCAGCTTTGTAAGCTGGTTGAGTCCATCTCTGTCTTCGCTCATTTAGCTCCTCGTCCGTTAGCTGTACGTCCATTTTCCTCTTCTGAATATCTATCGTTATAATATCTCCGTTCTCAACGAGACCAAGTGGACCGCCTTCCTGAAATTCAGAGTGGGTATTTCATACATAATTAAATAGAAATGCAAGTAAAATCAATACCATGTTGGGATATCGGCATTACTTTTTGAAGGAAAATTTAGATTGTCGACGAAGAGAGTAAAATTTAGTATGTCTAATCTACCAAAGTAACATTTAACGAGTATGATCGTCTGATATTATAGCAAACTTTCCAAAACAAGCCACATTCTACAAACAGTTGAGCATAAAATAATAATTAAAAAAACTATATTTTAATCAAATAGCATGAATAAAATTTCTCAGCGCTTGACAAGTATCCCAATTTGTATTAAGCTTATCCTATTTTGCGTTAAGGTTCTTTTGATATCAAGATAATGTTTAACGGTTTGACTGACTTGTTGGACATTACAAATTACCAATCACCTCACGAGGGAGAGATGTGAATGGTGACAAACTTCACATATAAGAGAAGAAGTTTGTAAAAACAATTTAGTTGAGACCAGTGTACCTGAGCCTCAGGACATATGTGTCCCACCACATATCCATGAGATCCTCCAGAAAAACGTCCATCAGTTAGCAGTGCAACTTCCTGCATGAGGGACAAAAAAAGGGAAAAAATTCAAAGAAAAAGCCAATGCATCGAAGATGGCAAAATTTGTGGCAGGAAAAATCACCTTGCCGAGACCTGCACCCATTATTGCACTTGTAGGGGTCAGCATTTCTGGCATACCTGGCCCCCCTTTGGGCCCCTCACCTCTGATAACTACAACTTTTCCCTGAAAAATAATTACCCATTATATAGTATCGTCGTTTTTACATCCAGTTAAGCCAAAGAAGCTTATTTAATTTTTCTTTTTGGCGTTTTATTCTGTATGCATAAAAGAAGGTTTCCATCAAAAGTAGTACAATGTTCGAGCCTTTTTTTGATATGCCCCATGCCTAAACACTATCAACTGACGATAGTTGAAAGTAATGCAGAATACAAAAAACATAAAAGGAAGCAAACTCTTACCTTGAAACTCTCAGGGTTTTCTGAGATAGCTGCAATCATAGATTCTTCTCCTTCAAAAACAAGTGCAGGCCCTACAAAGCATATGTTCAAGGATTTCTTCATACTGTAATATGAATAAATTACCAGATAAATTCAAATCTGAAACGAAACAAGAACAGAATAAACTTATAAATGGTTCTTGTCAAGTGGAATGCATCACCAGAGAAGAATAACCCTTCTTTCCCCGTTATCTTTGCTACTGAACCTTCCGGTGCAAGATTTCCGTATAATATCTGAATGTGACCAGTTTCTTTGATGGGGTTTGTCAATGGTCTGATTATTTGCTGGAATCAAAAGACAAAAGGCAGGCTTCATACTTGCATCGTAAGAAAGAATCAGCAAGTTACAAAACAAACAGCCCGAAAATAAAGGATTTGCTGAAGCAGAAGCTATACCTGATCTGCAGGCATCGATGGATATAGCTTAGCATTCTCAGCCAAAGTTTGTCCCGTCACTACAAAAGGTCAGTAGAGTTAGAAAATCCCAAAAGCGAGAAAGCATAGCTTTGCATTACCAAGCAAATGCCAGAAACATACCAGTAATACAATCTCCATCTAAAAACCCAAGCTCCAGTAAATGGCGGATGATTGCAGGTGTACCACCAATCTTCATTAGGAGGATATAGATTGTTAGCAATATTTCGTAATAGAGGATCACCATAATCTTGCATTGTCAAACTTTGAAGTACCTTGTGTACATCCTCCATTACATATTTGCCACTAGGCTTGAGATCTGCAAGGAAGGGAATCCTATCACTGACCTTTTGAAAATCATCAAGTGTCAACTGCAAACCTACAGACCTGGAAAAAATCTTTCCATGAGCCACTTAGATGACAAGCAATATCCAGTAGTCATAGAATTTGGCTGTACTCACTTAGCAATAGCAATTAAATGTAAAACAGCATTGGTAGATCCACCAAGTGCCATGACCATGACCATCGCATTATGCATGGACCTCGAAGTGATAATGTCTCGAGGTTTTAAGTCCATTTTAATCAAATCTAGTAAGTACTTCCCAGCAAGGCGGCACTCATCCAATTTTAGAGGGTCTTCAGCAGGGGTCGAAGAACTTTTGAAATAAGAAGGGAAAAAATGTTTGAACAGTTCAATTAGAATCATTAGACGTCAAAGAACAATTTCAGGCTTTCAGCAAGCCCTTAATAATGTTGTTTTACCTGTAAGGCAGGGACATTCCCATTGTTTCAATAGCAGAGGCCATTGTATTTGCAGTATACATTCCACCACATGCCCCTGCTCCAGGACATGAATTACGAAGTACATTTGTCCTTTGCTCATCATTAATTAAACCACTCACATACTCTCCATAAACCTAAAGACTCAAAAGCATCAGATCTTATCAGCCATTACCAAAAGAATAAAAAGAACAATGAGAACATAAAACCAGTAACTTGGCGAACTGTTTCATTATTGCATTGTCCATGCACTGATGGTAAGAATTGTTGCAAATATGAAATGTTGACTAGTAGGACAAGGCGTCCTTACAAACAATTACAGACATCACTTTAAGAACCAACTCAATTTAATTGGCACATGATTGCTTGCAATAAATGCAATTTGTCGCAAATTAATATATAAGTTTCTGTGAATGATAAAAGTTGGTGAGTGCAATTAGACATATAAAGGATGAGGAAAAAAAGTACAGGCAGTAAGTGGCACAAGTAGAAATAGAAGATGAGACTGAAGTGGGTTTAAACCAACCACATACCTGGAAGGCAGATACTATGTCATATATGTGACCTTGAAAATGGCCAGGCTGCATGAGAGATATAAAGAATTAGCCCTATGGTTTTGTTATGCAAATCCCAAAGGTAACAGCAAATCAAGATGGAGATCTTTTACGTATTTAACGACAAACTTTGCAACGGCGTCTTACATATTCTACAGTATTTCATGATTTCCAAGGACCACGTGATATCTAATGAAACTTAGTTAGTTCACGAAAAATCTTATAGTAGTATTGCACAAACATCAAGGATAAGAAGTGATTGACAACACTGGAGATGAAATAGATAGCAAAGCTCTCTCACCTGCCTACTCGATAAAACATATCACAAGCACTAGGGAAAGCATTCATAATTCCATAATCAAGTACAAAACAAAATTTCTATCTTCATATAACAAATTTACAAAGTACAACAGCTTCTATAATTTTCACCAAAAATCAGGAATCAGAGCGCACATTGTGAATAAAATCTATAAATTCACTTCACTGGTGTGCACCTTTGGAGTAAAATGAGTCACATTTCACAGTGACTTGTTTCACATAGAACATGACACTAATAGAACAAAATCGGTAATAATAGTTCTCAAGATCCAACCAACCTTTATAGTTCCACCATAAACCATGATACTTGGGCGGTTCAGTCGTCCCATGGCCATAATGGTACCTGGCATCTGCAGCGTAAGGCCCCATTAACTGATATATTTAAGGATTTAGCCCAACAAAAATTGTTAAGTGAACAAATGGACTACAAAGTTTCAGTTACAGATCTTTTAATCAAAAGTTGGACGAAAAAACAGAAAGCTATTGTTACACTTCATAAAAATAGTAATACTACGAGCAACCATTGAAGCATACGCTTGTACTTTTGCTTCCTCTTCCAAATTGCTATTCACCAATTAATATTAAATTGGTAGAATATTGGCCAGCTGCTTTTGACGATAGTCTTCTTTCACCATCTCTCCACCAATTTTAAGTGTCCCTGCACATTGCACAATGCACAATTGCATTGCTTCAGGGTGCAGATACAATGGCTTCCTCACCTCCAATGCTTAACAAGTGTCAAGACTCAACCTTGAATATTACATTGCCAGCAAAAGATCGTCTTCTTTCCAAATGTAAGGGTGGAGAGCCAGCAATTGATCAAAACATTGTATATTTCACAAGCCAAAAAAATTTAATCATCAAAAGATCTATAATTTCTCAATTTCGAATAAAGTCACATCACAGCTAATGAAAGACAAGAACAAGAAAAATTCTAAAACCCAATGTTTCACACCTCAAACCATAAAAATCATTCACCTAAGGGCAATAGAATATTCAATGACAGGTAAAGTCTCATTCTACGTAATCATCCAACAAAAAAGAAAATAAACAACAAAATCATAGTTAAAAAGAAATGCGCTTTACATACATTTTTATCACAACCAGGTATGGAAATGTTCCCATCATACCACTGAGCAGCCATTACAGTCTCAATACTGTCAGCAATCAAATCTCTTGATTGCAAACTGTAGCACATCCCTCTAGTCCCCATTGATATAGCATCACTAACACCAACAGTATTGAACCTAAAACCCACCATCCCAGCCTCTTTAACACCTTCCTTGACAGCTTCAGAGAGCTTCAACAAATGCATGTTGCAAGTGTTCCCCTCGTACCAAACCGACGAAATGCCCACTTGAGGTTTGCGCAAATCATCATCGGAGAGCCCCACGCCGTACAGGACGGCTTGTGAGGCACCCTGCGATTTGGGTTCGGTGATTCTCGAACTGTACTTGTTAAGTTTTGTGTCAGTGGTTGGTGGTGGAGGAGAGGCGACAGGTCTCGGAAGTGGTGGTGGAGGAACAGATGATGGAGCAAGGAGCTCTAAGGTGGGGTGATGATGTTGGAAATCGAGCCCCGATGGGGGTCGGCGACGGGGCGAGGTAGAAGGTGGCTAGCATGGCGGTCGAGCGGCGGCGCGTGGAGTTGGGGGGTTTAGTAGAGGGATTAAGATGTTTGGTAAAGCAGAGGGCCTCTCAACAAATGCGGTACAGTGTGTGGGTTCCTTTTTAATGATTTTTATCTCAAAATTACGGGGAAATAAATTGGATTATTAGAGAGATAAATAATTATAAATTTTGTGCATTAAAATTTTTAAATTTGAATGAATAAATGTAAGGATAATGATCAACAAATAAATATTATAAGATATAATTTAAATATATTTTAAGAATATAGATTTTTGTTAAGTAGTGAATGAAATAAATAAAATATTTATGCTATGTATAAAACTCTGATTAAGTATAAAAAATAAAATCAATAACATACATAAACAAAATATTACAAATATATATGCAAAAAAATGATAAAATACTAGTTTCTATTTGTAAGAGACTTTTATTAATTATTATTACTTTTGTAAATAGGTGATCCAAGTAACACTAATACATCAAATAATATATGTTATATATTAGACATTTTCTCAATTTAAAATGAGCTGGTCTTTGTGAAATGGTCTCACGAATCTTCATCTATGAGACGGATCAACCCTACCGATATTCATAATAAAAAGTAATATTTTTAGCATAAAAAGTAATATTTTTCCATGAATGATCTAAATAAGAGATCTGTCTCACAAACGACGACGAAATTATATTTATTCCGAATACCTGTAATTTATTTTAGAGCTAATTCAAGTAAATAAAATAAGTTCGTGAATACCAAAACTTGAAAGGTCTGGTCTCTTCAGGTCCACTTGACATGGTACATACAAAATATCTTTTATAGTTGGAATGGCCATATCAAATTTAATTAGAATTCTAAAATCTACGGCGATGGTAGTTGATAAAATTTAATTCTTGGAACATAATAATAGAACGATGATATTTCAAACACACCCTCACTAAAATCACCAAATAAAAAGCACTGACTTACGTTCCGGAACATTTCAGCGGAATGAAACATGCACGTTGCGTGTGTGATATATAATATATGAATTATATGTCGATAATTTGAATTTTTTTTTACAAATTTTGTGTGTTGTGAAAGATAATTGACAGTATATAAAATAAATAAATATTGGGATGTATTGATTTAATTAGGAAAACATTTTTATTACAAAAATCATGAAGACGCTTTTTGAAACAATTTTTTAATCTTTTTGTGGCTTAATCAATTTTAACGTGGCTAGAAAATGTAGGAAATAGCTGTTTGTTCAGCTTTCGAGACGGTAAAACAAATCAATTTTGTGTGATAAATATTTTATTTAAGTTATTCATGAAAAAAATTATTTTTTATATAAAAAAATAAAGCTGCTCCAGTTTTTCACGACCGTGTCAGTTTGGGGACAGCCTGACCCAACTGAGAGTCAAACTTTAGGGCCATAGGCCCATAAAGAATATATGGACTTCGAACTATGAGTAGATTCATGCTAATAGAAAATGGTCGAGTCAGAATCTGGCGCTACTCGAGTTAGAATTTTAAACTTTAACTTTTTTTAATATTTTAAATTGATCTACTCAGGCTAATATCAAATTTATCCAAAATAATATAAAATTTTACATATAATTTTTTTTAAAAAAAATGGACAACCCGGGCTAAAGCCCTGGTACAAGAGGCTGTAACTCCGCCTCTGCTAGCTAATAGAGATATTTAAATTATAATATATATTTGGAATAATCGAAAAAAATTATACATATATAATTGAGACGAATGAAATATATATTATAAGTGAAAAAGAAAAAACTTATATACCCAAATATAAAATTTGAGGAATTCGTCGCTTCATTTGTTAGTCTCGTTGTCGTTAGTATATTTGTGAAGCACTAGAAAACAATATTTCAAATCACTTATTTTATTGCAATTATTTATTTTTAAATTTTAGGTTTGATCTTTTGATGAAAATATTATTTTTAGTTAGGTATGTAACATTTTTAATCAAACTTTTTTAGCCAATATACACAACAGTGCGAAATTAGTTATTAAAAATATTATTTTATTTTAAGAATAGATTAAAAAATATTTTTAATTGCACGCAAGAATTCACTATGTTGTCTCTGATAGTGAAATTGAATTGATTACGTAGAATGATTTTCAAGATTAAATGATTAGTTAATTAATATTATGATGTATAATATTAAAATAGTATACTTTATTTTGATTTTTTTCGAATCATTCATTTAAAATATTAGATTTTTTAATTTTTTGTACCAAATAAATAAATAATTTATAGTTAATATAACATTTTACACTTTTTTGAGATTGTTATCATCTCAATGTGTCACATAGGTGTCTACACTGAGTCTTAATAAGATCAAATAATATATATATATATATATATATAAACACACACACACACACACAAGTCAATATTTTCACTAATTTATTTTAAATTTTAGCATTAGGCTTCATAAATTTTGATGTTTCAACCCACAAGCTTTATTATCATGTTTGATCCATCAATAAGATCAAAAAATTCAATCCATTTCACTAATCAATTCCAAACCATTGACTTTTTTGAAAGATAAAAAATAGTGTCATTATTATATTCATGTTTCAAGCACATCAAGATTCTCAACCATCTATTTAAAAGTATTAAAGAGAACAACTCGATCTCGAATTCGACATTTTAAATAAATACCCAATGAATATGTTAGGTTAAGTGTGTATGATTGAGAGTAGTAATAAGATAAGTGACATCTTGTAAAATTCTCATGCGTCAAGTTGCTGACATTGCGTCGCTTGATTTGGTTGACTAAGTGGAACGTAAAAGAGTAGAGTCAGATCTTAACGAATAATATTATTTCTGTTGAGAACATGACTAACGGCAGAAAAAATGTAATACTGATCTCTAAGGAATATGAGACAACACCAGATAGACACACATCATACCAGATTTATGTGTAACAATCCGGCCCATTAACACTAAAGTAGGTGCACTTTGCACTCCGACAAGTATAAGGAAATAAAATAGTGTCTTGGCTAACAACTATAGCTTTTTATGATCTAGTGATAAGCGATTGATCATCACGCTCATGGATGAAATTTCATAAATATTCATCCACAACCCAATTGATAAAGTTTAAACTTGAACCAAGCATAACTCAAATTAATCTCGATTAAAATAATAAAGAGCAGGTGCAATATATTTTTACCGGTGAATCTTGATCTGAAACGCTCGAAGAAGTCATTAAAAATCATGTAAAAACATCGTTAGAACATTTTTTCAGTGCGCCTTGTTCGTTCGATGCTGGATCTATATATAGGCTAAGAGTTTTGGGATTTCGGATTTGAAAGTTTAGATTATAACTTTTCCATGCATGTTTCTTAAGAACATTTATGATACGTGAACTGGAGTACAAGCTTATTGCAGCAACATTTAAGATATGTGAGCTGGAGTACGTTTTTGAAAAGTATGATGCTATTTATTCTGGATAGGAGTTCATACCAGGAGTCTTTTATCTTTGTGAAGGCCGAAACCTCCAAGAATTCAAACAAAAAAATTCGCATAATGTTTCAGTAAACTTTTTCTTAAATATAACCTTCCATACTAAATATCTCAAACCTCGTCGTCTCATCTCGTTAAAAATCCTCAAAATAATATATCATTTTGACAATTTAATCACGAAATGAAAGTTTAAGTTTAGAAAAACAATATCTCATCAAATAAATTCATGAACCTCAAAATGTTAATGCGGAAAAATAAAATTGTTCGAATAAGTATTCTCTACCACAAACTGCGGCATCGTTAGATAGCACAACTTCAGTCTTCATCATCTGCATCGATGAAAACTAGTGAGACAAGAGGAAGTAAAATACCTATATTTAATCTCAAATATAACCATCAACATAAAATTCAACTTTTCTTAAAAAATTCATTTATATATATGTGTGTATATATGTGTGTGGGGGTGTGTGTGTGGGTAATTAAATAAGAATTTTCGTTAAAATATAATAGTACAAATATTTATTAGTTCACTAAAACAAATTTATTCGAGAAACTTAAATCTACAGTAACACGTACAAATAATAATTACGAACTATACAAGTATTTACAATTATTTTTGTAATTAATTTAAATAAATAAATAAAATTATAAATAAAAGTAATTATTTGAAAAGAAAAAAACTATTTTAAAGTTCGTTAGAATATATTTTGAAGAAAAAATACTAATAACATTATTATAAAACATTATTATTTTAAAATAACGTGTTATGATACTTAAAAATATTAGAAATCAATCATCTAATTAAATAGTGTGTCAAAATATTTGCGGAAAATTACTCAAGGTAGAAAAAAATAAATTTACCTAAATTAGTTTGAGTAATTATCTGGCAGGACGATATCACAAATCTATATTCATGGGATAACTCGACTTGATCCATATATTGAGTGAAAATAATAATTTTGACATAAAAAAATATTTTTCATTAGTCGGATCGAGCAGAAGATCTGTCTCATAAATTGACTAATAAGATGATCTCATAATTTTTTTTAAATTAGTTTTAATATTTTCTTATATTTAATAAAAGAAAATTGTATAAAAGACATTGTATTTTTATCTCAATATTTTTAAAAAAATATTTGAGGACATAATAGAAATTTTAGAGTAAAGAAATAAATATGAAATGGTATTTAAAAAAAACGGAATGGAATAACACTCTCTTAAATGTTTATATTGATCATATTATTTCATTTAATTTCGATCACGATTTTGAGTTTTGTGTTACTTAGCTTATATATATTTAGTTCTCCACACTTTTTAAAATATTTAATAAACCATAATTTTTTATATAATATCATGCTTTTCAACTTTTTAGTTATGAATGTTATCTTTAATTTTTGGTATATTGATTTTTCATATATCTATATTGTTATTATTATTCTTTAATTTGAACTTTAATGTACATATTTTTTAAAAAAAAATCAAAAAATAATTAAAATGTTTAATCAAAATTTTCATTTAATAATTTTTTTTTGAAAATATATATTTATTCTTTAAACAGACAAATAATATATGATTTTTTAATATCTTTATAATTTTTTTTTTATTAATAACAGTTTCCCTCAATCAATATATCAAATGCAATGTTAAATAAATCAATTTGACGACATGGTTGTTATCATATTTGAAAATTATCTCAAATGGAATAAATTTTTTTATATAATAATAAAATATATTCATTAAATTAATCATTTTAAGTAATTATTTAAACGTTAATACTTACTAATTTTAATATTTTGTGTGTCACACGAGTGAAATATTAATAAAAATAAAAATTCACTTGTCATTCTAAGAATTTTTTATTTCTTGTTTTCCTTTTTTGTATTTTTCTCTTATGATTTCATTGCTCACTTTTTTTCTTAATAAAGAAAGTGTATCAATAACCAAGTATTAATAATTTTCTAATATTTTTTTTTTCAGTGATGAGAAATTGATCTCTAAAGTTATAATTTTCTAATATTTTCAAAATTAAAAGTTATTTTCTTTATCAATTATATAACTGAGACCGAAAATAAATGTAAGGACCGTGTATCGTATTATCGTAAATCCTATGTTGATTATCGATAATTTACGAAATTATCATGTGATTATGTATATGATGTATATCATGACAATGAAAATGAGAAAATAAGTATTGGATATGAATTGACGTTGTAAGAGCTCGAGTGGCGAAGCCGGACGCCAATACAATGCAAAATCAATATTTAGACAGAACTTGTGGCGTCCGAGCGGTAGAAAATGACCGCCCGAGCGCCAGTGTGGGAAAAATTGAGGCTCGGACAGAACACTCCGCGTCCGAGCGGTAGTTTTTGACTGTCCCGAGCGCGGTGTAAGTAGAACTCGGTGACAGAATGTCTCGCGCTCGGGCGCGAGAATTCTACCTCCCGAGCGCGAGAGCGGTGAGGATAAGAATAAGATTTCTGTTCATTTCCTTCTTCCTTTTCATCCGTAGCTTCGAGGGAAAGTAAGATAATTCGATTTCTTTCGTCCGAATCGACTTCGAAACGCTGTCTAAACGCGAAACAAATTATAGATTCGGAATCTTCGCGTTGAGAGCTTCCTGTTGAGGTAAAGTTCTTCCAGTTTCAGCAGCTCTAAATATGAAAGTGATGGAATAGCATGTATTTGAAGTCTAGATTCATATATGTGGTAGAATAACCGACAAGAAACTCGTATTTGAAGTCGGAATTGAATTATGTTATGATTTTGATTTGATATGAATTTTTAAAGTTTCAAATGATATTTGAAACTTATATTATTGATTTTGGATCATGTTATTGATTGAAATGAGTATGTTATTGATGTAGATAAATTATTATACTGATATCTTCAAGCTACATCGACTGGAACGAAAAATTGAGGTATGTTGCGACCGGGATAACATACGACAGGTATCTGTATTATATGATATATGTTGGATTGGTTTGATTGATTGGAATGAGAATACATGTCTATATGCCTTATTTGTCGAGTTTATGTGGCATACATGACATTGTGATTTGAATATCGATGTATAAAATAAATGTTTTGTTAACACACATCGTTTGATGCATACATCGATACATGACATGCACGTTGAGCTATGATCCTTGGATACCCTGATATGATTTGATTGGATTCTGGGGTTTGTGAACACAATGCTATGTTTGGTATTACATGACCCTTAAAGCATAGACATCAGTGGCCCCGATGATTGATTGAGATTTGGGATTTGATGGCGCTTTGTCGACGCTATCATACGAGTATCCCTTATTGAGTCCGGTGTGCCAGCTCGAGCATTGATTTGATAGCGATTCGTTTGATTCTGACATGTGCTCAGTGGATGGGCATTTGACCTGATGCCTCCACGACATACATGCATTGCATACCATATATCATTATTTAGATACTTGTGGTATATATGATGGTTGTTCCATACGGAGCTTTGCTCACCCCCAAGGGGGGATGTTGTTGTCTTTGTGTGTGGACAATGGCAGGTACTCCAGGATATCAGAAGGCTTGAGAGGGTACTTCTGAAGGGAGTCACAGTTTGGGCTGAGGTTTTATGTTTTGTTCCCAGTATATATATATGTATCTATATACCGAGGCATGTCCCGAGGATTTGATGTGTTTGTATATGATTGGTTTTGATTATGTGTTGGCGAGTTTATGATATGAGATAAAATATCATTTTTAGTATTCAAATTATAGGAGAAATATTTTGGGCTCATTATAAAGAAAATTTAAACTCGTTTTCCGCTGTAATTAATTAACCCTAATCAGATTGTGTTGTAATAACGATTAGGAGCTAAGAGCCCCACAATAAATTTTATAATCAAAGAGTCAAATAGATTATTAGAATTAAATATTTTAGTGCGAAATTTTTTTCGTTATAACTGTCTAATATTTTGAATGCTGAATCTTTATTTTTGTTTTTATAGCTCTATTATATATTTTTTTATTTTTTTTGACATGTTCATTTGTGTACTTATTGACATATTATCGATTTTATGCATAAATTCAATTTTAACCCACCCAATTATAAAATCTTGTCCCGCCTCAGCAATGGGAAAGGGGGTACTCGGCAAGGCGACAGGCTAGGAACCTCGAGTGAGCCACTGCCGCGCAAGCTGCGCACAGCTCATGAGCACGGCTCGAGCCTGTGATCTCCCTGCTCGTGAGCCCCTCACCAAGCCATGAAATCGGTTCTCGCCTTCCCGAGCCCACTGCCCCTTCTGTAGCCCCTGCCTGCGCAACACATGCACACACCCACAGCAACCATTGCATAAAAATACACGCACAACCATCAAAACACACGCACACATCCATTTTCCAAAATATATATTTGTTTATATGTTTACTGAATAAACATATACACACACGCACAGATTCATTTATATTTATGCACACAGAGTTATGTATGCGTAAACACTTGCATACACACACACGTACTCATACATACATACAATAAACTTTCTTTATTTAGACATTTAATTTAATAAATTTATGGACTATCCGTGTTTATTTTTTTTGCCACGCCCCGAGCCTGGGCCCGCTCCTGCGTCTGCGTAATTGTACAATGGGCCCCTATAGCAACTACTTCGTGTTTGTCCTCGCTTTACGAAAATGATTAAACCAAGTTGCTATAGAAATCCATTATAAATCCATTATAAACTCATTTTAAATCTTTAATTTTTAAGATTTTGGACAAGACGTAACACAATTTTCTTGAGACCGTTAACCTAAAGATCAAAGGTTATTACTTATTATATATTTTAATTGTGTTAAGTAATTGACTTGACACGGAAAATGTATTTGAGGTGTTAATTTAATTTTTCCATTAATCATTTGTAAACTTTTATTTGAATTTTTACCTTTCGCGGTTGTAATTAAAGCATACGTTCTTTAATGTTTTATGTAACTGTATCATTTTGATCCACTATGTTTGGTTTTTTTATGCACTAAATTAATTTTTTTTTTCTTATAGGCATATTTTTCAGAGTGTTGTGTGTTTTTCGAAAAACTACTGAGTTGACATAGGAATTATTCTTGACTTGTCTGATGTCATGTCAGCAATCAAATCAAAACCACTAAAAATTAAAAGTATATGCTCCAAAACAAAACTTCTAAAATTTGATTGATTGAAACTCAGAATTATACAAGTTTGCAGACAAAAAAAATTATTTTCGCTCGATTGAATAAATAATTTTTTTCCTGGTGAAAAAATTAAAGTTCCACACGGAAATAAATGAGTACATCTATTTATGTTATATATTCTATTTTATTAAGTTTGAGCACATGATAGTAACTACCTAGGAGGACACCAACTTTTTCTTCCAATTTTACCCTTACATTATACTAATATTACACTTTTGTTTTTTTATTTTGTTTTGTTTTTTTAAATTTCAATACACACTTTTATTTTTATTTTTTTTATTTCAACAATTCAAATATCAATTTAGTCACTCCATAAATTATTAAATTACACTTTACTCCATCGATAATGATAAAAAAAATTTGTACACATGATAACTAGTTTTGATTAATTTTTAGGACACTACGTAGGTTACATCTTTATCAATCAGTGGCTTGTTTATGTTTCTACCATAAAAAAGTATATATAAAAAATAATTAAACACGTTCGGCACATGATGCCTGATGTTGTGGGGTACGTGACAATTGAGAAATTTGTTTTGCATGTATCCACCGGGTAGTTGGGAAAAAATGAACCATTTTTTCAAAATGACAAAAATTTTTGTCATATTGTTTCCTTGGTTAATTTTGTAAGATCAATTTTCTGTTCTGTTAGATCAATTTTTCTGTTTTATTTTGTTGTTTTATTAAGAGTCGTGTTTGTTCTGAATCAATGTTTCATTTATATATATATGACATCATTAGTTCAAGAATAGCATTCGAATTCTAATTTGATTTAGTCATCCACAAATTCAGAATAATTACATTGTATCCTGAAAGAAATTTTTCACATCCCTGTGGCTAAAGTGAGGGAAAAAACATTTCTTAAAAGAAAGCGTTACAAACGTGGCTCGGAATTCATTCATACACTATCCAAATTTCGAAATAATCTCTCAACATTTTCGAATCAATTAATGAAAAAGTATTATATTATGCTAAATTTTTTAAATTTTATGGTAAATACAGATTGAGTCAATCTTTTTTATAGATATAGACCCTTAAAGATCCTCAGACAAGAAACTCACTCTTCCAAATTTGCAAAGACGTATTATTCAACAAGCACAAATGTTAAATTTTTTATATTTCCTTGCTATTTTTTATTTAAATTTTCGTCATTCCTTAAATAATCTATTATAATGTTATATTAACCCACTGGCACTCAATTTTTAAATTTCAAAATTTATTAAAAAATCTCATGTACAACTAATTGTATAAATAATGCGCATGCAGATCCCATAAACATTACAAATTCATAATACGATATATAAAAATATTTTCTTAAAAAAATCAAACCAAAACACATGGATCACGTTCTTCAATACACTTTTCCATAAAAAAAAATTTAATATATTTCTCAAAAATATTTGAAAACACTGTTACGTACTACGTACTATTTTTGTATTGTACCTTTTAGGCCCTTGGCCTACTCAACGACCTCGATGTTTCATGTTTAGGTCCAGGTATTAGTAAATGAGAAAATAAAATTTGTCTAATTTGTATTTTGATCTTACAAATATTCAAATTGAGATCGAATTTCGTCGTATAAGTTAGGTTTTGTTTTGGCTTTTGGCTTTAAGTGTTGAGGTGGAATCTGTAAATGCAAACGTTTTAAGCTTCACATCAATGTTCCATCATAAAAAGATCAAAAGACAAAACACGACTTAACTTATATACGATCGAAGCTTAAATTTAATACTCACTGTACAAAATATAAAATATGCAAATTTAGAGGTCCATTTGGACTATTATCCCCTTTCACATATGTGACCGAAATAAAATAAATACCAGTCACATAATTAATTCTCTCCCCAAACCTACATTTTCATCATAGATGTTTAATTTGTTGGGCCTCCATCCAATCCAGCATTTACCACACACGATTTTCTTCTCGAGTTAACCGCATGCGCTCACCCACCATTCGTTGCAAATCTTAGGTCACACTATTAGTGCTGTTTACAGTTAAATCCACGCATTACGGAGAACTAGCAGCCGCTACTCGTAGGCACATACTGGATAAATTTTCGGGTTGGACGTAATAACATACAAACCACGTCAATCGAATAAAACTCACTAAACAAGTGGTTCTCCAACTTGGACACCCTCCTAGACTCTCTTTGCTTTGTTTTTCGACTTATTTAGTGACTGTATGTAATTAATCATATGCATGCACGGCACTGCCGTTAGTTTTCTGATTAATTCACGATGTTTGTTTATCAAATATCTTAATATTCGAATAAAAAAATTAATAATCACACGAACTTTTTTTTTTTTTTCCTTTTTTTAAAACTAAATCATCTATGTTTGGTGAACTAATCCGAGTATAATATTAAATGTTAAATTAGTTATCAATATTATATATGTGACGTGGGATTAACTCAGGCTTCATTCTTCCTCCAATTCCAATGTGAATATAATAAATGAAGTACTTAAATGGCTATTCCTGAATTCCCTTGGATCCATGAACATAATAGGAAAGATGAGCAAAATCACCCATGTATCATCACGTTTGAGCGTGAAGTTTATAAGTGACTCAACTATGGACAGAACAGGTGGACAGTGATATATGAGCTCTGATATCATGTTAAGATTGAGTCTATGACTCAACTCACTAACTCAAAGAGAGATGGTTGTTCAAGTCCATATATGTAACTTCCAGATATTTTATCTAACTGATGTGAGACAACTAACATCATATGATAAAATATATATATTTTTAAATAATTTGAATCCTTGTTTTATGGGGGTGTTGTCGTTGCTCCGGTTATTGATGTAGTATCACATCAATATTTCGACAATATCAAGAATTAAATTATTTAAAAACCAAAATAAACTAATTTAATTGGGCAAAATTCCCGTGCATTATATCTCGTGCAATCCCCAATACCTTCACTAGCAAGTACATATGTGTGTGTATATATATATGATAGAAGCCCAGTAAATTGAGCATTAGGTGACAAAAATCGTAAAACGTATGAGGGGTTGGTATGTTGCCAGCCGGCCCGATCGAAAAGTGGTTGAGATGCTAGTACTGTACACTTGCCAATAGTTGCAAAAACCACGTGAAACTCAGCTACCGTGTGCACCCTTGCTATTAATATCGCGCACTTCAGCCTTTATAAGTTTGTGGAATCAAGTATCAACATTTGCACCTGACTATAACCATTAACCACCACTTCGTGACCAACTAATCTTGCTTTATCCCCGGTGGAACATGGTGACCGTGGAGGAGATTCGTCGCGCTCAACGGGCGGAGGGACCGGCCACAATCTTGTCGATCGGGACAGCGACTCCGCCAAACTGCGTCGACCAGAGCACGTATCCCGATTACTACTTCCGCATCACCGATAGCGAGCATAAGCAGGAGCTCAAGGAGAAATTTAAACGCATGTGTAAGAGTTTCTTGATCCGCTAGCTTCTTATAATTTTATTTGATACTAGCATAATTAATGGGTTTTCGACTTTTAATTTGTACCAAAATATTCTTGTCGATCTTACTACATGCAAATTTTTTTTTTTCGGTCTCTCATACGCGTGAGACAAAGGTAATATGGTCATTTGAAATTAATTTTCTCAATGGGATGGTATCACCCATTTGGGAAATGATCGTACAAAAAGAGGGCATAATCTTCATAATATACTATGGATTAAGGATGATATTTTTGGTCCCTATTCGATATTTAATAATTCTTGTTCATGATATTAAACCTCGTACTGAAAATATGTTCTTATAATGAATCGTCGGTTATATTTAACCTAGGTTGTTAATTTGTTTTTTACTTTTTTGTCGATAGAATCTAGGAAACATTTAAATATGTGGTGGGGGGCAAGCATTATCTAGAAAAGATCACAAGAAATTCTTGTCGGGTGTATAGGGGAATATAATTTAGTCATGTTGTCGAATCTTTGTTTTGCAATATGTCACATCTAAAGACAGATTTGGGATTGTATTTGTACTCAATAAATAATAGGTATTCCTTAATTTGGCTTCGATCCATCTACCTTCAAACACTGTCCGAGAAGAGGCAACAATGCGGCTCATGTGTTAGAGATCAGTGTTGATTATCAATATAAATGAATTCGTTTCGAGAAAAAAGAGAGAGGAGGGTAGGTGTAGGATTAGGGATTGAGCAGAAGTTTTGTTAAATCAAAATAATGGATGGAATCGATTGAAAATTCGGATATGATCATTACAAAAATTAAAAATTTCTTATTCAATTCCTTTTTGATTGTTTTATATAATAAAAAAATGAATGGACTAGATAAAATTATTTTTTAAAAATAAAATTATACTATTTTAAATTTTTTAGTACAATATTTTGTACCATAAAATTGGAAGAATATAAAGTTCGATAAGTCCCATATAAGTGAAAGATCACAAAGTTTTAATTGGAAATAACGACTTTCTATTGTTAAAAGAATTTAATTTTATTCTATTCAAATTTTAAATAAAATTATATCTTTTCTGAAAAATATTTGGTCAACTTGGTTGGCTCGGAAAAGAAAAAGTTTTATTTGGTTTTGTATAGTTTAGTTTGGTTAGCAAATAATCGCCACCATTAATAATTTGGCATTTCAGATTACGAGTATGTCTCTTGTGAGATGGTCTCACGAATATTTATCTGTGAAACGGGTCAACCCTACTTATATTCACAATAAAAATTAATAATCTTAGCATAAAATGTAATATTTTTTCATGGATGACCTAAATAAGAGATTCGACCCACGAAATTGATCCATAAGACCGTCTACAAGAGTTTTTTTTTTTTTTGACAAATCGTCTACAAGAGTTTTTATGTCGGAATATTGAGTAAGATCATAATATTATCTGAATAATTTTATAAAAAAATTAAAACTAAAATTAATTAGTTGTATAATACCTCTTTCTTTTCTTTTAAAGAAAAATCGCTGATTTGTTAATTGTTATATATTGAAAGTTATAGTTATATTTTTATTTAAAAAATAAATGACAATATAAAAAGGGTTTACTTTCTATTCCGTCAACTAATTAATATTAATTGCGTAAACTAGAATACATTTACTCACGCGGATAGTTATATTCTATCATGTAATATACTAAGCCAATATATATGTTGAAAAATATTATAATTGTTGAAAATATGAAAAATATTTGTATTGAAAATTATAATGTTGAATGTTGAAAATTAGGTAAAATTAGGTAAAATTAGGTGTTGAATATTGAAAATTAGTGTGTGATGATGTATGTAATGATGAAATTGTTTTTGGATTGTTTTTCAAAGAAATCCTATAAATAGGTCCCCATTTGTAAAGATTTTATACAATTGAGTAGAGAGAAAAATATTATAAAGTGTGTAGTTTGGTAAATTTTGAGAGTTTGAGATTTTTACTTTTTACCATAAATTTTTACTTTTTCACAACACGTTATCAGCACGAAGCTCTAAAAGTCCTCCATACTTTTCCAAGCTCCAAACAGAAGAAAAAGGTAACAAAAGTAATAATATTTATTTTACTGTTATTTATTTATTGTGTATATATTTAATATATAATATAATGTTATTATTAGAAATAATAAAAATAAATTTTTCAAAAACTTGTTATAAATCCTGGGAGGATGTTAAGACGACATCCCACAGTCCCGGTAAGGGATACGACAAGTATAAAAGCCTATAAGGTTTTTAAACAAAATAACTTATGAAACTTCATTATAATAATGTGATATGATATACATAATTATTTAAACATGACTAATATTATATACACCATATTATTACCATAAAATTATACAAATACATACATTTATTTTTTTGTACACCAACGGTCATAAACGGCTAGTTTTTGCCCTATAAATATGATCTCACAAACTCTTTCAATCACTCCAACTTTCTCATATTCTCTAAAAATTATTCTTCATCAAATTTTTCGAAGAAAAAAGAAGATGGCTTTCTCAAGGTTATTTTTAATTATTTTGGTTATCATACTCACGAGTCTTTTATTTATCGGAGAATATCCTACTCGTGTGTTTTCTTTATTTTTACAAATGCTTGTACTTGTTGTTTATCCATTACTTTGTATTACAATATTCATTAACTAATAAAATGCATCGTAATTTTTTAGTACCACCATGTCAAATTTGACAAAGCTCGAATTTGTTGCGCTTGACATCACGGGAAAAAATTATATGCCATGGACTCCCGATGTAAAAATGCATCTTGAGTCATTGGGTCTAAGCGAGACCATTAAAGAAAATGGTATATCTTCATCACAAGAAAAATCAAAAGCTATAATATTTTTGCGTCGACATCTCGATGAAGGTTTAAAATGTGAATATCTCATCGAAAAAGATCTCATGGCTCTGTGGAAAGGATTGAAAGAAAGATTTGAACATATAAGGGAAGTTATACTTTCGACCGCCCGTGATGAATGGAATATGTTAAGATTCCAAGATTTTAAGAAAGTCAGTGATTATAATTTAGCGATGTATCGAATAATCTCGCAGCTAAAATTTTGTGGACATGATGTTACAGAATCGGAAATGCTTGAAAAAATATTTTCCACGTTTCACGCATCAAATATAACTTTACAGCAACAATATAGAGTGCGTGGATTTGCGAAATATTCTGAACTCATCGCCTGTCTTCTTGTGGCGGAAAAGAACAATGAGCTATTAATGAGAAATCATCAGTCCCGACCCACTGGATCAACATCATTTCCAGAAGTAAATGCTGTGAGTAAAAATAAATTTAAACCTGGAAACCAAAATCAAATCCAGAGACAAGGTTTTGGTCGAGGTCGAGGTCGTGGTCGTGGTCGTGGACGTGGAATTGGTCGTGGTCGTGGTCGAGGCCGTGGTTCTGAAAACAATAGAGATAGTTATTTTTATAACTCATCTCAAAAGGGCGTCACGAACCATCCACAGAAAAGGCATCATGAGAACATGAGTGTTAATGAAAATCACTCGAAAAGATTTGAAAGTTCTTGTTTCAGATGCGGCACTCCAGAACATTGGTCTCGTATTTGTCGAGCCCCTGAGCACCTTTGCAAGCTCTATAAAGAATCGATAAAGGGGAAAGAAAAAGAGACCAACTTCACTGAACGAAGTGACCGTTTGAGTGATTCAACTCATTTTGATGCTGCTGATTTTATGAATGATTTCTCTGGAAATGATCAATATGTTGGTGGGATAGAAATGAACAATATTGATGCTACAGATTTTCTCAATGATTTCTCTGAAAATGAATAATATAATGGTAGAATATAAATGTACAATAATTTATTTTTAATGTATTCATATAATAATATTTTATTGTACAATTATGATAAGTGTTATATTTCCATATGTATTGTCAGTAATTTTATTTCATTGCATATTTTTTTTGAAGTTCAAAAATATAGAAAATGCTATGAGCAAAGCTGAAGTTTGCATACCCGATAGTGGTACAACGCACACTATCTTCCGAGATAAAAGATATTTCTTTGAATTAAAAGCAACAAAAACAACGGTGAATACAATATCAGGTCCTGTAGACTTGATTAAAGGATGTGGTAAAGCACAATTTTTGTTACCTAATGGTACAAAATTTTTGATCAATGATGCTTTTTATTCACCACAATCGAAAAGAAATTTGTTGAGTTTTAATGACATATATTCCCATGGTTATGATACTCAAACAATGAATGAAGAGAATGAGAAATATATGTGTCTTATCACATATAAATCAGGAAAGAAATATGTGATTGAAAAACTATCAATGCTCCCTACTGGATTGCATTATACACATATAAGTCCCATTGAATCAAACATGGTTAGTTGATAATTCTTCAATATTAAACAATTGGCATGATCGATTAGGACATCTTGGTTCAACAATGATGCGAAGAATTATAGAAAATACACATGGTCATCCGTTGAAAGACCAGAAGATCTTTCAGAATAATAAGTTTCAATGTAAAGCATGTTCTCTTGGAAAACTTATTATAAGACCATCACCAGCCAAAATCCAAATTAAATCACCAATGTTTCTTGAACGTATTCAGGGTGATATTTGTGGACCAATCCATCCACCATGTGGACCATTCAGATACTTTATGATATTGATTGATGCCTCCAGCAAATGGTCACATGTATGTTTATTGTCAACTCGAAATGTTGCATTTGCAAGATTACTTGCTCAAATAATAAAATTGAGGAATTAATTTCCCGATTATAAAATCAAGAAAATTAGACTTGATAATGCTGGTGAATTTACTTCCCAAACTTTCAATGATTATTGTATGTCTATGGGAATCATTGTTGAGCATCCTGTTGCTCATGTACATACACAGAATGGATTGGCTGAATCATTGATTAAACGTCTGCAAATGATTACTAGACCAATGATTATGAAAACAAAGCTCCCTATTTCTATATGGGGACATGCAATTTTACACGCTGCTTCATTAATTCGCATCAGACCAAGTGCATATCATAAATACTCCCCATTGCAGCTTGCATTTGGTAAAGAACCAGACATATCTTATCTGAGAATTTTTGGATGTATGGTGTATGTGCCTATTGTACCACCGCAACAAAAGAAAATGTGACCTCAAAGAAAGGTTGGAATTTATATCGGTTATGATAGTCCATCAATCATTCGATATCTTGAACCTCAGACAGGCGACGTGTTCACAGCACGTTTTGCTGATTGTCATTTTAATGAGGAAATCTTCTCAATGTTAGGGGAAGAACAGAAATATACCGAAAAAAAAATTACATGGTATGTATCATCATTGTTATATATGGATCCAAGAACAAAACAATGTGAAAAAGATGTACATCAAATTGTGCACTTGCAAAGAATAGCAAATCAAATACCAGATGCATTTGCAGACACAAAAGGGGTAACTAAATCATATATACATGCTGCAAATGCCTCAGTTCGAATTGAAATTCCGAAGAAACAAATTGAAGATACTCATGATGTCATTAAACGCCTGAAGCGTGGAAGTCCAGTCGGTTCCAAGGATAAAAATCCTCGAAAAAGAAAATTCATAGAGAAACACGATGATCACAAAATAAAGAATGATGTTCCTGAAGAAACACATGATGATCACAAAATAGAGAATGGTGTTCCTGAAGAAACACATGATGATGAAAATGTTCTATCAGAACCACATACTGACGAGAATCATGAAATCTCTATCAATTATATTAATACTGGAAAAATATGGAACCGAAAAGATATAGAAAAAATAGATGATATATTTTCTTATAATGTAGCAATCGACATCATAAATAATAATGAAGATCACGAACCAAAATCTTTTGGTGAATGTAAAAATCGGCATGATTGGATAAAATGGAAAGAAGCCATCCAGGTTGAATTTGATTCGCTAAATAAACGTAATGTTTTTGGACCTATAGTCCTTACACCTGAAGGTGTAAAACCTGTTGGATACAAATGAGTTTTTATTCGAAAACGAAATGAGAAAAATGAAATAGTAAGATATAAAGCTCGACTTGTTGCGCAAGGTTTTTCTCGAAGGCCTGGAATTGATTATGAAAAAACGTATTCTCCCGTGATGGATGCAATTACGTTTCGGTATTTGATTAGCTTGGCGGTATCTGAAAATTTAGAAATGCGTCTTATGGATGTTGTTACAGCTTACTTATATGAATCACTTGATAGTAATATATATATATGAAAATCTCTGTAGGATTTAAGATGCCTGAAGCACAAAGTTCAAAACCCAAAGAATGTTATTCTGTGAAATTACAAAGATCATTATATGGGTTAAAGCAATCCGGTCGAATGTAGTATAATAGACTAAGTGATCACTTGATGAAAAAGGGATATGTAAATAATTCAATTTGCCCTTGTGTTTTCATTAAGAAAACAACATCCGGATGCGTAATTATTGCTGTATATGTTGATGATTTAAACATCATTGGAACGAATAAGGAAATTCAAGAAGTTGTGTCATACTTGAAGGAAGAATTTGAAATGAAGGATCTTGGAAAAAACCAAGTATTGTCTGGGTTTACAAATTGAACAAAAAGAATGTGGAATATTTGTTCACCAGACAAATTATACAGAAAAAATCCTTAAACGTTTTAATATGGATAAATCAAATCCTTTAAGTACTCCAATGGTTGTTAGATCATTAAACATAGAAAAGGATCCATTCCGTCCATGTGAAGATGATGAAGATATTCTTGGTCCAGAAGTACCATATCTAAGTGCTATCGGTGCCCTTATGTATCTTACAAATTGTACAAGGCATGATATATCTTTTGACGTAAATTTGTTGGCAAGATTTAGCACATATCCAACAAAGAGACACTGGAACGGAATTAAATATATATTCCGTTATCTACGAGGAACGACAGACTTGGGACTTTTGTATTCAAAAGATGCTAATCCAAGTATAATTGGTTATGCCGATGCTGGATACTTATCTGATCCACACAAGCCACGTCCCCAACCGGATATGTATTTACTCGTGGAGGCACTGCAATTTCTTGGCGTTCACAAAAACAAACGCTTGTAACAACTTCATCAAATCATGCCGAGATTATTGCACTACATGAAGCAAGCCGTGAATGTGTGTGGTTAAAATCAATGAGCCAACATATCCAAATCTCATGTGGATTATCATTCGACGAGAAGCCTGTGATACTATATGAAGATAATGCTGCATGTGTAGCTCAAATGAAAGAAGGATACATAAAAAGCGATAGAACTAAACATATTCCTCCTAAGTTCTTCGCATTCACCAAGGAGCTTGAGAAGAATAAATGTATTGATATTCGTCACATTCAATCAAGTGAAAACTCATCAGATCTCTTCACAAAGGCACTTCCTACGACAATATTCAGAAAGCACATATATAATATTGGGATGCGCAATCTACGAAATTTGTGAAGAATTGTTCATGTCAACATGAGGGAGAGTTTACGTGACTGCACTCTTTTTCCCTTACTATGGTTTTTATCCCAATGGGTTTTTCCTAGTAAGGTTTTTAACGAGGCAGTACAAAATCACGTAATGAAGACATCATCGTATCATGATCATTATCACAAGGGGGAGTGTTGAAAATATGAAAAATATTTGTGTTGAAAATTATAATGTTGAATGTTGAAAATTAGGTAAAATTAGGTGTTGAATATTGAAAATTAGTGTGTGATGATGTATGTAATGATGAAATTGTTTTTGGATTGTTTTCCAAAGAAATCCTATAAATAGGTCTCCATTTGTAAAGATTTGATACAATTGAGTAGAGAGAAAAATATTATAAAGTGTGTAATTTGGTAAATTTTGAGAGTTTGAGATTTTTACTTTTTACCATAAATTTTTACTTTTTCACGGCAATATTTTTCTTACTCGATTACTGTCCGTGTAATTAATAAGTGGAAACAAAAAGGAATTATGCTTTTGAATGTAAAATTTTTGTAGATGTTTAAGTTTTGGTCGGAGATCAATGTTTCGATCTTCACGATTTCCCTGTCTTATGTAGGCGAGAAGTCGATGATAAGGAAGCGTTACATGTATTTGACAGAAGAAATCTTGAGAGAGAGCCCTAACATCTGCGCATACATGGCGCCATCACTCGACGCTAGGCAAGATATTGTGGTGGTGGAGGTGCCCAAACTTGGAAAAGAAGCTGCCCAGAAGGCGATCAAAGAGTGGGGGCAGCCAAAGTCTAAGATCACTCACGTGATATTTTGTACCACCAGCGGAGTCGACATGCCCGGAGCCGATTACCAGCTCACGAAGCTACTCGGCCTTCGCTCCTCCGTTAAACGCTTCATGATGTATCAACAGGGCTGTTTCGCTGGCGGCACGGTGCTTCGAATGGCTAAGGACCTGGCGGAGAATAATGCCGGTGCACGAGTTCTGGTCGTGTGCTCGGAGATCACGGCGGTGACCTTCAGAGGGCCGAGCGAGACTCATTTGGATAGTTTGGTGGGACAGGCATTGTTTGGTGATGGTGCTGCGGCGGTGATTGTGGGGTCAGACCCGGTAGTCGGGGTAGAGCGGCCATTGTTCCAACTTGTGTCCGCCGCACAGACCATATTACCCGATAGTCATGGTGCGATTGATGGGCATTTGCGTGAAGTGGGATTGACATTCCATCTTTTGAAAGATGTTCCATCTCTGATTTCTGAAAATATCGAGAAAAGCTTGAGAGAAGCATTCGATCCCTTAGGTATTTCGGATTGGAACTCGATTTTTTGGATCGCGCATCCGGGAGGGCCAGCGATCCTCGATCAGGTCGAGACGAAGTTAGCCCTGAAGCCCGAGAAGCTACGGTCGACAAGGAACGTGTTAAGTGAGTACGGGAACATGTCTAGTGCATGTGTGTTGTTTATATTGGACGAGATGAGGAAGGCCTCGAAGAAGGAATGGCTGAGCTCGACAGGCGAGGGGTTCGACTGGGGGGTGCTATTCGGATTCGGACCGGGTCTCACAGTCGAAACGGTGGTTTTGCACAGTGTTCCAATCAATTGATGCGTGGAGGGCCAATTTGTTCTATTTACCTTCAATATTTATGTCTTTAATTTATGGGGTGTGATTCATTATATGTGCATTTTAAGTTGCTTGTAACTTCATATATTCAAATATCGCGTATGAAAATATTGAGGGAAGTTTGTGCGTGTTGTGTACATCAAATTATAAGTCCAATATTTAATGACCAACCTTTCTTATAAGCATAGGTGAATTAATGCTGATTTCAAGTTTTTTAGATATTATTGGGCAAAAAGTGAAATATGATAGATAAATTACATCGGTTGGACTACGATATTGAGAATTGTTTATATAGATTTGAAAAATCATTAATTTTTATCTACCTTTTGAGATTGAGTTAGGTCAATCAAGTCTCAGAGAGAATGTGCTACAACGAGACAATACATTGTACATGATCAGCAACAAAAGCTCTTGCAATTCTTAATGGGCTTAAATGAAAGTTATGCCCGTTTTTGAAGTCAAATTTTAATGACGAGCTCTCTGTAGTCTGTGCTATGTAAATCAAGCCTTTTCGATTATATCTCAAGTTGAATAGGTCCTTTCTAAGTCTGAAATAATAATAATAATAAAAAAGATGTCTTGACATGTGACAATTGTCGAATGAATGGTCACACCAGAGAATTTTGTTTTAATTAGCTTGTTGGATATCCCCTTGGCCATAGGCAGTAAAAGCTAATAATGGTAAGAAGAGATAGAATGGAAATGCTTACAAGGATAATCCTCGAAATCAGAAGCCATATGCAAAACTTGACCGATGTGCTTACAAGGTTCAATTTCTAGTTGAGCTCGTAGTCAACATAGCAGGTATATCTAAATCGAATTTTTTTTTCCTCGTTGGATAATTGGCAGTGATGCAAATGAACACATGGTTGGTTATTTATTCTATTACGAAACTCTAGATATGTTGTAACATTCCCTAGGACTAAGAGATTGCCAAATGGTAGTAAGACCCATGTGAGTAAGATATGGTCTATTTTGCTTACTTATTCCATCACTCTTGAGCATATGTTGCATATGTCAGATTTCCACTTCAATCTACTTTCAACATCCAAATTTACAAAGGATAATGGTTATTTTATTACACTTTATCCCTAATTTTGCTTATTTTAGGAACTCGATGCTAGGATATTAATGGGGATTGGTAAAGAATTCAACAGACTTTATCACCTTGACACAAGATTCTTCTCAAGTTTGAATTCTAGCCTAGTATCTTCTATTTCATTTCTTGATTCTCTTTGTAATAGTTTTGTTCGTAAAAACAATTATTTGATTAAAGATTCTGATGATAATATTGTTTGGCTTAAGTGTTTATGGCATATGTCTATATCTAAAATGCAATTGCTTCCTTTTCATACATAAATCCGTAAGTTTCCATCATTTTTCTATTTTTACAATGTCTAAGCGATCAAGACTTCAATTTCCTTCGATTAGCTTATCTAAATCTTCTTGTTGTTTTGCACTTGTTCATGTCGATATACGAGGTCATTTCCACACCCCCACACATAATGGTGAGAAGTGGATGATTTTTCTAAAAAGACCGTAGGTCTATATCGACAATGCACTCTAAATTTGATGTATTGGAGCTTATAAATAAAATTCCAACTTATCCAAACTGCTCAAGCAAGTGCTTGTGTGTTCATGGGTTATTCTTGCACTCAAAATGGGCATAGGTAATGAATCTTGACACTCCAAATTTTTTTATCTCGAGAGATTTTGTTTTCCATGAAAATATCTTTCCCTTTGACACTCTCATTCATTCTTTGCCAATATTTCCTTCAAATGGTGTTTCTCACCCTTACTCAACTCAATCAGATATTATTGGGGATATTTCCCCTACACATTTCAATCCTTTTATTAATCCAGCCCAACCTGATATCCCTCATGTTCCACCTGTTTCTCAGCCCCCAAAAAAATCACTGTGTATTCCCTGCCACTTGTTTGAACCAAGAATTATTCTTGTCCTTCACTGTCTCACAGAATCAGCCACCAACTCCAGCATATACTTACGTTGATTGAAATAAATATTTGCCTTGGACCGAGCCAATTCAATACTAAGGAAGTAACGCAAGGGTCCAAGGTATTTAATATGAATTTGGGAACGCAAGGAAACTTTTAAATCATATATAGCTTTCTCATTGCTCCCCGTGACTATATTATCATCCACGTATACCAATAACAACGTGATATAATCATTTTAGAGTTTGTCTCGTGCGCAAAGGTTACACACAACAAGAAGGGATAAATTATCATGGCACTTTTTTCCCTACGGCTAAGATTGTCACTGTAAGATGTTTGTTGCATATTGTAGCTGCAAAAAAGTGGCCTCTCTACCAAATGGTGTGACCAATACTTTCCTCCGTGGTGATTTGGACGAAGAGGTGTATATGAAAATTCCACAGCAATGAACGATCTCTTATCTCCGCAAAATTCCATTGCATTTTAATATCAGAGATATGTTCTGATCCTGGTCTAGACACACCGTTATGTGTTGGACTGTCCTATAAGCCACCCGATATGTCTTGTAAACTTTACGCTACAATTGTTTATTCTTGGACGTGATGAGGTGTGTTAGGTATCGGTTGGATTGAATCATTGAGTTATATGTATGGACTTGAGTAATCCTCTCCTGATTGAGCTAGTTTTTGAGATTGAGTTAGATTCAAATCTCAATCTCAACAAAATCCTTCAGATTAAGGCCCTCCACTGCTGCCCCGAGCCTTGTAAAGAGGAGAAAAATTAAAGTGATCGAACGGCCTCTTAGATGAGAGGTTCATTTTATCCTAGGGGAATGAACCCCAGAGGACTCGAGCTTTTTTGTTGTATTGTATTGAAAGAGGAATAGATAAAAAGTAAAACTACATTTGTCTTTCAAGATTTCATTTTTTTAAATGTCACCCTAAGATGAAATCACTCCTTAAAACCCACAAATAAAGAAAAGAAATGCACAAAAAATAAAAAAAAAATTTACCTTGAAATTTTAAACTACTATTCAAATATATAAAAACAAAAAAAATACAAAAATCTAATGCACGCAAGAAAAATCAAAGACATACGATACACAGCACAAACTCTCTTGCACTAGTTCTTGTCGTATACGAAACATAGAAACATGATTATAAGATAATTTTATTTTGTTATTTTATAAAATTATTTTCTAATAAAGTAGCTAGTAAATAATTTTAGAATCCAATAGTAGATAGTTGTGAATGTATAATAATTAAAAGCATTTCAACTTTAGGCATGTTGCTGAATCATAACTAACAATGAGAGTAATTGTGAATCCCACTTAATTAGTCACATCCGTCTCACACAGTAGATGTCGCCATAAAAGGAACTCTCTCACTTGAAAATACAACGCATTCCCATCATTAATTTTTCGAAGAGCAAATATGATGCCCAATGTTTTAAAAATTAAACTCACATACAACCAAAATCAAACACTCCCAGCATGGATGATACGTACATTTCGAAAACAAATTATGCACATATTTCGGACGATGCAATCTCTAGTTGTTGGTCCGATTCATGAACATAAACTTTATCTCAATCTTCAATCATATATTTGTCTTTTATCTTGCATAATTGAAAAACAACATCAGTCGTGTCATATCTTGAACACCTGCACATATTAGCTTTTACATAAATATCCTAATTTTTTCCATTCAATTTTTTTCCTGAATCAAGGCAGAACAAAAATGGTATATAAATTCATTCGTGGAGTTGTACTTATAAAACTAAAATTAATTTTTTTTATATAAAAACAAAACTTTATATAATCTACCCTGTGGTATACTATATTTTGATTTTTAATTACCAAAAAAAAAGGGAAAATAAAGTGAGACATGTATATATGTTTGTCGATCAATTATATTATGCATGCATTACAGCATGTTAATCGGTTTAGTCGATATTCCCAAAATATTCTAATTAATTGAGCATTTTGGTAATTGGCAAATTAAATCACTTATGTAAAAAATACCGAAACTTCATATCTCTCACATTTTATAGGAAAAATTGCAATATTAGTTACGATTTTACTCATTTATGATTTACATTATCAGATTTTACTCATTTATGATTTACATTATCATATTTTACTCTTTATCTGATTTGTAATTTTAGTTATTTTTTTGACATGACGTTGATGTGAGAACCCGAATTTCCAGCATTTCCAGCATTTCAGTAGCAATGCAAAATTTCCAGCAGAAGATAATATTTCAGAAGCTGGTACTTTTTCAGCAGATTAGAATCCAGCAGCAGACAACAGATAAAAATCCAGCAGCAGAAGATTAGAATCCAGCAGACATTTACTGGTTCAGCATATGACTTGTAACTGAAGCATTTAACATGGAGTAAAGGCTGTTAATGGCAGATTATAGCCATTAATTGAGAGGCTGACAGTCAGAATTGTTGCTTATAAATAGCACCCTCAAGCTCTGAAATTGTTGTTACCAAAATCTTGAGTTATCACTTGAAATTAGAGCTAAGAGAGTGCATTTTTCGAAGCTGTAAAATCCAGTAGCGAGGTAAGCAGATTTCCAGACTTCAACCGAAATTCTTTAAGCAAATTACGGTAAGTTGGCTTATAGATAAATATCTTGAAATCCGTTTGATAATTCTGTTTTAAAGTTCAGTTCTGTATGTTTGATTTCTGATATATGATCTTGAAGCACTGAAACTCCCTAGTGAACTAATGGTAGGAATATATATTCTGAACATTTCTGAATTCTGATTCTGATTCTGGCCTCACCCCTTAGAGGAGAGAACATATAGGGGACTGATATCAGTTTAGCCATGAAATTCACTAACGTGCTCAGTGCTTACTAATTCTGATTTCTGTTCCGAAACCTGTGATTTCTGAATTCTGATTTCTGATTTCTGTTCTGAAAATAAGAGTTTTATGCATATTACTGTTTTACTGTCCTGTTGAAAATGATTTCGAAAACTGAGAGTTATTCCCGCCCCTGCTTACTGAGTGACAACCATATCACTCACCCACCAAACCCATCTCAGATAAGAACGCTGAAGAAAAGATAGAAGAAGAAGAGCAGATTCAATTTTGGGGCTGGTGATGAAGATCGTTGTTTTCAGTTCTGATTTATATTTTATATCCGCTGCATCTGTTCAGACATTGTATTTCTGGTTTTACATTTCCGCTGTAAAACATTATTAATTGAGTTGTATCAGACATTGAATATTCAGTATTATGAATAAAAGACTGGTTTCTGAATTCTGTACTTTTGAGGCTTGTTGTTTTCGAATGTGAATTTGAGAGCAACGCCGGTGTCAACCAACCCCCGTTCCGGGGCGTGACAGTTGATCTCACACTTGTGTGGGGCCTTCGTTGTTCCAACACGGCTCCCACATCAACAATTCCAATGAAAAATGACTAAATTTATCAAAAATTAAAAGATACACGGTTAGAATCATAAAGATAACAAATATATAAGAACAAAATTACAGTTTCTTTATTTTATCCGAATAAATTTTTTTTCCTCTAAATAATTTGATTCGTATAATTTTATATGATGATGATATACGATAAAATATTTTCAAGAATCACAAATCCAACGTTTTAACAATGTATGGAAAAATTGAAGTTGCTAGAACACAAGACTTTGGCTGAATCTGTCTTCTTCTCCTTTTGCAATAAAAAAAGTATCCCATAATCCGATGACTCTTCTCCGCTCACTATTCAGTAATAAAAGTCCTGTCACATAGATAGTCTAATTTTTCCAGTCATTTTTTTTAATTAAACACATATTAAAAAGAAATACCTAAAATTCATTTTTAATATTTTTTTTCTTCAAAGTTTACCTAATAAACAATGAAAGATAGTGGATATGAATTCCATCGTCGTAAAACAATTTGAAGTTTTTCTTATAAAGTACAAAATATTAATATAATTTACCATTTCTTTTATTATTTTTGTTCGACCACATTTTTAAAGTTGAACATATTTATTTTTAACAATTTCAATATATTAATTGTACCACGGTAATCAAAAGTTTATTTCCGATCCTTCCTAGTAATAGCACTAAATAGACATTTTTCTCTGAATAATCTGATTAATAATTTCATATCATTTATTATTCAATAATACATTTAATAAAATAATCTGAACTTTCTATATTATTTCATAGTCTGGGAGCTCTAATATATTTGTAAATTACTGTTTGGTCCAATAATTGTTCATGTTGAGAAAACAATCGAAACATCATACTTGAGCTATTCTACAACTTAAAAGAATAGAATAGTGTCATTATCATCAACTATATTTTTTGGTAAAGCACTAAGTACTTGATTCAGTGAACGATATCACCAACTATTTTTTTTTTTAGTAAAACGATAAATGTTCGGTTCAATTGAAGTGAAACCAGCAAGAAAGTAGTAAAACAACTATCAACTTCTTATTCATTTGTGGAACGGAATCAAATTGTCCATCAATCAATTACGTCAACCTTCATCCAGCCATTCATTTTTTGTTCCGGTTTGAGTAGACTTTGAGTCCTAAGTCTTCCTTCACGGGGTCTTTTGCTCTAATAATACTTCAAAATTATTGTAGGGATTCCATCAATAATTAGCTTCAATTAATACGTAAAAAAGAATATTAATTGACGACTTCACGAATTTGGTATATTTTTAAAAGTTATACAAATAAAGTATCCTTAAATATTCAATTCCTTTAAACTAAATAATTAATTTCCATATCAATTAATTGGGTTTAAGATATTTTAACAAGAAACAGCGAAAATTCTGCAATTACAATTTTATTTTTTTTTTTAGCTTTGCAGCCCCAATCTTTATCCATTTTCATCATCACTTTGATGTCCCTTAAATTGTTCACAATTGGTGCCGGCACCATTGCTTCCAAAAGAAGACTTTGACTCCTACCCGGTGGTCACCAGTGTGCTATCCATCTTAGAAATGAGAATCCTTAAGATATTGTCTTAATATCAGTGCCCCAACTTCGATTACCTTAAATGATAGGTTAGCCTTGAAGTCTCTGTCTGTCGAGGACGCTTCAATTTATTGTAGGGACTGCATTAATCAATTGGCCCTTCCTAAAATGTAAAACTGATCATATCGAAGAACAACAAACCGATGATGGGCCAAAAGCCTGTGTAGACTAGATGATTATTGGGTTATGTAATTTTATTTTGTTTCTACTAGTCTCAAGTCAATCCATGTCTAGCACACTACATGAGGAGATCCAAAAATTGAGAGAGAATTTAACAACAACAAATGCACGATATGATGTACTAGAGATGTAGTTTCAGCAGCCCAAGAAAGAGAACTAGTCGTTGAGGTCTCAAATATTCTCTTTAGAAGAGCAAGTCTGCTTTTTTTTTTTTTTTTGGTAGTGACATCTCCTACCAAGCTCATGATCAGATCATATGAAAAGATCTCAAATGTACAAGTTGGACGACTTTTTTTCACACACATTAAGAATATTAATGAAAAAATAAATTTCAAGAACATATTTTTTTTTATTTTATTCTTATTTAATTTATTTTAAATTGGTTGCGCAACATTTAAAAAAGGTTATTAGTCAAAATTAGAAGAAATACAGCTAAACTTAGGAACTTAGTATAGAATCAGGACAACAAAAAAAGAAATACAATTGATGTAATTCGGAAGGATGTAATAAAACATTAAAACAATAAGATATGCACTCAAACATTAATCTGAATGATACACATATTAGTATTATGCTAACTTCAAAGTTCTCTGCATTTTAACTTGAATGAAAAATTTGTTTCACTTGGTATGCCATATCTTATCTGTTTGATTCATTTGTAGATGTGGGTACATGAGGGTGGGGATATGGTCTAATATCTGTGGTGTTTTCTTTTGTTTGATAATGATGCTAGGCTTGACGAAATCCTGAATTCATCGAGCCTTAGTGTGGTTCACACTTCACACTCAATAAATTTCAGAGTTTGGGGAGGAAAAGGAGAACTATTAGTTGCATTCATGTCCACAGTCCATACTTGGACAACTATTTGCTTGCTCTAGTACTCTGCTAGCTATGGTGTACCAGTAAGGATACGACATGATACGAATTTGAGATGCGACAATTTTCATAAAACCAGGATACAACCAGAAGGATATATACGTGTTTGCATGCATGCATATATCCAATAGTAGATAGTTGTGAATGTATAATAATTAAAAGCATTTCAACTTTAAGCCTGTTGCCTAATCATAACTAACAATGAAAGTAATTGTGAATCCCACTTAATTAGTCATATCTGTCTCACACAGTAGATGTCGCTATAAAAGGAACTCTCTCACTTGCAAATACAACGCATTTCATCATTAATTATTTGAAGAGAAAATATGATGCCCCAATGTTTTAAGAATTAAACTCACATATATTATATACAACCAAAATCAAACACTCCCAAGATGGATGATACGTACATTTCGAAAACAAATTATGCACATACTTCGGACGCTGCAAACTCTATTTGTTGGTCCGATTAATGAACATAAACTTGATCTCAATCTTCAATCATATATTTGTCTCTTATCTTGCATAATTGAAAACCAACATCAGTCATCTGCATTCTCTCTGTCGGTGTTTTTCTTGAACATGCCACTCCAATGCTTAGTATAGAAGCCACACACTCCTCCATCTTACTGCTCATGTCTTCTAGAATGAGGGGATCAATGATTTCCGTAACACGATTCGGCAAGGCACCATTGACGAAATTGTGGAGATTTAAGTTCTCGTCGAATGCTTGACTCGTTGGTCTTTTACCCGTGAACATCTCCAAGAGAAGAATCCCAAAACTATACACATCGCCTTTAACTGAGACCGAGTTACTTGTGCCATATTCTGAGCATTGGTTCAAAGGCATGCATAAAAAAATAAAAGGTATATTTTGCTCACATTAAGTTAATTACAGTATACTACTGAGAAAAAAATTACATTTTTTGTCAGTAATTTGTACATTTTCAATTTTGATAATTGATATAACCTTGTCGAATACAAGAATGTGAATGTTTTTTCAGAATTTATCAGTGAATTCATGAACTGGGTATTAATGATGTTAATATATACATAGTTAATGTGTTAGATTAGATATGAGTTTATTTGGAGATAATAGAATACATACCTGGAGGAACATAGCCTATTGTACCTTTGATCCCAATTGTACTGCTGCTAGAGCAGTGCTTCAAGGATGTTTGAAACTACCTTAGACAATCCGAAATCACCCACATGTGCAGTCATATCATCATCCAAAAGAATGTTACTTGGCTTCAAATCGCCATGAACAATTGGTGAATTAGTGCCCATATGTAGGTACTCAAGTGCATGAGCAATATCAATGGCGATTTTGATCCTTTGCAACATCGTAAGGCTCCGAAATTCCGAGTCATGTTCTTCTTCTTGCCCTCTATTGTGGTACAACAAATCTTCCAAACTCCCATTAGACATGAATTCATAAACCAAAGCTTTAAATTCATTTCTTTGGAAGTCTGTACTTTCACAAACACTGAATAATTTCAGGAGGTTCCTGTGTCTTATTCCTTTTAGTGCAATGCACTCTGCTACGAAGCTCTTCGAGGCACCTTTGACAAAAAGATTAAGCACTTTGACGGCCACCATTGTCTTTCCATCCTCAAGAATCCCTTTGTAGACAGATCCAAATCTTCCAGAGCCGATCAAGCTACCTTCCGAGAATCCATTAGTGGCTCTTAACAGATCTCCATAGGATAACCTCATGAATTGAGCGCCATCAAATGACCCCGTGGAAAGCTGTTTTTTCATCAAATGTTTTTGGCTATAAATGATAACACATAGTGTAATGCATAATCCTCCGACAACCAGTATTGGAATCATGATTTTAAGTAATGCTTTCTTAGAGGACTTTGAAGAAGAGCAAGGGGGGAGCTTCAAATCAAGAATTCCTCCACATAATCTGGCATTCCCTTCGATCGAGAATTTTGTTTTATTTCTAAATAATCCTTCTATTGGCACTTCACCTTCGAGGTTATTGAATGACAAGTCCAATTTTTCAAGATTCAAATGACTGAGAAAAATAGGGATTTTACCAGAAAAATTATTTCTTGAAAGATCCAATTCTTGTAATCCCTTCAGAGCACTTAGTGATGGTGGTATCTCTCCTTGAAGATAATTACCACCTAGATAAAGCATTCCTAAGCTAGTGCAACCACTTAGAGAGCTTGGAACAAGACCTGATAATCTATTATTCGACAAGTCTAAGAATGAAATGTGCGTTAAAGCGCCAACTTCGATTGGAATTGAACCCGTGAAGACATTGTATGATAAACGCAAGTAAATAGAAAGAGAGGGAAGACTCATAATTTGTGGAGGAATGGAGCCATCAAGAGTATTATTTCCAATATCTAAGAGTAACAAGTTGGTGCAATTACCAAGGCTATGAGGTATTCTTCCAGACAATCTGTTTTCATCCAAATACAAGTAATTTAACGAAGTCAAGTTTCCCAAGGAATGTGGCATCTCATCTATCAGTCTGTTTCCACTCAAGTCAAGATTTTGCAGATCTGAAAGTTTTCCAATGCTAAATGGAATACGACCCTCAAGATTGTTGCCATTAAGGAGAAGCCCAGTAAGACCGACGAGGTTCCCAATACCAAAAGGAATTTTGCCATGTATCTGAGTGTCAGAAATATCTATGGCATTTATTTGACTAGAAAGATTATACATCGAGTCTGGCAATGAACCCCTCAATATGTTACTACCAACTCCGAGATGCATCAGATTTGTGCAATTTGAGAATGATGAAATAAAACTTATATCATCTTGAATAAGATTTTTTGCAGCGAAAAAGTGCTCAAGATTTGAAAGCCTTCCAAGTTCTTTTGGCATTGGCCCCGTAAAACTATTGACGGCAGCCGATATTGTGTCAAGGGAGGTTGCATTTGAGAGTGAGACCGGAAGTTCTCCAGTAAATTGATTGTCTGCCAAATAAATGCCTTGTAACTTAGGAAGTGTGAGGCCTATGTTATTAGGTATGGCCCCTTGAAGTTTATTATCAGAGACGTCGAAACGAAGGAGAGTAGATATATTGAAGAGATCAGGAGGGATTTCACCTGTTAAACTATTGTTGTATAATATAAGAAATTTTAGGTGCTGAAGTTGTGCGAATGACTCCGGAATTTCTCCTCTCAAGTTACACTTTGCCAAATGAAGTTGTGTGAGAGATGTTAGATTTCCTAAGGATGGAGGGATAGTCCCAGAAATATTGTTTTTTCCTAAACCAAGATCTTGGAGTTTGCGAAGAGAATCGAGCTCAACAGGGATAAGTCCCGATAACCTATTGTCAATCATGTTAAGATACCAAAGATTTGGACATTGCGATATATTTCTCGGTATTTCCCCAACAAAAGAATTATTGCTAAATTCTACATACTCTAGACGCCTTAAAAACCCCATCTCTTGGGGAATTTGGCCATGAAAGCTATTCGTTTGGAGATTAATGACTCTAAGAAAAGAGAGATTACCTATATGAGGTGAAAGGCTTCCCTCCAAGCCTTGAGACCTTAGCATAATCCCCACAACTCTATCAGGGTGCTTGGCGCCACATCTGATGCCATTCCAGGTGCAGTAATGCTGTGTTTGATTCCAGGAGTTCAGAGCCCCAAGCGGATCAAGTATGGCGTCTTTAAATGCCAGCAGTGCGAGTACATCGGTTTCATTACTTGAGCATGCCGATGGAATCATTGCAGCACAACAAAACCACCCAAAAATAATGCAAACAACTTCACTTGTATGCTTTGCCATAGTTTTACACCACGCAATTATATCAACCACAGGGCTTTGTGATGCACTTGATATATATGTTAGCCATGTATATATAGCCATATCTTGTGCCTAAGCCCCACTAAATCCAAGAAAAGAAAGACTTCGTTTTTATTTAATTAGAAAAACAAATTCATTTCTTTTCTATTTATATTAAAGAAATTTAATCGAAAATGTTGCAGAATTTTTTGATGTAGTTCATAGTTTTGCAGTTCATTGTTCATGATCAAATCTCGGTTTTAGTCTCATATTCATTTAAGTGGCATATCCCGAACACCTGCACATATTAGCTTTTACATAAATATCCTAATTTTTTCCATTTACATTTTTTCTCCGATTCAAGGCAGAACAAAAAAAAATAATATATAAAATTCATTCGTAGAGTTGTACTTATAAAACTAAAATAAAATTTTTTTATAAAAAAATTTATATAATTACCCTTTGGTATAATAAATTTTGATTTTTAACTACCAAAAAAAAAAGGAAAAGAAAGTGAGACATGTATATATGTTTGTCAATCAATTGTATTATGCATGCATGACAGCATGTTAATCGGTTTAGTCGATATTCCCCACATAGTCTAATTAATTAAAATTGGCAAATTAAACCATTTATGCAAAAAACACTGAAACTTCATATCTCTCATATTTTATAGGGAAAATTGTGATATTAGTTCTATATATTTGTATCTCTACGATTTTACTCATTTATGATCTATGTTATCAAATTTCAGTTTTGATCTGATATATTTGTTATTTTTGCAATTTTAGTCATTTTTCGACAAGCATGACGTTGATCTGACACCTATGCGGCGCCGACGTGGTTCCGACACGGCTGCCACATCAGCGCTTCCAATGAAAAATGACCAAAATTATTAAAAATTAAAAAATACATAGACCAAAATCACAAAAACTAACAAACACCAAATTATAGCTTTTCCTATTTTATCTGAATAAATTTTTTTCCCTCTAAATAATTTGATTAGTATAATTTTATATGACAAGGATATACGATAAAATATTTTTAAGAATGACAAATCCAATGTCTGGAAAATTGAAGTTGCTAGACCGCAAGACTCTGGCTGAATTTGTCTTCTTCTCCTTTCGCAATCAAAAAGTATTCCATAATCCGATGATTTTTCTCCGGTGAACAGTTGAAGTGAAACTAGCAAGAAAGTACGTAGTAAAACAACAATCAATTTCTTCTTCATTTGTGGAATGGAATCAAATTGTCCATCAATCAATTACGTCAATCTTCCACGAAATTGGAGTCGCCCATCCAGCCATTCATATTTCGTTACGGTTTGAGTGAACTTTGACTCTTAAGTTTTGTTTTAAAAATATCTTAAAATATATATATATATATATATATATATATATATATATTCAAGTGTTGGGGGAGGCGAAAAAAACCACTTTCCAAGAGGGAGATATTCTATGAGTGACGGTGTATGGGCATGGGTCGAGGTCTATGCTGGACCATCTTAACGACCCATGATCAGTAATGGTATATGTGTATGAGGCGAAACCCATAGTGATTCAGCCTAATGATACTTGATTGTTACAAAAAAATTGTGGTATTTAAGTCAATTGGCCCTTGCTAAAATGTAGAACTGATAATCGTAGAACCACCAACCGATGATGGGCCAAAGCCTGTGTAGACTAGATGATGATTGGGTTGTGTAATTTTGTTTTGTTTATACTAATTTCACGGGTCAATCCAAGTCCAGCACACCACAGGCCCGACCAAGCCCAATATCAGGCCATATAAAAAGAGGGCTTGTTCGACGACTTTTTCACTCAGATTAAGAATATTAATGAAAAATCAAATTTCATAAACATTTTTTATTCTTATTTAATTTATTTTAAATTTGTTGCACCAGTTAAAGAGGGTTATTAGTCAAAAAATTAGCTGAAATACAACTAAACTTAGGAACTTAGTATATAATTAGGACACCAAAAAAAGACATACAATTGATGTAATTGGGATGGATGTAATAAAACATTAAAAAACAATAATATATGCACTCAAACATTAATCTCAATGATACACATATTGGTGTTAATTGTCCCTTAAAAAAAAATTTAAAATAAATGATCAGAATTGTGAGATATTTCAGGATTTGATGTCCGCAAATGTGACATTCTTAAAAACAAAAATTGCCTTATATCCTCAATCTTCTCAAATCTATTATATATATCTTACCAATTTTATTGGTTCGAAATATACATATGTGATTCACAACATAATTATAAATTTTACCAAAGATATTAACTATTTAATTACATGATTTTTAGGAAAAAAATTAAAATTGATTACACACAAAAATATATATAAGATTAAAATTAATGTTTTATCATTAATAAATTAAATATTTGACGTAATATAAAAAATTAAAAAATAAAACCCCTGTTACCCTTACATCAGCATAAGTGGAAACTGTAGACAATTGAAGGGAGTCCATTGCAGAGAAACCCTCCCACTTCTGCTCGATTTCTGAATTACCTGACTGTACATATAATAGTTTCGAAGAGTGGGAATTCGTAGGGAAAACCGAAGCGGCAAGATGACAGAGGCGATGATTAGAAAGAAAGCTGGGATGGCGAGCGTGAAGGATATGCCTTTACTTCAGGACGGTCCACCTCCGGGAGGGTTCGCACCGGTACGATTTGCTCGGCGGATCCCCAGCAAAGGTCCTAGCGCAATGGCCATTTTCCTCGCCACTTTTGGTGCTTTCTCTTGGGGTATGTACCAGGTCGGTAAAGGCAACAAGATCCGCAGGTAAATTTTGATATTATCAAGTGATTTTTTCAGTTTGTCACGCGTGTGATTTGAGAGTTTTTGTTATTTATCACGAGCTTCTTATATAGCACAGTGTTTTGTTATTTGATTGGAGAAGCTCGCTCGCTTGCTTTGGTGATCAAATTTCACCTAGTAATAGAAAGGTGTAATTTTTTTATTGCCTTTTCGATTTGCTTTAAATATTTTTTTAAAAATCAGCAAACTATTATCTGGTAAGTGTGTTAAGTAATGAGGGGACTGAATGGTGTTTGATTTTGAATATGCGAGAAAGGCTCCAGGGACTTGGTATTATCTGTTTATCAGTTTTGTTTTTATAAAATTTTATCTTTTACTAATTATTATGTTAACTTCAAAATTCTCTGCATTTTGACTTGAATGAAAAATTTGTTTCACTTGGTATGCTATATCTTATGTGTTTGATTCATTTGTAGATCTGGGTACATGAGGGTGGGGATAGTGTTTTCTTTTGTTTGATAATGATGCTAGGCTTGACGAAATCCTGAATTTATCGAGCCTTAGTGTGGTTCACACTTCACACTCAATAAATTTCAGAGTTTGGGGAGGAAAAGGAGAACTATTAGTTGCATTTATGTCCACAGTCCATACTTGGACAACTATTTGCTTGCTCTAGTACTCTGCTAGCTATGGTGTACCAATAAGGATACGACATGATACGAATTTGAGATGCGACAATTTTCATAAAACCAGGATACAACCAGAAGGATATATTAGTGTTTGCATGCATACGTCTGTTTTTTGTGTATGTGCATATTGTGTAATACTTTAATATGAATATTAATAATTATAAATCACCATATATTTTGGGAATGACAAAAGTCGTAAAATCTAAAACTAAAAAACCAAAAGTATTGTTTCGTATCACCTAATGAACGAACCAATGGTATGCTGTCATTGAAGTGGACTGTTTTGGTGCTGTATATTGGAATCCTCAAAGAAGGGCTTGAGTAGAGGAAAAGGAAAGATGGATGTTTTTGAGCCGACTCAGTTAAGGCAATACCATATGCAACTGAATTGATGCATTCAAGAATTGGAAATAGCCGTGGAACCAATCATCAAGTTTACTGCATAACTCATTGGTTGCTGATATTTGATGATATGATTATAATTTAAGATCTCTTCTTGTAACTTATGTCATTCACCATTAGTTTCATCCTAGCTTGAGTAAGCTGGAAATTTATCTGGAGTAACTTGCTAAAACATCCTTTATTGAAGCATAGAATCCACTTCTTCAATGTCTGAAGCCCCTGGTTCATAAACATCGAAGAATTGATCATAGAGACTTTGCTCTCTACACGAGAAAACCTTCCCTCTCGTCCCTAGCCTGAGTTTAAGAGCAAAAATTTTAGCCTAATATCCCTTCCAAACCCCCATCATACTTATATTCCCTTCCCGCTCCTTTTTTATGTGCTCTCATGGATTATATTTTGTAATATTCTGTTTTTCCTTTGCCATTTGTTGCAAAAAGACAGCCATCGATACCGATTAAGAGCCACACAATCCATATGCAACGAGGCAATTTTCAAGCATTGACTGATTTCTCTGTCTTTGCATAAACCATGATCTTAATTGACATGGACATGGACTACATATTCACATAAAGATGTTGAGTTATGTAGTTTGGTGTAAAATTTGTATAAGAGAATTCTTCTTCACTATCAACTTGAACTTACATGAAACAATATGAAATATATATAAAGAAAAACCTAACTGCATATCCCTACAATATCCAATTTATCTACTCTAAGTTTAAAGTTTAAAATTTAAACTTAAAACTAATATCCTAATTATCTTGTCAAAGATCTTCAACACTTCCGCTCAACCTTGGCGGTATATGTCTGTCATGCCAAGCTCGGTCTTCAATTCTTCAAAGTGCGGTCGATGGAGTGCTTTTGTCAAAATATCTGCCAGCTGCACGTGTGAGGGAACATAGTGGAGATCAACTATTCTCTTCTCAACCTTGTCACTTATGAAGTGTCTGTCGATTCCCACATGCTTGGTTCGGTCATGGTGAACATGATTCTTAGCAATCTTTTAGGCCGCTTGGTTGTCACACATCATCTCAATTGGATGACTATTTCCTATCTTCAATTCATTGAGCTGTATCTTAAGCCACATGCCTTCTCAAATTCCATTGGACAAAGCTCTAAATTCTGCTTCTGCGCTGCTTCGGGCCACAACATGTTTCTTACTTGTCTATGTCACTGTAGACTCGTAACATTTCTTTGCAGGCTTTCTAAAGAGCAGCCTTTTCCAGATGTTCCCTTCAAGTATCTCAGCACTTGGTATACAACCTCCATGTGTTCTTCAGTAGGTTTAGTCATGAACTGACTGACAAGACTCACGATGTATCCAATGTCAGGTCGAGTGTGTAATAGGTAGATCAGTTTTCCATCCAATCGTTGTTATCTTCTTTTGTCAACAAGTACTTGATCCTGATTCATCCCCATTTTCACATTTGGATCCATTGGAGTGTCAACTGGTTTGCACCTTATAATTGCAGTCTCTCTCAGGAGATCTAGAACATAATTTCTTTGCAAGAGTGAAAACCTATGAGATGATTTAGCCACTTCCATCCCCAAAAAATATGTAAGATTTCCCAGATCTTTCATTCCAAACTCCCTTGAGAGGACACCTTTTATGCAAGCCATTTCTGGTTCATTATCTCCTTTGAGAACAATGTCATCAACGTGGACAATGAGAGCATTGGTCATTCCCTCGATGTGCTTAACAAATAACGTGTGATATGCTTGACACTGTAAATACCTCTCTTTAGTCAACATATTTGTTTACCGATGAAACCAGGCTCGAGGTGACTGTTTAAGACCATATAAAGACTTTTTCAGCTTGCACACTTTGTGTTTCACTGCTTCTGTGACAAACCCTGAGGGAATATTCAAGTATACCTCTTCCTTTAGTTCCCCATTAAGCAGTGCATTTTTAAAAACCAGTTGGAATAGAGGCCGGTCAAGATTGACGACAATTGATAGGAGTACCCTGACGGTGTTGAGTCTTGCTACATGAGCAAAGATCTCTTGATAATCAATTCCATAAGACTGAGTGTATCCCTTCGCAAGAAGTCATGCTTTTTATCGTTCAATGCTTCCATCAGCCTAATACTTCACTGTGAAAATCCATTTGCTCCCAACAGTTCGTTCCCCGAGGAAAGTTTTGTAATCTATCATTTGTTGTTCTTTTCTAGTGCTTTGACCTCATCAAAGACGGCAACCTTCCAATTAGGATCCTTGAGTGCATCCTCGATTGAACCTGAAACTTATATTTGATCTAAAATGGACACAAAAACACGATATTCAGGAGATAATGATTTAAATGAGACAATGTTACATATCGGGTGTTGAGTACATGTCTTAGTTCCCTTTCTTAAAGTGACATGTCTATCATCAATGTCACAATTATCAATTATGGGAGAATTATTGTCAAGTTCAGCAGTACCTTGGTTTTTTTCATGGGGAACTGGCCTCGTAGAAGAGTCTTGGAGTGGTTAATTTGGTGCTGTTTTTTGTTGTCTTTCCATTTGAATGACCTTCCTTCTTAAATAAACCTTGAGTGGTGTGTTTGGGGAAGTTGATAGGTGGTTAGGTTCTGGATTGACATTGATTGGGTCGACAAATAAATTGGGATCCCAATTTAGAGATTCATTGTTGTTACCCTCCCCTGAATGGAGAAAGTGAGGTACAAAGGTTCGTTTTCGAATAAGGTGACATCAAGAGAGTGATAAAACTTTTTGGTGATCGCTGAATAACATTTGTAGCCTTTCTGGTTGGGCGAGTACTTTAAAAAGATGCAATTGATGGCTCGCGGGTCGAGTTTCCCATGATATTGGGAATGAATATAGACGAAGGCAGAACACCCAACGATTTTGAGGGGAACAGAGTTTGGGAGATGTGTTTTGAGGAAAATGTTCAAGAAGAACCTCGACAGGGGTTTTGTAGTTGAGGACATGAGAAGACATACATTAATTAGGTAAGTGGCACTAAGTGCAACATCACCCCAAGAATGGCGAGGAACTCTGTATGTGAACAGAAGAGAGCGGTTAACTTTGAGAAGGTAAATTGTTTCAGACTTGTTTTTCATGAGGAAAACCTACGATACGCGAGTATGATCATTCACAAACAAAAGGTACCAACGAGTCGTGTCACATTTTTTATTTTTGATGGAACCCAGGTGTCATTGTGGATGAGTGAGAAGGGCGTTTGTGGTTTGAAAGTGTTACATGTGTGTTTGGAAACTTGACAAAAATCACACTAAAGTAAACACGATTTATTATTACTTGATACGAATGGAAACAACTTTGCTGTGTACAAAGAGTTCGGATGACCTAGTCTATAGTGCCATAAAAGAATATCACTTTCTTTATTGGAATTGAAACCATAACAGGAAATTGGAAAAGACGGTCTTGGAATACTCAGTGGGCCAGTCTTGAAGTGAGCTCCGTTCGGAAGAGAAACAAGCCAGCACTGCCAATCGTCTTCCCCTTTCCGGAAAAAGACTATAATCAACAGAGAATTCAGTAGTGCAGCGGAGGTCGGCATTAATCTTGTTAACATACAGTAAATTAACAGTAAGATCAAGGACGAAGAGCACAGAGTAAGCAAATATCACGGGAAAGTTGTACAGAACCAACACCCAAGATCTTTGAACTAGAACCATTAGCAATTTGTACAGAACGAGAGCTCCCACACGGCTTGTAAGAGCTAAAAATTGAAAGACTACCCGTCATATGATCAAAGGCGCCCGAGTCAACAATCCATGCAGAAGACAAATCCCGATTCGAGGAAAATGCAAGGGGAAAATCACCTTAGTGTGCTGCATTACCCGCACTCAGAAGTGTCGTGGATGGTGCAGAATTTTGAGCAGAAATCTGGCCAAACAGACGATGAAGGGCATAAGCTGTTGTTGGGTGAAAGGTTGCTGCGAGACAGGAGAAGCAACATCGACAGTAGCGGAATTAGCACGACGGTCCCTATATGGTTTCCAATCTGCTGGTTTGCCATGAATGCACCAACACGTGTCCAAGGTATGGCTTGGTTTCTTGCACTTGTCACACCATAGGCGACCACTCCGCACGTGCTGACTGTTTGTGGATGCAGAATGCGTCGAATGGCGCGCACCACCATCGGGACTAGAGGGAAAAAATGGTCGAGTGGGCGCCAGGGCTGAAGCATCACTGGTAGGGGACAGGAAGAGCCCAACATCAACTTTCCTCATGGCGGTCCTCGGAGAAAGCTGCACGGAGTCTTGACAGCGGTTTAGTGGCCAAGACGTGGCCATGAACTTCATCGAGAGATGGATCAAGTCTGAGAAGGAACTTGATTACTTGTTTGGTTTCCACAATCTCCCTGAATTTTGTTTCATCCGTTGCACATTTCCAGTCGTGTGATTCGAACAAATCCAGAGTTTGGTGAGGCAGTGAAATAAGTTGTGACCGTGTCCTCACCCTGGCATATGTCATGAAGGCAGCCTTCCATGCTGAATAATTCAGAAGTGTTGTCACAGGCAGAGTATGTATCCCGGACTGCATCCCATATTTCTTTGGTAAAAGAATAGAAGAGGAAATTTTCTCCAATATCTGGGACCATGGAATTGATAAGCCAAGACATGAGCATGCTATTCTCGGCGTTGCAGGATTTGAATTTTCCATCAATAGTGGCCGGTTGTTTGGAGGAGCCAGATATGAGATCTTCCTTTTCCTTGCCGCATATAAACATCATGACGGACTGTGGCACGTAATGGATTGAAGCAGAGAGAGATCGGGAGTGGTTGGATGCGGCGGAGCCAGTGGTTGTTTATCAGAATCCGACGATGAAGCCATATGGCCGTATTTTGTCATGGCGGCGGCTAGGGTTTATTTTGGAACAACTAATACCATGTAGTTTTGTGTGAAATCTGTGTAAGGAAGAGATTTCTCCTTCATTATTAAGAACTTGAACATACATGAAATAATATGAAATATATATAAAGAAAAACCCAAGTGCATATCCCTACAATATCCAATTTATCTGCTCTAAGTTTAAAGTTTAAACTTAAAACAAATATCCTAATTATCTTATCTAAGATCTTCAATAAGTTATAAATTCTTGAAAACCTGTGTCAACAATGAAATATGTTATCAATATCCAGTTCTCTGGCTTATTTGCAGCCATTGGTATGTGATTATTAGGAAGTTGCTACTGCCACTGTATTATTAAGAGAACAGTATGGTCTTGTTTCTGTATCTCCTTCTTGGTTACACTAATCCTTATATTCTAGTATTTTTAGGTGGTTATAATGGAAATATGTCTAATTAATTAGTTTCCATGATATGAAATAGAGCTGAAAGGTTTCTCCATACAGGGAATTGAAAGAAGAAAAATATGCGGCGCGAAGGGCTATACTGCCAATACTTCAAGCTGAAGAAGATGAAAGGTGATCCTTGCGTTTCTTCATACCAGCCTCGAATATGATTTTACTTTTTGTGTGCTGGTCTGACTGTCACTTCTTGTTTTTTTTTTTTCCAGATTCGTCAATGAATGGAAGAAGTATCTTGAGGAAGAGGCTAGAATAATGAAAGATGTACCAGGTTGGAAAGTGGGTGAAAGTGTCTACAACTCTGGAAAATGGATACCTCCTGCAACAGGCGAGCTCCGCCCTGATATTTGGTGAATTTGGCGCTCTTTTATCTCTGTTCTTTCAATGGAATCCATTAAAAACGCTGTTTCTTAACTGAAAGCTGCGCAAATGTCCTCAGGCTTGCTTTCTTTCTAAAATAAATATGTTGAAAAATCTGTTGTCTTTTATGGGTAATCAATTTGGAGCCTTGATGGCATCGATTTTTTCGTTTGATTGCAGTTTCCGGATATGAAAACTATCAATTATATATACCATTGGATATGTTATTTGACAAAATAATTAAATATCCTGGTTAACATATGCATGACAATGGTTTTATTCTTCAGGTATCGATAAACTTAGCCATTGCTGTTAGCAATGCAAGAGAAAAATAGACCTGATAAGCCTACATAGTTATATATCCAATGCCTGACACTTTTGTAGATTTATGCTTGATTTAATATTCATGGATCCAAATACAACTCTTTAATTTATCCATGTTCGACAAGGGCTGGAATTGTTCTTGAATCCATTGTTTATATGTACATGGTATTTCAATCCGTATACCCAATAGCTATAAGCATATCGAAATGTGATTCATGTTGGCATGAGAAAGTTTTTGTTCTTCTCCTTTGTTGAGATGGTGTGCTTCTCCTCTCGGCACTTTAAAGATTAATGTCGATGCAACAGTTGTTTCGAGCAACAAAAATGATCAAGTTGTTACCTTGTTTGCTCGAGCAACCACCCCTTTTATAGTTCATCTTGCGGAATTAGAGAAGGCCTTTTTGTGGCTTCGAGTTTTGGCTGGACTCATCTTATCATTGAAACAGATGCCAGCAATGCAGTGAAGTCCATTCTTAATCTATCTCCTTTTGCGGTTGAAGCACCTATCATTTCTGAGATTCATCAAATTTCTTCTCTCGCTACCAACTGTTTATGTCCTTGCTTCTTTTGGGTTTTTCGAAAGGTTCCCTTGTGATTTTTGAGAGTAGTGTTGTAAAAAAATGACATCCCTGATTGATTCTTTATATAAAATTTATTATTTCCTAAATTTTTTATTTATTACATAATTAAAATCGAACTTGTGTATCAAATGAAAGATCTCATAAAAGCTTGTCTGATTTGAAAAAAATTCAAAGGGACGATTTTACATATTTTTATTTATGAGACGATGAAAATAATTTTTTTAAATAAGTTGGATCAGATCGAAAATTTGTCTTACGAAATTGTTCTGTAAAACAATCTCACATTTTTCCTGTTTTACAATTGTTTTATTTTTACAAGAACTTAATATTTATCCTCCTCAAATTTGAATTTATTAAACATATATTTTCAAACACGTAGATTGATAATATGATAAATTTGTTTTAAATCCTCACACTCTCGGTTGAAACGGTACAAAATATTAAAAATATAATACTAATATATGATATATGTGTATTAATTGTTTCACATATGATATTAATAGATGCTTTTTGAGTTCCCAAACATGTTTAGCAAATATTGATATTAATAAAATTATCACAATTTTATACTCAAAATCTTTCTTTTGTATCAAATCTAAAACAGCTAACACTTAAATATAATATATTATTACTATACTTTCAATATTCTGTATCGGTTTTAATCTGAAAGACAAATGTGTTATCAATATCGATATTTGTTATACATATTTAGATACTCAAAAATAATATATTAGTACTATACATGAAATAATTAATACTCAAATATCATATATCAATATCATATTTTTAATACTTTGTAATTCAAACCTAATTTTTTGATTGAAAGCAAGTTTTTGTTTGATTTCCGAAGCAATAGTTTATAATATCATATGATAATTTTAATTAAAAGTAAATAAATATAGAAACATATTATATTATGTTGAACGCCGACTCATCTCAACCAATAAGATCAAGGAGACAATCTTTCCACTTGTTACTTACTCATCCGATACTCACAGCACGCCACGTATCCTACGATACACGAGATGGACACTCTGAGCCCGACACGTGTCAGTATGTTTGAAACATCACAAAAGCAGCTTTCTTTATTTAATTTCTAAGGGTTCTCTTTCGTCCGAATCTCTGTCAAAACTTCCGTAATCACAGAAATCCAAAAAAACCTCCCACAAACATAATCCTTTAATTTCTTGAAGTAAAAAAGATTTTCATACGACCATCCAGAGTTACGCACGTGAACGAATCCTGGTGAAAAGAAACCCGATTCAAATTCAAGAATGTCAGCATCCCACACATGCACACACAAGCATACATACATAACATACGACGAGTACACAAAGGGTGAAACTGTGCATAGTAGCGATGGGAGATTTGTTCAGAAGTAGGGAGATGGAGGGTCAGTGCCATCTTCTCTATCAGCATCAGGTACGCTAGTGTAGCAGCATAGATGGTTGGAGAGTTCCCAGCTCCCGTCTTCTTTTCTCCGCACAGACAGCTGAGGCCATCTGTTTATTCTCACGTAGTGTTCCCTTATCGTCCCATCCTCCAGCAAGCCAGTGACAACGGTGTAGCAAGATTCATGGCCTCCCCACACCCCGTCGTCCGAATCGGCAGTAATGCTTCCATCCTGGTGGAAGTACCGACGCATCGGAGTTCCAGAGCCTTGCCAGTAGGGATCCATGTTTCGCCAGTACACGGGAGCTGCCTGCAGAAGATGATGGATGACGGTCAGATAACTGCGCCATGTAAGGATTCAACTTAGTAAATGCAAATGATGGTTCTTAATTTTTCTTTTTTCTTGAAGGGCGTGCGCCTTTGCTTGGAGTGTGCACATATTTAATCGGTTGATAAGACTAGTTAGTAATTATGTTTCTGTAGCTGTAAGTATTTTCAAGATGTGATGTCGAAAGTAAGTAATAAGAGGGTTTTCGAATTTGTAGGTTCGGCCGTGAGATTTGATACGGACGCAAGATAAAGATTAACTAGTTAAAGGGCTAAAGCTTGAACGGGATAATGCCTTCCAAACAGTATAAGTTCCCGTATATATGCCTAATGCTTTCCCCGGTCAGTGTTAGTTCCTGTATATCGGGTTGGGGATTGAATGAACTTTCCTGCATCTCAAATAAATTTCTATGCTATTCACCATGTTTATCCTCGAGAGTTTCATGAGCAGCACACATTTCGACAGGATCGAAGAACCAATGTGAAAGTGCCCAAATTCATTGAACAAATTATTAATCCGGCCAATACGAACATACAACTTACTTGTTCTAGCCAATGTTGCATTCTCATGAACACGATAAGGAAAATATGTTACTGGATTATTTGAAACTTTGATTCAGAACTAAGACAGGAATGGCTAACATGAGATTAATAGATGCACTAGAGCAGTGAGATTAAGGCCAATATAATGTCCTAAAGCAACATCATAGTTGGAGCTTTAACTATGATGTCCTAAAGAATGTGTGTGCAGACCTATTAGAGGTTTCATGTAATTTCTTCAGTAACCCTTTTTTAGGCTGGGCTTAAGAAGAAATTATACTCCTGAAGTACCTGAGGAAAATCTGTAGTCAAATAAGTGCCTGCCCTACTAGGATTTCTCTCATGCAAAATTCCTTTTTGTGATTTTCACGTTGATTTTGCACTTTCTTGAATTATTCACTCTCTCATGTGATCGGTATTAAGGGGTAACTAATCTAATTCAGAATAACAATTGGGGAAAATTGCACCGGGTTGGAAATAGCTGGGCGGTGCATGACAATATAAATGCTAATGTTGCCAGTCAGGAAACAAATCATGCCAAGATCACAATAACGAGAAACTGTTAAAAGTGCCTCGTTAATAATCTGCCCATTATTCGGTTTCGGAAATACCGACGCTAATGCAGAATGGAAATACTGGATCCGGAAAAACTTGTCTTTACCAAAGATACATGCAAAATAATTTTCAGTTGCAATAAACAATGGGAATGGGATGAGATGCAGCAAACCGATGAACTGATATTAACCTCGTGAAGTGATAAACAATGGATATATACTTTCTGTATAAGCTTCAATATACATCATTTCTTGATTGAAGCACATCATGACACAACGTACTCAGGGAACACACCTGATTTTCAACGATGTCGATTTTACTACTGAGTGAAGATATAGTATATCAGCCACTGATCTGATCTTATTCTCTTGCATCATATTGAGGTTAACTGCAAGACATAACTTCCTTCTCTAGGAAGTGAGGGGACTTTAAAGACTGGGATTAAACCCTTAAACCATAAGGTGTCTTGATTCGTTTCTGACTTTCCTGGAGTCCACAATTAGACTAGGTAGTTTATTTGAACATTGAACAGGTTATATAAGTTGTTCTTACAATACAATTTTTCCGTTCAAGCTGATTCCTACGCTGTGATATTGTCTTTTGCATTTCACTCTTTTTGACAAATAACTGACCGAAAGATCTCTTCATCGGGTGGAGGGGTTCTTTTTCTTTGACATCAGTTAGTTAGGGTATATAGTCTGCCAAAAAATTGAATCGGTTTATAGTTTTGATTTTTGAAACACTAGACTAGGATGATGAAAGGCAATTGGCTGACAAGAGCCAGAGTTCGTCTACAGGATGAGACAGGGAACCAAATTTGTCTTATCTAGAGCCAGAATTTGTCCAAAGAGGCAGGCATATATAGATCAGAAAGTACTCTACTTCAGTTTAATCCTGTTATCAATCAGTTTATAAAATCCAGCCAAAACAAAGCATAACAAATCCTTAATTCTTCACACCATAGAGGCTCTCAGCTGTAAAAACAAATGGATACAAATAAATGTCACCATGTTTAAAGCCTTAAGAATATGTACTAGATTTTCCTTAAAAACCACAAAGTATACATGGACCAATGGTGGAAATACAATGGATCGCATACCTCAGTAAAATGAAATACCCATACATGACTGCACAGATCATTCCGAGTTATTCTGGTCTGCCATCAGTAACTTTAATTAGAAAAAAGCAGTATGGATAGATCATATGCTTTGACGTATTACGTCACATATATATATTTGAGTGATTTCATATCTGCGTCACTCACTCGTTTATAATCCATGGAAGACAGTGAGTAGGCTGCCAACTTTGAAAGTCCTCCAACTTTTGTTATGCGAGGAATGTGTGCCTTCCCCATCCATAACTCCTCACACTGAAAACAAAGCCGGAAAATTGCAATTCATATCACATAAATTAATTTGGTTGATAGATAATTTTTACAGAGCAGCCAGTTAGAACTTCATCTAATTAAGACTATACATGTCATACTGGTAACCAGATGACATCATAAATCAACTTGAAGTAGCAACTCACAAGACCAATGTGTCACAAATCTAAGAAGTTCAAAAAAGCAAACTTTAGGATGGCAATTATTGGCAAAAGGATGACCTAAATTTAATACATAACTTTTAATGTAATTCTTCTAAAAAAAAGGATGGATTAAATTTAATAAATGTACTGTTATATTATGATGTAATTCTCAAGCACCATCATTTCACATTTTTTGATGTAACAACTTGCCTCAACTTCTGCCACCATAAACCCCCCTCCCAAACAGAAAACCAAAGGAAATGGATAACACATATATGGAAGCATATATATGATAAGATATATACATGCCTTTGCCATATCAACATTATATGCCAGAGGAAATGAAAACTTATAACTCCAAGAGCTGACGTATCTTAAGAGGGAGGAAAAAAGAGAACTAGCAGAACCTTGAAGACAAAGCTCAACCGTGTAGACCCTAAACAGTAACACTGTAGCTCTTAGTTCTTCAGTAGTAATCTTTACTTTTATAAAAAAAAAGGGCCTAGGAGGAGATCTGCAGTAAAGTTGGTCTAAAACTCTACCGCTCGATCTCATATGACTTCTCATTGGACAAAGGATGCGTTTACCAAGTGAAAATCTCTACTTTTGAAACGATCCAAACCTGTTTACAATTTTCAAATTGTTGCGATCTACCAACTATATATTTCAAGAGAACATAACAATCAGTTACATGAAGTAGTCCTCCACTGAATATGAAGTCGGACAAGGTTTTGGATTAATATGTAGGACTATAGTGCGGCACTCGTTGTGAAATTACGCCATATGTTATACAATTCTTCTTTCAATATTTAATTTGTTGCAAGTTTTCATGTTACATTTTAGGTAATTTACTAAGAGTGGTAAGTTCTTTTATGAACTCTTTCATGCAGATGGCCCTTGCACCAAATATCTGTGGGAATCCAACATTCTTACATTTTTGGTCATGTGATAGTAATTTCCAAGGCCGTTGTCTCTTTAGCTCAATTCTAATACCCCTAGTAGTTGACATGAGTGGTCGGTCCTAATTCCTAAGGAAGGTGATTTAACCCACCTATTAACTTGTCCAAACTCATTTCGACAATTCCGAGATACATTAAAATAAGCACCCGGAATTTCAACAAGGATTTGACCATAAATGATTAAACATGCTCATAGTGCCAAAATAAATCAACCACTTTACGACAAATCATCGGCCCCAAGTCCCAAGGAAGCTCATCAAACTCATCTTTTCCACAACCCAAATCTAAGATAAAATTAGTATCTTCCTGGTTAATGACAAATGATTGGCCCAAATGCTCATTGAATTCATTGTTCTCTCTGCAATCCATGTGATACATTCAAATAAGTAGGGGGTGATTGGAGTATGACAACTAAAACACACTTATACTTGCAAAAACAAATTCACATCTCACCATTTTAGGTTCAAGGATGGGAATGACTCTCAAGGAAGCTCATCCGACCAATCGATATATTAGGTCAAACTCTAATATCGAGTTTTGTGAGAGTATAAAAAATCATTTCTCATTTGATATCAAGAGAATCTAGATTCAAGTATAGTGATGAAAACACTTTCATACTTGCAAAGACAAATTCAAATTTGACTATTTTAGGTCCTAAGATAGACTTAATACCGAAGGAAGCTAATCCAACCAACTGATAAATTAGTCCGAACTATTATCTGGAGTCTACCAACATTAAAATAATCACTTCTCATTTGATATGGAGATACAATCTAAATTTATAATGCAACATAGAATAATTCTGCATATTAATGAGCATGTATATATATACATATATATTGCAAAGACAAATTCAAATTTGACTATTTTAGGTCCTAAGATAGACTTAATACCGAAGGAAGCTAATCCAACCAACTGATAAATTAGTCCGAACTATTATCTGGAGTCTACAAACATTAAAATAATCACTTTTCATTTGATATGGAGATGCAATCTAAATTTATAATGCAACATAAATAATTTTGCATATTAATGAGCATACATATATATATATATATATATATATATATATGATTTCTTTGTTTTATGGAGCATAAACCTTAGACAAGCACAATTACCTATTTGTTGGTAAATTACACTAGCCTTCAGAGAAATAAGTTTCATGGTTGGTAGCTTTATCCCATTCTATATTGGAAACAATTAGTTCTGTATAAACATCCAAGATAAGAGATCTAGCAACATGTTCTTATCATTCATGCAGTGCTTGAAACGAGCTGACTCATCAATGAATTCCCAGCCAGTCATCCTTAAGATAGACACAGTAGGCTAGGGGAGTAAGTTTAACCAAGAGCTAAGTACCCACGATGGTATCGGCAAAACTTAATGTATTTATTTCTGTATGAGGAAGAGACTAAAACCCAACAACACAAACCTTTGATTTCATTCTGTGTTTACTTTCTTCTTGGACAGCCTAAATGGTGGTATTTCCTTCAGGCATTGGATTAACTTGAAAGTTTAATTTCATTACATGCATTAAAATCAGTTTCTCTACAGGTTTCAAATATCCAAAAAATTCAAGAAAAAAAGCATTAGATCACTCATATTAACTCCAAATTATAGTTTCATTACATGTGTTGAACACCAAACCCAGTCTCTCAAGGACTTGAATACCCCATAATTTACAAGGAAAAATGTGTCAGAATTCCTCAAATTATGTCAATTTATTAAAAAAAATCTGCAGTTTGGATTATTTTCATTAAAACAATTTCCAACCATATTTATCAACTTTTCTGTAAATGGTTAAATTCACGATCTTATCACTCTTTTCTGCTTACAAATAGCTCAGATCATATTTGATAGAGGAAAACATTTACACGAGATAGACAGAAATTCAGTCTCTCAGAGAATTGAATGCACCAAAATTTGCAAGAAAAAATTTGTCACCAGTCCTCAAATTATTTGAATCCTCAATTTGGATGGTTTTTAGAACAACTCTTTCGCAATGCTTATCAACAACTTTTCCATATAAATTTCAATTCATAATCATACTGCTCTCTCGTTCAAAAATAACTCAGAATATTTTTGACAAAGGAAAGCAGTTACACAGGATAAAACAAAAATTCAGACAATGATGAATTCAATGGTTCATGAACTCCAATAATCATTAAAGAAATGTAAATTCATCACCAATGACTCAGTGTTGCATGGATTCCATTAAAATTATCCTAAACTTTTATATCTTAAATATCACTAAATAAACATGAAATCTCCAATTCTAAAAAATACAAATGAAGTCTAATCATCAACCATTTGGGTTGCATACTCTGTAGGATTATTTGATGGTAAAAAACATTTTTATATCTGGGTCCTATTTGAATAAACGGAGGAAGCAAAGTTGCAATTGTAAAAGAGTAGGTTAGCTGCATGGTGAAATAGATGATGAAGGTTAAACGCCAACAAGACAGATATGAGAGGTTCGATTACGAATGCATTTCTCTACTTCAGTACTTCTGTATATTTGTCAATTTATATGCCTCTACTGGTTGTGATGGTACATTGACATCAAAGACTAGAAGTACAACACATTAGGATAAAGATCATTCATGAATAATAGTGAAGTTAACCTATTTCTGGTACTGATAAGCTGTTAGACAAATTTCCAGGGTATGGTGTAATATTTATCAACACCAAGGTTAAAGTTGTTACAAGAATTGATGTTAAAAAATGGGACAAATAGTGAAGCAATTATAAGAGTTGTTGCAAGGTTCTTAATATTTTATTCCTGATTCTAGTATTTAGTATTTTGGAACTTATTTGTTCAAATTTAAGGGGGGTGTTCCACTTTATTCTACAATATAACATAATATTATCATTTTAATTAATAAGAGAGCTATTTTCTAAAAAGCAAAAGAGTAGGTTAGCTGCATGGTGAAATAGATGATGAGGGTTAAACGCCAGCAAGACAGATATGAGATGTTCGATCACGAATGCATTTCTCTACTTCTGTATATTTGTCAATTTATATGCCTCTACTGATTGTGATGGTGTAGGAGGCCACAACCATTGATATCAAAGACTAGAAGTACAACACATTAGGACATGAATAATAGTGAAGTTAACCTATTTCTGGTACTGATAAAGCTGTTAGACAATTTCCAGGGTATGGTGTAACATTTATCAAGCTCAAGGTTAAAGTTGCTACAGGAATTGATGTTAAAAAATGGGACAAATAGTGAAGCAATTATAAGAGTTGTTGCAAGGTTCTTAATATTTTATTCTTGATTCTAGTATTTAGTATTTTGGAACTTATTTGTTCAAATTTAAGGGGGGGAATTCCACTTTATTCTACAATATAACATAATATCATTTTAATTAATAAGAGAGCTATTTTCTAAAAAGCCAAGCTATTTTATAAATTTTAAAGCAACACGAATGCGCTAATTGATGTATTTTATGGTAGTAACATGCATTTGGAAATACAACAGAAGTAAATTTCCAATCGTTCTACTTTTGCAAAACTAGATCAACATTTTGTGAAGGCAACATATATGATCGGTATTGTTTCAGTTTCAATAATTGTTTTCTTGTAGGTGACATCATTCTTCAACAGAATACACCTATGTTATTGTTGCATGAAATGCAGAATAGAATAATAGAGAACAGAACCAATGAAGGGTTGAAGCTTGTGTCCAAAGGCAGCTTCTAGGAAATTGCCAAGCTTCTTTAGAGTTTCTGACCCCAAAATGCCTGATGCATATCCAAAGTATATACTAATGCAATATTAAATGTTGAGCACATCCAGGATATTGGTTCATTTAATTGCTCAATTAAGTTGAGTTACTAGAAAATAAATCTAAGGTTCAATACCTTTACAACAAGAAAAATGTAGTAAGAAATACAATCCAATATAGGTGTCAACTTACTGTTCCTAGAAATGAAACATAACACCAGCACTTATATCTATACAGAAACAAAAACCGTTTTAGGTTTTGGACAATGCAAGACACTTAATTTTGGGAGATTTACAAGAAACTAGAAATGAAACATAACACCAGCACTTATATCTATACAGGAACAAAAACCGTTTTAGGTTTTGGACAATGCAACACACTTAATTTTGAGAGATTTACAAGAAACTTAACGATGTCATTTATGAGAGCACATATCGAATTCGGAAAATTTGAGAGCGATTTTGGAAAACTTTTGGAACAAGTTTATTTTCGCATTCTTAAGAAACAAGAACATATTCTTTCTTAAAAAAATAAGTGTACTTCAATAAAAATATTTGTGAATCTCTTGCGATTTATTAAGTTTGGGCTTAATAGAACCAAAAAACTTGGTTTCATGGTCTTTTTTAAAAAAATTCATAACTTCAGAATTCCTGTTTAGTCTCTTACTAATTTTCACAATTATGGTACGACCCTCATTGAAATATAATCAATAAAATTGCAAAATTGCAGTATGACTCGTTGTTAATTTTTACAACTATAATATTACTTATATTTGAATGTAAATCAAATTAATTATAAAAAAGACTGTACAAACACACAACACGTGCCAAATATCACTAGTAGTAACGAAGATTTACTAAATTTGAATTTGCAAGATTTTTAGGATTTGAAGGTTAATTTGGTATATATTTGTGTCAATCTAAAATCTGCAGGAAATCGTTAAGATCAGGAAATGGAGAACTTTTAGCCCTCAAAATCCTTCCCTATAAATACCACAACAATAATAAATTACGCAGTTTCTCCACAAAACTTCTGCTAATTTCGGCCAAGGAATGGATAAGGTAGCTTAGGCAAAGAATACTAAATTTTTTTAGCTTCTTTCACAACCAAAGTTCATCCCCTATCATTTGTGCAATTAAACAGCAAGTATTACTTGTATTTTTTCTCATGCTTTTATTGTCTCAATGCCCAATCTCGCAAACTATTTTTTAAACACTTGATTCAGTTATGAACTCGTCTGATGAGGTTAAATTAGACAAATATGACCCAATCCGGTACGGCTAAACCTAAATTCGATGACCTCTTCTATACTAAAAGTTGTTTGAAAATTTAATAGTATGTTGTATGTAATTGGTTTTTTAATTAGATTAAGCTGGAAAACAAGAATGAACTAAAGGAAAAGGACCAGTTCGTATTTTGAGGTCGGTGAAATCGATCATGACAAAAAGGGCCATACTCGGATTTGTTTTATTGCTATTTCCATTGCTTTTTATTATTTTGGTGATTATTATTATTTTAGCTAAGCTCTCTTTATTGTAATAGATATTTTGGCTATGAGAGAATGGTAAATGCTTTTAGTTTCAGAAACATTTGTGCTGTTGAAAAGAAGTCTGGTAGTTTTATATTGTCGAGACTTAATATTGCCAATGATCATGTCTCATAGTTCGGGACTAACAATATGAATCTTGACGGTTCTATCCTAAAACATTAGATCGCAAAGAATTTTGACAAGGGAGTGAAGTCACACTCATGTTACCTCATATGAAAAAGATAAAGGTGTTGTGCTATTGTGGATCTCAAGATCATCGATGTTCTTGTGTGATCAACATAATCGTAATCACTTATCAATAGTTGTGATATTATACTTATCAAGATAAAATGGTGAGTTTTATAATGAAAATAAATATATTGAGATAATATATTTTATAATTGTATTCAGCAATTGCACCGTATAAATAAGGTTCTCAGTTATGATTTTTATGATATATTAATTGATGATCAGCACAATATGACTTTATATTGATAATCTAGTAAGATTTGTGATCAAAGATGTAAGATCTAACTAAGGTTTAAATTTTTTAATACTATCAAAGAATATTGATATGATATTTGTTTGGTACAATAATTGTCTCTGCTAGAAGAGCGATCGAACCGTGGTGCTTGAGCTGCTGTGCGATTTAAAAGATTTGAGTTGCACAATTACCACTTGTTATAGCTTTTGGTAAATCGGCAAGTGCTCGATCATACAATTGGTATCAGAGCCAAGGTTACGGGTTTGACTCCCATTGATTGCAAAGAGTGCAATTATTGGTAAGGAGATTGTTGAATAATAGTCCATGCTAGAGGAGCGATCGAACCGTGGTGTTTGATCTGCTGTACGGTTTAAAAGATTTGAGTTGCACCATTACCACTAGCTATAACTTTTGGTAAAGCGGCAAACGCTCGATCCTACATATTGTTATATTTATGGGGAGTACTAATAATAGATCTAAGATTTGACGATATATGTTAAAACATATATTTGTTGTTAACGTTCTATTTCTTCCTTTGTTATGACTTTTCCTTCATGGTTTTCCATGAAAAGGTTTTTAATTAGGCAGTTCATAAAAGCGAGAGAATGTCGTACTCTTTTTCATTCATTAGGTTTTTGTCCCACTGGATTTTTCTAGTAATAATTGAACGAGACACGTCCATATCTAAAGGGAAATGTTGTAATATTGTGGATGCCAAGATAATAGACGATCTTATATGATCGAAATAATCATACTCATTTCTCAGTAATTGTTATATCATACTTATCAAATTAGATTCGTGATGAAAATAAATATATTGAGATAATATTCTTGTAAGGATGTGTATTATGCAATTATGATATACCTTATAAATAGAGGTTAGCGATAAAAATAAAATAGTTTTTAGTCCATCTGACTTCACTCTTCTCTCTTTTATTGTCATGCTCAAGCCTTTTGGGTGCATATAATTGTTAGTTACCATCATATGAAAAAGATAAAATAGTTGGTGAAAGAAAAAGGTAAAATAATTCTAAATTGTCCTGCTCAAGTATTTTGGGAGCATTTACGTGGAAACTTCCTTCTTGCAAGTTTGTAGGCTTGAGGCTTGACATCTACATTCCATATACATTACCTATAGTCCTTCAACTTCTTCTTCATAAAGCCTACTCACATCTAAATGTGCCAAATAAATGAAATTTCTAGTAGCAAAAAATGAAGCAACAGTGACACACGTTAAAACTTGAAGGAGCGGAGGATTTAAAGTCTTGTTTTGCAAGGAAACTAATTCGGACACATATCAACATGCCTAGCGATATTTTTATTTCCTTACTCGCGATTGTGAAATTATAAAATATGATTTCAAATGTAAAATAGCATTTGTACAACAAATACTATAAAAAAAGTGACGAAATGTTTTTAAAACCGATAAAATCAGTTCAAAATATTGCTCATGACATTCATATATCATTCAACGTTTGCTAAACTTCGACAGAGATTCATCAATATCTTTTGTATTTTAGCATAGTCACTAAAGGTTTCACGAGTTCTATATCATGTTCACTTCCAAAAAAACCAACTAGGAAAAATTAAGTTAGTTTGGAAGAAGCCAAGCCAACCGGTACCATTGAGATTTTTGCATAATAATAACTTCCAATCTCATGAGTTCTCTAAGAACAGTAAAATTTTGTTAAATTCACGAGGAAATCAACCAAAATAATCAAGTTAATTGGAAGAAGAGAAGCCGCTCGTGCATCATGATAAACGTAAAAAATATCAATGACAGCAAACGTAGCAAACAAATAGTATAAACTATTTACTTGGTCGATGGAAGAGAGATGAAAGATAATTACTAGATATAAACTACTGAGAAAGACGAGAGAAAGGTATTGCCTATTCCAGCAGTAGCATGTGAGAGCTACGCACATGGGTCACATCTACGATAGTAGCTTGCCCATAAGTAAGAGTATGAGCGTAACAAAATTTTACGAGATTCGTATGAACAAAATTGAGAGATACTTGGCTGATTTTCGGAATGAATACTACTCATCATCCCCAAGCTAATGAACGTTTGGACACTAGACATCCCACAAATTAACAAAGACTAAAATAGAAAAATTGTCAATGCAACTTTTAGCGCCATATATCACCCTAAAGCATACAGAGTCTGATGTATAACTAAACTCATGGAGAAATAAAGAAATAAAATATATAAATTCATGTTGCGGATCGGGAATTCTAGAACGTCTTTGATTTCATAAGAAGTTTACAAAGTTTAACTATTCTAGAATTTTTTTTCATGACGGCCTAGCCTTGCTAAGTAAAAATAGGCATCAAATTGAAACTTTGATACCCCATGTAGCCAATAGAATCGAGTTCGTCCCGAAGCGCTTCCCCATTTACAGAAATAAAAGGGCCATCATCTATATATTTAAGGTAAAAGTCCAATCCCAAAATCTTACACAGAGTCTGAGCTGTTCTTTACTCGAGAAATATCAGTCGCACAAGATGGAATCACCGAACAGCCGAGCTCAGACCATGATCGCCCAAACCGAGCTCACTCACACAGTCCTACTAATGCAAAATACCTAGGTAAGACCCGCGTAAAGTAAAAAATCCAGTGAAATCAAGATATGTAGTACATTTTAAATTTGTAATCAACTAAAGATCATGTCAGATCACTACAAATCTACTGTATCACAAATTTTCTTCACCAGGAGTCCCTCTACTAAAAGGTATCTAACTTCTCTCAACTCTATAAATGTCAGGTATTCCCCATGGTCTTACACATTTACTTACTGCTATCACTAGCACTGTTATATTTGAACTCTTAAGCTTGGTCCCAGTAATGACATAAGCATCGGAGGTCTACGCCGAACACTTTTGACGCCCCCAACCTCTGTTCATATGTTCAGATCAAAACTGAAGCTCTGCTCGGCCAACATCATAATAGCAAGTAGTATTATATTTGGCTCACCGAACTGAACCCTAGATACCTGAAATTTTTTTATATCATCAAACTTGATGATATAACAATGTTAGGACGAAAGCATTCTTTTGTTTCTTGTACTGGTGTCTTATGTAATTTCCAATTTTTACCCTTAACCATCAAATAAGTAATCTTGTTTTTCATGCATCTTATGTACAATTCGATAAATCTTTCCCTTACTATTGAAAGTACCTCCCCCATTTCGTACTACATGAGTTACTTTGCCCCGACGATGGCTGATAGGTGCCGATTTTACGTGTCTGAGTACTTCGTTTTGAGTATGTTGTTGCATGGTTTTGTTGTGTGACGTTTGTATTATGTTAATTTCACAGTTTGTGTATATGAACCACTACTCAATTTAATTGGTTGGTTAATAGGTAAAAGTTACAGACGAACTCAAGAACGTGGATGCAAACTGGGCAGCAGAAGTGTTAGGGTCGCAAAAAATTACAGCCCTAGCACGAATTGAAGGAAAAATTAGGCTAGAAATAGAAGTAGACGTGTTGGGCCTACAAAAAAGATGGCTCCAAAGCAAGTTGAAGAAAAAAAGAAGCAAACAGAGCATCTCGCGCTAGGGCAGCCAAAACTTACCGCCTCAACGTGAGACTTAAGAACCAACACGATGGGACATAACAAGTCACGTTGACCGCCCCAGATCGACTCGAAGATAGAAACAAATTCAAGGACTCCGTGGATATAAAATGAAAAAAACCTAGAAAGATAGCCTCCACAACCATCAACCTCCAAGGAGAGACATCTGAAGCATGATCAACTTCGAAGAGTTTTTTTTGTTATAATCGAGACAAGCATGAGATTTTATAACATGATAGGACGACATAATCCATAGATCTACAAATTTCATAGACATATGAATTTTGAATCCATGTTATATTCATAGTCCAATAGATCGAAAGCTAGAAAATTTCGCTATTTGTTAATGCGATTACAATAGTTAAATAACACAAAGACATTTGATTACTGCATTTCGTTAATTAGATTAACATATCTCGACATAGTATATTGATAGATTAAGGAAACCTATCAAAAGCATGACTTATGGATTGAAATTCAATTATTATAGATGATCAAGGAGTATGTGAACCAAAATCCTACCAACTGTTTGTTTATTATTTTGATTTATATTATTTATATTGCATTTGTTTCATCTTTTTATTTCAATATTAAATTATTTTATTAATCAATTCTGTCATCGTTTTAGTTCACTAAAGAATTTTACTTGAGATAAATTTGTCATATATCAATCTCTTTAAGAAAGATATTCATACTTGTTACACTAAATAAAAAATGGACTCGTACATAAGGATGGCAATGAGCTGAATTAAACAAGGTTTCGGGGCGGATCCGAGTCAACAGGTGCAATGGTGGGTCGAGGGGTCTCGGTTTTGGGTGAACCAACCCGTATATATATTATGTATATTATATATGCACATTATATATATACATATTATATATAATATGTGTATAAATATTTATATATATATATTATTAATAATTTATTTAAATTTTTTAAATTAAATGTATAGCGGGTCCACGGGTTCAATATATATTATTAATAATTTATTAAAATTTTTTTAATTAAATTTATAGTGGGTCGGGTTGGATTTGTCAAGTTTTGAGGCGGGGCGGGGCGAATTTGGGTTCAAGCCCTAATTTTCCTTGGCGGGGCGGGGAGGAGCGGGTTAGCCCTAATTTTCCGTTGCAGGGCGGAGCGAGTTTGCCATCCCTACTCGTACGCTTGTGGTATATATTGAGCATCCTGAAGAGATTTAATTATTTTAAATTATTTTGTTAGAAAAGTTTGATCAAGTTTTTGGCTCAATTATCAGGGATTGAAGTTGGCAATTTTTTTTAAAATTTATTTAGTTAATTTTTCCTATTTATTGTACTTCATTTCTGATCTACCGATTTCTATTATATTTTTTCAAAAATTTCTTATGTAATACTTCGAGATGTTTCATCAACATGTATTCACAAATTTTGCCAAACAGTATGGAGTTATTCTACGTTGCATGACCTCAACTACTTTCTTCACCCCTTGACATCGAACCACCTTCTTTGCCAATTTTGAAGACTATCCACAAGGTGGAAAAACGTATGTTCATATAACTCCATTTATTTAAAGCATCAAGGTGGTGAATCTCTCGATACTCGCTAATTTTTTTTCTCCCTTCAAGCATAACATTTTGTAGATAGAAGTGATGCTTAAACTATCTCTCGAATTCATCGTACATGTCAATTCAATATAAGTCCATTTTCGTGTCGACGTGTCTGCGGAGAGAAAGACTTGTTGCACGTACCTTTGTCATGGAGGCCTTCAAAATGTAGTTCCATCCGCCACAAGAAACTATCGACCCATTTTTTACATCTCGTGCCAAAAAGCCCAAGTGCTATCCCCATTAATCACCACCTACACACCAGAACATCTTCAAGGTTGTATGGCCCTCCAATTGTGCAATGTGTTCGTCTATCACATCTTGTTAAACGGTATACATATATCTGTTTTAGTTATGTTACCCACCATCTCTTGTATGCTTGGCTCAAATGACTCTCTGGCCCATAACTCAATCTCTAAGATTGCCTTAGTCCCCCTTCCTTTAGGCTTATTAAGTGTAAACCTTCTTCCATCATCATTAAAGTTCTCAATCCTTTGTGCGACTATGTTTTACTGACAATAATTTAATCTAACCACTTATATAGACTCGGACCTTCTAAGCTCAAATGCAGCCCTTTGCCCACTGACTCTGCCCCAACGAAGTGATTGTGGATGGTGTTCAATATATAAACAATGAATAGAACTGATCTTAAAACCACACAGTATTGGAGTATCAAGTTTGATGCTCTTGATATAGTATGGGCTATTGGAAATCTCTCCCCGGAAGATCTCTTTTATGAAATTGTTGGGACAAGCTTGCTTCTTCTTGCGGATTGTCTTTCTCTTCGCACCTTCACTCTTCCTTACCTAGAGCTACAAGTTAGGTGGTCCCAATCCTCTACTGTTTGTAAGAGATGACCCGGCATCCCTAGTAGGTGGAAAAATTTCTGATAACCATTAAAAAAGATGTCCAACCCGCCTTTAACTTGCCTTTGGTTTGTTATTTCAACATCTCGTTTAAAAAAAAGTATGACCGTCGGGATTTTTGTGGTGTGCTCTCTGATTGCATCAATGAAACTCGGATGCTTCCAGCTTCCAATAAAAAGCCCCAAAAAGTATATCGGGATGGCTACATGCAAGCACAAGGTGCTCTTGTCCAACATTGCTCTTAAAAGCAAATCGAGTGGTACATTTCCTCGCCACTTAAGGGCTTCAATTTGAAACTAATTTAGATTTCATAGATTCTATTCCACTAAAATCAATTTTGCCATAAATTTGGCTAAGATGCACTATTGCAAAATGCTTATTGACACACTAGAAATAAAACTTTCTTTCTCAATTTCACACTAATGATAAAACTTTCCATCTTGAATTCTTATTTCAGTGGGATATCAAGCCTTGTAGTCCACAAATGATAACAAAAGATGAGCTAAACCTTAGCCTCGCCAAGGTGGTAGTGTCCAATATAGCCACAAAAGTTGTTTTTTCAATTTTCCCACATCTAACGTGATTCTCCAAAATGAAAAAGTATGAGTAACAACTTTGAAATTTTAGAAACCAAAAAATTATAAGAACCAAGTGTATTCTAGTGGTAAAATATAAAACTAAATTGTCCCCCAATTACTACTTCACAATGTCTTTGGAAGAAAATGGTGCTATTCTACCCGCATAATAGGGTTACTACTAATCAAAACATGATCCATCACAATAATTAATCAACCATCGGCCTCGTACAATCAACATTTCTTAAGAACCATCTTCACTTATTTAAGTCAAATGTATTTATTTACTCTTAGTTAATCTATATATTTGAGTTGTAACCAAGTTTAAAGAACAAATTTTCAACAAATTAAGACTTACTAGTAGAGGTTTAGCTATTTCACTTGACAGTTAAAACATAAAGTTATCTATTACTATTATTAAGAATTTACCTAATAGAGACAAATTGGTCTGGTTTTTGTTTTCCCAATTTTGCCCTCATTTTATATCAAAATTACATTTTTGTTTTTATTTTTTTTTTCGAAAAACATTTTTGTTTTTTTTTTTTTAAATTACAACGATTCAAATAGCACTTTAGTCCCTCGATAATTTGTCAAATTTCACTTTAGTCCATAGATAATTATAAAAAAACTGTACAAAAGTAGCTAGTTTTTCTAATGTATCCTAGGGATGTCCTTTTATTACCTCATGTGGAGGTCTTGAGAATATTAAAATTCATTTGCTAGTTTTCATATTACATTCCATTTTTCATCATCTTCCTCTACTAAATAGGTTAATTGTCAAATTTTCCTATTATATAAAGATCTAGTGATTTTAAAAGGTGTTGTGTGCAAGTTTTGTAAGTCTATAGTTCATTTTTAGCCCCACAACACGCTTCATCATATTTGCATAGAAGATCAAGTCAATTATACAACTGCTAACGAACTACATACAATTATCTGTTTACACTGACAAGCACAAAAACAACTCTTACGAAATTCTATGTTATTGCTATTGTATCTTCACCCTCGACCGAATTTTTTCCTACATGAAATTATCTTGGGAGCTTGTGTTCCTCTCATATGTCTTTGGATGTCCTCTTTTCCTTGAACCATAGGTAAACTTTCACATTCTTACCAAAGAGGGCAACTATCTGATCTTATCGGTTAAGTTAGTTGTTAGAAGTACTCAAATGCAATAATCCTAGCCTTTTTTTTTATATATATAGATATTGCAAATGCTTTTCAAAGAACGTTCATGCATTGTTACACATCATAAATCGTTTATGTTGATTCCACTAAGAAGTCCGTTTGACTATCCAAGCAATAATGAGTAGCTCTACCCACCAAGAAGCCACTTGATGTGGTTGTTCGAGGCATTCATTATGTTCAGTTATCCTTCATGATGCTACAGATATAGTCCACTATGTTCTGTGTTCGACCTCTTTTTGTTGATTGGGTAGTTTTTTTACTGATGCTTACCTCGAAAATATTAGCCTTGTCTTGTCATTTCAAGCACCAGAGTATCACCAGACAAAGTTTCGAGATTTACTATATATGTACCTTTTTGTATCACTAGAAAAAATGTCGAGATTTACCAAATATGTACTTTTTTTTAGGTGTTATACCTTTTCATTTGTCAGCTGCTTCAATCCTCGTCAATCCTTGGCATGACTTGGTCGTACCAAGTTTTTGATCCTCTAATTCTTGAATAATAGTCGGTTACACTGTTGTGTCAGCAAGATTTCTTGTACAAACCTTTTACTAGCACTTTTCCTTCATCATCTATCCTCCATCTTACACCTTTTTGTTGGCTAGCACCCTTCGAGAAACCCTCCTTTCTAACTCTAATATTGAAATGGCTAATAAAATATCTATTTTCTCATATGCTATCGCTCCAACCTTGCCTAGCCCTTCGACGATCAACTGATGCAAACATCCACCTAATCAATATGAAGAATCTCGAACTACTCTTTGAACACTTAATAATATTAACTCACTTTACCGTGTTTATTGAAGTAGTTGTGCTTTCCCGTTGATTTGATCCCAACATACTTTTAAATAAATCCTTACAAACACCTCCGAAGAAGTGATCCACGCTTTCTCACGTCACTCTCTCACAATTCTACATCCACGAAGTCATGAAAATATCAAATAATTGAACGATGGATATGTATTCCAGTCGTTTCATATATAACAGCCACCAAGTGAAGAAATTTGTTATATTCCCCTCAAAAACATTGTTTATATCCTTCATGTATTCTAAACATTGGTTTTGAATTCTATATATCAACCCACTTTGAATTTCAATCCCCACCCAATCTTATTTTGGCTTGCTATCTCACTTTAAACAAATCCTTGTGGCTTCCATTCACATCAATTTACACAACGTGTTCTACATGTATTGATTTTTATTCTTTTATTTCTACGAGGAAAAATTTCATCTTCGTTAGTGGACATAGTAACAACCCTTTTCAACCATTTCAAAAAGTTAAAAGTTGCTCTTTAGAACTCACCCTCTAGATCGAGTAAAGACTGCTTAGCCCAGTCCATGACTGGCTAAGCACTTCGAAAATATCTTTTGCATAGATGCAAAGTAAGTCTGAAACTTGCGAGGGGGTCTTTAAAATATAATAATGCACTGAATATATTTATTTTATTTTATTTTATTTAATAAAATATAAAGCTTTATAGTAAAAAATAATTCCAATTTTTTTTTTTACAAATATTGGTGGATGATGGATATTTAATAAAATATAAAGCTTTATAGTAAAAAATAATTCCTAATTTTTTTTGTTTGTTTACAACTATTGGTGGATGATGGATATTTATTTCATCCAAACATATAGATCAATCTTGCAAAACTTTTTTTTGGAACATTTATCATAGAAAAAATATAAAACAATCTACTCAACCGTTTTCTATCCAATATTGTTAACATGAATCCATAACTTCTTTCTATTGAGGACATCAACGTAAAAATCTCTTAAATCTAGGCATTGATTGGTTTGTGATAATATTTCAATCATTTTCATATTTTGTAATATTTTCTTCTCTTTGTATAATATCTAATATTGTAATAGAAAATGCAAAATGAAAAAAAATAATAGAACAAATTTTTTTCTTAGTTCTCTCATATGGTATATTAGGAGGGTTTGATGATGGACTTTAAAGCTACCATATTTCGTTCATCCTCTTCCACTATCAACACCTTGTTACTAGCAAAGGCTCCGCTATTTGTTGTTTGTTCCAAAAAATGGTTAGTTGTATGAACAACCGTTCCAAATTACTATCCACAAATTGAACGGGACCAATTAGTTTGAATGTGATTAGTCGGTCGGTCTATTTGGTTATCAATGACGGACAAACTTGGATATTTGAGTGGAGCCATCAAACCCCTCATCAATCATCTCTTTTACCCACGGTCAAAAAATTCTGGGATGCGTCCAAGAGGGAAATTCTTGTTAAGATAATTACTCCCAAATTTATGAATTAACAACTTGATCTGTAAGAGGCGACAAAGTACACGATCAACCATCTCTAATGAGCTTCTTGTATTCTGGCAAGAACTGGATTTCTTTTGAGGGTGCAACTTGGATTTGGAAGAGGCAACAAGGTACATGATCAACCATCTATAACGAGCTTCTTGTATTCTAGCAAGAACTTGATTTCTTTTTATGAAATGGAAAATGAGAGCATTTGATGCTACTCACTATTAGCAAAAACTGAAAGGAGCAGCTGGTTTGTGTTCTTGGTTGGCCTCAAACAAACCTAGATGAAGTATGTGGTTGTCATCAAGGTCATGGGACCACCCAATCTTCATTAGGGGTTTTCGGAGAAGGTACACGAAGAATCATGGCATCTGGCCATGCTTAAACATATCCTGCTAATTCATATATTTTTGTTTTGTTACTGAAACGTATTTTTTTTTCTATAACCCTTTCTTCTACAGTTTCAAATAACTCTTGGCTATTAGAATCCAAAGCTACTGATCACATTCTTTGCTCTCCTTGATCTTCTTTTAGTCCAATACTCCTTGTGCAAACACATCATCTTATTTGTAAGTATGTGTCACTTGACAGTTTCTATACTACATATCGTTCCTATATTTCAAAATTAGACCAGGTTCGGTTACCATCCACCATTGAAGAAGCTCTCGGTGAGCCAAATTAGAAATCTATCGTCCTTTATGAAATAAAGACACTTGAAAAGAACAACACATGGCATATTATTGATCTCTCAAAAGAGAAAAAAGGATACAAATGGATCGTCACAATCACACATTAGTCTAACAAATCAAACATAAGTCTGACAAAAGCATTGAAAGACTTGAAGCACAACTTGTAGCCCAAAGATACATGCAATCATATGTCATCGATCATCAAGACACATTTGCTCCAATGGAAAGACTCGACATAATTCGAGTTTTTTTATCAGTTGTTGCAGTTTATATCAATTTGATGTCAAGAATGTATTTCTTAACGGAGATCTTGAGAAGGAAATGCACATGGACATTCCACCAAGTTTTGAATCTAAAGCGACGAAGAAGGCATGCAAATCGAGGAAGTCATTGCATGATCTCAAACAATCCCTCAGGGTTGAATCTATCAATACCCCAATGTATAGAAAGAAGATGGTGTTACACAATGTCAATCTAATAACACTACTTGTGAAACGCTATGAACTGGGTACGGTCATGGTTCTCATAGCATATATGGATGATATTGCTACTTTAGGAAATCATGAAAAATAAATTATTCATACAAAGTCTCTACTTTCAAAGAAAGTTAAGATGAAGGACCTCAAGACACCTTAGGAATATCATGGAATGGAAGTGGAAGATCATCTTTTAATATCTCGATTTATTAATGAAAGTATGTCCTAAACCTCTTGAAGGAAACCTTTGGGGTGCAAGCCAATGGATACACCAATAGACCCCTACATTAAGATCGGAGTGAGAAATGATAGTCCGCCATTTGACAAACGAAGTTACAAAAGACTTGTGGGCAAACCTATTTGTCTCACAAGACCGAATATCAGATTGTTGTGATTAGCCAGTTCATGAATAATCCAACTGAACAACACATGCATGTGGCTTATCAAGTGTTGCGGTACTTGACAATAACTATGGGGAAAGGACTAGTGGGTCAAAGTTTACAGTGATGCACATTGGGTCAGTCCCCTACGGATAGACGCTCCACTTCCGGGTACTGTACATTCGTATGGGGAAACCTTGTAACTTGGTGAAACAAGAAGCAATCAGTGGCTTCTGACAACAGTGCTGAAACATAATTTCAAGATTTAGCTCATGGAATTTGTGAAAGAATGTGGCACTCATGAAATTACTTAATGAACTAAAGATGAAAGATTGTCGACCTATGAAACATATGTGACAATTAGGCTTCCATTAGTGTATCAAATCCATCATGATCGAACCAAATACTCCAAAGTGGATCGTCGTTTCATAAGTGAGAAGATCGAAAAAATAATAATTGACCTCATATATGTTCCTATTCCATTACACATTGCAGACATTTTAACAAATGCGCTTTTCCAACCTAACATTGAAGAATTGTGTCCCAATACGAGCATATTTAACATCTAAGACTCAATGTAATGTGGAGTAATGAAATTGACATAACATGGATATAATCTAATAGTTAGACCATATAGAAGTTTATCTATAATTTTATATTTAAATTTGATAGATTAACACCCGATAGGGTAAAAATTTTAAAATACATTGTAAACCTTCTACATAATCATTGAATATTAAGAACAATTTCCTCGCGCTATTTTTCTTCCAAAACTAAAATAACTAGACACTAGTATTATTTAGTAACATTTCACATTTCCACCGCCATTTATTTTCATTGGTCTAGTCATTTGTTCAAGAGACACACAGAGAAGAATTGAACTCTTCTTATTTATTAAGAGAATGTCATCATGAGTTTTGATTTTTAAAACTTAAATGGATTTTTAAATAGATATTTCTACATAACATCTAATTTTTTATTTCACCCCTAAAGTATACGTTTTGTTGTGTTTGTACGTGTACGTAAAGAATCATCATGATATATAAGAACCTCATGCTCATAAATTACTTTGATGGATACTCATCAATGCATATAAAGAAGAAATGTTTTGACCCAATACAAGAAGATTTTGTTTCCCCACGGATTTCATTATATTTTTTAAATCAAATTTTCTTTCACACTCCTCGGGGAGGACAAACTCGAAGATCCAATGTATCCAACAAGGGAAAAGAAACTCATTTGATGCTACCAATAACTAAAAATCATATAACAATAGATAATGATGAGAAAAGAATGTTGAAGCAAGTCTATACAAAGAGGAAACACCATCCAAGTAATAGAAACTCTATGAAGACAAATATGAATATCAAATCAAAAGAAAAATGGAATCTTCTCTTCGATCGAGATACAGCTGTTACCCTTACAAAATGTGCTATATAGATCATATCATCAACACCCTCTCTCAAACCATGTGATACGACAAGTCGTCTAGTTGCATTATAACTTTTTTCTCGCAATTACGTCGGAAAGATCCAAATGTTCTAGAACATATTGTCACCAAGGAAATTGATGTTTTAAAAAGAGAATATGGAAGATCGTGCACTCACCTAAAGTGAAAAGAAAATTGCAACTGAATTTTATTGTAAAATTCAAATTACATGGGTCATTCGATCACTACAAACCGACATTTCGCAAGATGTAGATGCAACCTTGGAATTGAATATCTTAAAAAAATTGCTCTAGTAGCTAAATTGAACACAATTTGGATATTACTTGCATTTGCGGTAAATTTGGATTGGCCATTGTGCCAATTAATTTTCAAATTGTGTTCCTCAAATGGAAATTCGGAGGAAGAAATATTTATGGATGTTCCAGCAGCTTTTGAGGTGGTTTGGCATACATGCTAAGAAAATATCTCTACGAGCTAAAGAATCTCCACAAGCTTGTCTCAGAAGATTCTCCAGGTAAATGAAACAAATGGGATATATTCAAGAATAGTCATATCATACAATGGTTGCGAAATTGCAAGCAATGCCCACATGGCTATTCGAAACATCTACGAAGGAAGTTAAGTAAAATTAATAATCCATGGATATATAAATTTACATTCTAATTACATCTTTTAATGTTCTTTATAGCTTGTCGATCAGAAGATCGTCATCTTTTAGTGTATTATATTAGTGAGATCCAGTTACTACACAAAGGGACTGCCCCAGCTATAAGACAAAATGAGCACGAGTATAACTATGTAAGATGAAATTGTATAATGTAAGAAAGTAGTTAACGAACTTTAAATAGGCAAGTGAACCCAAAAAAAAAAGATTGTCATAATACCTTCGTACTAGTGTCACACCTTTATCCCCTATATTTTGAAGTAGACTTCGTGTTTGAGAGTACTAGCATTGTGACGTGGTCAAAAGAGAGGATTTTGGAATGGCTCTTAGAGAATTTTTTAGGTTCTTGTGCATGACAAAAAAAAATGGACTGCTATCTCAAGCTTTGTCAAGTGCTCAAGTGCTTGTGCAACTAACACCACTAAATAATTTTTGTACTAGAAAAATATGAGTAATTGTTGTAATATTTTGAATTTTTGATATAATATTTAAGAATAATTTGCAAATATAAGTTCGATTTGGTTATACATGATCTTAGGGAATAATTTTGCAATGTAAATCTCGAAAAAGTCCATCCATTATTTTAACAATTACATAGAACATCAAAATCAAGAGTTATCCAACTTGGGCACAACATTTGGTATCTTACACCATTTGAAATCGAATAACATCACGTTAATGTTTCATGCATTTAGATACATACATGTGACACAAGAACAATGTCAAGTAAAATTTTACGTGTTGAGGTCTAGTATGCTGGATAATAAATCATTTTACCCAAACCGGAATTACCAAATCTTTTTGGTAATTATATTATATTAAATATAACTTCATTTTTTCTTTAAAATTACTAGTTAATCTTATACTCTCACAAGAACAAATGACAATCAAATATGATTTTGATCATTATTTTGATGTTTTTGACGGGTAAAAAGAAAGCCTAACCCTAAGTTGCTCGAGAAGATTAAAGTTCAGCTACTTGACTTTTGATTTAGGATGATAAGCCTTTTTTCTCAATGATACACGGAATTAACATAACTCAATGGTAGAGAATCACCTTGACAGGGTGAACATTATCAACTCGAGCCTTGTATAGTTTTACCCCCTATGAATTTATCTATTACATACATTACCCTACCATAATACATGCGGATGTGAAGATCATTGGATTGATTGGAGGATTAAGTATGATCAACTTCAATATTTGATAACTTGATAGCGATTCAAGACAAAGCTAAAAGAATCAATCTTGTTTGTCTATTAGTTTAGCGGAGTTCTCCTCAAAGCGAGACAGTGAATCTTTGTAGCTTTTTCTGAGAAGCAACCCCATCATCCAAAAAAAGAGTTATTTTTTTCTAAATTGTTGTGCAACAACTTTGCCAAATGTAGATCTAATATTTTTAAAAGACTATTTCAATCAAACCTATTTTTCCAAATAATTGTGCAACAACTTTGCCAAATGATTATGCCTAGGCATCAATTGAACCGCAAATTCATCTTACTACTACTGACAATAGCTTTCCACTTTAATATAGATTTCTCAAATTTTTGCTGCTGACAATACATATCCACCCTAAGAAGAAAAAAAGTGATGTATTTATGCTTATCTCGAGAAGTTTCTTTTATCGGCTTTGATTTCATACTCAAGATAAATAAGAATATGTAAACATTCAAAGATTGATAAATATATTTATCATGAAACAATCTTCTATTATTTTGTAACAATTTTGTTAAATATTATTTTTGGTTGGTTTTATTTTTTAGATTATTTTGTCAAGGAAATTTAAAATATTGATTTGAATATTTTGGAGATAAAGAGATAATTGAAGAAAATATTTGTTTGAATATGTTTTGTTATGTATTGAAAATATTTGCTTGAATATTGGATGACATTATCTTGTTGGATATGGTGCGAAATTTGAAGACAATTATTCTATATTGGATATGATAGGGTTCTTTATACATTAGAGCATTCATTATGAAGATTTCCAAGAGTGGTCATATGTGCTCGAGGAAGGCCGGTGAGTTTATATTGTCAAATCTTTAAGAATTGGTTGTATGCTAATTTTGTAAAGAAAAACACTACTATTCATTCTTTGTCGCGACAAGCTGTGAGACAAAATTCTCTTGATATCACTGCAATCATTCCGATTTCGACAGTTTCAATTGACAGTGGTACACACACACTCAATTCATCGTGATTCATTCGGAGAGGAAAATGACGTTCTAAGGAGAGAACAATCCACAGTGTCGAAGAAAATTCGAGTTGGCAGATATTGAAGACGAGTGATGCTCGTCAAGTGAAGTCTACTGAACGTTTTCATCATAAAGACATCATAAGAAAAGAGTCTTAATTGTTTGTCCTTGTATGATTGTAAGATTATTGAAGTTTAGTTGATTTGCTTCATAGTTGGGCGTGTCCCTGTGTATATAGGTGGTTGAACTGGACCACATTAAAATTGTGTGTTTATTTTAGCTTTCAGTTTTACATTTCTTAATTGAGTTAATTAAGAAAACTAAGAAAACTAAGAAAAAACTGGATTAACAAATTTGAACATAATTATCATGAATAATCAAGTTTTTAGCCGTTAAACTGGGGATGGATTATTTGGCAAAAGCTTGGATCAATTTTTCAAACAAATGATAAAATTCTTCTTAGATCACGTATTAATACGCAAAAAAAAAGGTGATTGAAAGTAAAACTCAGCATTTAATAAAAGTGGCGAGATCCTTAAATGTTCATTGCTGGCATCCCTAAATATTTTGGGAAAACTCATTCTCAGTGCTACCAATTTGATAAATCGAAGTTGTCAGAAGTCTGAAATTTAGAACACCCAAGGCATCTTTTTAAGAAACACTTTAAATGTTCCCAAGAACCTCTGATTTGCCCGTGAAAATGGGATCAGTCATTGAAATGTATCTTCCTAGGCTACTCTCCCATGCAAAAAAGGTACAAACTCGGATAAATTATGATATTGAAATAATAGCAGTAAAAGGGTGTCTTGCATCAAAATTTGAGGTTAAATACCTGATGTTGTTTCTTGACAACGGACATCGCTTGGTAATAGAAAATCAAAGAAAATCGGTATACCATAGAAAGACACTATAAGTTCTTCTTGATGAAAGAGGGATAAGTGTTTGCAGACCAAGTGAAACTCTTATGCAAGGGGACTTTAGTTACAAAAGACATATACAAACATCTTGTCAACAAGTTCACATTGAATTGTCTTTGTTGACAGTAATTCAATTTATATACTTATCTTATGAAAACCGAGGAGGCATTCTACGAAAAGGGAATAGATTATTGTAGTCATTAGGGTGTACGCATTATAGCGGCTAAAGTTGTCACGCCCTGAGACCGAGGTTGGGAGACGTCGTTTCACAATCACATAATCGCAAAACAAGTTTTGCAATAGTCAAACAACGCGTCTATTTCATAAAAAAGATAATCATATATACAAATTAAGAACAAAATGCGGAAGAGTACGATGATGAATAAAAGAAAACTTTTTCTTCACGAAATGGGGCTCGATCACCAACCCCAAAACTGATCTTGTTCTTCACCCTCCAATTATTCTTCACTCAAATCTGGGAGGGAATAAAGGGGTGAGGATTTGGGGAAATACTTAGCAAGTTGGGACCGGTCGAACACAAAAAAATATATACATGTAATCTTTCAAAACGCTGAATCTTATCTTTAAAGTATTGACAAGCATGATATATTCATACTAAGTTTTGATCTATTATCAAGAAACATATTTCAAATTACCAGTATCACTGAAACTCATATCATACTCCATGTCGTTACATCAATCCTTATATATAATTGCTCTAAGAGGTGAGGCCATAAATCGATTATTCTTACCCTTAGGGTCGTAGCATGATTACTCTTACCCACCATGTAAGGGCGATAGTTCGGAATATTTCCTTTACCATTTCAAATCAAGTTGTAAGAGTCTCAAAAAATATATTTTTATCATGCTTGCAATAAACAATACATATCTTAACAATAGAACTCTTCAAGAATTAATGGTTCGACATTCAAATAGTGATTCCAAAAAAAATTTCAAATTGACGGTTCGAAATAAGATTCAAAGAGCAAGAGACCATATCATGGTCGATCGAAATAAATCATACATATGAGTTTAAAGCAAAAGCCCACTTACTACGAGCAAGTATGCCAAATTTCAAAAATACCAGAAAAACACTTACTAAGAACAAGTGTCAAATTTCATGTGTACGAAAAATCCACTTACTAAGAACAAGTGAGCCAAATTTCATATATACCAAAACCCACTTACCGTAATTGGTTCGAAACGTGGAAAATCTAGTCGTTGGTCTGCGAGGTTCGGGATGGATGGACAGAAACGTGATGCACAGAAAGATCGAGATGATGTTGAACTCTAGCCGCTGGTATAATAAACTCATCTAGATTCTCACAGCTCATTGGTTACTCATACTCGCGGTTCGGACAGAGTTTTTCTGCTAGTGTTTGACAATTGAACAGAGTCTCACCACTGAATGCTATACGAATTTTGAAAGAGCTTGGGAGCTTGAGAGGTGCTAATTTCTGAAAGCATCGATCCTACAAATTTATTTATAGGAGAGGATTCGGAGTCACCGATTGTCATTTATTGGTCATTACAACCTTCTTAAATGAATTAAATGACCATAACTCCAACTGTTATGCAAGGTGGTCAAAGTGCCCTTTAATTTGTTATTTAATCCAGCCGTTGGCACTGGAAACCGCGTAAGTCATCAGGCATCTATTGAAATGCTAAAATCGAGCTGGTAAAATTCAAGACGGATGAATTCTCGCCGATACAAGTCTCATCGATTATAAGTCCAGTCGCAAAGATGTCTCGCCATTTGCATTTCCAGCAGTTTGCAAGTCTCGTTGCTGGCAAGTTGAGCTGCAATGTTCTAGCCGCTACATTTACAGCTGCATCAAGTCTCGCCACTTGACCTCATCGTTTAAAATTTGAGCAGTTAGCTATAAATTTTGTGTTCTTCACATCTCTCCTTCTTTATTTGAAGTTTCATCATCGAAACTTGAATTTGTTTGATCTTCAAAAAGGTAGGGGTACTGTTTATGCATTATTTATTCTAGCTCCCAAATTGTTTCTCGTTCACTGTGGTTAGACCATTGCACCTTGATGTAAGAGATAATACATTACCTTAGAACTTGATTATTGGTGTCCAAAATTCAAATAGGGACTTCTTCATATCTCAGCTCTTCGTTCAAGTTTTCTTTGATAAGAAGTGGTCCAGTTTCAAGAATATGGTTCGGATCTTGAAATTATTTCGTCAATTATACAACGTGGAATACATTGTGCATTCTTGACATGTTGGGTGGTAAAGCTAGTTTATAAGCCAGCACTCCCGCTTAATCTAGAATTTCATGTGGTTTGAAATATCTGGGATTTAGTTTCCCAGCATTACTGAATAAGACTATCCTTTCCTTGGGGAAACTTTTACACACGTTTTAACACCTACTTCAAATTTCATGGGTCTTTTTCTAAGATTCGCCAACTTTTCTGTCGATCTTATGATGCCTTGAGTCTGTCTTTTATTATTGACACCTTGGCCATTGTGGCTTGGACTAGCTCAGGCCTAGTAATGTTTTTTTCCCTACTTCATCTCGTGATCACAATTTTCTTCCATACAAGGCTTCGTATGTGTCATTCCAATACTATTGTGGTATCTGTTATCGGAAGCAAACTCAATTAAGGGCAAGAGTTCACTCGAATTACGACTAAAGTCTAGGGCTCATGCTCGTAGCATATCCCTAAGAGTTTGTATTGTTCGCTCTGTTTGCCCATCAATTTTTGGGGGTGATAGACTGTACTTAGAGTGACCTTAGTTTCCATAGCTTCTTGATAGCTCTTCCAAAAACGAGATACAAAGCTTGGGTCTATATCGGATATGATGTAGCCCTACAAAGTTGTTCATGTACAAGATAGCCAATTTGTCCAAGTTATAGTTCATGCTGACGGCCATGAAGTCCGTAGATTTTGTACGTCAATCTACAATCACCCATATCCATCATTACTTTATCTTAACTTGGGTAAACCTACCACGAAGTCCATAAAAATATGTTCTCATTTCCATTCCAGAATTTCCAAAGGTTTGAGGAGTCCCTCAGGTCGTTGATGCTCGGCTTTGACCTGCTGACATACTTGGCATCTAGAGACGAATTTTGCTACATCTCTCTTCATTCCGCTCCACCAAAAAATTTTCTAGGCCTCTGTACATCTTTGTACGGCATAGGTGGATTAAGAATTTTGACTTTACGCTTCAGGCATCACCTCTTGGCAAAGGTTATCAGTGTCGGCTACGCACAACCGTCCTTTCATACATAGATTTGTCAGCAATCTGAAGATCTCGAAACCTCCCTTCTCTGACTTGTTTTTTAAGCCTTGTCAAAATAGGGTCTCGATCCTGATTAACTTGACGGTTTCCGGTAGACATGGCTGAGCAGTGAGTGAAGTTAGGATCACTTTGCTCATAATCTAAGTACTTAAGCCTGGAGGCCTGAGTTCGAGAGTTGGGGAGGTGAAGGAACCACTTTCTAAGGGTAATATATTCTGTGACTGACGGCCCATGGGAAAACCCGTAAGGAGAAGGCCCTAAAGGGAGTCCAAGTTCGAGATAACTCATGGTCATTACAAAAGCTAGTTCTTTAAGAGTTAAAAATGAACGTGAAAATTCTAATAAAACTGTGATTTGATAACAAATCGACAATAAATATTGTGAATAATCCTGTACAAATGACGGCACAAAGCATATTGAGGTTGACTCACATTTTCATTAAAGAAAAAAATGGGAAGTGATGCCCTACGTATCGTTCATCACATATGAACAAATGACTGATGCATTTCATGTCATCATTATCTCTTGTTATTTCGTATTATTTGTTTCCCAAAATTTATGATCTCAAGGATAGATATCCGGTTTAATTAGTCCAACTATGTATAAGTACAACCCTTTTGTATCTCAATTATTCATTCAAATTAAGGAAAGGAAATAAAAGGTTATCATTATCTCCTATTATTTTGTATTATTTGTTTTCTAAAATTTATGATCTTCAGGATAGATATTCAGCTTAAGGATATGTACAAGTATCACCCCTTCGTATCTCAATTATTCATTCAAAAAAGTAATACAGTGCAACGTAGAGTTTTTCCATGCCTCTACATCGTATTTCTGCTTCATGTTTGTACATAATTACCATGTTAATGGAAATGCTAAGTATACGGCTCGTTCAAAAAATTTCTTCCTCTATTTCTCTTTAAATCAAGAGGTTCGCCACCACTCTTTACTTCGGTATTGTTTGCTTATGGATAAGAGATCGAAATATAGACTTTCATGCACATAAAAGTTTAGATCCTCAATTTTAGCATGGTTACTCTTACCCACCATGTAAGGGCGATAGTTCGGAATATTTCCTTTACCATTTCAAATCAAGTTGTAAGAGTCTCAAAAAAAATATTTTTATCATGCTTGCAATAAACAATACATATCTTAACAATAGAACTCTTCAAGAATGTCACAACCAAGGTGCAGTTCAATATTAAGCAATTTAATGGTTCGACATTCAAATAGTGATTCCAAAAAAAATTTCAAATTGACGGTTCGAAATAAGATTCAAAGAGCAAGAGACCATATCATGGTCGATCGAAATAAATCATACATATGAGTTTAAAGCAAAAGCCCACTTACTACGAGCAAGTATGCCAAATTTCAAAAATACCAGAAAAACACTTACTAAGAACAAGTGTCAAATTTCATGTGTACGAAAAATCCACTTACTAAGAACAAGTGAGCCAAATTTCATATATACCAAAACCCACTTACCGTAATTGGTTCGAAACGTGGAAAATCTAGTCGTTGGTCTGCGAGGTTCGGGATGGATGGACAGAAACGTGATGCACAGAAAGATCGAGATGATGTTAAACTCTAGCCGCTGGTATAATAAACTCATCTAGATTCTCGCAGCTCATTGGTTACTCATACTCGCGGTTCGGACAGAGTTTTTCTGCTAGTGTTTGACAATCGAACAGAGTCTCACCACTGAATGCTATACGAATTTTGAAAGAGCTTGGGAGCTTGAGAGGTGCTAATTTCTGAAAGCATCGATCCTACAAATTTATTTATAGGAGAGGATTCGGAGTCACCGATTGTCATTTATTGGTCATTACAACCTTCTTAAATGAATTAAATGACCATAACTCCAACTGTTATGCAAGGTGGTCAAAGTGCCCTTTAATTTGTTATTTAATCCAGCCGTTGGCACTGGAAACCGCGTAAGTCATCAGGCATCTATTGAAATGCTAAAATCGAGCTGGTAAAATTCAAGACGGATGAATTCTCGCCGATACAAGTCTCATCGATTATAAGTCCAGTCGCAAAGATGTCTCGCCATTTGCATTTCCAGCAGTTTGCAAGTCTCGTTGCTGGCAAGTTGAGCTGCAATGTTCTAGCCGCTACATTTACAGCTGCATCAAGTCTCGCCACTTGACCTCATCGTTTAAAATTTGAGCAGTTAGCTATAAATTTTGTGTTCTTCACATCTCTCCTTCTTTATTTGAAGTTTCATCATCGAAACTTGAATTTGTTTGATCTTCAAAAAGGTAGGGGTACTGTTTATGCATTATTTATTCTAGCTCCCAAATTGTTTCTCGTTCACTGTGGTTAGACCATTGCACCTTGATGTAAGAGATAATACATTACCTTAGAACTTGATTATTGGTGTCCAAAATTCAAATAGGGACTTCTTCATATCTCAGCTCTTCGTTCAAGTTTTCTTTGATAAGAAGTGGTCCAGTTTCAAGAATATGGTTCGGATCTTGAAATTATTTCGTCAATTATACAACGTGGAATACATTGTGCATTCTTGACATGTTGGGTGGTAAAGCTAGTTTATAAGCCAGCACTCCCGCTTAATCTAGAATTTCATGTGGTTTGAAATATCTGGGATTTAGTTTCCCAGCATTACTGAATAAGACTATCCTTTCCTTGGGGAAACTTTTACACACGTTTTAACACCTACTTCAAATTTCATGGGTCTTTTTCTAAGATTCGCCAACTTTTCTGTCGATCTTATGATGCCTTGAGTCTGTCTTTTATTATTGACACCTTGGCCATTGTGGCTTGGACTAGCTCAGGCCTAGTAATGTTTTTTTCCCTACTTCATCTCGTGATCACAATTTTCTTCCATACAAGGCTTCGTATGTGTCATTCCAATACTATTGTGGTATCTGTTATCGGAAGCAAACTCAATTAAGGGCAAGAGTTCACTCGAATTACGACTAAAGTCTAGGGCTCATGCTCGTAGCATATCCCTAAGAGTTTGTATTGTTCGCTCTGTTTGCCCATCAATTTTTGGGGGTGATAGACTGTACTTAGAGTGACCTTAGTTTCCATAGCTTCTTGATAGCTCTTCCAAAAACGAGATACAAAGCTTGGGTCTATATCGGATATGATGTAGCCCTACAAAGTTGTTCATGTACAAGATAGCCAATTTGTCCAAGTTATAGTTCATGCTGACGGCCATGAAGTCCGTAGATTTTGTACGTCAATCTACAATCACCCATATCCATCATTACTTTATCTTAACTTGGGTAAACCTACCACGAAGTCCATAAAAATATGTTCTCATTTCCATTCCAGAATTTCCAAAGGTTTGAGGAGTCCCTCAGGTCGTTGATGCTCGGCTTTGACCTGCTGACATACTTGGCATCTAGAGACGAATTTTGCTACATCTCTCTTCATTCCGCTCCACCAAAAAATTTTCTAGGCCTCTGTACATCTTTGTACGGCATAGGTGGATTAAGAATTTTGACTTTACGCTTCAGGCATCACCTCTTGGCAAAGGTTATCAGTGTCGGCTACGCACAACCGTCCTTTCATACATAGATTTGTCAGCAATCTGAAGATCTCGAAACCTCCCTTCTCTGACTTGTTTTTTAAGCCTTGTCAAAATAGGGTCTCGATCCTGATTAACTTGACGGTTTCCGGTAGACATGGCTGAGCAGTGAGTGAAGTTAGGATCACTTTGCTCATAATCTAAGTACTTAAGCCTGGAGGCCTGAGTTCGAGAGTTGGGGAGGTGAAGGAACCACTTTCTAAGGGTAATATATTCTGTGACTGACGGCCCATGGGAAAACCCGTAAGGAGAAGGCCCTAAAGGGAGTCCAAGTTCGAGATAACTCATGGTCATTACAAAAGCTAGTTCTTTAAGAGTTAAAAATGAACGTGAAAATTCTAATAAAACTGTGATTTGATAACAAATCGACAATAAATATTGTGAATAATCCTGTACAAATGACGGCACAAAGCATATTGAGGTTGACTCACATTTTCATTAAAGAAAAAATGGGAAGTGATGCCCTACGTATCGTTCATCACATATGAACAAATGACTGATGCATTTCATGTCATCATTATCTCTTGTTATTTCGTATTATTTGTTTCCCAAAATTTATGATCTCAAGGATAGATATCCGGTTTAATTAGTCCAACTATGTATAAGTACAACCCTTTTGTATCTCAATTATTCATTCAAATTAAGGAAAGGAAATAAAAAGTTATCATTATCTCCTATTATTTTGTATTATTTGTTTTCTAAAATTTATGATCTTCAGGATAGATATTCAGCTTAAGGATATGTACAAGTATCACCCCTTCGTATCTCAATTATTCATTCAAAAAAGTAATACAGTGCAACGTAGAGTTTTTCCATGCCTCTACATCGTATTTCTGCTTCATGTTTGTACATAATTACCATGTTAATGGAAATGCTAAGTATACGGCTCGTTCAAAAAATTTCTTCCTCTATTTCTCTTTAAATCAAGAGGTTCGCCACCACTCTTTACTTCGGTATTGTTTGCTTATGGATAAGAGATCGAAATATAGACTTTCATGCACATAAAAGTTTAGATCCTCAATTTTAGCATGGTTACTCTTACCCACCATGTAAGGGCGATAGTTCGGAATATTTCCTTTACCATTTCAAATCAAGTTGTAAGAGTCTCAAAAAAAATATTTTTATCATGCTTGCAATAAACAATACATATCTTAACAATAGAACTCTTCAAGAATGTCACAACCAAGGTGCAGTTCAATATTAAGCAATTTAATGGTTCGACATTCAAATAGTGATTTCAAAAAAAATTTCAAATTGACGGTTCGAAATAAGATTCAAAGAGCAAGAGACCATATCATGGTCGATCGAAATAAATCATACATATGAGTTTAAAGCAAAAGCCCACTTACTACGAGCAAGTATGCCAAATTTCAAAAATACCAGAAAAACACTTACTAAGAACAAGTGTCAAATTTCATGTGTACGAAAAATCCACTTACTAAGAACAAGTGAGCCAAATTTCATATATACCAAAACCCACTTACCGTAATTGGTTCGAAACGTGGAAAATCTAGTCGTTGGTCTGCGAGGTTCGGGATGGATGGACAGAAACGTGATGCACAGAAAGATCGAGATGATGTTAAACTCTAGCCGCTGGTATAATAAACTCATCTAGATTCTCGCAGCTCATTGGTTACTCATACTCGCGGTTCGGACAGAGTTTTTCTGCTAGTGTTTGACAATCGAACAGAGTCTCACCACTGAATGCTATACGAATTTTGAAAGAGCTTGGGAGCTTGAGAGGTGCTAATTTCTGAAAGCATCGATCCTACAAATTTATTTATAGGAGAGGATTCGGAGTCACCGATTGTCATTTATTGGTCATTACAACCTTCTTAAATGAATTAAATGACCATAACTCCAACTGTTATGCAAGGTGGTCAAAGTGCCCTTTAATTTGTTATTTAATCCAGCCGTTGGCACTGGAAACCGCGTAAGTCATCAGGCATCTATTGAAATGCTAAAATCGAGCTGGTAAAATTCAAGACGGATGAATTCTCGCCGATACAAGTCTCATCGATTATAAGTCCAGTCGCAAAGATGTCTCGCAATTTGCATTTCCAGCAGTTTGCAAGTCTCGTTGCTGGCAAGTTGAGCTGCAATGTTCTAGCCGCTACATTTACAGCTGCATCAAGTCTCGCCACTTGACCTCATCGTTTAAAATTTGAGCAGTTAGCTATAAATTTTGTGTTCTTCACATCTCTCCTTCTTTATTTGAAGTTTCATCATCGAAACTTGAATTTGTTTGATCTTCAAAAAGGTAGGGGTACTGTTTATGCATTATTTATTCTAGCTCCCAAATTGTTTCTCGTTCACTGTGGTTAGACCATTGCACCTTGATGTAAGAGATAATACATTACCTTAGAACTTGATTATTGGTGTCCAAAATTCAAATAGGGACTTCTTCATATCTCAGCTCTTCGTTCAAGTTTTCTTTGATAAGAAGTGGTCCAGTTTCAAGAATATGGTTCGGATCTTGAAATTATTTCGTCAATTATACAACGTGGAATACATTGTGCATTCTTGACATGTTGGGTGGTAAAGCTAGTTTATAAGCCAGCACTCCCGCTTAATCTAGAATTTCATGTGGTTTGAAATATCTGGGATTTAGTTTCCCAGCATTACTGAATAAGACTATCCTTTCCTTGGGGAAACTTTTACACACGTTTTAACACCTACTTCAAATTTCATGGGTCTTTTTCTAAGATTCGCCAACTTTTCTGTCGATCTTATGATGCCTTGAGTCTGTCTTTTATTATTGACACCTTGGCCATTGTGGCTTGGACTAGCTCAGGCCTAGTAATGTTTTTTTCCCTACTTCATCTCGTGATCACAATTTTCTTCCATACAAGGCTTCGTATGTGTCATTCCAATACTATTGTGGTATCTGTTATCGGAAGCAAACTCAATTAAGGGCAAGAGTTCACTCGAATTACGACTAAAGTCTAGGGCTCATGCTCGTAGCATATCCCTAAGAGTTTGTATTGTTCGCTCTGTTTGCCCATCAATTTTTGGGGGTGATAGACTGTACTTAGAGTGACCTTAGTTTCCATAGCTTCTTGATAGCTCTTCCAAAAACGAGATACAAAGCTTGGGTCTATATCGGATATGATGTAGCCCTACAAAGTTGTTCATGTACAAGATAGCCAATTTGTCCAAGTTATAGTTCATGCTGACGGCCATGAAGTCCGTAGATTTTGTACGTCAATCTACAATCACCCATATCCATCATTACTTTATCTTAACTTGGGTAAACCTACCACGAAGTCCATAAAAATATGTTCTCATTTCCATTCCAGAATTTCCAAAGGTTTGAGGAGTCCCTCAGGTCGTTGATGCTCGGCTTTGACCTGCTGACATACTTGGCATCTAGAGACGAATTTTGCTACATCTCTCTTCATTCCGCTCCACCAAAAAATTTTCTAGGCCTCTGTACATCTTTGTACGGCATAGGTGGATTAAGAATTTTGACTTTACGCTTCAGGCATCACCTCTTGGCAAAGGTTATCAGTGTCGGCTACGCACAACCGTCCTTTCATACATAGATTTGTCAGCAATCTGAAGATCTCGAAACCTCCCTTCTCTGACTTGTTTTTTAAGCCTTGTCAAAATAGGGTCTCGATCCTGATTAACTTGACGGTTTCCGGTAGACATGGCTGAGCAGTGAGTGAAGTTAGGATCACTTTGCTCATAATCTAAGTACTTAAGCCTGGAGGCCTGAGTTCGAGAGTTGGGGAGGTGAAGGAACCACTTTCTAAGGGTAATATATTCTGTGACTGACGGCCCATGGGAAAACCCGTAAGGAGAAGGCCCTAAAGGGAGTCCAAGTTCGAGATAACTCATGGTCATTACAAAAGCTAGTTCTTTAAGAGTTAAAAATGAACGTGAAAATTCTAATAAAACTGTGATTTGATAACAAATCGACAATAAATATTGTGAATAATCCTGTACAAATGACGGCACAAAGCATATTGAGGTTGACTCACATTTTCATTAAAGAAAAAATGGGAAGTGATGCCCTACGTATCGTTCATCACATATGAACAAATGACTGATGCATTTCATGTCATCATTATCTCTTGTTATTTCGTATTATTTGTTTCCCAAAATTTATGATCTCAAGGATAGATATCCGGTTTAATTAGTCCAACTATGTATAAGTACAACCCTTTTGTATCTCAATTATTCATTCAAATTAAGGAAAGGAAATAAAAAGTTATCATTATCTCCTATTATTTTGTATTATTTGTTTTCTAAAATTTATGATCTTCAGGATAGATATTCAGCTTAAGGATATGTACAAGTATCACCCCTTCGTATCTCAATTATTCATTCAAAAAAGTAATACAGTGCAACGTAGAGTTTTTTCATGCCTCTACATCGTATTTCTGCTTCATGTTTGTACATAATTACCATGTTAATGGAAATGCTAAGTATATGGCTCGTTCAAAAAATTTCTTCCTCTATTTCTCTTTAAATCAAGAGGTTCGCCACCACTCTTTACTTCGGTATTGTTTGCTTATGGATAAGAGATCGAAATATAGACTTTCGTGCACATAAAAGTTTAGATCCTCAATTTTAGGAAATTTATTGGTCTGAACTTTGTTAACATCAAAGCATGCCCAAACGACAGTATTAAAACAACCGGAGCCCAAAGAAAAATCATTGTTGATTCTTCTTGGGCTTATCCAATGCCCACATCTTCTTCTAGAGGAAATCAACCATCGGTCATCATTCTTGACCCCCTAGTGCTTTTCTCACCTTTTTTATCCTTGCTTCATGCATCTTAAAACCTACTTAGATGCCACCCTTACTCCCATAGAGTTTTCTTGCCCCATATTGGTTAAACAATAACTTTTATATCCCCCCTCACCTAGTCCTATCAACTTAGAGATGACTTGGAAAGAAAACTACAGGAGTCTTCAAAACATATCAATAGTTCATTCGAGTCTTACATCCATCAAAACGTGATCCGTTAACATGGAAACAAGTTCAATGGTATAAAATTTATATTTTCTCAAACTTCAAAAGGTTTTAAAGAGTTAATTATTATATTATATATTATATAAATAAACATGTGAAATCCCAAAATGTTGAAATCCACTATGAAAAAATATCTGACACCCCATGTTTTTCAAGCCGAACACACGTTCGCCTGAAAACACATACAAAGGTGCATGTGCTCAATATTTGAAAACATGAAAAGTTAATAGGTCATTTTTTTCATGAGATGTTTTCAGAAATGTCGAGATTTCACAAAGTAGTGTATGCAATTAACCCTAAAGTAAAAACAACCAGCATAATGACTTAAGTAATAAGTAGATTTAAGTTTCTAGGTTCACACAAATAAGTCACGAGTATCCAATCTGCGTGATTGTAAAGAGCTTAAAAACTAAATGAAAAATCATCAATCACCTTTACTTTCCAAGAGTACTACCACCTTAATAGTGACTAAAAAATTAAATTAGGGTATGGATGGTTGATGTGAAAATTAAAAATTTTTTTTAGTATTATGTGGTAACTAGATAAAATGAGATAGGTCATTAACGCAATTAAAAAATAAACTATAAGTGGAAAGACAAAAAGTTGACTTCTCAAAATATCAACCCGAAGAGGATGATATATATTATTTGCTTGATAAACTAGACTTTTGTTGTGATCTCTATTCTATTAGATCGGGAAACTGAAATTAAGACAAAAGGAAAGTCGTTCAAAGGAGTTTCTGCTTTAGCTTTCAATCACATGATGAAAAAAGATTTTCCCATGACTTATTCAATTCAATAAACGGTCATTCACTCAATTGAGAGGGATGGCTTTTTTTATACCTGTGCTTAGTGATTGTCTATGGTTTCTAACCATCACTAAAATTAGAAAATATCCAAAATACCCTCCATTGTAGTTGTTATTAGAAAAAATATCATGAATATTCTTCAAATATTTTACAACCAAGATACGAATAACCTCTTATAATTTTTCTAAATAATTTGCAGGTTCTTCGGGATAAAAAAAGGTGAGATGATTGATTGCTACATCAAACAAAACCTACCAAGTAAAAAGACCAAAAATACCCAAAACTAAAGTTGTAATTACAACACAATATATATCCTTTGAATATTTTACTACCCTTCCAAAATTAAATTTTGTTCATAAAAATACCCAGCAATTTTTTAAAAATTTGTAAAACAAATATTCTTAAGAAGATTTTTTTGTACTTAAGTATTTAAACTATGTTCAAAATCTTTATCTTTATTAAAAAAAAAAGTTGGCATAGTAGCCTTGGAGGAGCTCAAATCTAGCAAAACAACTCGTCAGCAAACATGGGCATCCAACCTCGACCACACAGTTTCTCTTTTAATCCCTTGCATAGGCCTAACTAGAAATCTAGCATCCGTAGAGATTCCATCTATTGACTAGTGTGCATAAATATATGGATTTTCGAGTGAATGGATAATGGACTTCATATGTTAGAGGCACAAAAAATGATACTTCTTTAAAGAAATTAATTCCTTCCACCCAGTCGTAAGTGGTTAACGAGTAGGAATGACAATAGATACGAGTAGAATAGATACCGATCCAAACGCAAACTATTTGGATCGGGTTTGGGTACTTTTAAATGGGTGTAAGCCAGGTAATGCGCACTCAACTTTTGCACTTGGGTGAGTATGGGTCAGTAACGGACAATACCCGATCCATTTGGGTTTTTATTAAGATAAATAAATAAATATTATTTATATCAATTCTAAATACACTACTTCACTTCTCCTTTGAAGATTTTTTATATATGAGATTTTGTGGTTAAGTTTTAAACGCAATTAATATTTTGTGCGATTTATATAAATGATCCGAGTGCATTAGAACTTTTGTCTTTAATATCTAATTGCAACTATGTTATAACCTTTTTTAGAATGTTTTTTATCCCGTTTTATGTTATAAATATACAACTTTAAAATTTAAAATGTCAAAAATATGTTATAAATATAAATATATCTCCGCGTCCTGCCTGTTTGCTAAGTAGACTCACTCTACCGAGGGGAAACAAAGGCTGGGCCTGCCTTTCTTTCAAGATCAAGATACTACTCCTATGATTTCATTACAAGGAAAAGAACTTAAACCTCTCAAACTCGGAAAAGAAAAATCGAATCTTTCAGTTTAAAATAACAAACGTCAAAAAATATACAAATATCCAGATAAGGTCAGGACGGGTATGGGTTTCTATTTAGACAAGTCGGGCAGGACAGGACGAGTCTCAGCTTTAAATTTGTAGCGGGTCGGGTCTCGAGTCCTAGTAAACACGCCACATTGTCATCCCTATTCAAAGGAAATACCCTTTTAAGATACAAAGTATATATCACATAAGCTCCGAAAATTACACTCCTTCGACATGAAAAGGAGCTAACACCTCACTTTAGGTTGCTGTTTGCTGACAATGTTAATTTGAATTTTTATTTTGTGGATTTTATAAATTCAATTCTTTTCTTACAAAGATTAATTTAAAATGATAACATTCAATTGCACTTCCATTTTAACTCAACTCAAAAGGTTCGAGGAAATTATAATGACCAAAAATTTTGAAATGATTTGAAACTTGGATAGCACTTGGACACAAATTTGGAAACCAACGTAATGTTTTAAAAAATAGAGTAATGACTATATAAAAACATTAAAAATATGTAGTACTTGTTATGCTTTGAAATTTTTTCCTTTTTGAAATATAAAATTATGGGTGCAGTAAAAGTTTGGAAAAAAATTTGAACGCAGGTGCAAAAAAATAAATATATGGTTGGACTCGTGACTCAAGCAATTTTTTTACGAAAGCTATACTCTCGAGTTGAATCAACATTCAACCACAAGTAATCATTCCATCCCCATCCTCCTTAGAAAATGCTAAAAAAAATAGAAGTCTAAATATCCTCAGTTCTTGGGAACAACAAACATCTTCCCACTTAAGCAATTGCCCCTCCGCTCAACTGACTTGGAAAAGAAACGTATTATCCTGACATTAAAAAGAACTCAAAACTTCAGCTTAATTTCAATTACTGGAATGATGTTCTTTTATTGTGAAGACCAAAAAAAAGAGAGAAATTTCGAAAAGTTGGCTCACTTCAATTTTGAAATTTTTTAATTTGGGATCAAGATCTCTTTCGAATTTTGGCAAGATAAAACAATCTTGATATAAGTATAACAAGATAAAGACTTTGGAGACAAGTATATCAAGAAATAAAATAACTTTAAGATAAGTATACCCTTATGATTAGACTCAAGATAAAAATTTCAAGATATCTCTACGATTTTCGAGATAAGAAGTATCCATTATTTTCGAGATAAAGGATATCTAGCTTATCAACATTGGCAACCGAACATCGAAATTTGAACGTATGAGATAGCATTTTATCGAGATAACATGATAACACTTCTCAACACCTATAAATAACCCTTCAAGGTTGGAATATATTCACACCCAAATTTTCGAGTAACACTCCCTCTACAACATTATGAATTTTCGAGTGAGAGAGGATTTCCTAGCAAAGAAGAAAATCTAAAATTTCGAGCGTTTCATCAGCAAGTAGAAGGTCAATGTCCGGGATCTATTATCGTCGACACAAAGATCGGAATTCGGTCTCCATCGTTCATAATGTACCACATGATGTTATCAATATGCTATTCAAATTTCAACACAATCCAAAGGCAAGAATTCAGCAAACGACTTTCGAAAAAGACGATGCAAATTGTATACGAGAAAACAACAGTTATTGTGTGATCCCGAAACTGTTTCGAATTACCTCAAAACCCGATCTCCACCGTCCAAAATTTAGTTCCCTTTCTTATGAACGTGCTTAACAAATTCCATCTCGATCCGATAATTCAATATGTCGCAAAACTCTTCTTCAAGGTGACCAATTTGAAGACATGCAAACCCAAAAATTCATTTCACACTCTTTCTTTTCTGCATTCTTTTGATGGATTGTTGTCTCAAACTAGTGCAAGATACACTCTATTTTGTTCTCCATATGGGATCGTCCTATATGGGCTTTGGCAATCTCCACACAAGGAAACTCACCCAACGGGCACAATGCTTTTGACTTCTTGCAAATTCGAAGCTATCAGTAAGTTTTGATCGGGTTCATTTGGAATAGGTAAGTGGAGTTATAAGATCGTGGTTCTATGATTTTGTTTCCGAAAATTTTCGTTCGAGCATGATTCTTTGTGCGTGTTCTGTTTAAAAATAATATGTTTTCAAGTTATGATTCGACTAGATATGAGAAATGATTTCCGAACTATGATAAAATACAGCTCTTATACAGTGAGATTGTAACCGTTGTATAACCCTTATACAGTGATATGCTTATGATATGCCCAGTTTTCTGTCAAGATATGCCCATATTTTTGAAAAAATCTATGTATTTGTTATATATGCTCGATCGAACCTCATTTGCTTAGTGTTTCCCCAAACACTCATCACCTTGCTCTCCCTCATTTGCCGAGTGTTACCCAAAAACACATCACCTTATCCATTCGAAATATTAATAAAGCTAAATTAATGTTTGAATGTCAGAGCACTAATTTTAATCATAACATTAATAAAGCTAAATTGATGTTTGGATGACTGAGTACTGATCTTAATCGTGACCCAAGTCATATTGATAGTCCTAATGCAAATTCTAAACGATAGAGATCAATGCTAAACGACATATTGAAATGAGGAGTTGCACCTATTTGGTGCCAACGAGTTGGTTTGTAAGACCGATGGTCCAAAGATTCATATGCCTTGCTATTAGTGTTGTCACAGATCACTGTAGACATCAATCTTCTCTTCCTTGTCGCTGATGTTGTCTCCACAAACCAACCTTACCAATTATGATTTTGTTTCTCCAAACAACCTCGTTTATGGCTCACGCAGCCAATCAGATCATACAGCATCATCAGCTTAACGCACCCATTACTTCCCTCCCCCCACAAAAATAGAAGTACGTCTATGCTTTTTGGGAGACTCGATTCCATAATCTCGCTCCGATACCATTTCTTAGACATGTCAGCGCTGATACCAATTCTCGGACATGTCAGCACTACAATTGCATCAAGAGCTATAGCTTGTAGTGTAGGCTACAACTTTTAATCTTCATATTAGCGGCACAGAGCCTTAAACTAAACTACAGACATGAAGGGCTCCACCAATTTTGGTGTCAATGGGTGGGGCTGTTACGCTCATAAGTGAGAATAGTAATATGTTTTACTACTACTGATACTCATATGTCACACAACAGAATCAATTTTATCCTCCTTTCGTACCGATTTCTTTCCCATAGAACAGACTAATATCGCCCACTAAGATCTAACATCTTACCAGTCCATGCATCATCAGCCGCATGACGCAACCTACCATAAAAACTTCTCAAGAAGTCACTCGTTCCAATGCTTCTCCCTCAAAAACACGCCTAACCCAACAAACTTAATTTGAAATTTGTAAAAAAAAAAAGGTTTCAATTGTTCCAAATTCAGCGTAATTTTTTGGAAATGACATTATCATTACTTTGTTTGATTTATAAAAGTGGTTATATGCAAGTCCATCTCCATCGGAATCATATTTTTTATTTGATTTAATTAAAAGGCGCTATTTTAGAAGTAACCATGATTTGATTTGGTTACAGTACGATAAATTAGCATATATTAAATTTATCTCACACGTAATTAGATAGTTACTACAGTATTGACTTTGAGAAAAAAAATTCTCGAATGCTAATAGGCCCTTATAAGTAGAAGATGGGTCAAACCACAATTTTCATTCCGTGAAACTATATAATAAAAATTAAATTCATTCTAATTTCCTTTTGGCATAGCTACAAATTCTATCATGTTGACTTCATTCACAGTATGCTACTTCTATTGCTCACGTAAGTGGAAAAGCTACCTGATGAAGTCCATGTACTAGAAAAAACTATTTTCGTGCATCGATTTCGATTACCATAAATCTTTCATTCGTTTTCGAAAGTTTCCCTGACTAAATATTTATTTTCAGACATGCCCATATATAAATATTTTCCTTCCCAAACTGGCCTTAAAATTTCTTTTAACATATTCTTCCAAAATTGTCCTGACATGAGTATTCCTTCCTTCTCAAATGCCCCTTCGCAAATTTTCCCAAGTGTGACCTTCCTTGATTTTTTTTATCCCCAAAAATTCCCTAAACTAAAATATTACTTCAAATTAACCACAAAATTCCGTTTAGGATTAAAAAACCTATCTAATTGCTCTATAAATATTACCTTAAATTAGAAAATGTCTTTCCAATTTATTTTCTAGTGATACACATATATGACCCTAAATTTTCTCGAGTGGATTTTCCTATAGTGAGTTTTCCTGTACTTTTTAAAGCAGCGGCCACCTTTCCTACATTTGGATCTAAAAATATTGAATACCCGTTATCATCATTTTCGTAAATTACTGATCTACAAGAATCGAGTTGAGGCTTACTTATTCACACTAGGAAAGATCATAGTAAAAAGTTTTTACAAATTTTGGTCCGACTTTGTATTAGAACTGGTGATATCAACGAGTGTATCTTTCTGTGATTTAAAACTCCGTCAAAAGATCTCTCAATTTAAAGAGTATTTTTCTTAAACATAACAGTAAAATAAAAGTCCAGCTTACGACTGATCTAGCTTTGCTTTGTGAAGAAAATGTGATGAGGATATTGATAACAGGTATTTCTCACAAATATTTGATGTTACGAAAATGTAACGAACCCCCCTATGAATTGATATTTTACAAAAACCAGGGGTGTTTCAGAGTCAACATATATTATGTAATGGGATGGTTGGCCAAATCTTCTTGCTTATGATATCTGCTAGGATTTGCAAAACTCTTGATAAAATTTTGTGGCTGCCAACAAAGGATGCTGTGCCTCAAAACTTTGATTCACGTGGGAAGTAAAGGTCACACGGAATATTTCACGTTTTGATGAATAAATAAGTAAAAATCCTTGAAACCATGCCGAAAAGCGAACCTCATTAGGTCATTGAGATTAGAATAACTAGCATATCGCCTTATAACTCTCAAATAAAACTAATCTTATACCAAATTATTATATGGTTATCATTTAGTCTTGGTGAATATTTCACAATACAATGCCATACCTTACTTTCAAGTAATGCATTGAGAGGGCCTTACAAGAAGGGAACCGAGCATTCATTAATGAGAAAAGGAAGTGTACCTAATTTCTGAGTCTTGTTGTAATCTAAGCACTGTTCAACATTGGGGGGCCACAAGAGTACAAATGTCATGGATATCAATGTGACTTTATTTATGGGGAAGTACCCGACTAGTGGAACGTATTAAATCTAAGGAAACATTGAAAAACTTGTTATGGAAAATCTCTGTTAAGTTGAGAAAAATCAAGCCAGGTGGAAATAAATTTGGTGAGTGCATGAAACAATCAGGTCATGGAGAGGGATGAAAACATGAACCCCATTTATCACTGGTTTCTTTGCAAGAACAGTGAATGCTAAAAAAAACTCGCACCCCTAACAAGCTTAAGTTGTGAATAAAAGCAAGAAGATAATATCTAGGTTAAGTTGCACTGAGGACACCCAATTTGATATAAACGTTAAATGTCAACACCGACGTAGAGAAAAATGTGTGTAAATTCTATCAACTTAATTTTAGATCTTGACTTCCAATAAAGCATGCCCTACTAAGGGAACAGTCTAATTCCCGCAGCTACTACTTCCACAACAGTATGGCCTGGGGTACTGCATTCCTAACCTGGTACAACCCATAGGATTCACACAGCTATTTGATGTTCCTTTTAGTCCACCAAATGTATTTTGAATTAATATCCATGCTTCAGGTCCCAAAGCGTCAATTCTTGCAACTTATTCTGACTTTGCACCTTACATCTTACATGCAGTGGCATAACAAACTGGACAAAGTTTTTATATAATGAACAAGGAATTCCAAGGGTTCACAGCTCCTTAGCTAGCCAAGCTGTATTACTGTCATTAAGCATCATACCTTTTGTATTTATCATTTCCTAGTTTATTTTGCAGATATTTTTTGTTTATCAATCTTGTTGTCTTAAAATCCATACGTGCTATTGCTTTGGGCGAACCATTTCCAAACCAACCTAAGATTTGTGAATCTTTCCCCAATCAAATATAATATTACTATTTAACATACTAGACAACTTTATGGCTGGAAAAGACTACTGAAATACTTGGTTCCAACAAGGGCTTGTATCAGATTGTTTGCCCTTGCAATACACCAAATTGTGGAGGATATGATCCACCGAAAGGAATGATATGAACAGCTTGCCAAGAAATAGATTTTTAGCACAAGTTATTAACATACATTTTCAGGATATTTTATGGTCACTCCACATCCACCACGTTTGAGGTCTTAGACTTAATTAACTAACCCAAAATCTGATAGAGCTTCCACTCAATTTAAAACGACAAAGTTATGACACACTTCACGGCCTTGGTTAAGGGCTCAAGGTTCTAAGCATGGCGAGGCAAGATCTTTGGTCATTGTGAAATTAAAATTTTGCACATTTTCACTTAAAAGTGGTCCGAATCAAACCCAATGAACAATGAAACTGAATTAGCAAAAAAATTTGAGGGCTATGGTTAAGACTCCTTTTGGGAGTCGAGAACTCCCTTTCCGAGTAAATTGGAGAAGACACCAACAAAGATATGATTCAAATTATGGACCAGTTCGAAAATGATGAAGAGCTAATAGATGTCCCTCAGCTCAACTCTGTAAACCAACTTAAAAGCCTTTCGGATATATACTTCTTTGCACTATTTACCGCCACAGAAGCCAATAGAGTATCCTGTAACTTTCATATCTCCAAGTCAGGTTTCTACAATGGACTTGATGCCTATTGAGTTCTCTCCCATATACACCGTGAAATTCTCTCATCTAGTAAGCAAATACAGGGAAGATGTAAAACTATCCCATGCGACATCACCTTTTCAGTGTCATCCTTTCACCAAAAAAGCCCTTCCAAATATTATGATCCAACAGTTCTGATAGATTCACGTACAAACTATCTTAGTCTTTCATAGGTTACTTGCCAGAGAAATCCAATTGCGCTTGAAAAATTTTAATACTAATTCCAAGTCTCTGAATGCATTAAAACTCTTACCATTTTCGAGACCAAAATGCTTCTGTATGTTTCCGGTAAAACAGCAACTAGCACTTCTCCTCCTGATACATAAAGCGCTTAACCATTTAAATTTCAGTAAAATCCCTGCATTTCATGGAATAGATTTCATCAAACCGTCGAACTCCATTGTTGACAAAAGCTTACAGAAGGTTTATACCAACTCAAACAAATAAACAGTAGATAACAATAACTCAGAAGAAAAAAATTTCAGCAACTACAAGTGTGCTCATGGCAACTCTCCCACATCCTATTGTAACTGTCATGAAATCCTTGTCCCCCTCATTCTGAATGGACAAATATGGGGACGCAATAGTATCCGCACTCACTATTTAACCTTGTACAAACAGCATGATTTTCTGGCAAGCACACATAATCCTACAAGTTTTGGACAAGTCTTTTCCAAATCAGCAATAAACCAAGATCAACAAAGTTCTACCCTAACATAAATAAGAGCACAACAATGTATGTTGTGTTCAGCAGCCACACAATACAATGTTCAGGGTAATTAGATACTTTATAACACGAGTCCAAAGTCAAATTGATGCCATGAACCATAATAGGAACTAGTGCCCGGTACAGGCGTTGCGTGCTTGTATGGTCTTCTATTTGTTGAAAATTTTCTTTGGCGTTTACTCATTTTTCTGTAATTAGTTTTGAGTTATATTATAAATTATGGTAATATTATAATTATTTTAAATTGAGAAGGTGCATTATGGCAATCAAGCGGGAAAAAACCAAAATAAAGTAGGGAAAAAACAGCCACACCACCGTACTAAGGTGGGCGCAACTTTAATATAGACAAAGATAAACCGAGTTGTCAACATGCATGTTAAAATCTTAAATTAGAATATAACAACTAGTATCTTCCATTACCTATAACTTGGTATCAACAATACAAAAACATTTCAACAAATTACTTAGAAAAACAAATTTCCAGAATTCATTCGAGTCAGGGAATTCATTGTTCACGTCTTTTTCTTCCTCATGTACACCAGCACATTCGAGTCTTCGAACTCTATTGAGAGCCCATCACAAACAATAGTATCTTGTTGATTTATTGAGGAACTCCAGCTCAGTAAATAACCTCAAAGAGAAAACACCTTTTTCTTCCTTATTTCACCCTAATATGTTGTAATAAACATAGAAAAAAGTAAAAAAAAAAAAAGATCTCTGGTGGCCGATCCCTCATGGTTGGCAAGACATCGTTCCCAAAATGGTGAATCATAATCCTCCATGCAGAGAAGCAGAAGATAAATTTGGATTGGATTATCATTTAATATGACATTTCTGAACATATGAAAGAGATCCTGTAACAGGTCCATTCATAGGATTCGCAATTTCAGCCAATAACAAATGTAGAACAAAATAGGAGAAATCAAATAAACAGTGAAATGATCCTTCTCTCTGCTGAGTGCAGATTTTACAAATTTCACTAATCAAACATGAAACTCAAAAGGTAAAATGCTTCCACACTTGTCATCCTTGAGTTTAAGATTCTATAAAACACTACTGTTCATGTTATGGAGCAATATCAGAGTAGTTCACAATACATATATGTATTCAGGAAAACATTGTTCCAATTTAGTTGAACAACTTCTACTATGTTGGAAATTTAAAACTAATATGTTTCTTTATCATATAGAAGTGAATCATAACATGCACTCTACATTTCTACTTTTCACATGGCAACGGAGCTTTAGAGATTTGAAGACAGCCAGGAGAGAAAACAAAACAGCGTCAAAACTAATGCCGATATCTTGGCACTTGACCAGGTTTTAATTATTCAAACTACTCTCAAGCCGATTAAGGGAACTTCCAGTCAAATGGATGGACACAACAAATCCAAATTGAAATACTTAAATATTTACGATATCCAAATCGAGTGAAAGAACCAAAAGAAGAACAAGCAAAAGTAAATTGTGGTAATGTTAATTTGAACTAATGATTCATTTCACAAAGAAATGACCCGGTTTTGCGACTTAAACTACTCTTGAAGCAATTAAGTGATAATTTATCTTTTCCCATTAAATGGATGGATATAACAAATCCAAAGTAAAAACTTGTAAATTTCCGATATCCAAATCGAAGTTAAATAAAAAAAAGCTGGTGGAAGGTAAGAGATCGTGGGAATGTCAAGACTTAAACAAGTAGAGAAGAAATTCCAAAGAAGATAGTCCTCACGGACCGAGCATGAAAATCTCAGACAGAGGATAGCGTGAAAGCAGAGGATTGCACAGCTACCCTCAAATAAAAGAAGGGACCAAGGGCTTGTTTAGTTGAACAGTGATATATAATTTCTGTCTTTTACACGTTTATATATCATTGTGGAAGATGATTCATATAGTGGAAGTCCATTAAAAAGAAAAAAGCATTTCTTGAGTGCCATCATATTCTTATATCCCGCTTAAGAGTGATTCTGACCAGCATCGCTGTAGCATATTCTATCAACTGCTACAGAATTGAAAAACTTCGATTATTCGCAGCTAAACAGGGTTCAACACAAAGTTCAGGAGACCACCAGAGCGAGCTACAGGAGAACGTAGATAGCACAAGGTGACAAACTGGAATTCGGAAAGGGGTCAGAAACGAAACTCAAGAGGATAAGAACATCCCCGAATTAGTCTTCAATGCTTCTGACCAAAACACATCTTCTCTCACACTTTCTAAGATATTTTGTATATATTCCAGTTAAAAAAAGCCAGATTCATGTTCTACTTAACTACAGATAAAAAAAATTTAAAATTAATCAATAAGATAACCTGAGACCGAAAAGGTTATTTTTTAAGCAAAATAAATAACAGCTGTAAGGCTGTCCAAACCAAAAGACACCTAGAAAATGAATGGTTCGACTAAAACCCTTTCGCAGGACTACATAGTGTAAGGATGCTACTATTGGAGGTAGGGAAACCAACGCCCTATATATTATTACTATAATCAGCAAGAATTGGAATGGTACCAAGTTCCAAATGCATTTTTAAATACGATGAAACAGAGTCAATTAAAGACCTAACGACCTAAAGAGTAAGAAGCCTAAATTTCAAAGATGGCATCAATTTAAGCACAAGAAAGGCCAAGAAAATACAAGGGAAAGAAGTATATTTGAATTCAAAAAACCTCCAGCCTAATTTATAGTCCAATAAGGTGAAACGGAGCAATTCAATTGCCAAAGAATAAGCAATAAAGTAGAAGAAAATAGCAAATAATCAGCATGTAAAAACAGAAAGGATAGAAATAGGAACCTTGGGCGCCCAAATTTTATCGCTGGAAGCAACTGCACGCCATTCACGAGAAACCAAACGAGCTTGTGTCACACTGCGTGCGTCAAGTTTGCTCACTATAATCATCATGATTCCTAAACCAAACACCATCAACGGGTCCAACTCCTCGTCCAGTCCGCCGTCCTCTTGCTGCTTCCATGCACTTACAACAGAATCTTCAATCCCTCCATCAGGGACGTTTTCCATTCCATACCACGGAGGAAAGGGCAAAGAACGAAAACACGAAGGGCCGTCTCCCAAATCACAAGTCTTGGCCTTTTTTTGGCCATGTACACCAAATTCACCGGAGTTTGAGACGGACATGGTACAACAAGAAGGGAAAAAAAACGAGGGTTTAGTCGAAGGCGGTTAAAGTCAGACACCCAAGGATAAAAATGGAAAGTTTCTAAAGATTGATTGACGAGGAAATGGGTATATGCCCGCGGGTACACTTTTTGTGGGTGTGAGTGCGTTTCCTTCAGTGATAGAGAGAGAAAAAGTTAGAGAGAGATTGTGGAAGATAAGGACATAAAAATGGCCGAGATAAACCGTAAGACCATTTTTAAGCGGTTAGCTTCGCAGGTGATATGTAATGGCTTTTTGGGGTTTCGTGCCGCAACGCTTGCGGTGATCAGACAATAACTTTAGTCAAGTGGCGGTTCAATAGATTATACTAGTTATTTTGCATATGTATGTACGGTTATTATTATCGATGGACTAAAGTGAAATTCCATAAATTATGGAGAAATTAAATTGATATTTGAATTGTTGAAATAAAAATAATAATAATATTAGTATCATATAAAAGGTAAAGTTGGAAGAAAATATTGGTATCTTTCCTAAGTAATTACTATCATGTCCTCAACTTTACGCTGCCCAATCACTAAACACACGTCGTGTTTTTCTCTTACCATTTTATTTTAAAAAAATATATATTTAAATACACTCAAATAGAAGAACAGACATATTATATATTATAAAATCTAAATACACATAAAAATAATATTTATCTACAAAAACCAACAGTGTAAAATCACAATTGTACATATTTTTATATGCAAGTTGCATGAATAATAATAATTATGATGTACCCCGCACGAAAGACGTGGAAATATGGGAAATTTTGGAATATAGATAAGCATCAATGAGCAACTCATCAACATATATATATATATATATATATATAGAAATTAACCAGTAACCAATCGGTTTCGCGTGATTCGCAGTACTATATAATTTTTTATATGCAAGTTGCATGATAGACGGTGGAATTGAAGTCTGAAGAGTAACTCAACCAGACCCAGCGGATTAAGATCGGTAAAACCTCAACCTTTGACCGTCCATAATTGTTTAAGATGGTTACGGTCCGAGTTATGAATGTAGAAGAACTGGACCCGGTTAATCGCTAGGTATGAATCAGGTTCAGTCTTTTTGTTTTTTTTTTATTAATAATATATTATTTGTTAATAAAAAAACAGAGTTTGCACTTGTATAGTTATAATTATATAAGGTGCTTATGTGTTTTCTTTTGTTGTAGAGGAACTAAAGCTCGCATAGTTCGCTTATATTTACATAGTTACTTTTAAAAGTGACGTTCCTCAATCACTCGTATTTCCTCTCGTCATTGTTTTGGAAGTTTTCTCAGCTTCGTCTTGGTCTTCTTCATCACTTTTAATATCTTATGTTCAGGTTTGCGGATTTTGGTCAATCATTGAGAAAACATTGGGATCCAAATTTTCTGACTTTGAGCCATAACATCTCTCATCTAATGTATTCCACCGATACTAAAAGTTTGTTCAATTGCAAACGTTGAAAATGGACAAGCTAGAATTTCTTTTACCATTATAGACAAAGTTGGATATACTTGTGTTTTTTGCGAGTATCATCGCAATATGTCGAAAAAAGTCCTCATTTGCATAACTGAAATAAAAGTAGTGGTAAAATAGTTCTCAAATTACTGACTGGAACGTGAATATCTTCGTGGATGTTTCGTCCATTCTCTTAATAGAAGTTTTGCTTTAGTAAGTTTAGAAGTGATATAACTAGTGGTTGTGGAATGTGCTTCAAGTAGAACAATTTGTCAACCATATTTGATATTATATTCATTATAAATGAGATTTAATACTAAACAAAATCAATTAGGTAGATGTAGGGGTGTGCAATCGGTCTATTCGGTTACCGATCGAACCGAATAGACCTATAACCGATTTAACCTATTTTATTTTCGAATAATCGAACCGATCGAAAAATTCATTGAAACCGAATTAACCGAACCCATTTTCAAATCGGTAACCGAAATAACCGATATTTTTTTAAAAAATGAAAATTTTAACGAACAAAAAAAACAATGGAGAACTTATAAATAACAAGAAACATTGAACAAAAAATATCAATAACGAATAAAAATATTGAAAATAAAATCATTGAATGAATGAGCTTCCTTCTAATGTATGAAAAGTTGGGTTTCCTTCTAATGCATTTTTAATGCTCATATACAATTTAAATTAATATATATACTAATTCGGTTAATTCTGTTTAACTGAATTTTTCAAATTAAAACCGAAATCAAACCGAATTAACCGATTGTTTAAAATTTCAAAACCGAACTTCCGAATTAACCGAACCGAATTTTCAAATTAATTCGGTTCGGTCGGTTAATTCGGTTTAACCGAAGTTTTGCATACCCCTAGGTAGATGGAACCGTTTCCGTAGTAGGGCCCAAAGAATCATAATATAATGTTAGCATTTCTTGAAAATGTCTAATTTAAATCTATGATATAAAACAAAGCACATAAAAAAATTTCAGGAATTTCTAAAAAAAATTCTCATTTTGCTTTCATGACATAATACATTAATCTAAATCATCTTCACTATATTTAATAAGTTCAATAAAAATATATATAATGTTACAACAATGTGTTAAAACTAAATGAGAAGTATAATAATAAACACTGGATAATTGGTCAATAGTATCATTAAACACTTTTAAAACTTCACAAATACTAGTTCATATGTTCATTGGTTTGAAAACAAATAAATAACACGAGCTTGAACAAGTTGATGGAAAAATATACATAATAAATATTTATATTCAAAAGACGATAATAACAATTTATATGTTGAATTCTAACATGTTGGAACGTCCCTGTGCAAATTGTTTAGGCCTCATACCATTGATTTTACAAACTTTGCCTCATTGTTTCATAACTTGGAGATGTGTCCATGGATAATGGATTATGGTCATGATTGGTTTAATATGACATTCTAAAAATGTTAGTTCATATTAAACACACAAATTTAAAATATGACATGTGCATATAATAAGAAAAAATTTACCACCTAGGGCTTTTGATATATTTTAATAAGTTCACTCACTAAAAGTATTTACACTAGCATTATCAAAAGAAATTGAAAAAATTTGAGACGTTAAATCATATTCTTATAAAATAACAAATATAAGTTGAGAAATATTTTGTGTTGTATGTGGTTCTTAAAACATCTATATGCAAGCAATCTTTTTTGAATTTTCCAAATCTATCAATCTAATGACATGTTATATCTATATTTGAACAACTTTGTCAATGTTAACTTCAAATATCCAAATACAAAGAAAGCTTATTATTTAAATTAGCAAATTCTTTAATTAATTTTTTTTTACAAAAAATTTATTTGTGTGTGTGAGAGTATTTTATGGGATACGTTGAAGGATTTGAACTTGTTGAAAGCCAATTTTCAAAAGATAATTTATCGCTAAAACTAAAAGAAAGTCGTTCAATCGTACAATATGTATGTGATAGAATTGTCCCACATTGATTAAAAATAAAATCTTAAATGGTTTATAAGAGCTTACAATAGACTCATATAACAAATTAGCTTAACAATTTTTGTAAAGAGAAGAGGAATACAAAGTACTTTTTATAGAGGTATTTTGTACAGTCACGCAGGCCCGGGCCTGGGTCTGGGCCCGATGCATGACATTAAAATGGTGTCAGAGGCCGTCACTAATAGGAATACCGGAAAATATGTGCTATGCAAGGAAAAGTGCTACGTGGGTGTGAGTCACATCTTGAACATGTGGGGCAAAGTGCTACATCACAGTGTTAGAACTCGATTTCCCAGCTCAAAGATACTCAATTCAGCTTATTGGAACTCGAGGTGATGCAAGCTCACAAAAATCAAAGTGAGACAACTCGAGGGTACAAACCCCCCGCTCATGCATCATAATATCTAGCTCAAATAAGCTTATCCATTTGTCCTAAAATGACAATAAAATGAAGCCAAGGGACGAGCTTGGAGTTGGACATTTTTTGGTGTAAAAGATGACCCTTTAGTAATCCAAATTGACATTTGAAGTGGTGGAACGACTTGACCATCACGGAGGTTGTTTGGGCTCCAAGTTTTCGGCCATATATGGCCTTTGATATGCCATTTTTTAGACTATAAATACCACCCATGGCCTAGAAAATTCACACTCCAAAAAATCTCCACGAACTCACTAAAAATTCGGCCTTTCGTGCGAGAAAGTAGTTGTGCTCTTAAATTTTGGGCAGCAAGTACGCATTATCTTAAGGTGTTAATCTATCCAAATAATCAATTATAGTCAAGCCAAGAAGTTTCCTCAGTAGATGAACATCAACAAAAAAATCGAAATCGAGCTTCATTCGAATCGTTATACTTCGGCCTCCTCAACTAATTAGTTGCCGAGATTGTGTGCTTCCAGTTGAGTTATACAGGCTCTAGACAAAGTTTTAAGGCGTTATTTTGCTCGTAAATCACGTCCAAGTCCTGCTTGTAGTGCTGTCCAATTAATGTCGTTCAATTATTTCCAAGTTCGGCCAAAGTTCGTCCAAAATCCAAGCAAGTTTGAACCGTATTTCCAGAACTTTTTTTACATATTTTTGTGCTTTTATAAAAAAAAATTCATGTGTTTTTTGTTAATCTTATATAAATTTTAAAACATTCATGTTATAAAAAGATAAATTAATTTTGATACAAAATATTCAAAATGTAATAATAATTATATAAATATATTGTCGATAGTGTGAGTACCAAAATTTAGATAATTACAAGGGTAAATGATGTATAGATTAAGGATATTACTGTTATCTTACTAAATATTAAGCTTAGAATTGATTTTCTTCAAAAATTCAAATTTTAGCTTATATTAGTTTTAGACTTTTATTTTCAAATATTTCCTACTTTCGCTTGTCACTCATTTCAAAATAATATCTAAAAAAATCATTTTAAAATAAGCAAAAACTCTCCCAAACATTTTCTTAGTGGTTCCAAGTAAAAAAATAGAATAAAACAAAAAACAAATCTAAAATATTGGATAAAAATGAACTTAAAATTATAATTTTTCGGTATTATTATATAGCATTGATGTTTTAAAAAAAATATAAAATAATTTATAATATGCATGGCGTTTTTTGGTAATTTCATAAATGACACACAATAAGATTTTAGTTATATTTTTATTCTCTATTTTTAATTCACTAAAAAAAATCTAACATCTTAATTATTTTTTCTTTCACACATCAAATATTTATGTTATTTTTGCAATTCCAACATGATCCAACTAAACTGAAATATTTTTAAAAAAACACTCTGTTGCTTATAATATCTAAATTTTAAATTTGAAAACAACTTTTTTTAAAAATGTTAAATCTAAAATAACTTTATGAAACAAATGTTTTTAAATAATTTATCTTAAAAAATAATAATTTTTTTATTAATTATTAATAGTGGGTCGATCGAGGGGGGCGGGTTTTGGTCGGCCCACCATTATTTTAAAAATAATATTAATTGTTAAGCATGATTGATTATTAAATAGTTATTATATGAAATTTTTTAGAGTATATTATAATAATAAGGTGAGATTTATAAGTGTAAAAAAGTTAAGTACGACTGATTTCTTTTTCTAGTATTTTCAAAATTAAATTAGGAGTGTTCAAAGATAAAATAAAATAAAAATAAAAATCTTTTGTGAAGCAAGGTATATAACAAATACTATAAGTGGGGGAAAAATTAAAAAGTTTTAAATTTATTTATTATCATCGCTCATAATTAATTATTTATGTCCAAAATAATTTTTCAAATCTTATCAGGAAACTCATTAAAACAAAGACAACCCCAAAAAAGCCTAATGCAGTCAGGAGAGGAAGAAATAAGCTCCCAAGATATCTTGATGGTAAAGAATGATGAACGTCTGTTAAGACGTTAGAGATTTAATCTCACTATGTATCTTCCATCCAAGCTTCGAATATGTAATACAGAACTTGTACAGTGTGGTTTATCTGATCAATGTAGTTTGCAGGTTGCTATATTAATAATTTTGATTCATCTAGAGCACACTAAAAATAACAGCAACAGCAGATTCTAAAAATTAAAAAGAAAAAGAAATAAAAAATTACACATGATTCAGATAAGTCATACTTGGAAAAGAAAATAAAAACACACGCTTTTGTGTATATATGTGTGTGTATGTATATATATATTAGTATAATATAATATTGTAGACAAAAATTATAAGGAGAACACTGACGTCACTTGAAACTCACGATATGACATTACTGAGCAACTAATAATTGTTAAATTACCGATTTCGAAATGCTACACATTTCCTATAATATCACACTTTCTAAAAGTGGCTTACATAATTATTTGTCCAATTTACATGTAGCATTTTTATACGTAGATTTGAATTTATTTACACTGTTTTCCAATGAGATTTCCCAATTTGATTTTAAATGTTTAGATATAGTCCAAATTTGATCCTTAATATTTTAACTGAGTCCTAGATATTTAAAATTATGCATAATTTAGTTCCTTGAATTAATTTTTTTCAAAAATTTTGATACTTATTTTTACAATTTGGTTTGGATGCAACTAAATTCATATCATAATGAGATCAAGACATGGTATGTATTGGGGACTCTTGCCTCCGTTTATACTGTATCACCCAACTTCCCAGAAATTTTAGCATTACCAATGTGAATTCAGAAAGTTGTTCATGAAAATGAGCAGACGATGATTATTTGTGTAGGGGAGATATTGTGAAGCTTTACTTTTTTAATGCAGCACTAGAATAAGTAGGAAATGACACAATAAGCATTTCACTCTATCAAGCTAATAAGATTAGACATGAACATTCAGAAGTTCATCAATGATCTTCCAGAAAATGAAACACATCTTGTTTCATCATTCACTGAAGACGACATCTCCATTCGAAGAGCATGAAGATTATGGTTTTGTGATTTTGTCTTAGATAGATGGACGAACTGGAGTTTTCATTTAAGGTTTAACCAAATTTTGTAAATGTATCATTTCTGTTAAATATCATGACATGAAAAAATACAAGTTTTGCAGAAAATATGTTTGAAATGAAAAGAAATCCCATTTGGAGCAACGAGCTACCGAGGAGTAAAGAAATTCGTCAGAAACTCTGCAACACGACTCATGTTGGAAAATGGTCAGAAGGCATATACTCAGAGTACCTGAACCAGAAAGAACCATAATTCGAGAAAGGTTTTCTGTGAAGATTTGACCGAAAACATACATAATAAATAAGTCCAATTAACGAAGGTCCACACAAGTCATGTTTTTGCGATTTCTCAAAAAAAGCAAATAAGACATAAAATCTGACCACTACAACAATGGAGCATGGACCACTCAACCACTACAAAAGGCGAACCACTAACTAGTGGTTGATATGGCCACTACCATAAAATGTTGTCGGCCACAAGTGACGATAATCTGAAGATATAATTCAACTCTGAAGTCCGAATTTCAAAACCATCAAGGTTTCTATATATATCAAAACAGAGAAAAGATGAAGACATCGATTTTTTTTTTTTTCAATTTTCTTTCAAATAAATTTATAATATTTCTCTTTCTACTTTATGTGTTTTATATTCCAAGTTACGATAAGTAGCTAAACAAGTTTCTCCTCCTATACAGAAGATTAATATTCTAATAATATTTAATATGTATGAATAAAATTTCTTAGTTTTCCCACCTTTGTGTATTATTTTAAAAATAAATCTTTACTATAAACCTTGAGATAAGAAACGAAACAAAGTTGTGCTTAGTGTTGCTGAAGGAATCTGCGTTAAGAATCATCAGTTGCGATTATGTCGTTAGGCCTTGAGAAGCAGTCTGTAAAATACGATGGACACAAACCGCATAATTTTGGTAAAAATAAATATGACATTTATATATATATTAAGGACTAAATTGGGTACATGTCAAAACATTAAGGACTAAATCGAAAATTTTCCCAGATTTACCTATCATTTTATTGAACATAATTTTCTGAAAATTTGAGAGTCAATTGTTTTTTAGGATGATAATTATTCGTCAATAATACTTATTATATTTAGGCAGTGTTTGGTTGCCTTGATTAGGTAGGTTTATTTTTTTTTAACCCACCTAATCACTCGTTTGGTACGTTTTTTATTTAACCAAGTCAATCCCTCCTATGAATGATTAGGTTATATTAGATAGGTTAAAATAATACCTCCTCACCCTCTAGGATAATTTATCCAACTCTTAATCCATCCTATTTTTTCAATTTTACCCTTCTCCTAAATCCAAACTCACCACCACTTCCTTCCACCGCCCACCGCCAACCCCTGCCGCCGGCCGACCACCGCCGACAACCGCCGCCGGCCACCGCCAGTCGACCGCCGCCTCTTCCGGCCGCCGCCGCCTCTTTTCGGTCGACCGCCGACGCTTCCGACCGACCGATCGACCGGCCGCTACCGCCGACGCACAAATGGAAGGGCAATTTTGTCTATTCATCAAAAAATTATTAATTATCACATTTTTATCCATCATAACAAACATAATATTATTTTATCATTATATATTATATTTCTACTTCAATCATTCTTTTTATCATTTCTCTCTTAATCATTTCATTATTTTATCTTCCAAACCAAACGCAGCCTTAATATTTAATTTTGAGTATAGAGATGAATAAAGTCTGTCAAACTTAAATTTAATATAATTATTCATAAACAAGAAAAAAGAAGAAGTTTTTTAGTTATACACATACAGGACACTGAAATCCAAGTAAAATATTTATTAAAATAAAAGATAAAAAATGCCAAATGGTAGACCCAATCAAAAAGTTTATTTCAGAAAAAGGAAAAAAGCACAACAAATGATATATTATTTAGGGAATTTGGTGGATGTGATTATGGATGAAGGGTCCATTTTGTGGAGGTTGGTTGGACCATATGATATATCAATGAAATATTTTATATGATTTATGTAGGGTTTTAACTATATAATTGATTCCTTTCAAAAAAAAACTATATAATTGATATATCAAGTTACAAATCGGGATTTATAAGAGTATTTGTGATCAATTTGTCACATTTATACTAATAATTTCTTGGATGAGTCCTGTAAATTCTAGTGTGATTGACTTTATTGACCTGATTTGCAAGTTACTGCGTTTAGCTCTGGAGCTTATCCGGCGCACACACTTACGGATAGCCATTGCGGGTTCCCCCGTTTCCAAAAAAAAAAAACAATGATACTAATTGACTGCTCATATATTTCTTATTAAACCTATCACGACACTAAGTGAAATTACATGTTGTAATTAAAATAAGCTAAAATAAAACTAGCTGGTGTTAAAAATGAGATATACTCGAAATAAGTAACAACATCAATCAGTAATAAAGCCCCCATCCCAGCACACTGAACCAAAATCCTTTTAACACGCAAGTTCTAGGTTGGATTGGCCCAGAAAATATATCTAATCTTGGACATTTTCCTAACCCAAATAGTTCACTGATACTCATTGAAACTTTTTAAGGTTCGGTTCCAGCAGGTGATAACAGTTCAAATGCAGACCTCGAATTTACTCTAGGCCTGAAATCACGAAGGAGACCGTTCGAAGGAGGTCGAGAAGGTGTCCCGACGTAGCCCCTCTGACGATCAAGTCAGAGACTGAAAATATAATGAGAGAACATCTAAGGGTGCTGCTTAAAGTCAAGACAGTGAATGAATGAATTGAACGCTTAAACCTAGTATTTATAGGAGAATGTCTGAGATTGTAATGAGCCACCTACTTAGAGAGTAAATTCGAGATCTGCATTCAAACTGCTATCACCTTCTGGAACCGAACCCTAAAGTTTCAGTGAGTATCAGTTCATCATAAAGCCCCATCCCAGAGCACACTTGACCAATATTTAAAAGAGAAATATCATTAATTTTTCCATCAGAAATGGAAGTACATGGGGAGAACTTTAGGACAGTATCTCAATCATATATCTAAGAGTTTATATCTAAACACATAGTTAATATAAATGCTGATAGTGTTTATGTGGCAAAGCACAGACCATTATCAACAGTAGTTTGAACTCAACCGAAAAAAGGATGGATGATATTGAAGTAATCAAATAAACAAATATATGCGATTTTTCTACCTAATCAAAGTGCACAATAACTTCGTATTCATCATCTTATGTAATATTTGATAAATTATTTTAAAAATTAAATTATAACCAAATACCATTAATTTTTAGAAGTTGGTATCTTGATCATATATAGAATAATTTTATAATAATATATTTAGCTATATATTTTTTTATATATCCAACACTAACTACAAAACTGAAATTTATTTGCACATTCTAAGAATAAAAATTTCGAATTCCGATTTCATTTAAATGAATGTTCAAAATCAATAAATGAAAAATTGTTAATACAAGGTATAACTTATTGAAAAAAAATGTGTGTTATGATCTAATGCGAAATATAATGTGACGTTTCGTAGCGTTTTAAGTATTTTGGAGAAAAAAACTACTGTGAAAATAAGTTATTTGGTAAATTTCTTTGAAATTTTTGATTTAATATATAATGAAAAAATTAAAAATAATGAAACAGCACTTATCACAAAGTTTACCACATATCACTATAGAGTATTTAGGCATATATATTAAAATATCCCTCAGTGATATGATATCTTTATGATTCTGAGAGCATTAATACACTAAATGAAAAGTATTAATTAGGAATATATGTCCAACATTGGTCAATGGTGTGAAATTAAAATTAATAATAAAGCCAATAATTTTTTTAAAATAAAATAAAATAGAATAGATTACCTTAAAAAAAATTCTGTTTCTTTCTAAAATTTTATAATTACATGCACGAGTATAATATTTTTTTGGGTAAAATCTAAAAAAAAACTCACATTTTTTTAGGGTAAAAACTTGGGTGAGACAGTCTCACGCGCAGGGGCGGAGCCAAGAACCTGGCTCTACCCGGGCTAGAATTTTAAACTCTAAAATTTTTTAATATTTTAAATTGATTTGTCCGAGCTAATATCGTTTTAATTCAAAATTATACAAAATTTACATGTAAATTTTTTTTAAAAAAATTGGACCACCCGGGCTAAAGCCCGGGTATCATTGACTATGGATCCGCCCGTGCTCACGGGTCGTATTTTGTGAGACAGGTCTCTTATTTGGGTCATCCACAAAAAATTATTATTTTTATGCTAAAAGTATTACTTCTTATTGTGAATATCGATAGGGTTGATCCGTCTCATAAATAAAAATTCTTGAGACCGTCTCACAAGATACTTACTCTTTTTTTAGTTACTACCATTTTGTTTTTTCCATACTGCTTAAGAATATCATTAAAAGTCAATTATATGAACAAAATTCATATTTTATTCTTATTTAAAGAGCATTTTAAATATAAAATATAATGCAAATTAAATAAGAGAATATTAGTAAAAGAAATATAAAAAAAATTACTACTAAATATAGAAATTTAACTTATATATTTGAAATAAGCGAAAAATGAACTGTAGTCTACATATATATATATATATATATAACCAAAATAATACTTAAAATGATACTCTTAATTTTAAAACTCTTAAGTTTTAGGTTAATCATCTATAGACTAGACGTGTAAAAATTGCATGTGTTCTAAACCAAAAAAAATTGCCATCAAAAGATTTCAACATCTTAATTCAAAACACTAAAAAACATTGGTTTTTTGAGTCGATATTCTTTGCTACACCACGAGATCTTTTCCTCTGTAATGGCAGAACTCACTCCAAGATTTCATACTTTTTGTCCGTCCAATAACCATACATGTGACGGGGGTAAATCTCTCGGTATAGCGTACCTAGATCCTAGTTTATAAAATCGATATTCTTGCCAAATAAAAGACCAATGTACTCTGAAATAATCTATAAATAAATTCCTGTTTCACTCGAGTCTAAGCCTATGGGGATTTTACGTGTACTACCTTAACAAATGCAGTGAATAGTCAGCGTCACATTGAATAGAGAGTATGGATGCAAGGGAAGATATGGTCCACTATATTTAATGGGTCCCTATATGGACCAATTTTCTGGTCATAGATCCTATCAGTTTCCTGCAGTAATAAACAAAGAGCTGGACCGAAACGAGACAACGATCGAGAGAAAGGGACTCGCGCGTTCCATCTAACAATGTGAAGATCGACATGCTTCATCAGTTCACCACTTGCCTTTCTTTTTGTGCAGTTTCCCTATAAAAAAAATAATAATGGAATTTTACTTTTGCATGATACCCCAACCTTTTTTCTGTCTGAAAATTATGCCAAAAGCTTCGGGAACTTCTAGTATTTGATTTAATTTAATTTCTTTCCTTCTTACATACAGCCAACTCGATTGATCTATCAATACCCACTGCCAGTTGAAACTACAATCAAGAAAGGAAAATAACTGAAGACTCTACTAACATCTTTGATGGCAGGAGACCCCGATCGAATGGTTTTTTTGATTTGTTTCTTTCCTCCACATTTTGTTGACATCTTGTGCAACTTTGATCGCATCTAGCGTCGCACCGGATATACCTTTTCTAGCGAAGCCAACGGCGTAAAGTCCGGATTTTCCTTTCCATGCATTTGGAAATCCGTCACGAGAAAATAATTCATTTTCCTACGAAATACACCAAGAAAATTAGGTGAAGAATGTTACCCTGTAAATAAGTTTCTACGAATTAGAAAAAATATACAAAATATGAAAAATGGTAAAAAAAAAAAAAAGAAAGAATGACTAAATGAAAACAAGTTGTTTGATTTTGCTGATGTTAACAGCAGGTAGTTTTTTCAAAACAAATGTGTCCATTTATTTAATTATCATATTGGAAATTAAAATCAATCATTCTTCGAATGGGAAGGTTACTAATTAAATCTCTGCAAATCTGTTACCAATAATTATAAGATCATGTTTGTTAGCATAAAATAGATATATACAATACAATCCGACTTGTGACAAGATTCGAAATATTAGATCAAGGACGAAACTTTCTCTACTGTCACTTTGAATCAAACTAAATTTTACAAACATATACATACAGATACTTGCATATGCATGTATATATATGTATATGCATCGCACATACTTGTGACATATATGGGCAACAAGATCCTCACCTTTAACCATGATAGAACATTGCTAGTGTATCCCGTGGCGAAAATAACCGAGTCGATTTCGAGAACTTCCCCATCGACAAGTTCAACTCCTTCATGCAAAAATTTGTTGATTCCAGGAACTATTTTGATCTCACCAGATTTAATTCTTGAAAGTGTGCCTGTATCCAGAACTGGTGTTTTGCCTTCACTGTTTTTGAGCTGCAAAGGACCCAAAGCTGGCCTGTTTAAGCCATACTTTTGTGTGTTCCCAAGAATCAGTGTTGCTGCTGACAGCAGTATTTTATCCACAATCCAAAGTGGCATCCATTTTGATAATGTAACTGCCAACTCAAATGTTGATTTTCCCAAGATTTCCCTTGGCAACACATGGACCTATATATATATATATATATTCCGTCAAGAAACAAAAAAGAAAGTCCTATTTAAATGATTTTCAGATATTCTGCCATATCTCATTTTAAATCCGCTGATTCATTGAATTTCATTATTATTATATATGCACCTTATTTTATTTCATAGTGTATAAAATAAAAACATAAATTTATTTTCTCTCTCGTTTATATGAAGCATGTTTACATGTAAACATGTATAAGAGAAATTATGCTAGAAAGAGATCAATTAAAGAACATAAATATATTTATAATTTTGTTATATTCGAATTTTGGGATAATTTTTCATGTAAATAATGGTTAGAAACAAAGCTTTTCCGTAAGGAAAAAATTACTCACAGGACTGCGAACCACCATGGATGGAATCGCATTATGATGGCAAAGATCGAGGCTAATTTCCATCCCAGAATTGCCGCAGCCAACAACCAAAACACGCTTTCCACTGTAAACTTCCCCCGTTCTGTAATCACAAGCGTGGGTTACATTCCCTTGGAACTCCTCGAATCCTTCGAACTCCGGCACAACTTTCTCCGCATTCTCCCCAGTAGCCACCACAAGCCACCTGCATATGTACTCCACACTCGATTCATTCATCTTCACCGTCTTCACACGCCACATGCCACACGTTTCATCGTACCTAGCAGACTGGACCGATTCATTGAATCTTGGATCAATCTTAAAATGCTTGGCATACGATTCAAGGTATCCGATGAACTGATTTTTCGTGGGGTATTGCGGCAGGTTCTGAGGGAAAGGGATGAAGGGAAGCTCACAGAACTGCTTTGGAAGGTGAAGTTTCAGACGATCATACGTCCGGTTCTGCCACAGCGAGGCAATGCAGTTATCTTTTTCAAGAACTACAAAGGGAACTTCTTGTTTTCTAAGACAGGCGCAGACCGCTAAACCTGAGGGGCCTGCACCGACAATTACCGGGCCGTTCACGAGTATGCAACGGCCCGAAAAATACTCGTCTTGATCCAATCTTCGAGCCATATTTGGCAGCACACTATGATCGCAATGGTTCATCAAGATCGTTGTATGTTCTTGAAATGATCCGAACTTACAAAAATAATTTAGTATGAGGGAGATATGTTACGAATGTGGAATGTTTGAGTGGCGAAGGGGACAGAAGAGGGAATAAAAGCAGTGAAAGTTTAGTTTGAAGGAATATGTGGAGGGGGGATTACAGGTATGGAGAGGTTTAAATAAGGATATATTGTGCTCTTAAAAGAAGCTTCGTAATTAGGATTTGAAAAAATCGTGTCGTTTTCGGATGATTAATTTCTCATCAATTATTCACTTCCTACGTGTCTCAAAGTATCGTAGAATTTTGACTCGTTAATTAATTTCGCAAAATGGTCAAGCGACCACCACAAATTACGATTTTAACTAACAAGGTTTAATAGGTGATGGATGGTATTATATATTTTTTACTCAATATATCTGGGGCCGATAATTAAGAGCGCTCACGTTTAGATTGTCGTATAATTTAAAAATTTGGAATACATCACTACTATTAGCTATAGTTTCTAGGAAAATGACAAGTACCGTATAAAATTCAAGAATAAGATGCAAGGTTGTCTTCGATTTTCATGAGTTGTAAATGATTTCATCGATGAAGAAAATTGTTGAGAGCATTAATTGTCATACTGTAGAGCGATCGGAATATGATTTTTAGGTACCATATGATGCTGAAGATTTTCGAGTTATATCGTTATGCTCATTTATAATTTTTTTATGTGGTTTAAATGTGTGTACAAATAAATTTAAAGCAATACAATCAAAAATTTATGAAACTTAGAATTTTTTTTGTAAGTACGAGTATTGGCGATCAAGTATGCACGTTGAGCACGGAAATTTGATGATTATATAAATGTTTTTTAAAATGATAATAGAACTCATAGTCGCAATGTTAGTCAGGTAAACTACACTAACAAACTTTTATGAGAAAGAATCATTAGAAAAAATGTTGGTTTGAGCAATCAAGTTCGTTACCCCAGTCAAGCTCTCACATGCTCCACTAACTCGAACATCTATATAGACGATTGCATAAATTTTTTTTGTTGAATATGTATGTGTAGATAGACATATATACGTATGGTTGAGGGAAAACTTTGAAAAAATATCACAAGGATATATATATATATATTTTTAAAAAAAAGAGTCATATTATCACTAGGACCTTATAAGGGATATTTCAAATTAATTAATAAATCAGTTTGATCTTTTATTAATATTTTGAGCATTAGAGACCCCTAAGTGAAAACTATATTTGTTTGTAAAAGGCGTGAGTATGAAATTTTCAGTTCTAATGGAACAATTCAGGACGTTCTACAAATTCATATCAATGATAAATAAAAACTTGTGTGAGACGGTCTCACGGGTCGTATTTTGTGAGACGGATCTCTTATTTGAGTCATCCATTAAAAAATATTACTTTTTATTATGAATATCGGTAGGGTTGACCCGTTCACAGATAAAGATTTGTTAGATCGTCTAATAAGAGACCTACTCTGATTATATGATATTTTTATTTTTCAATATTTTTTTTTCTAAGATAATTCTTAATAATTAATAATAAATAATTGAGAATAGATATTTTAAGTAACAAGTGTTGATTGTACCAAAATGATTTTTCTAACTCAAACACAATTAGAATATATTAATACATAAATCTTATCATATCACCAGCATTTATGAGTCCATGATTTTGGACCCTAAATCGGACAATCCTATTGAAAGTTTGACTTGGCTAAATATTTTGTGTGAACTATCGTTGCCATATCTTTCTTTACTCATATAAGTAAAATCTGAAATGATAAGAAACGGCCTCTAATTAGACCATTTGACCGTCTAAAATCTAAAATGATTTACTAGCATTAGGATGCCTATTGTTCAATCCAAATCTGCACATATGAATTCAATTTAGTAATTTATGTGAATTTATAAGTGATCGATTATTTACAAAATCCAAATACTCTTTCATCAAAATGTAAAATCTCGATGTTTGTGAATACATTATATTTTTGGTCACGTGACTTGCAAGCATTTCATTATTGATCTTATTATCGATCAATCCACGGTATTAATTTATTAATTTTCACTTTTTCTTAACTTTAATCATTCTTCGTCGGATTTTGACGTGACATCTGATATGTCAACAATACCCGACATCATGCCAGCAATTTTCGGTGAAGTATCGTCATTTTTCAGTGTCACGTCAAGACTCTGGTGAAAGAATTATCTATATAGTGGAATATATGTGTGCAACATAAAGTGTTGTTGAGAAACAACAATTATCCCTATTAGAAAGAGTGATCAAAACGTAACGTTTAAGTTTTATACCCTTTAAAAATTGGAGTTGCATTGTTATTATATAGTTATACATAGATTTTTTACAAGAAAAAAAAAGCGCTCGATCCTGCAATTGATATCATAATCAATATTACATAATCAATAATCATATATGACAGCAAGTGTAATTCAATGGGAAGATGATTGATGAGAAAAAAATAAGTATTTATGCTAGGAGAGCGATTGAAACGTGATATGGTATGATTTCAAATGTTACTGATATTTATGACTTTTGGTAAATCAGTAATAGTTCGATCCAACATGTAGAGCGTGCAAATAACATCATTAATCAAATAAAAAATTCAAAATTATTTGGTTAGAGGGAGCATAAAGGCCACCAGCTCACACTTGTGAAATTCATTAATTTAATTTTACTAAAATGTAATTAAAAACTTACCCTTCATGCTCGTGATTATTAAACAGTATATATAATTTGAGGCTGATATACCACCGTTGGAGCATGAAAGTATTTCCCTCATCCAATTAAGTCAAATTTTATCAACAATAATTATAATAAACCTATTATTTTCAATCAAATCAATATTAAATATCAACCCCATGGCTATGAATTATGTGAAACCGATGTTTGCGTGATGTTGTTCCTAGAATAGGCATGCTTGTTTGCATTATATGAAAGCAATTTTGTTTAAAAATCTAGAACACAAAACAATATTACTATCATTTTTTATTTTATTTTATTTTTCAAGAATTATTTTACATGTTCAAAACTGATAATTATAAATATAAAATCAATTATCAGAAATAAATTTGAACGATTTTTTGAATGGAAATAAAAATCATGTTTTTTTTTACATACAATTGTAAGCAATCATTTTTAACAAAAACCAATATTTGAAAATATATATAATTTTGGAAATGCCGGATAAATCCCAAAGATACCCAAGATATTTTTTTTTTTTTGGGGAAGGATTTAGTATTGTGCTTAAATCGAGCAAATGATGGGAACACCGACAATTGACTGCTTGACCTAATGGCCTGCCTACTGATTATGTGAGACTCTCTGCCAAAATTGATTTGGACATATCAGATCTATGAAAATATACGGACTCCATATAACCACATTAAAATAGAACATTTGAATATAAGGTGAGAGTCCTATGTCTCAAGGTTTTAAAGAGCGTGAAGCGTCTCGAAGCGCGGATGTCGAGCTCTAAGTTTTTCAAGCTTAAGCGAGATTAACACATGTTTAAGCGTGAAAAAAGTGTTTTTTATTTAATTTTTAGTGTAATTGTAATTATCTCAAATCAATAAATAGATAAAATAATACATAAATATGATAAAATTAAGTATGATGCATTAATTCTCATATTTATAAAAGCATAAAAATCTCAAAATTGCGGTCTTTATTTGTTTTTGCAACTAAATCACATTAAAAATGCTAAATATTTGTCAAATCATTATCAGACATGCTTAATCATAATTAAAATTAAAAAATAAACATCTAAATTATAAACCTAATTTATTATTTTAAAATAAAAGACATACATTCAAAATAAAAAATTTTAAAAATAAATAGATACGATTAATTGTGTTGAGCACATTTAATTAAACGTCTTAATTACGCTTAATTCGGTCAAACTACATTTTAACTGCTTTTTTCCGCTTTTCTCCGAAGCGGGGTGTTTTTGTCGAGCTTCACGCTTAAGCGGGCTTTTTAGAACACTGTTATATCCATGAACTCGCATCTCATCAACCAATTGCATCTAATCAATAGATTTTGTATTTGTCGGATCCCTCTCAAATTCGAAAAGACCAATTTTAAATTCTTTTCGCCAATATCAAATAAAGATGATCATTATTATATATTTTAATTTATTTTATTTTATTTTAATTTGTTATACACACTCTAATTTAAGTTTAATAATCGAGACTCCATTACTTCTTCACAAAATAATGTTACATTTGACATATAAATAATTGGGAAGTCGGTCACAAGAAGAATAATAAAAGCAAAGTTTATATCACAATCTATGAGTGGGCACGAGACAATGGTGCCAAGTGAGGCGTCCACGTGAATTAGGTAATAGGGACTGCAAATTGCACCTGCCATCGTAGCCTGCTTCTCACTGCTCACTATTTTGAACCATACTTAGCTTATTCACGCATGCATTTTATATATATATATATATATATATAGACACACACACATAGTTTGATACGGAGAACACTTATCCCGAGCATCTACGTGAGCACGGGTGATGTGCCGTTTTGTATATCTAATAGATGGACTCGCCACCTTCAGTCGGTGCTCACATGAGTGCTCATGATGGATATTTATCATATCAATATATCCATATATACATCATCGATGATGTGACATTCACCTATTGGATGTACAATTTTTCTATGTTTCATCACATCCAAGAGATGAGTGTCACTTCATCGGTGCTCAAATAAGTATGCACCGTGAATATACAATATATCAAAACTATTATTATTAAATATATACCCCAATACACGTATTACGTTCTAATATTGTATAGATTTTCGTTTTAGTAACGCAGATTTTGTTATATATTTGTTTTAGTAACTGTGATTACTGATTTAGTGAGTTTGTATATATTTCTTTCTTTGTGAATTAGATTAATATGTAGTTGAACTCTTTAATCAGTTTTTTTTTTCCTTTTTGAATTTTTGATTAACTTGTGTATGAAAAAAAACAGTGAGTGATATTTGTGGAATTCCGAAAATGGTTTCCTCGTCCACACCATATATTTTCTCTAGGCTTCTCTCACACCAAATATATAAATTAAATTTCATATAATAAATTACATATGATTGAAATTGAGACCACCTAGTAATAAAGAACACATTAATACCGTGATATCTAATCGTCCCCCTACATTAAATTTGCATGGGCTGAAAATTTTGTGTACACACACATATACATACATATACACACACACACATATATATATATATATACTAGTGCACCGATACATGCGTTGCGTGTTTTTATAATATTTTTTATAATTCATTTGGTTTATATTTAAATGAGGATCAAATAAAATTATAAGAAATAGTGAGGGACTATACTGTAATTTTGATATATAAATTAAAAAATAAACAGAAAAATAAAAGAATAAAAAAATAGTCTAAGTAAGAATTGAAACTAAAACTTAATTTCCAAGAGACAATGACTCTATCCACTAAACTATATATAATTTACATTAAAGTTTTAATATTTTATTATTATATATAATTATTAAAACAGACCATGACATCAAAGTTAGTTACTCTAAGTGTCTCAAATTTAATAGAATAGTAAATATATATATATATATATATATATATACACACACACACGTACACGAGTTAGCCATAAATATTAAACTCATTAATTTTGTACTATCTAACACCTACTTACAAATTTCACGTTGACAATATTGCTAAAATTATAATATTTGGTCCCAATTCTTTGACAGCCAAGTGCCAACCGTTGTTCGTACGTATATAATTTTTGTAGCAGCCTCATGTAATAAAATTATCGAAAGGGACTCCACATTCGTTTGTTTGTTATCTAGTGTGGAAGCTTTCGGTTGCTTGATTTCTTACCAAACCATTTTGGATAGCATGCAAGAATTTAAACTTACGAACCACACCGATCTAGCCAAATCAAGCCGATTAAGAAAAGCACGCACGCAATGGTAGGGGAGTTAAGTTAAGGAGGAATCGTCGTCTAAAATAGAAGAAGATTATTAGATCGAATACTTGTCATATACAAACGCAAATCATATACTTAAGTTTCATACATATTCAAAAATATAGATTTGATTTACTTTGGTTTCATTTTTTTTTAACATAATAGATTTATAAGTCGATTATAATTATCAAAGACAAAAACTTGTATGAGAAGATCTCAGGGGATCGTATTTTGTGATACATATCTCTTTTTTGGGTCATCCATGAAAAATTATTACTTTTTATGCTAAGAGTATTACTTTTTATTGTGAATATCGGTAGGATTGACTCGTCTCACAGATAAAGATTCGTGAGATCGTCTCACAAGAGAGCTACTGTGGGGACCCAGACGCTAATTCATGTCTTAATCATTATTAATGTCAAATATAACAATTAAGAAAAGTGGGACTAATTTTTTTTTAAATATAAATGCAGAAACGTAATGTAATCTATTTAATATACATGTCATTATAAAAGTACAAATCATGTACTACAAGTTTCTATCTCAACTAGGTTCAACATCTATACATCAAGTGCTGAATCATATTCTGCTTCTGGGCCCGGATCCCCACGCTAACTATAATCTTTCATCCTCTTCCTGATCCTGATCCTGTCCCACCTATTGTCAAGCACACATACAAACAAGACAACAGCCGGATAACTCCGGTGAGAATTACATTCCCAGTATAAATCATGTATACATGCATTTCATATAAACAGATATAACAGCATGAAACAAATATTCATAACATGCATCAAAATCAGAAACATGAATCAACACAAACTCTGAATCACACTCTGTGACTCTCAGACTCTGACTCGACTCATCCTAATCTAGGGATCCCGATCTGAATAAGAACATAACAATCTCTCACCTACTCCCTCGGTCGTGGTGATGATACGTTCTTATTACGGACTTTGGTCCTAGCTATACCAAATATCGGAAATAGAAGTCGCTCTTCTTCTAAGTCACATCGATATGACCAAACGTCCGGTGTCTTAGCAGTTCTGTCCAAGACTAGGCACATCAGCCCTGGCATATCTTGCCGAATCTCTGTGACAATGTGCAATGGCCCAACGACTATTCTATCACTATCAGGCCCCTCTGTCACGAGATCAATCGCCTACGACTAGGCGCATCAGCATATGACTCAATACATAAATCAATAGACCAAAGATAACAATCACATCAATTGCAAATATCAATGCAATAAGATGAAGTATGTGATTTTGGGAAACTCCAGTCAAATCTAACTCGAGTTGTGCAATCCCGCATCAACATCAATTTATACCTTTCGTTTCGTTCTGTCGATCTGACTCTGTCGAAGTCTCGAACTCCCTGCCTATCAAATCAATCTGGCAATAACAATATCGAATACATTGTATCAATGTATAACTCAATTCAAGACATGTTCTAATCAATACTCAAATCAAACATAATATGATCCATATCAATGATATCATGATACAATCTCAATCAATACTGAATCTGATCAAATCAATCTACTGATGTTTCGACGGCATAACAATGCAGTCTTGATAACCCCGTCAATCTCACATCACAGATATAATATCACAACTCATACTCGATATCAACCCGAATCATAATCTTCAATAATAACAGGTCGTGATATCAATTCTGTACAATCTCGATCATATTACTTCAGAAAATCATAACAATTACATACACAATCTGTTCTTCGATCTGACTTCAATTATATACTGATCAGTATATCCAGAATACATAATATCAGTCCAATCACAATTTCTCCCAATATCATAATTTCAAACGATATCAGAATTCAATAAAACTTACGTCCTGTTGTAGTTGTCGTCGTTAGGAACACAGTACTGTACTCGGATTCAAATTCGGACGGCCGGATCGTTCACAATTCAAAATCTAAGCTATAATAAAACTTTGAGGATTTCTGAATGTTGCTCTCGGTGATCCTGGCTGTAAAGTGAGGAAATGAAGGTGAGTACATGTTAAATGCATGGGAAAGACATGCGGCTTATTTTTCATTCTGCACGTCGCGCCGCGGGTGCGCTAGCCATTCGACCGCGGGTGCGGTGAACGTACTGTATCCCTTCCAAAATTTCAGAAGAACGACCGCAGGTGCGCTGGCTATTTTACCGCGGGTGCGCTGCTCTCACTGTCCCAACACCGCGGGTGCGGTAGCTTTTAAAGCGCGGGTGCACTGATCTTTCTACTCCAACACTATACTTTGCAACTAAACTCAAATTGCAATGTCGCTTCTCCGTGTCTGTTCTTTCATTCCCTTATTCATAATACATAGTAAACTCAAAAGTATTAAACTAAGATCTCGGGCATTACAGCTACTCATAATCAAATAGTGCCTTAATTAAATTGAAATAACGAATTAATGATTAATTAAGCATGGTACATGTGCATCAGCTAGCTAGGTTAGCTGGTTAATTAGTTGAATCTCTTCTTTTCATGCAAATTTGGATTTTCATCCAATGAATTTGGATCTGAGAACCCAGCCAACCATATGCTATTACATAATTATCAATTCACTACAAATCAACAGTTACGTAGGCTATGTGCATCTTCTTCATCAAAGAGTAAAATCTATAAAATTTTTGTGCGCACACACATATATATATTTATATAAATATACATGTTTATAGAAAAATGTATTTTTGGTTTGTTTATTTGTCTATATGTGATTTAATTTTTTACATTGCCGTATTTCGGTCTTAGTCTTTATCTTTGTGTTTTCCCTCAATTGTATTTTTTTTCAACGTGGTTCTGATGTGTCACAAATGCGACGTTTACTTGACACTGACGTATATAATTGTTATATCAAAACTACATATGAAAATTGACAAAATTAATTACAAGTTTTGCGCATTGAAAAAAGAAAATGCAAATAAAATACTGAGAATTAAAGAGTCTCGCAGTTGATCGAAGATCACACGTTTCAAAAGTCTATGTTGAATTTATGTTATCTGGTTATTGAGACACTAAACAATTCCGAGATGGATTCTTCGTTTTTATGACTTATTGTATAGAAGATTGTAAAATCCTAACTAGAAATATATCATCTCATCGTTTTGTTTTGGCGTTTCAATCAGTAAATCAGATTGTATTCACATGTTCTAGCTAGGACAATAAGCTATTTCTATGACTGATCTGGTGGGATAAGCCACATCTTCTCCTACTTTCGTTTCCAATTTAATTATTCTGGATTTAATTTAATAATATTCTAATTTTTTTTATATAAAAAGTACGATCAATCAAATTTCCATGCATAAAAGCAATTTTTTTAAGAGATTCTTCACATATTATACTAATAAAAATGATTGGCATGGAGCCGAATTTTGATTAGCTTAGGGTCCCATATTATATAAATCGATCCTTTGAAATATCTAATTTCCCACAATTTTGTTTTACCTAATAATTTGTTTATTTTGATCAACAACTTCAATCAATTCAATCTTTTTAATGACCTAAATTAATTAATTTATAGACATAGACATGCACACTCATCGCCTCTAAACATGGAGCGATATTGTCGCATTAACGTATCAAAATCCTCGAATTATATATATATATAATAGTTCCACGATCAATCCAATCTACTGTATATAAAAAAATTTCCAAATATTTGATGGTTTATTCAACTTATAATCAAATATTACAATTATAAATATCACATGGATCAAAATTAGAGATCTAGCTACGATAATAAATTATATAATTACAAAAAAAAAAAAAATTCCATTCACATAATTGGGTAGGTCCTTAGCATGATCCTTTCAGTCTAATATTAATTATTATCTATTGATCAGCTACAACTTATTACTGATTTATTTGGCGATAATGACATAAATGGACAATAAATTGGATGTTTGTTGTATTAAATAAATGAGTAGGTCTCTTGTGAGACGATCTCACGAATTTTTATATGTGAGATGGGTCAACAGTACCGATATTCACAATAAAAAATATTATTCTTAGCATAAAAAGTAATACTTTTTCATGGATGACCCAAATAAGAGAACCGTCTCCGTGAGACCGTCTCACACAAGTTTTTGTCTAAATTAAATTATATTGTGTTCACATTTGTTTTATATGAGTGTTTTGCTCGCTTCACACGACTGAGAAAATTATAATTTTTGTCATATATAACTAACATATTTCTTTTTAAATTTTTTGTTATCGGTCATTATACTATTTTAGGTAACTAATTTTTTTTCTTTCCATTTTTAGTCTTTTTTTTATCGGAGTACTAAAGTGACAATGAAAAATGACGACATGTCACTGAAAATTATCGACGTAGCGATGCATATTACTTATGTGTCTGATATTGTGTTAGCACTCCGGAGAAAATGGACCAAAATTGAATAAAAAAGTGAAAATTAGTAGACTAAGATCATGAATTGACAAAAATTGAAAAACATATAAGTTACAAAACCGACGATTTAATCTTCCGTGCTACAACTTACATTTCATCGTTACATATATGCACCATACATAAAGGAACAACACCAACCACGGTAGGATTCTCTTGTTAGTTGTTATATTGTATAATACTAGTAAAAACCGCACATCTCTTTCATTTCATTTCCTAAAAAAACATATAATTAAATCGTGTAAATATTATGATAACAAAAAAAAGTCTGCATTTGATAAATGTTGATAAAGATAAGAATCAGAAAATTATATAGTATATTGTAATTTCTTGATTGGTCTGTCTCATCCCATCGCTAAAAATGAATTTCGGAGACTTTTACAAATTAATGCGTAGCACAAAAAATTTAGATAACATGTACACAAATTAAAAGAAATCAATGAGATGATAAATAGGTTATTGACATAATTGAGCATGGAAATGTATGATTAATTCGTTTGGTAGGGAATGAAGACCTAAAATTTGGTTTGTAAGCACCACCCCATTCCAGTTATGTACCCTTGTTTTATTTATTTACCAAGATCCCACTTCATTTTAAATTAACTAGTATTATTTTTAATTGTTTCGATATATATATGTGTGTGTGCGCAAAAACTTTTGTGAGACAGTCTCACGAGTCAATTTTATCATATTGATCTCCTATTTGTGTTTTGCCTATAATATTTTTCCATCTTTTAGTAAAAAAAAATTGAAATAATAAAAATATTATATTTTGCATACCTAAAAGTATTATCTCGACTTTCCCCACTCGATTCTGAACTCCAGGTTACCCCCTTGTCTCCGAAAAGAGATGAGACACCCGGCTGATTGTTCATATATTTCGGCGTAAATCATGGATTTTGTGTGATGAGTTACTCCATTTCTTCTCTGGCATGGAAAATACGAAAAACACAACTTTAATGCAAGCTTTCAGGACCCATGCAGATGCATCTATGAGTAAACTGAGGAATTCACAGCTAGTTTTCCAGCACTTGTAAAAACATAAACATGTTTTTTACGTTAATACAAGTCTCTTCAACAGTTGCTCCCGAAGAATCTATCTTTCAATGGTTGTGCATAAAAACACTTTGATGTAATGATCCTAATGATAGGGAAGAAGACTCGACTATTTGCATAAAAGCAAGCACCGTCCATCCACACGAGTAAACCTAGGAACTTATTATTAAATGTAAAATACATTTGGGGCGGCTATGAGGATACTAGACGAGGAGAAAAACTCTGTAAAAATTTTTTGGTGGATATACTTTATATTAACTGGAGATGAACATTTGCTGAGTCTAAGTATGTATGAGCATTTGAAGGCTCAGAAGTCATAGCCTTTATTATTGCAAAAATTCAAAGGCTGGATTTCCTAGAAGTTCCGCAGCAGGATTTACGCCTCTGAAATTTGAATCTTGGAGACAAGAGCTAATATCATCAACTGAGAAGGGGATGCTGCAAAAACGAAGAAATTTAATTAATTCAGGCATTTTTTTACGTTTTTAACAAAGCTTTCTCTAGTTACCTTGAATTGTCATCCAACAAGGAGGAGTTGATATCAGCTTCATTGGACTCCTCTGTCATTTGTATCTTCATACTGAAAATTACCTGGTGAGAATCAATGCAAAGTGGGGAAATACACTTGTTGAAGCGATCAGAGTAATCAATATTTAAATCATGGTCAACAACGTTTAGATATATGAAAAAAGTTTAAAAACACAAGAAGAATAAGGTTGGATGAAACTTACATCTGGACATACACTACGTGTGCTATAGTTTTCATCCAAATAAAGTGTACAGATTCTACAAAGCTGTTTGATGCTTAGTAGCTGTAAAAAGATGATAACGCATAAATTAACTTCTCATGCGAGTGTAGATTCTCATTTAGAAAAATACAGAAGGGAAGCATGACAAGGGAAAAATATAAAAGAAGACAGAAACAATAGAGACTGATAATAGATCAAAATAAAACCGATGAAAGAAAAAGGAACCCAAACATCAAGACAGACTTACAGGGCTGAGATCAATTGTGAGATCGTCATAAGTTAATCTAGATTTCTGGTGTATATTGTCTAGTCCAACAGCCAACTATTCTTAGAAAACATTTTTCAGTAAGTGAAGATATTGCAACAATGTTAGGTCATTCAAAGAAGAGTTAAAGTTAACAGCCAAAGGACAAGAGATCGTACCAGAAATCCTACAGCCTGCCATAAATGTTATAATTCATCTCATGATGAGCCTGCATACTGTAACATGAGGCCTAATTATGCAATCTAAAGATGAATTCATAAATATTCAAGGGACTTACAGAAAGAAAGTCTAGCAATGAAACTTTTATCCTGGTATTTGAAGATACACAGTGATATAAACCATATGAAATATTTAACATTGGATCACAGGGTCTCATGTGGTATATGTTAATCCACGAGAATCCCTTGCAGACTTCATTTGATCCAAAAGCATAAATAGTCCCAGCATACACTATCAGGCATGTCATTTAAGGAGATAATACCATGTGACTTGAACTAGTCAGCAATGAAAGTAAGGCCTAACTATACCAGTCAAACAGTCAAAAGTCTTGTCTTACCTCTTCTTGTGCTGAGCTAAGCCTGCTTTTATATATTCCCCATTGCTAAATGAGAAGCACTCCCTGCGGAGGAGAAGGCTGCAGAAACAAGTGAAGAAAACAACAAGAGTAAATCCAGTGGCATATAACAACAGAACGCTATCAGGAAATGAATAAGAACTACCTATTAAAAAGCTGCACATTTATAAAAGAAAAAATTTTGGAGAAGATTTTCAGGGAAAGTACTGGAGCAACCTGAAACAACAAGTTCCATAAGATAAAGAGCAGACATCTCACAACAATTTAAAGTCATGTCTACTTACAAAGTTCTCTTTCAGCATACTCAGAAGACTATTTAGGCTCTCAATGACGCTTTGCCGATGACTTATTCAAGAACTGCTGTTGAATGATCAATTAGAAGATCGAAAAGAGTTTCCTCTCGATGTTATGGATGTCTGAATGTGTTACATTGAAATTCGGAAAACCAATCATCAGCACACGCAAAGAGAAATTGTACCAAATAAAAATTCTTGCCAAGCAGACAGAGGTCATGAAAAAAAGAAATGAGCAAATGATCCTAGAGGAATATTCTTGATAGTTTTCAGAAAATGACTCAATTTCTAATCCAAACAGCATTTTCAAATTGATTTCTATTTATTTCAAAGACAAGAAGCAAGTCTGTCGTAAAGATGAACATGTTTTCACTCTCCGTGGATAAGAGATAGTTATCTATACATGGAAGAAAGTTTAATAAAAAATAAAAAAACAAGTAAAAGCTCCTGGGCAGCAATGTTATTGTCCGATTTCACGTGGTAATATTAACCGTCACTTATTCAATCAGCATTTTTAAACAAATTTTATTATCCAAAACTTCGGATAATATGACAGGAGAAGTTACATATTCACGTGAATGAGACAAAGGTAGCTAAAATAAAACATCTCAACCATGTTCCACAAGCAAGGGCGTGATAATCTGCAGAAAGTAATCCCCATGGGTCAACATTTCATAGGAAAATGTTTCCCAAAAAGAAGAAGATGCTTCAACCTGGATGCACAAAGAAACAAGAGAAGCCAATTATTTCATAGTATGGTCTCGAATGATTCCATAGATCTTTTCAACATAAGCAGTCAACTGCTGCTTTAAAAGCAAAGCTGAATACTTGGCCTCAACTTGGGACACCCCATCATGTCCACCTATTGAAAGGTTGGCAGAAGCAGACGACCGAAAACCCTGAAATGTTACCAAATCATCTCTGCTAGCCTTCTGGTGCGTAACCATATTTTGGTAAGAAAATTTTTAAGAGCAGACATCTTTCTCCAACATTTTTCTGGAAAGGGATATTCAATGATAATGCTGAAGATCTTTATACCTGGACCATCCTTCCGAGAAACGACGTAGGCTGGGCTGATTTTCTTGGATTTGAACTTGTAGCTTTTATTGTTTGCTGGAGTTAAAAAAGTTGTGTAGATATGTTGGAAAGTCAGTAAGCCGTATGATCATTGTTTGCCTGGTCCTGAATCAAGATATAAAATAACCAATATCCACTAGTTCAGCAGTAAAACAAAATGATGCTGACCTACTTCGATCCACAATAACAAGGCATTTGAATCAATTGATGAGAGCAGGACACTGTTGAGACATTTTAGCATGACACAGAGGAACGAGATCGTTTAATACCACTCAGACTCAGTGTTTGATTCAAAACCCATCTGATGTCTGGACAAAATGTTCCAACTTTAAATCTTTGAAAAAACTCAGCTATTCACAATGCCATTACATGATTACAGTTTCTCTATAATTTTTCTACCGATCCTTGTACTATTTCACTTTTCTCATAAAATCATTATGTTCCATCTCTTCATAAATAATAATATCCAAACAACACTTCAAAACAATCTGCATAATTACTCTCAAAATTTTTTATTTGAAAGACCAACTAAATTTCTTCATCAAATTCTCAAATTTAAAATAAAATAATGGAATGCAGAATGCTTAGAGAGGGGTCAAATTTTCAATTAAAAATTAGCTGTTCAATGGTGGAGATTGCAGTTAGAATCAGCATACCAAATCAATAATATGTCTGAATAGCATACCTCTATTTCAGAACCTACATATTGAATGAGTCGATCAAATACACTAGTTCTTTCAGCTTCAAAGGATTTCCAGTGGATGAGACATTTGTAAATTGTAAAAGCAGCAACTAGTTTTGCTTCACTGAACCAAAGATTTTCTGGGATGCACCCCATTTCACAAATTATAAATCAACTTGTCCAAATGTCGTTACGTGAACTCGATACACCAATCATTGACAAGAGAGGACAAAAATACCCAAGACTACCAACATGAACTTTTGAAAACAATTGCTTGCAAAAGAAACTGGTGTCACTTGAATCCAAGAACTATATCCTGGGAAACCAACTACGGACACGAAAACTACACTAGCTACTACTTGCAGCAAAACTTGATAGTCATACAAGTTCAAGCGGTACCTAAATTCATATTCCAAGGTTTTGAACTTAAACGGATTAATTCTAAGCTCTACAAAACTTTTCTTTTTGAAGCACAGATGAAGATGCTTTACCTAGAACATCAGATTTTGTCAAACCAGGAGGTTATGCTTCTTTGCATGCCCACTCATTTCAAGTTGAGCATGTACTGAAGCAGATTAAAAGAGAAAACAGGAACAAAAAGAAGATGGCTAACACATTAACATACACATTGCTTTTCGATGTTGGATCTCCTCGTCTTATTATCATATTTACTCCCAAATTTCTTGGTGGGTGATGGACTTTGGGGTTCCTGTATTAATTTCTAACCATGACAGTTGTTGTAACATTATGTCTTATCTAACAAAATGTACAAATAAGAGTTGCTATTTGTACAGTTCACTTACATGTATACTGTTCTCCACAGGCTGCAAAATGAAAGCATAAAAGTGAGAACCAACCTAGTAAATTCAACAGTATGAGAGAGATGTTCTTGAGCCAGATGTCCAGAAATTTTCCCAGTTGGAGAATTTGTCAAAGTTTGCTGTTGGAGAATATGGTCTTCAATTTTTATATCTGAAAGTTTCTCTTCTACCCTATATAATTTTTAAGCAATGGCTATCATAAGTCTGGATCAATAAAAGTGAAGGAAATGAATCTGGGGTCAGGGACATTCAGAAATTAATTTTATAAAATGGCAATAAATGCCAAAAAAATTGAGAAGCTACTAAATAACAACCTTTGCATTGCAGTCTTTAACTGCATAATCTTTGACTCTGCCTTCAAATTTTGCTTTAGTCGTTCCTCACTAATCTTGCTTGATTCCTAAAACCTTTTCTTCGTTTCGCCTATCTTGTTTTCCAGTGAAATAACTGAAGACTGCATAAACAATTAAGAGTATCCAATTACCCACTAGAGGTTGCAAAAATGACACCACCAAGGCATAATAAACCTGATCTCATGGATTCACCTTCAGCTTATCATTTTCGCCGTTAGCTTATTAACCAGTTCATGATCAAACACGGGAACCGCTTGTAGAACAGGGACAGGCTCAGCCACCATCTTTTCCAGTTCCAGTTCCTTGACATAAAATTTTTTAGTTTCCAGAAACTGCAATTTCATTTCCTCTAAAGCAGATTGTAATTTTTCAGTTTCCTGATTTTTGGCTTCCTCAATGTCGGCCTAACGAGAACAGATTCAAAATCTCGGGTCATGAGATAAAAGATCATCGTCTTGCTGTCTCATGATCATATCTCGTAAAGAAAAAGATGCGATAGCCAAACCAAACTTCCATGTGAAGAATATATGAAATTTCAAATGTAATATAAAACAAAACCATTACCCTCATTCGTCTCTCCAACTGCAATTCTCCAGGTTAATTCTTCATTGCTTTTCTAGTTTGCTCTTGGCTTCTTGAAGTGCACCTGTTTCCTTTGCAGCCGGACACAGACTAAGAAAAAACTTACTGTTTATTGATCGAGGAAACTTATTGTTTATTAATCGTCCTCCTTTCAAAGCTAACAAAACAAATTGACAAGAGTGCGCTGTAAACAAATTTGAACACTTACAAATTCAAAACTTGAGTTATTCAGAAAAAAAAAATTAAAATCATATTATGGCACAACAGATACTAATGTAAGCTTGCAAGCTGAGAGCTATAAAACAAACTACGAATAACTAACTGAGCAGATACCTCATTATTACAGAAAGTAAAAATGCCAAAACTAAATAATAACCCTTTTTATCTGCAATTTCAGTACAAAATTTATTCATTAGAACTTTTGAATGCTCCATAAAAGTATGTGATACAAATCAAAAAGATTTTTAAAATTTTAGATCTAGCTCAAAAAAAGTTCAAATTTATGTTCAAAGTTTTTTGAACTTGAGCTTGCTCGAATTATAATGGGTTTATAATAATTTGTTTTTGGGTTTGGTATCAACAATTTTTAGCATTATCTATTTCTAATTTTTTGAAAGATCAATGGCGGTTAATGAAACCAAGCATGTGATGATGTGAAACTCTATTTCATCAATAGAATAAGAGTAGGTTTAAACTCATGACACCCCAGAGATCTGCTTTCGATTTAGACTGGTTCTTCTTCATAATTTTTCCAAAAAATTTAACAGTACAATCTAAGCTTAATCAATTAGAGGAAGAAGATATTACTGTTTCATCTCAATAACACCATAATCAAGGGGTCTAACACCTAAAGAAATCCATTTAAAGTATTAATGAAAACTAAGTCTGAATAAGATGTTTCCTGTATTTAGCTTCTCTTTTTATTAACAATTCCACGCCGCAGTCAACATAAGTTCGTCATTTGTAAGATTGGCACATCAATTAAAATTAACTAACAAGCGCACATTCTCAACAATTCTTGGAAACACACAGCAAACTTGGGTGTGACATGCAGCAATTTGTAAGGCGATACCATCAGATAAGTCTCACCAATTTAAGCTTGCGCAGTTCTCTACGAGCAATTCTTGCTCTCTAGGCACATTGAGTACCAATTGCTGCAATCTTCAACAGGCAGCGACCCAAGTATCCTCGCCAAGGACTCTGGAACCAATGTCATCACAGAGGGACCCATAATTAGCAAACGACGGTTTAAGACCATACAATGAACAAAAATTTCTGGTTCACCGAAAAAGACAAATTACACTGATAAATAAACAGAAGTTTGACCGTTGGAAAATATATCAGTTCAGTTTACCTATACTTTTAATATTCTGAAAATTATTAAAAGCTGTGTATTTTTCATAGTTTTATATCAAGAATAAATCAGTACTAACTTCTCCCAATTTCCCTGTTTTGTTCATGAACATTAAGGCAGAGGCAATGGAAAAAAGCTCTAATTTCTTATTTTCTAGTTGTTATGGGTACAAATACCGGGGATTTTGTAAAACAATGCTCAACTATTTATTTAAAAAAATAACGTTTTCAAGTGTATTCGAAGAAGATATCATTTTCATCTTAAAAAACACAATACCCAAGCACAGAATCTGAACCAAATCATTTTGGGGCGAGTACCAGATTAACCAAGGTTTATGAGTATTAAATTTTATATCCAAACATGTACATGTCGGACAACGAGTTCTATTGAACCCGAGATATTATTAGTTTGGGAGATAATTTGTCTCATTATCCACCTACCTTGATTAATATTTTTTGTTCAATGGATTTAATGCTAGGAAAAAATTGCTCTTTTCTAATTTCTAAAATTTTCACCTTCCCAGACTTGAATTATTTTGTTTAATCAGTTGAGATCTTCCAAATCTTGAACAAGTCAGGTGGTCCTGACCCCTATAAGAAAATCTAGAGTAGATCTGTATATATGATGCACACCGATCTTCCAAGGACCTGACTCCGGCGTGAATCTAGTTCTGCCATCAGACCAGCTCGCAGAAACACTAGTTTTTCCAATCAACGGCAAAACTTTTTCTCGCCTTTGATACATGTAACGGAAGCAATAATACAGTTCTAAACAAAATTGGCGTTTCAAGTCCCTGTGGGTCACTAGCTTACAGTCTGAACTCTATTTCAATATTCTAGAAGCATAAGCCACGTAGTTGGAACAAGTCGTCACCATGCAACATGTTAAGGAAAGTGTTATTTCCTCTGAGCATGTGCAATGACCACTCTATATCTTCCATAGAGTCAAACGGACGGTTTTGAATTTCGTCTCTTTGTCAGTCGTCGATGTTTTCTGAAACTTTCAAGAATATGTTTTCTGAGACTTTTATTATCGTTGAAATGTATATCCTAACCCAGTAAACTATATGTTTCAATTTTAAACTATATAACATAAAAATTGAAAAGTTTTTTAGAGTTGTGAAAAGTTAAATTAGAAACAATGACAACAAAATCTCAGATACCCAATCCCAAAAAGAGAAAATTAGAGTGAGCTAAAAAATGAGAGTGAAATAGATCCATTTCTCAAAGAGAATTGCAAAACTTACATTTAAGGATGCGAGCAAGAATTTTAAAAAAGAAATAGTCAGTCGTCGTGATCACTAAAATCTGAACTAACTATGCTATAACAGGAAGCATTACAAAAATGCAAGAGTGTCGGTAAAGATTTTGAGATGCATGCATACAATTTGATCTGAGAATTTCCACAGCATCCATGTGACATCCTATTTACAGGATTTCATACAGTACTTGAAGAGAAAAAAATTATATAATGGTAACAGTGGTTGCTAAAATTACCTTTCTTTTGATACAGAAAGCTCGAAGATTTTTAAACGATTTAAAAATTCATCAAAAGCTTTTCGAGCACAACTGATCCTGATAGCCTCCATTACTCCCTGAAAACAGTTTACTACTTTTAGAATGCTTGGAACAGAATCCGAGATGAGGAAAATGTGGTGATGGGGCGAGTTCTATGTTATATCGGGAATTGATCTTCTGGTTTTTGTTTTGTACAAGATGATCGATCGATCATCTCACTTGAAAACAAAAAATATGGTTTTCATCAATATTTTTTTTTTACAGTGAATCGATTATCTCATATAAACACACTAAGAATAGACCTCTCGATTAGCATATACTCACCTAGGTGATGATTATGAAGACAAAATGTTTGTGCCCACTATATTGTTATGCTGCAATTAAAACTTAACATATGGTTTTTGATCTCGTCATGTTAGCACGTTTTGACAGCTTTAGACATTATACGAAATAGGGTTATAATTGTAATTTCACTTTTGGTACCTTTCAATATAGTTACTATGATGATCGTTTGCTTGATTAAATATAAAGAAATAGAACAAGTTAATATATATTAGATTCTCGATATTAATGTAAGACAATCATTTACACATCTACATAATATTTTGGAGATGTTTCAGATACAAACCGGTCTATTTATATGTGTAACCTGATATGTTCTCATGCATCTATATTACCATAATCGATTTACAATATTACTAAAGAGAATATTATCAGGTTGTGTTTGAATCGATGAATTTCAAATGAATTCATGTGTATTTTTGTTGTTTAGAGAAGTACGCTTACAAATTTCAAAACCATCACTTACATAGTTTATACAGTATTTCATGTTAATTAAGATGAATTTCATGTTCACCTAATAATGATATCATTGGAAATAAATTCTACTTTGTTTTACTGACATGTAAATAAGTAACATGTGGGTCTTGATTTGACCAAAAAAAAAAAAACTATAATCAAAATTTATGTATTTCAAATCCATCTCCCAAAATGCCCCCAATAAACCCAATAAACATTCCAAAATTCATATTCGAAATCAGTTCTACAGAAGAATTTGTCACTTTCCAAGTACTCCAACAATCAATAATTTGATGATTAAAAAAATATTTTTTCTAGTTTTGGGTTTGCATTGGATGCTCCTTACAATTTGCAGGTCATAGTCACCTAATTTATTTTCCATGCATTAAATACAATGTAATAACATTCTGCTGATATATTAAATTGAAAGACCAGCAAATAATTATCACACCACAGCTCCAATTTGTTGCTTAAAATGGATGAACCTAAGTATTATAACAGGTGATATCAACAGGCTATCTCGTGCAATTTTATCTGATATTGTAAAACCAACCTTGTGCAATCGTTTTCCAAGAAAGATTATATTTTCCTTTTTCTGCAAAATGGAAAATCATGTTCATGCATGGTTGTCTATGGTCTAAATTTAATTATACTAATTTTTGCTATCCTTCAACGATATTGTGACATGTGGCATGCAGTCTCACGGATCTATTCATAAAAAGTAATACTTTTATGCGTAAAATGTAATATTTTTTCGTGAATCATTCGTGAGATGGTCTTATCAATATTTGTGTAGCCATTTTCACTTGCTCAAAAAAATAGATATCCGTAAAAAAAATCATGGGATACACTTGACACTTAGGAAGAGTATGGATCTTTTCTTTCTCAAAAATTTAAGTTAAATTGTTGGTATGGTTCTCACATTTTATTGTTGATATGATATAAAACTTGTCGACCCCAAAATAATATTTATTAGAATTAGGCTCCATTTTCATTACAGAAACGTCAACATCTGGAATATGGGGGTCATAGACGAAGGGGGAGCCCCCCCTTTCACGAGTTACTTTTGACACAATACAATTGATAATGATTCTAGCAAGCAAATAAATAAAATTAGTCCCATTTGGAACGATGCGAAATCGAAAAGTATATAAAAATGTATTTATATTTAAATTCATATAAAAAAAATTTGCCGATGTTTGCACACGATCTCTAGCTAGCTTGTCCGAGCTCTACCGATAGAGGGGCCTGTTGCCTAAGACAAACCTTTCGAAGGACTACTTCTGCTAGTGTCGGTATGTGCCTGCAGGTGGCGCGCATCTGAACTAATATTTTTCATTCAAAATGAAAAATTTGGCGTGGTCCACTTTTACAAGCGTCTACCCGAGAAGATAAAGATGTAAAGGGTTAATTTCATTAGCTCAAAGTTTTTTCTAAAACAAATTGCATGCATTTGCACTTTTTTTGTGAAAATTGTAAAATTAATGGTATTTAAAACCATATATTTGTCGAAAATCAGGCATAAAACTCTTTGCAGATGCGGTAAATATGTTTCATTTTTTTTTTTTAAAAAAAAGAGGGTATATAAAAGATTATTGATTTTATAAAGGGAGTGTTGTGCTTCTTTGGGATTTGCTCCTATTCCTAATAATGGTTTTCACTTTTCATGTGCCTGGATGAATCTAAATTCCTCTACTTGTGAATTTGCATGTCCCTCACGCATGTCTTATAAATGTGTCTCCATACTCTTTTTTGTCTTCATTTTCAACACAATAATTGACCTTGAATAAATCTCGAGAGGCCACAATTATTGTTCAACAAAGAGGAAAAGAAAAGAAAAAGAAAGTGGAAGAATGGGCAGTTCTCACACCAAAGACAAGTGCAACCCGAGTGAAAAGGTGGTGGGAAGTCTGAAAAACAAAGTGAGGCTTCTCCAAGGGGAGATCAACGAGATGATGAGCATTAGAGCGAGTGAATACCGATCTTACGAGCGCGAATCGATCTTTTTCGAGCTTAAGCAAGCGGAGTGGAAGAGGGATAGGAGAAGACTGAAAGCGGAGCTGAAGAGACTGAGAATGGCTTGTGAAGAAAAGGAAGAGATGAGGTTGGAATGCATGGGAAACAAGGGTGATGAATGTGAGAATGGTTGGCAAATGGGGAGGGATGAAACTGTGGAGAAATGGAAACAGCTCTATCTTGCAGTCAAGATTGAGCTTGATGATCTTATCCAGAGGACTCATAGAGGTAATATTACTTGGAATGAAGGATTTTGCAGCAAATCTAGTGCCCATATTTTTACTTACACTGTCCCAAATACAATACAAATAACATTGATATTGCTCAAAATACACAGTTGAATCAAAAAACTTTCTCAACTTATCTACGTTCTTGTTTTCTGATTAGAAGAAAGAATGGGTTGGAAAACAGAGGAAGAAGACATGTTGACGGAGTTGAAGAAGGAACTTAGATCCAAAGAAGAGAAAATTGAGATTCTACAAGCAAAGCTAATATCAATGGAGGATCAAGAATCCAGGAGGGAAAGGGAGATGGACATAATAAGACAGAGCTTGAGAATTATGAAGCACAAGAAGACAGCAACCACTTCGGCCAGAGGTCAATCGAGAGATTCAGACATATGAAAATGTGTTATCCTGTACTAATCAAAAGTTAATTTTCTTAATATTGCCTTAATTCTTCTGTTAAGGTCTCTTATTCAGGTTATTTTGCCACTAAATCGTTTTTTACTTGTGCACTTCGAATTAGTTGTTTGTTTTTTAAGATATAAAACAGTTACATTAAATAGCAAAAGGATTCAACAATATGGTACCTCCGCAATTCAGAATGACAAGGTTTTTCCCCCCCTGTCTGATCAAGAATTCAAGATATTGAGTATCCGCAGAAGAATATAAATTTTCTTAGATGTTATCTTCTGTTAGCTTCATTTTTTAGATTAATTTGTCAAAAAAAATATTATTGGAAAATATATTTAGTTGAATATATATTTTGATCGTTGAAAATATTATGAAGATAAAAAGATTATTATCTTGATTGATAAGAGAAGATAATATGCAATAGTTTGAAAGAGTTTGTGGTCTCTGATATTATGGAGTTCTCTATATATTAGACTTCCTATTCATTTTGAAAATTTCCGAGATTGGCCATGTGTGGTTGAGGGAGGTGGATGAAATTTTGATGTTAAATATTTTAGAGTTGATTTGTTATTAGTTGATTTATGTACTATATTCATTCAGACATTCTTTGAGAGAAGAATGTGAGTTTTCAGGAGTGAGCTATATTTCTTGCATAGAACATATTTTATGTTATGAGCTTGTCATGTTGGTTGAGTGCAAAATTAACGAGCCAAAACAAATCTATTCATTCCGCGTTGCATTATGTGTTGCGACAAATGCTGCCACAAGATTCAAACATCGTCATTTTATCATTCTGTTGTGAGATATTTCCTATTGTTGAATGTGCACAAGGGTTCACTCATTGATGATTCATTCATCGAAAGAGAAAAGTTGATAAAAGAGCTAATTCGATGTAGCCAGCCTCTCTAGAACAGGGATTACGGAACGAGAAAACTAAGAAATATATATAAAAAATGCACACATGAATTGAATGAATACAAATGTAAGTTTATTTCCTATTTATATCATCAATAGTTACAACTAGCTAGTACAATGAGCTATTTTAACATCCATATAAAACCACTGATGCCTTCTTTTTCTTTGGCATCGTCCTTTCGCTCCACAATCGTATCAAATGTGACGTTATTGAGAGAGAACAATCTGCATGTTATTGAATGAAGTTCAATTTGGTGAATATTGAAGATGAATGATGTTCGTTAAGTGAACTCTACTTAATGTCTAGAAAATAGAGAATATTTTATTTGAATAAATTCTTGTATGATCGTAAATGCTTATATTTAGTGGATTTGTTTGATAGATGGGTGTGGCCAAATGGACGTGTGTCGGTTGGACCGAAACACGTTAAAATTGTCCGTGTTCATATTTTTGCTTTGGTTTTATTATTATTAATTGAATCAATCATGAAAAATAAACAAAATAAGAGAAAATAGGATATCAACTTTTAAATAATAAGTTCAAAAATATAAAAACAATGACATTAAGTTGCATGAAACAATAGATTTAGTCAATTATTGATCCACATTTCACTTCTTGTCAAGTATTTGGAATGATTTTTTGGAGTTTTCCCACGTCTCATAAGTTAAAAATTTGATTGGATGTGATATTTATATTTATTTTTGTATAATATTTATTTTGCTATGAATAGTGAAAAATATAAAGATGAAAAAATGAATTGGAATATTTTATTCATCATTTGATATGTCTAAGATACTCCCTCTCATTTACGAAGTTTGAATAGTTCATAACATGAATATATATATATATATATATATATATATATATATATATATTATCTCAATAATTATCTACAACACTTTATCTAAAACGCTCTACTTTATATGATTATCGACTCAACAAATTATTTTTAAGAGATGTGGGGGCGCAAATGTTGCTTCATTAAAACCTTGTCAGTAAAACTCAATGAGGAAAAACTTAAACGAAGGAAAAAAAAAAAAGGTATAACAATAGATACTCCACCTGATCTCAACCATCTAAGATCCTTCAACTGATGCATCCTTATCTTGTGAACCAATTTCTTGAATGTTGAAATTGGCAATGTTTTGTGAATAAGTCAGCTACATTGTCACTTGAGCGAATTTGATGGATGCTAATATCACCATTTTTTTGAAGCTCGTGTGTATAGATGAATTTTGGTGAAATATGTTTTGTTCTATCACCTTTGATATAGCTTCTTTTTAACTGTGCAATGCATGCAGCATTATCTTCGAATATTACTATCGGGCTATCTTTGTTGGCAACCTACACAATTCTTGAATATATTGTGTCATGGATCTCAACTACACACTCACGACTTACTTCATGTATTGCAATGATCTCAAAGTGATTTGAAGCGTCGATGTTAATGATTGCTTCAGCGACTTTCATGAAATAGTGTTGTCTCTTCATGTAAACACACAATCCGTCTGAGATTTATCTTTATGTGGATCAAAAAGATATCATGCATCTGCATATCTAACAAAAGAAACTTTGATTTTGTTGAATAAAATAATCTCATATCAATTGTACCACGAAGTTAACGAAATATGTATTTTACATCATTCCAATGTCTCAAGGTTGGACATAACTCATAAGTTATATCTTGCTAAAATATTAACAAAAAATCTTATATTTGATCGAGTACAATTTGCGAGATATGATAATGTTCTAATCGCACTTAAATATGATATTTCTAGACCAACGATTTTTTCTCCATTTCAAGTGGTCGAAAGGGATCTTTGTTGGCATCAAGTGATCGAACAAACATTAAGATCAAGAGATCTTAATCTTATGTAAAATGATTAAGATGAAAGAAATATTAATTGATGTTGCTAAACAAGTCCGAAGTCCATATTTCAAATTCAATAAGACTTCTAATATATCAAGATATAAGGAAAATGAAGATATAATTGAATCTCTTTATTTTTCTTTCAAAATAAAATTTGTAATATTTCATATGTGGGTTGTAATTACAGCTACAATTAGTAGCTAAACAAAATTCTCTTCCTTTACAAGAAGTTACTATGTATATAATAAGTTGTATATTTGAATAAAAGAACCAAGACTTACTTATCCTCTCATGTATTATTTTCAAAATTAAACTTTTTTACGATATACAATGAGATAAGAAACAATACATGGTGCTGCTAAGTGTTGTTGAAGGGATTTACGTCAGAAACCATATGTTAAGACTGTGTGGTTATTATGTAAGGATCAGTATGTAAAACCCGACGAATACAACCCGATAACATTCTGGTCAAAAAAGTAAAATGTTTAGCTTATCATATGAAAGCAATATGAACTATATATATACCTCTCATATTAATGGTATATAGGTTCGTAGCCCTATGCTTTTGGGCAAACTTTATCGGTATAACAACACCATGTACATAAAAAGAGGGCTAATAGACGATTTTGCAAAATTTGAAATAAAGCAGAGAGTTTAAACTAACTTTTGATTGATAAAATAGTAAAGTCTAAATGAAACTAAGGTTTTGCCCATAAAACATCTTTATTTTTTAATACAAAATTATGAAGCATTGTATATAAATCTATAAAGGGCATTTCCGTCAAATCGTGGCATAAAATTTATTGCTGTCTCATTGGCGGAAAATATTCATAACCCCACTGCTTTCAACCCCGGTTGCTTTGCCCATCTTCTCCCCTAAAAATTCTCTCCCCAATCAGTCCCCGCCTCCCAGATCTCCTCCGCCACACCCTCCCTGTTAATTCTGAAAAATTACAAGGGAATTTCTCGGTCTATTGGCGTAATTCGCTTGTATATATAAAACCTCCAATTCTCCAATTTTCAAAGCTTCGCACATGGCAGAGAATCGTTTACATTTTTTTGGACGAATTTATCTGTTGAATTGTTGATTTTAATTGTATATTGCGCTGTATCATGACGTCATTGTTCACGTGGCCCGATAATTCAGCCTCCCTCACCGCACAATCGTCGTCAAATTTTCAGCCGCCGCAGAGACAGGTGACTCCCCCAGAGGGTCATTCCCAGCAATCGAATTCGAGACAAAGGTTCGAACTTTATGCCCTGATTTCACAACAATTTGGCATAATTCCTGTACGCATAGATGCGGAGTTTATTATATAAAGTCATTGTTTTCTGTGCTGAATTTTATTCTAATTTTATAATTTCATTCTCGAATTGAGGTAAGCTCAATGTTGAGTGGCTGGTGTCGAGTTACGTGCACGTGTTCATAATTTTTAAGTGCCTTATGCTGGATTCCTTTTTAAAGAAAAAAAATGTAGTAAAATAGGCTTGCGTTAGCTTATGTTTAAACCTTTCATAAGTTAACTGTGATAGTTTTTTGAAATAGAATAGAGAGTTAGGTCAGATGTTCAAAGTTACTTTCATTTGCTTCTTGATTAGCTTTTACTAAATAATATATATCACGTGAGAGATGTTTGTTAATTTTAATTTTATAAATGGAATGATGCTAATGTTGCATGAACATAAACACTGTGCGCTGAAATTCAAATTAACCTGCAATCTGCATTAATTTGGTGCCCGGCAATTAATGATAGGTTTTGTAAAATGAAATAGTTATTGGTTTTAGATTTTTGGATGACGACTTTTTATGCGTCTCGTTTCAGATTATGGTTTTCCTTTTTTCCATTTTTAGTTGCTCTTTATTTTATTAGTTATAGGGACAAACGCCCTAAACGCTACAATTTTATGTCGTTTTCGAAGGTGTCAAAACACGAATTAGCTGTATTTGATCAGTGATACACTGATATTACTTTCTACACGTGGTATATTTGGAGTTGGGTCTTATGTGACAAAATTTTCATTTATGTTTTGATTTGAAAACAGAATGTGACGACCGTCTTACAGTTGTCCTTATTTAATGCACATAGTTCTTGTTTTTTCACCAATTTGGCCTTTCCTAAAATGTGATTGTCTGACATTACATAGATTTTGTTTATATAATCTGTTTTTATTCAGCTACCTGGTCTCTGATTAGATTAAATATTAATTTTCTGGATGAGCCATTCTAGGTTTTTATTTGGGATTTCTTTAGTCAAAATCTTATTACTGCTATTTTGTGATAACTATATGGTTACGAATTCTTATATTCTGTACAAAATAGAACAAATATTGTAAGACTTTGTGGCATGTGCTTGAATGGGAATGCTCATTGTATTTGACATGCTATATTTATTTGCAGTAATGTATATAACTTATTAGCTCGAAGGGAGGTATCTCCTCGAACAAAACGGACTCCAAAAATATTATGGGGCAAGGCATCAAGTCATACTGATTTCTCGGGAATCAAATGTGAAATAGCTAAAGATGCGAAACAGGAGCTTTTTTCATGGTATTATCTTCTTTTGTTTTGTTTTGTTTGGTCTTTGCTGTATCAGTGATTATCTTGTTTTAAAATCATTATCTGAACCCCAGGGCTGAGGCAGAGTCATTGTTACGTTTATCAGCCAGGTATTGCCCTCTACTACCTCCACCAAGGTCTACCATTGCAGCAGCCTTCAGTGCCGATGGAAGGACACTTGCTTCTACCCAGTTAGTTTCTCCATTTCATTTTTTCTATCTGTCTCTATTGCATATGTTTGTTTCCAAATTTAACTGTATTTTTTAATGTTTCCATTGCTTTTAATGTTGGCAGTGGAGATCATACGGTCAAGATAATCGACTATCAAACTGGAAAATGCTTAAAGGTGTTGAGTGGTCATCGGAGGACACCTTGGGTGGTAAGTATACTGTTGTGAAATATGATCCGATAATGTTTGTGGGATAATGTTGTGGTTCTTTACTGAATAAAGTTATCGATGGAAGGGTGGAATGAAGTTCAAACTTTTATATTGACCTGTGCTTGGTGGTAAAAGTAGATTATTATTATCATCATCGTTGTTATTTAAGAGAATGGTTTATATTCTGAGCTATTCTTTGGCTCTAACTTGAACAAATGTTCATCATTTAATTTCTGCAGGTGAGATTCCATCCGCTCCATCCAGAAGTTCTTGCAAGTGGAAGTTTGGACCATGAAGTTCGATTATGGGATGCAAAATCTGCAGATTGTATTGGATCACGCGACTTTTGTAATCCATGACCTTCAGAATAAAGAATAGTGTTTTTCTATTTTGTTAATTTGAACACCGCTAATATAGCTTGTAAAATGTCCCTTCATTCAGATCGCCCAATAGCTTCAATTGCCTTCCATGCCCAAGGGGAAATTTTGGCTGTAGCTTCAGGCCGCAAGGTTAGAATTTCAGATTGTAGCAATTGCCCTCGGGTCTAGTCTTGAATGGCTATGATATGTTGACTTTGTTTTTGGGGCAGCTCTATATATGGCACTACAATAGGAGAGGGGAGGCTTCCTCGCCAAGGATTATACTGAGGACATGCCGTTCACTCCGTGCTGTGCACTTCCACCCACATGCTGCGCCATTTCTTCTTACTGCTGAGGTATTGATTCTGCCATTCTGGCATGCCTAGAAATTTTATTATGATTTTCGTAAGTCATATGATGTTGCTCTTTACAGGTCAACGATCTTGACTCATCAGACCCTTCAATGACACTTGCAACTTCCCCTGGATACTTGCGCTACCCCCCTCCTACTATATATTTGGCAGATACTCACTCTTCTTATAGATCAAATTCTGGAAATGAACCACCAATTATGTCTATACCATTTTTGCTTTGGCCGTCGATTGGTCGACGTGACGGAATGTCACCTTCCCAGCAGAATAATGGGGATGCAAACCCTAATGCTTCACAACAGATGTTGGATTCTTCTGCCTCTGTGCGGCTTCTCACCTTTTCAACTCCTTCTGGACGGTATGAACTTGTATTGTCTCCGATCGAATCGAGTAGTTCTCCTGTGCGACAAGATGTGCAAAATAATTCCTTAACAAGGGAAATGGATGATGCTGTTTCTCAGCCTGCAGTGGCTGCAATGGAGTCAGATATGCAGGCCGAAGAGACAAGCAATCCTTTTTTTCCAATTGGTGACTCAGCATATTGGGAGATTCCATTTTTGCAAGGCTGGTTTATTGGTCAAACTCAAGCTGGCCAACCTGCGTTGCCCCCACAAAATGGAGGCGCTAGTGAAGGTTTGTCTTCCTATAGTGCAATGGGGAACCCATCATCGATTGTTCCTCTGGTAATTCCAAACAATGTTGGCACGTCAAGGGTTTCTAGTAGATCAGGTTCACGCCACCGGTCCTCACGGTCTCGCACGATACCAACAGTTGGATCTAGTGATGTTGCTGCTTTTAACCGTATTCCATCAGACCAGAGCAATTCACAACCTTTCATGAATCAAGTGCAATCCGAGGTAGCCATATCTCTAGCTGCAGCTGCAGCTGCCGAATTACCTTGCACAGTGAAACTTAGAATATGGTCTCATGATGTGAAAAATCCTTGCGCTCCTCTTGATACAAAACAATGTCTCTTAACGATTCCCCATGCTGTACTCTGTAGGTACGCATCACTTTACTAGTGGTATCTATATTGTTGTTTCCTTGTAGTTTGATAATTGACTGTCAGTTTTATTAAATGAATCGACATAATTACTTTATTGAAGTTTTCGAGGACTTCTAGGACTTTAAATTCATGATGCCATGATAAACTCAATATGTGAACTATTAATCTTCATCACCATTTTTTGTGCCGCCCTCTTTCATTCATGTCTCTTCTCTGCTTCTCTCCAAATGTTGACTTGTAAGATACATTCTTGTAGTGAAATGGGTGCACATTTTTCACCATGTGGAAGATTTTTAGCTGTCTGTGTGGCGTGTATCCTGCCAAACATGGAAGCGGATCCAGGGTTCCAAGGCCATGTTCGGCATGATGTAACAGAAGCTTCAACATCTCCAACTGGGCATCCAGTTTTAGCACACCAAGTTGTGTATGAGCTAAGGATTTATTCCCTTGAAGCAGCTGCGTGAGTCTCAAAATATCTACCTAGCCTCCAGCTTTCTAAAAGGTTACTCTTTTGTTTAAAATGGTACTTTTTCTGCTTATGTAGTTTTGGCTCAGTTCTAGCATCTCGAGCTATCAGAGCTGCTCATTGTTTGACTTCAATACAGGTTAGTTTTATTGCTGAAACTTAAGGTATTGATTTCATAGCATTGTAATGCTCGTTTCATTTTATTGAATGAATAACTAAGTTTAGATAGTTTGTGTGATAGTGCATATCCTGTTAATTGTAGTAAAAACCATATAATCGTCTTTTTCACGTGGAGGAAGAATTTCCACCCGTGAAGGAAAATTTGTATGATAACTTCGTCCGATTTTCCTTACATTGTATAAATCAAAATGGCATGTTCACCCATTAAAAACTAAAATAGATCGAGTGCGGACATTATAGAATCAAGGGCAATACTCTTGGAATATTTGTGATTAAGTGGTGCCGCAGTTCTGAAAGTAAATCCTAACTCTAAAATTGGGAATGACCTCTCTATAATTTTTCTTTTTGTTTTTACCTACTTTTGGAATTGCTCTTCATATTCGTTTTACATGACTGCATTTATTTATTTGAAAGGATGATGTAGCTGTTTCTTATTGGTTTCGTTTTCAGCTTAAAAGACTTTCAGTTTTTAACTGCTAGTTGGAGAATTCTACACCATTCAAGAAGTTGTGAATTCCCTTTTCCACATTATATTATTTAAAGTTGCTATATTCAGCAACACATTATTTTGCATCTTGATCTGGAAATTGGTGGAGGTGTTTCAATTTATCTCTAAATTTTGGGCATTGTTGATTGTTTTAAACAACCTTTTATATAAAGGCATTTGTTATTCTTGTATTCGTAACTGATTCTGTGGACATTTCATATAAAGTTAGAAAATTGAAATGTTCACCGAATAAAGGCATTTAAAACTATATTGTGATAGTTAAGTGTTTTGATCATATTTTAAATTATTATTTTTTGGGTCTTTCGTATGCTGGTTGATGCTGGATTGGTAATGAAATGTACTAATTGAAAGATTTGGACTGGCGAGGTGAATGAGAAAAAGGATATTTGTAGAGCAGATATATTTCATTTGTGCAGCAGAATGGCACTATATTATGTGGAACACTGTACATAGCTATTCACCATCTATCATTTTGGCAAAAGATTTTGCTTCATTTAGGAACATCATGTTGGTAGATTGATCCTTGGCCTGATGGTAGATATCCAATATAGCTTTGTCATGAAGATTGGAGTTACTGGGTATTGTGCTTTTTGAATATTGTTCAGACATCATAATTGTTTGCTTAGTTGCCAAATTGTTAATAAGTGTTAACAATTTGGACAATTGATTGCAAGTCTTTTTGCAATTGTAGTTCTCTCCTACATCAGAGCATCTGCTACTTGCCTACGGTCGGCGCCACAGTTCCCTTCTTAAAAGTGTCGTTATTGATGGAGATCAGACAATGCCAATTTATACTATCCTGGAGGTTAGATACGTGTGCATATTCTAATTTCTACTAATTCTGTGCATATTACCAGTTAATTATAATGTTCCCTGTTAATTGGGTGCTTATTCATTATAACTTCCTTGTTAATTCTTTTTGAAAAGTCATTCCTATATTGGTGTAAAGTTGCTTCTTTGTTCTCTAAGTAATTACCAGTGAAAATATTTGGATATTAGAATGGAGAGATACCACGACTTTTGTCACTACATAAATAGTCTGAAAACCCTGGTCCCTGGCCAAAAGCCATTGAAGTACCTTGGCCCTAAGGTCACAGCTGATATGGTATCATCAATTCATGGACCATGATTTCAATGCTCCTTGGATGATGATAGAAATCCCAATTCCCCATGATAGTATCAGGAAACTGGGGCACGGGACTGTGAAGCTGAGACAGCTTCTGGTTGCACTTAATTATTTTTATTTGGCGGAGGCTGCGGAGGATGGGGTTGGGGGAAGAGGAGATGCATGGTTATTATCAGAAAAAATGAATGTTTGAGTGGCATATGTAGGAGTAATAACTTGGAAACTAATGCCTTTTGTTGATCATCTAAAATTGCTCAATTGTCGTGATTCACACTTGTTGAGGTATACGGACAACTTGGTGATGAGAAAAAGTGTGTATTGCATTTCTGTTTGATTACTATGTTCAGTTTAAGATATACAAAGTATTTGCGGAACGCTTTTGTGGTGCAATTTTATTTTTCTATATCTCTTACACACTGCTAAGAATCTAATTTTATCTTGCAGATCTATAGAATTTCCGATATGGAACTTGTGACGGTTCTTCCCAGTGCAGAAGATGAGGTTAATGTAGCCTGTTTCCATCCTGCAGTTGGTGGTGGCTTTGTATATGGAACCAAGGTAGGTTAAACAAGTGTGTCCACTTTTTGGCGTTTCAGATCTTCTTTAGTAGTCTCTAATGGTTGTTTTCTTTAAAATGTTGCAGGAAGGAAAGCTTAGGATTCTTCAGTGTGATATATCCCACGAATTTAATGGTGAAGTATCCTCCATTCCTGATTACAACATGTTTGAGGTATGGGAAGCTTTATTGTTGCACTCCTTTGACTATTCTCCTGCTGTTTTTAAACATACGTCTCAATGAAATAAATGTACTACTCGTGGTGAACTAAGCCAAGGTTAATGAACGAGGGAGGATCGCTAAAAAAATTTAGTGGGTTGTGCTTTTAATCAGTAATTAATTGTCATATTATGATTATATAAGCATTCTTTCTTAATGATGATACAATCATACCTGCTCATCAAACTTGACTTATCAAAGGAAAGCCTTGCTCGAGAATTGAGATGTAGGTGCATCTAGCCTTGTCTAACTTCATAATTGTTAATCACCCTTTGCAACTTCCTCGGGATATTCTTCTAGCTTTACAGATATATCAATAAATGTTCTTATTGTGTGTAGTATTGATTATATTCAAATGCTTACATCGACTTTTGGTTTCTTGGTTGAAGGTTCCGGCATATACAATAGGAGGCTGATTTTTGTTGAGTGAAAGCCTTAAACGAAGGGCTATGCTGCTGGATTATGGTCAGTCTTTCACTTTTTTAAATATATGAACGTTGAATGCCATTCTCGTTCTGGTTTTCGTTGTACTTGATGTCTATCCATAAGATGCATATATCTACAAACCTATCTGTCAGACACGCTATGAATTAAAATAAAAACAATGGTATCTGTGTTCGTATGTATTCTCTTGGAAATTGGGTTCCAAAAACAGAGCGATGCGACACAGACAATGCTTTATAAAAATATATTTGTTCTAAAAAATATATATATAAAATTTGAATAGTCTAGACATGGAATTCATGAAGTGAAAGTTGTGATTTATTCGTTCAATTCCGTTCCACAAATTCATAGCCGCACATGGGATTTAGCATTAAAACACGAAACTTCTTTTTCTCCAGGTAGGCTACCATCACTCGAGGTCTGACGTTGCTAGTGTATCTGCAGCTTGATGCACTACATCCGAATGGACAAGTGACAAGCCCTTGCATGTACAGAAGTTGGGAATAGTTCGTTGCCATGTACAGATCTTTTCAGCTATCATCGCCAATACTGCTAACTTGCAAATAGGCACTTTCTAGTTCGATATTGCTTGAAAATATGAAGTAAATGTATTGCCTATCTTTCCAGCTTCTGGTTACTGGTTGACCTAAAGTTACAGATCATCAAGAAATGTTGATCAGTTGAAAAATTACACAAAGTGTTTCGCTTTTCATTTTCATTAACTATAAACAAAACCAATTTCTTTGAATTTCTTCTTTCTTCAGTATGTTTCGACTATAAATAGAACCAACTGTTTGACTTTCTACGTTTTTTTATCATGATATGAAGACATGTTTGGATACTAAATGAGATTTTAGCTGTCAGTTTGAATATATATAAAGGCACAATCACATTTATTTTTCACAGGTCTTCCAGCCTAGCATACATAACTCAAGCAATCCATACGGAACTTACATGAGCTGTAGTTGTAAGGTAAGACCTCCATCGGTAACAAATTGGTGCTGTATTATTATACTCAATTTTTCTATGATGTGGTTCGATCAAAAATAGGCCTGATTATCGATGAGCCCGAAGATTCATGCATATAAATTTCCAATTCTTGAGTACTAAGTTAACTCAACTAGGTCTCATTAACAAGGTTTCCTTGACCAAAACTAAATATGTCGAATGCATATTGTTCGAGCAGACAATGTTGCTAAGATAGAAATTTTAATCAGTGTACCTCATCCTCTGTGGTTGGTTCTTTAATTGAACGTTAATAAATGATGTCGATAAGAAAAGTTCGAGAGATTCACTTGCACAAGAAACTGGAGAATTTCTGGCACTCAAGTTATAGCCATCCTCTTCCTCTGACCAGTTTGAATATAAAAGTAGTGTGAATGCATTGAGGTGTTTTGGATTTTTTATTGTTCTATTATGACCTCGGTGATGTCAATAAAAAGTTTCATGACTGAAGAACTAAATTTCTAATGGACGTATTTATCCGGGAGTTCTTCTCCTTGAAACTAATAAATAAACTAGTAAAATCAACATGGAATCACCATTTCTCTTGCTTCCCCATGATCAAGCATGAAGGAAGACGACAATCTTTCAAGATCCCGAATGCAAAAGATCATGCAAACCATGGTGTCTTCCAAAATCTTCCATAGTTCTGCTCATGGAAGCATATGCATTTTTTTTTTATGACAAAGGCCTGCCCTTTTCAACCAAATCCCTAATAATTTCCTAATCTTCCACAGATTAATCGGCTCCCAAAAAGATTTGACGGTACCATTCCGAATAAATTCAAAGATTCAACTTCCTGTGTTTTTAAGAAACTTGACAAACTTTAGATTGGTAAAGTTGTTTTTATCAGCAAATCCAGCAATATTTGAAGTGTGAAATGCGAATCATACATAGATCCTATTGCAGCCATGGAGAGACAACAAAACAAGCCCATAAAAGAATCCGGCTTATGGGGACAAAAAAATTCCAAATTCAATGCAGACAGGCCAATGAATCAGATACTGAAGTAATTACCCATTTGCTCAACACCAAAAAAATCCTTTGAATCGATAGTTCGTAATGGTGAGTTTGAGCAAAAACCTGGAAAATAAAAAAATTCCTTGTATTTTCATTTCACACACTAAATTCTAAGCCTCAACAATCAAACCAACACGACAATGAAAAAACTTTTTAATCACAACTTAATTACGAACCAACGCATGGTATTTTCACAAATTTGTCTTACAAATAGTGTGGATAGTAATTAGTGCTAGAAAGATAGGGATTTCATTGCATACACGACGCATCAGTTGATGTCTTCATCATCGAAGTCATCTTCGAAGGAATTGAAGAAGTCGGCGTCGGCGAGGCGGTGAAGATCCAGCGCGATAGGGCCTTCTCCGAAGAGATCTAGAGATGAATCAACATCGTCGACGTCCATCGCCACCGTCACGCCGCCGCTATGATCCTCTGTCTCGCCGAAATAGTCCATCGCTTGAGTTTTCATGCCCTTCCTAGCTTTCTATGAGCTGTTCGGTCTAGAATCTGTGAAGAGATTGGTGACAAATGCGAAATATTTGATTGGGCCTTTTGATGGGCTCAAATTCAATAGAAGAAGGCCCAATATAGCTTAGTTAGGCTAAACCTGGACCAAGAAACAAAAACCAAAATTTTGATGACGTAGATTTAAATTTTTATTTTATTTTATTTTTTTATGAGTATGCAATCATTTGATACATGTCAGATAAATTCTCAGAAATCACGTTATCCAAATAAATCATAACGAATACACCTGTTAGTTGTCACCAGGTTCTAACAAAACTTTGGCCATTATAAAATTTTAGGTTATTGTATCACAATTGAGATTTACTATATTTTTATCTGACCCTTTTTGTTTTGAAATGATCTCTTTCTAAGGGGACAAAGGACAATATATATATATATATATACTTCTATATTATTATTTTATTAAGTTTGAGACACTTAGAGTAACTAAATTTGGTGTCATGGTCTGTTTTAATAATTATATATATTAATAAAATGCTAAAATTTTAATGCAAGTTATATATATATATATATATATATATATATATATATATATAACAGAAATTAACAATAAAATAGTTGTAGTTCGATGTTTACATTTTAGACATTAATTTTTATCTTCTTTAACAATTTTCATAATTTTTTTCCTTAATATTTATAAGATTCATACGACTTATGTCGATTTTTTGTTGGTGGAAACACATTTTCCTTATTTTAACTAAATGATAAAAATAAAAATATTATTATTAATAAATAAAATAATAATAATAATAGCGGAACCAGAGAGAGAGATCGTGGATAAGATCTTGGAACCAATGGCGGCGGCGGCCTATGCTCTCCGTCACCACCTATGTTCATGCCAATCTACTCTGCTGCTGCTGCATTTCAGAAATCCCCGTTTCCACTTTCACCCTCTTCGCTTAATTCCCATGTCCAATAATCATATCCTCCGTTCATGGCCACTTATACTTTGCAGGTCCCGTCAATGGGACTCCAACGCCGAATCTTACAACCGTAACGATGAAGAAGAAGAGGCATACGATGAGTTTTATGACGATACTGAACAGTGGACCAATCTTCTTCGAGATTATATCGACAGCATCTGGATTTTGAAGGTGACATTTCTCCCTCTGCAACTTTTTCCTTTCTTGCGGATGTAGGTATTTGCTTGGTAGACCCTATTTGTTCCAACGGTAGACCCTATTTGTTCCAACGATAGGAAATCCCATCATATTTTTGTTGATGAAGTTCAATTCTTTTGGCAGTGCAGGTTTTTCGATCCTTTGGATGGATGCTTCCTCCTATAATTTTATTTTTGTTGCTGGCAAATGGTCTTAAAGCTTTTCTCATGGCACTAGCACTTCCCGTTGGACAGTCAACTCTCGCATTTACATTCCAGAGAATACGAAATGTGGGGAAAAACAAATCAAAACGAAATACTGACACAAAAAAGAGAAGATATCGCTCTCGTGCATCAAGGAAAGTTAAACCTGAGGAAGCCAGGGTATGGGCTGGAAGCCAAGGGGAAATCAAAAGAAAGAAAGAAAATCCCTCTTGGTTTTCGAAAAATGATGTCTTGCAGTATAACATGGACAATAAAATAGCTAATTATGGTGGTTGGGATGAGATAGAAACTGGCGGGCAACCTAGTATAGGATCTTCGAGAAGTCCAGCACAAAAATTAAGTGAATCGCAGGCTATTGATAAAGAGAAGAGTGAGTTGAGCTGGAGATCGAGTGAAAGTGGTACACCTTTATTGCTGCGGTTGCTGGTCACCATTTTTCCCTTTTTTGAGTTCTTGGATTAAGGTTCTTTGATCATTTACATCGATTCGGTACTAGGTTTCAACTAAATGTTTTACTACGTGCAATGCGCTAGTATATATTTCAATGACCGGCATGGTTCGCTGTCGCGGTCGCGGTCGCGGAGATCGGAACGGATGCTACCGTTCCAGTTACAATGAAATTTCACGGAACGGTCGCGGGACATGTATTTAAAAAAAATATTATAAATATATAAAAATTAAAAAATTTGGAAAATATTTAGAAATATAAAAATTAAAATAAATATCATTTAAATAGATTATTTGATGTAAATAAGAAATTTAATTTGGCGACGGTTTTATCCAAACAATGCATGTGCTCAAAATTGCATTATTTGTACTACAAAGCAAAGATACGACGTGCAATAGGACCTACAATTGCATTATTTGTACTAGAAAGTAAAGATACGTGCATTATTAAATCCGTCGCTGATTCGAATTTGCGACGGTTTTATGAAAATTCGTCGCTAAATGTAGCGATGGTTTTGACTCAACCGTCGTCGATTTTAATTTGGCGACGGTTTTAGTCAAACCGTCGCTAATTATAGCGACGGTGTTATTAAACCCGTCGCCGATGTAAATCGGCGACGAATAAAAACCGTCGCTACATACATAAAACCGTCGCTAATAGCGACAGTTCAAAACAAAACCGTCGCGAATTGCGTTCCGGTTCCACCCCGGAACCTCGTCAAGGTTGCTGACGTTCCGCCCGTTTCAGCCGTTGCCATCTTTGGAATTGGCAGATCACTTGATACTCTCGAGTCTTTTACTTAAGTCCTCAAAATTTGTACATTCTCCCAAAGATAAGCTTTATCTTACAGGAACTACAGAAACTAGGCTTGATCTACAGGAATTACAGTATATTAGTTCAATAAAGCCAGGATTCAGGGAATTATTTTTCCACCATTTTTACTCTCTCAACATTCACCTCCAGTTTAAGGTAACATGCTACTACTTCCCTTGTGTATATAATTGTTTTTCACTTGTTATTCGGGCACATTTAACTTGCTTAATGGAGTTGGAAATAATATGTAATATGGAACTGCAGGGGTCTTGCCATGGGATCTTCAAAAGACAAAAAAAACATTTGGAAACACGGTCTAATCGATTGATTATTTCTTTTCAATTGTACACGATAAGTGCTGGCTTGGATGGCCTTGATACAACTAAGGTCTGAGCTAATCAAATGATAGAAGGAATGGATATATCCCTTGTTTTGGAGAGAAAGCAATGAAAAACACAAAGATATTGTAATTCATTCTCTTTATTTATTGTTGTCCGGTTCCTTATCCCACAGGATTAATTTACTTAGAATTTTCTCATCACCAATGGATACGAGCAGAATGGGTTCAGATAACAAATATAGGGTCAGCATGCCCTCCTGAATCAATAGAAAATCCTGTAAGTCATAGATTCTGCTGGTTAAGTGAACATGTGAAAAACATCGTTGGACGATCCTTGGGAATTTTAAACAATCACCTGCATAAACTGTCGCCAGGCATCAGGAAAGTGTTGCCGCAAGAATCAGTAAATAATTTAACTTTTTTGGCCTTGAATTCATTGTATTCTAGTGTTACATCAACATACATGCTATGCATAAGAGTAGCGCTCACATTTTTTATGCACAAGGACACAAGAACTGTACTATCCTATTTTATGGTTGTATCTTGTCTTGCCATATGAATATCCATGCTAATATCAAAGCATTAGTCCCATTTGTGAATGCTACTACTTGTGGAGTGAATAGTTTTCTGTGCCGCTGTCTCTTTAAGCTCCAATTGTAATTCATGGTAACCTTGCAATGACTGAATGATGCCTCTAACTCGAGTGCATCTGAGAACTTCCTCCTGTGAAAACCCTGACATCCATGTTGATGCTTCCATAAGATATAATGGTTTCTCTTCATTCCACAGCTTCCATGCCTGAAAAGTTTGGGACAATTATGTACATGCACATATATGTTTACCTATGCTGCTATACTTACTTTCCATGATAAGTTAAATTCATATTAAAATGATTGTACATTGCTTTTTGACATATGGATCTTAAATCCATGGAGTAGCGTTGTTTCAATTGATTCCCTGTAAAGTTCACTTTGTTCCATTGTAGAAAATTAATGAATATGGAGAGCTGAAATCTCATCCCATCGTGTACATTGGAAAAACATAAAAAATAAAGGGTTTGAGAAGCAAAAAGAGAGACTGCAAAGCAATTTAAATATTTGGATTTGGACTTGAATCACCTTTATTGTTTACCTCTAGTGGTATTCTTGATTTTGTGGATATGTACAATTTTATTTATTTATTTGTCTGTTGTAGTATGCATTATTTGACTAAATTGCTACGTTTGGGTGGAAATTTGTCAATGCTTAATGTACCAGGCTATGAATGTCCGATGATACTGATATTTGGCGGCACAAATTGCATTCCACATAGACAAAATCATTGCGCGTATAACTCACCGAAAATAGCATCAGTAATTTCTCTATCTTAAAGTGATTGCTATATTAGATAAGACAGTAGATAAGTTTGGAAACTTATCTTCCATCACCACGTAACACCAGGGGAAAATCTTTGCTGGGCTTATTTTCGAAATCAAAAGAAATTTTAGGATTCATCTCGGTTTCCAATGTAATATTGTGGGGTTTCAGGTCACTGTAAAGTTTTCTCGACTCCAAATCATGGTGAAGACGGAGAATTCCTTCAGCAATCCCCCTGGTGATTTTGAAGCTGTGTGTTCAAGGAAGCTGATAACGTCCTACTAGTTTTTGTACAGCCATTTCAATACCACAGCAAGAATGACAATTGGGAATCTCCAAAAGTTATTCATTGACTTAAGAGATACCATAAAGGTGAGGGGTTAGATGATGCAAATTTCTGAATTATTAACCAAATAGAACGGCATGTAGACTTGCCTCGGTCTTGATTTCATATGCTAATATCATTTCGGCGCCATGCATGGTATATCCTAATAGATATCCTAATAGTTTTCAGGTTAGGGTGCTGAAGTTCGGATAGCAAGTAAATTTCAAGTTTGAACTCATTGTGTCCATACTCTGAAAGTGAGCTCCTTTTAAATGCAATTACCTGTCTTGTAGGTAACGCAGCCTCTGCAGCAAAAGAAACAAATATATATTATCAATAAACTCAGGGTAAATTGTACCTGGTTGTCTTTAAAGTAAACACAGCCAGTCTAGGAACATTACCTCGTAATAAGCACCTCCTAGACCTTTACCGATCATATTTGAATGGGAAAAAATCTATTGGTGGCAAAGTTGATTGTAGCCCAATCCAATTCAGGTGCTCTTAACCCAGTCACACAATCTTTAATAAGAAGTTTGTTTGTTTTGTCCTATATAGAGCATAGATGAACATTAAACATAGTGTTTCATTCAAGTGAGAAGTGCTTTCAAATGAGCCAGGAAATAACGAAGTTCATTCGAAAGAAACTTTAAGCTTCTAAGGCAATTAAAAATATGGAAATGAATTGTTTAGGAATTGAGTTAAATTAGACCTTGGGAAATTTTGGATATTAGCGAGACCTATTCTATGTATTAGAAATGAAAACCATCATTCAAAGATGGTTGTTAATGGACATGTCAATCAGTAAGGTTCTCAAATTTATTTTAGCCACGAGACTACCTGATATTGAGTCTTCCAGTTGGTTTTTGAGATATCGTTTTGTTCGTTTCCAGATAACATCCCAAATTTATGCTTTTGACACCTTACACCCCGAAAGCCGAAAAAACGTTTGGACGAAATTTTTTGTTACACTTGTATTTCATATCATCAATATTTTGTTTAGACAAACTTTATTTACACAAATTATTAAATATTAAACGTAATGAATACAATACGTGACGAAAATACGATAAATCGCAGACAAAACATTCAATTAATCTGTTCTTTTAAACTAAAAAATATCAACATATTGATTTAATCATTTATCGTATTTGAAATATAATTTATTGTTGATTTTTTCAAAAAAAAAATAAATTGATCAAATGTTTTATCAAATATTTAGTTGTATATTCTTCATACATGGTGTATTTACATTTAATTTTTAATAATTTTTGTGCAAACAAGGTTTGTTTGAGTAAAATATAACACATTTTAAGACACCAAATGAAATTAGAGTAGGTCTCTTGTGAGATGGTCTCACTAATCTTTATCTGTTAACTCTACCGATATTCGCAATAAAAGTGATACTCTTAGCATAAAAAGTAATATTTTTTCATGTATGACCCAAATAAAAATCTGTCTCACAAAATATGACCCGTGAGACTGTCTCACACAAGTTTTTGCCATGAAATTGAAGATCTCGTCCTCAACACTCGTGAGTGTAAGCCAACGGGTACATATTAATTCAGACTCTCCTTATCCACTTCGTAAATGGATGCCCAAAAAATAAAGATTAACGAACCCTCAAAATTAAAATACCCAGAAATTTTATCTAGAGAGTAACTCGACTCCCTTGAGATAACAAGCAGAGGTGGGATCCTGAAGGCAACCACATAAACTATCTTCATCTTTTGGAAACGACACCGGCATGGGATGATCCGGAATAATGCCAACCTCGATAAAACAAAATAAATAAAGTTTCACACATTATTAACTGTTAAGGATCGACCCCCATGTTAACATGGAGCGATATGTGGAGATGGAGAGAGACCTTATTGATATCAGTGTGGGCAAGTGTTTCGTAACGAGCGACAGTAATGGCCAAGCCAGAACTGTCGTATAGCTCAATAACTGATTGTATTTTGCTGCAGATTTTGGTAATTGGGAAATTATCAACGTCCTTAAATTAACACAAAAGATATCCTTATATACAAACTAAAAACAACGGTACAAGGATCATGAAATAGTCACCCTTTTCCATATGTAGGTTCTCCAACAAGGACCTCACGTTTGTTGTCCTTTAGAGCACCGGCCAAAATTTCACTGGCACTTACAGTACCTTTATTGACCTGCACAGCAAGATTAATGCAAACTAAACCATATGAAGAACGGGGAAAAAAAATATCCTGAGATACAAGATTATATGAAAAGAGATCCCAATATTTTGAAAGAAAAGGAAGGGGGAGTAGAGATGCTATCGTCCAGAAGAAATTTCATAAAAAAAAGCCGTTAGTATCAACAGTGAAGCTTTGAATTGAATATATGATTAATTGATAAGATTCTTCACAGAAGAAGATTTGTACTCATGCTACATCAAGGTGGTCAACCCAGAATACCATTAGTATAAGTCTTGCAATTTGTATAGACACATGACACAGAGGAAGGATAAAAAGCCATATGGAAGGATTCTAGATTGAATGCAAAGATAATTTATACTATATTATTAAGTTGAGACCCTTACAGTAACTACATTAAAAGACACCAAAATATTTAATTCCATAATTACCTTTCTTACCCACTAAAACTTTCTCAAGCTACTTCATATTTTACATAGAAAAAAATCTAAACAAAATTTTCCTTTTAAATCCTTTTTTTAAATCGAACAACTCTTCTAAATTGAAAATAATTTGTGTGAATTGTTTAGTATTATTTGATCAAATTAAAAATAATAATAACACATGCAACACGTGTGCATCTTTTGATACTATCAAGAATGGTTTAGAGAAGAACTCAGCTACCAGTACTACCAAGGGTTCTGATGATGCCACTGAGTTACTTCCATCTGTGTCATAAATATCACAAACACCTCGACTATCACAAATATACACAATCACTCCCTTCTCCAACCTGATTGCAATAAAAAGCAGCAAGAAGCCGTCCTGCAGCATCCATTTTATCACAAAATTCTGGCATCATGAAACAAATGGATTACGGGGATTAAAAGAGGTAACATAACTGATATTGAAAATAAAACATTCAGGGCAGAGATGCAGTTCAACTTTAAAGGTACAAAAAAGGCCACATGAAGTTGAGAATACATCCTCAACGAAAACTTTTTAAAGCCAAATTTGAATCAGAAATCAATTCTAACTATCAACAGGTTTGTCATAGCACAAATCTTAGAAACCAAATGAATTCATAAACAGACAACGATATGTCTCACTGATGAATAAAAAGTTCAAAATTTTCGAAAAGTAGGAAAATTTCCTGACAAATTCAACTAAATCACTGCCTACAAATATTCAAATTGACCATATAGGACAATAACAAAATAAAAAAGGAAGATTTTCAACATTAATAGCAGAAATTTCAGGTTCATATGTCGCTTATGAAAGATTAAATTCTGCCAGAAACTCACCAAATTTTAGCAATTTCAACTCCTTCAGGAAAAAGGCCATCACTGCAACAAACTTAGCAAGTAAAAGATCAACCTCAGGGAAAATGGCGGAAAAAAGAATGTTCAAGGCATGTCACCTATTATCTTGGAGGTCCAATATGAAGGAATTCACATTGCTTCCCCTCAATGTTTCAACCGCTTCTCTCACAGCACCTAAAAAGTATGAATGATGACAATTTGAGAAAAACAAAACCGGAAAAGTGTTGCATTTACCAATACATTCAGCATGGAAAGGAATGTATTAGAGTCGAATATAATTAGTGAGTAAACCATTTCCAATTACCAAGATAAGCATGTCCTGTGAACATTATATGACAATTGAAACCAGACTTTGAAGATAGCCAAAAGAGATAATACTCCAATTCTTTGTGCATAGGCATTAATAAGGTTTTTTAAATGGTAATTATAATTTATATGAAATGTTATTTAACCATGAAAAGTTGGAGTAGAGTGCACACAAATAGACACTTATAATTCATCTTCAACAACAAAAAATACCAGAAGCATTTTGGTTGACTAATGTTAACTTGATATATCCAACTAGGGGGGCATCATCACCCGAACCAGGAGTTTTGCATACTCGCGACTTCACTGGATTCAGTAAAACTCTCTCTCGTCTGAAAAGCAGAAGCTAAGGGATTGTAACAAATTAGAATACGGAAAAAATAAAAAGAAGCTATGTGTGAAAATATTTTATTCAAGGTCTTAAATTTTAAATCTATACAAATTCATACAAAAAATACTATCAGAGCATACATTAAGGATAAGTGCCTTGTCTCAGACCATGACGTACAATTAATTCCACTCCACTTCCTTCAGGTCCCCTGTAAATCCAGTTTTAATATTCAGTCATACCTAGTTCTCGATTAAGCACAGCCTTAACATAAACATATTTATCATGTATCGAATTTAAACATGAATAATAATACAAGAGCATACATATCATATATCGTATGAAAGAAAATAAATTAATAATGACTTAGAGCATTGAATTTATGCATCACTGTGTCCATGGCCTTAAACAGCTACAGGTGGCCAACTAAAAATGCCACTCATAGCACAATACTTTGAAAAAAACTTCATTCCTATCAGCTAAATATCTCAAAGTTTACAGATAAATATCATTTATCAAGATGGTAATTTCCAAATTGTCGCCTTCTACTAAAGATATTAATCTAGAATGGATTTTTTGTATGAAATCTTGGGTTCTTTGGGTAAGTAGGCATAAACGCCATGTAGGATAAAAGAACTCAAAGGACGTTATCTATGTGGAGAAATAAAATGTCAACTTACACAATATCCAAATGTTCGAAATCAATATCCCTATGGACAATCACGTCAATATCCAAATGTTCGAAATCAATTAATCTACGAGATACTGATGAAGAATATAACAATGATTTCGCTCCTCCACGTCACTCTTCATGGTATTAGCTTTGGTATGTTATTATTTTTAGTGTGTATTTTCTTATTGTGCTATTATTGTAAAATAGTTTTGTATTGATATATTAATTTGTAATAACTTCGTATATTTTATTTTTTAATATGATATAATTTATATGTAAATTTTTTTACCAATTTTTTGAATTTATTAATTTTTTATACAAGTGTGCCGCAACCGTTCCGCAGCATAACATTGGAACTGGAACAGTAGTTGCCGTTCCAAGCACCGCAACCGTTCCGGCGAACCATGCTAAGGACCACGCACAATGAAGGTTTGATGTATTTACGCGAATGTTCTTGATAAGAAAAGTATGGAACATGCACTAAACACACCATATTCATTTTAAACTAAAATTTGGCTCGTTTACAATTAACAATGATTTTGTATCAATTAGAGAGAAATTAAAAAACCACAAATTGCCTTGGCTGAAGAAGTGAAATTGATTGTTTCATTTATTTGATCGGTAAACCGATAACAAAGAGAACAATCTACCATAAGGGGGAAAATGGAACATCAAAACAACAAATAAAGCCCAAAATCATAAGTTTTTAATTAACAATTTTACCTCCGAGGAGAAAAGAGTGGAGGAATTTGGGTGGGTGTTGCTAATGAGGGAAGGAGGGAGGTACACGAATGCAGCTGAGCCTGAGCTTCCCAATATCACTCCCATTCGATTAACTTCTCGTATTCAGCCGCAATTTCCACAAAAGCGTGTTTGCTTACTTTGTGCGCTTTTTATTTCTGTTTTCTGGGAAAAATGAAATCGTGTCTTGCCTCACTGATCCAAGTTTAAAACCGAGCAGTTGTCATATAATCAGTGCTCTAAAAAGTGACATGTGGATGGCTACCTACCCCTTGGCATTTAAATGATTTTTTAAAATTAATTTTTATTATATTTAGTTACATTTTATATTAATATCTTTAAATTAAATTTTTTAAGATATTAAATTATTATTTAAATAATTTTTTATCATCAGTGTGATCTTCATCATATTCGGATAAAAAATAAACCTTTTGAAGTTCCCGCACTCCAGATCGCAAACGAAAATGAAGTTTGGTATATTAAAACAAGCCAACAAATTGCATTTTTGTTGAACTTTGGTTCAGAGTCTATAAAAAAAATTATCCTTCATTTTTGAATTGGTTTTTTTTAAAATTTTTTGAACGGAATTTTATAAAGTTTATTGATAATGTATTAGAATATTAATATTTATTATTTATCATTTTTAGCAACTTTAATTTAGTGTCATATCTCAAAAAAGCGACTTTAGGGCAAAATCGCATTTCAAGGGACAAGCAAGTCCAATAACTGGGAATAGGTTGAGAGCTCGGCATTTGTAGAGCCGTTCTGCTCTCCTTCCTCCTTAAATCCTCTGTTAAACCCCACACCCAAATTCGCTCCTAAATTCTCAGACTTCTTCTACTCAGCTGCTGATTCCAATTTTTATGATGGTAAATGTAAGTCCAAAGTTTTTTTTAATAATTTTAATTTTTCCTTTTTTTCATTATGATCCAAAATATGATCCATGAGAGTGCTTTTCTTATCCTCGATTTGGATTCTTCTGAAAGGTTTTGGTTGGTGTTATTTTTAGTTTAGGGGTGAATTAATCTGAGGAGTGGTGTGGAGTAGGCTTGGGAAGGGGGTTCATTTGTGAAGCAACGAATTAATTTTGGAGGGCCAAGCTTTTACATTATTAAAAAACACAAAGTTTGGATTTTATTTTCATTTTATATGAATATCTGGAACAGTTGTTTTGTTTCAGAAGGGATCGGTACTCTAAATGTGAGGCTTTACCGATATGATGTCATTGTAAACCAGTGGAACATGACTAACTGGGTGCTCTAAATAAAACTTGGCGTAAGAAAATTTTTCAGGTGAAATAGAGCAAATGCTACTTCTGTTCTTTCTATCGACGTTTTCATTTACTTCTACTCAATATGGAAGTGACAAGTGCAATTTATGAGATTACTTGAATATCTTCGTACGTGGGAAGTAGAAGAAGTGATCTGATAATGCTAAGTAAAATTTGAAAGAAGTGATGCGCGGAAGATTGTGGGACACTGGGAAATAGGCTCGCTGATTGTATCTAATACTTGCTAAATTGGGCTTTGAATCTGATAAAATATCATTAGATGTGCTTCAGGTCTCAAACTGGTTATATTTTAATTCTATCTATTTTGTCTTATATATACAATGAAAGTATTTTTTCAAAATCTTTTTGCAGCATCTGTTTGGAGAATTGAGCTAGCCTCAGCTACTTGGTTTCATGTCGATGCCCTTTTGAGTAAGATTGTTTGCTCACTTGATTCTTTGTTTTTTAAGATGTTAAAATATTACGAGATATCCACCCATTTCATTGAATTGCTGATTTGGTGTACACCTTTCTCTTGAGATAGGAAATCATCATTGTGATTCATTGTTTTTTTTTTCGACCTTTACCCTTTTTAATAATGCTATTGTATGCAGAGACTCCGCATTCATCGTCAAGGAGGTTAGCCTATAAAAATGGCTTTTATTTTTCTCAATTGAGTTGTTAAGAACAAATAAAGCCTCAAAAATTCAAATTTTAACATATTTTAACTAAACTAATGAGAAATTGTGGCATATGACATCAATGGTTGCACAGGCATGTTCGGCTGTTCTATGCTATGAAACTTCCGATATTTATTGTTCATATAAATTAAATTTGTGGATACAAAATGTTGTACTTGATAGCAAAATCTTTGAATATCGCAACCAGTAGTGCTAAACTCTGCTCATTACAGTAACATTAGTATTAGTTCTGATATTACCATAGTTACTTCTATTTTTTTAGCTACACGTGGTTTATGGCCCTTTTAACATGAATCTTGTGCAGTGAAGAAGTTGCATACTCCTATTTCTCATGGTGGATATTTTTTATGTAACAAGCACTTCAAGAGCTTGAAGAAGGGTGTACTTTCTCCATTCTACTGCGGCACCAGAAGGTACAGTGGCAATCAGATTGGTCGCTTTCCTGGAATCTTATCTGATGATAGTCACCCTATCCTTCAGGACAACGGGCTTCAGCATTGGTTCAAAAATTGGCAACACCTGAGAAAACATAAACTAACAGCGAGTACGTTTGGCATGGCTGTTGGTTTATGGCCTCGTGGACGAATCAAGTTGTGGCTAGAGAAGCTTGGGTTAATTGAACCATTTTCTGGTAACTTAGCTACGTGTTGGAGCAATATTAAGGAAGAGGAAGCTCTCGAAAGGTACAAGTTAATAACCGGAAATCCCATATCATTTCCTGAATTCCAGGTCCATGGAAAAAAGAATCCTGAAGATAATTGGCTTGCAGCTTCTCCTGATGGAGTTGTTGATAGCTATATTTATGGCTTACCTTCACACGGGGTTCTTGAAATCAAATGTCCATTTTTCGGTGGTGATATGACCCGTGCCTACCCATGGAAACGAGTGCCACTTTATTATATCCCCCAAGCTCAAGGTTTAATGGAAATACTGGACCGAGATTGGATGGACATGTATGTTTGGACAGTTCATGGCAGTAGTTTGTTTAGGTTATATCGCAATGAGGAATATTGGTATGTTTTGAAAATGGCATTGTCTGATTTCTGGTGGAAGCATGTCCAGCCTGCAAAAGAGATATGCAATACATCGGTGATCACTAATCCTCTTGTAGAATTAAAATCATTCAGGCCAGCTCCGAAGCATGAATTATGCAGTTACATTGTGCATGAAAGCAAGATTGTCGTTGACAACTCTGACCTGCTGATGCGGGAAATTCATGGCAAGTTACAATACTGATTGTGGGAAGCGATGAGACAGAAATCTGATTTGGTGTAAAGTTGCGACTTCCTTTTACATGAAAGGTAAGTGGAAACTTAATCCTGAATCCAGGACGCATATTGAGATAGGAGACTTTCACTACGTTGGTTATCCCGTGGATAGGATTGCCTAGAATTTGTTTGCACTCGAATGATCACTTGTGAAGAAACTGAAGGAAAAACAGAAACTTTGAGGTATAATTGTATCTTTCCTTAGATTATTTTAGAATTTATTGGTTCGCATTTTGTATCTTTACAATATTAATTAAGAATCGATCTATTGGTGTCTTACTTTCAGATGGATAGCAGTATATTACTCTCTGAATCTCACGAGAAAGAAAAATTGTGTTTAGTGGGTGTGAAATGGAGCGGGATGTGACGAGTAAGAATATCCCTTTACAGAGGCATTGTATCCAGCAAATCTCCTAAGATATCTGAACTCTGGGTAAAAGCAAAATCCTTCATGCCACTATAGTTTTTTCTATGCATGTCAGCAGCAGGATCATGCTGTTTTCAGTATCAATGGGGGAAGAGAGGAGAGAGTAAATATTTGATTCCCTCCTTGGAGAGAGGAACGAATAACCTTTTCACATCGTGTGCACAAGGGGGATCAATTCGAGATTGTTGGTGATTTGCTCATAGGATGAGTTGAATACAATCGAATTGTATGGCTTCTAGTTCAACGATCTATTTGAGCTTGAGCTATATTTAGACGCTTTAAATTCAAAATTTTGAAGTTTTCTTAGTTCAAATTTGGATTGTATTAGAGTTCAAATCCAAGAATCTGTTTCAAACTAATTTATCAAGATCTGTTAAAAATGCTTGAATTATAGTTTGTCTTCGTTTTTTTTTTATTTTACTTTTCTTTTTCCCCAAGTTGGCCCGGACTCCTTGTGGATCTGACTGACAAAAATTCATATAATTGTAAATTTTAATATTAATTAAGATATAGACGAAAATTTTATGTGGCATGATTCTATTTGAATATTATTCTATTTTTATACACGTCCCGCCTAATTATCAACCGTTTTCGAGATGATGAAAATGAAATCATATATATCATAATATTATTTGTTTTTAAAAGGACATTTAAGTAAAATATTTTGTATATATTACTTCGGATATAATCAGAAGAGCAGATTTTAATAATAGTTTGTAATAATCATCATGTCTGAAAAGGCTACGAGTTTTTGTCTGGGAAATTTGGAACATAAGAAAACAAAAGAAATTTCATAAGAAAAAAGGATCATGACTCGTCATCTTCAAGTTGGGAACCTTTTTGGGTTCTCTCAAGTCTAAACTACTGCCAATAAAGCAAGCAATAACAAGAGATTTGTAAAGTGATACTTGTCAAGTTCACAATACTTTGAACAATAAAACTTATGTTCAAATACATTTTTTCAATAAAAAAATCCATCGATTTATTTGTCTTAATTAGGTGGATTTAGAATTAGATGCATTTAAAATGAGCAATAACCAATTTTTTTAATAAAAAAAAAAGTAACGAAGCAGAGGTAATAATTAGCTCAACTGATGGTATCAGAAAGAAAAACATATTTCGCATACGAGAAAAAATGTATTCTTAAATTATCTTTTTTTACATGAATTTTTGACTTTCTAGACTAATGTTATTTATGATTAAATTTATATTAAATCTAAATATGATCTTTTTATTTAAAAAAGTTTATTTTCTAATAAAACTCTACTTTCCATGTTTTGTGAGTATCTATTCAAATAATCATCTCTATGTTAAATAAACTATATATATTGAAGGATAGATGCTGCAAAGTTGAGAGACGATGAGAGATAGCAAGAAAGATGCTTCGGAAAAATTGAATGATTAACTATCGTCGTGTTTTTGCTATGTTTTTGTGGAGTATTGAAGACATTCAAGAAAAACACTTAATTAAAATGTTGCTAAAGAATTGTTTATTCAACTGAATTTTGGTTTCACATAATTTGCATATGTTATGTTTGGTTCTAGTGATAGAAAATTAGGATGTAATTTGCTTCCGTTGATGTGTTAAGAGAATTAGCTTTTTGTTATTCACTAGTGTTCTTTTTGTGTATAAATTCACTATTTTCTAGTAAATCTTTTGTACTGAAGTACTGCACAAGTGTGTTGACTTGTGCATAAGTTTTGTGTCTTGATTTATTTGCGTAAAGTTTTGTGTGTTAAATTATTTTGCTTCATATTGTCTAAAGTATTACAACTTCACATTCAAACTTAAATATGAAACACACCATTCCTCAATTATATAATATTTAATGTTAAACAACTCTTTCAGTTTCTATCATCCAAGTTCCACAAGCCACCATCCCATATTGTGATATCTTCATTTGAGGCCTCCGGCATGGAACCATAGCCAGAGATCATTGAATGAAGCAATCCTTGCTCCTCCAGTACTCCTCCACTTGGATATGATATTTCTTGCATGGATTGAGTGAAAATCGGCAAATAATCATCGTCGCTTTCCTTAAACAATAACGACATGATTGTGTTCATGTCTATGATCTGGTCTTGTTGATGCCGTTGTTGTTGTTGTTGAAATTGTTGCCTCCGGACCATGTGCGCACTCGATTTTTCCAGGGTTTTGGAGGAGGGTTTTCCCTTTTTCTTGAAATGTGTCCTCCAATAGTTTTTTATTTCATTGTCTGTTCTTCCTGGCAAGCTTCTAGCAATTGTTGACCACCTATACATGTTCACAAATTGACTATATAACTCAAAAATGATTTAATAAAAACAAAGTGTAAATTATTTTTATCTGTTCAAATGAGCACCTGTTGCCCCATTTTGCATGGAGGTCAAGAATTATACTCTCTTCATATGGGGTTATCTGTCCCCTCTTGAGGTCCGGCCTCAAATAATTTACCCATCTTAATCTACAGCTTTTCCCGTTCCTCTTCAATCCTGCCCAAACAAATTACACAAATAGATTGGATTCAAAAGGAACAACTGTGCATGAATTCTATGCTCATAATTCGAAAGGACGTTTTCAGCTAAAATCGTCGTAAAAACATTCATCGTTAATCTACGCATAAAAATCGACATGAGAAAGAGAAACCGGTGTATACATACGTACCTACAAGCGTCGCCACATTGTTCCATCTGCCATCACCATGCAATTTCACGTACTCCATGAGTAATCTATCTTCTTCTGCAGTCCAAGGCCCTTTCTTCCACTCTTCTCCAACCACTTCCCATCCCATATTTTGTTCCATGTATAAAATATCACTCCCAATTAATATTATGATTATTGTAAAACCCTTAAATCCAAAAGCTGAGTTAATTTGTATTCTAATTAAAGTTTATTTAGTTTTTCCTCAAAATTCCCAGACACGATGAGATGCTTGTGTTTTCTGCATATTTATATTGCAAATTCGGGCATCTTGTACTTAGTTGATGTCATTGTCATGTTACCAATATCTTCTAGTAGCATTACATATAATATTTTAAGCTAAAGGTTTGTAGTTTGTATCAATTTAACACCAAAATCTTATATTATAATATTACCATTCCATTTTTACTAGATTAAGTGGCCTCAATTCATTTTTTTTCTTTGGAAAGACATGTTGTAGTACAAATTATATGTCCATTAATGATATAGCAAACAATTACAAACTATCGAGACCGGGCTTGTAGCTCAGTGGTCTCACCCGTCAGATTAACTGGCTCTCCTCCTCGGGTTCGATCCCTCCTCCCCGCACGTGTTGTAAAAAAAAAACAATTACAAACTATTGATTCACCTTGATTCAAATTTTATATGAGATACAAAGAGTTATGGGAATCCTGAGTTTTTTAATCAAAATCGGATGTTATAAGCTTTCATGTTTTGGATTTTGGTTTATTAACTTGTCGAAATTTGATTTCATCTGATAATTGTTTTTTTTTTTTTGATCATTTTTTCCAACTTACCGTACCATACGAAACCAAAATCCAAAATATATCAACTCACAGACAAGACTGTGAATAATTATATAAAAAAATCAAAACTTACTTAAGGATTTACTAATAAAATACAATTAAATTAAATCATTCTGAAAATAGAAACACTTTCTCGATACAATAGGGCCACGTACAACCTAAGATTTAAGAATGTAGACACTAGGAAACATAATTCCTCGAAGGACTGTCGTAAATATTACAATTAAAAATTAGGTGAGTGGAAATTTTTTACTCGTGAAAATGTCTACAAACCCAATGGATGAATAGTGTTGGATTTGCTTATTTCTCAAGGAGAGGTGTTACGTTGAAGTTTATTTATTGTAGTTCATGTATCTCTGACTATTTATTAATAATTTTTTATTAGAGTTAAAACAGTCTCATCATATGTTATTTTCTCTTTCAAAATCTTAAAAAAACATATATATATGATCAAAATTACGATGTTCGCAAAATAATTTTGACTATAATCGGAAAAGTTAAATATAATTATATATGTGAGCATTATATATATGTATGTATTAAAAGTATTGTTGAAGTATGCCAACAGACAATCGATTGTGTGATATAGATATACGATTGTGTACGGAAGGGAATTAAGAAGGATTTTCAGAGTCCTAAAGTGTGAAACTTTGCCCAAAGAAGATATGTCGTTGAAGTGGTTTAAACAGATGTCCAAATCGACTTGTAAAGTGGAACGCCACGAGGCATCTTTGCAAATAAATCCTTTTTTTTTTTAATTGAGTTGATATCTTACGAGGTTGTTTTACGGATTTATATATGTAAGATTGATCGATCTGATTCATTTCTACCATGAAAAGTAGTAGTTTTGACAGAAAAAATAATTTTTTTTTTATGAATTTGATCATGTCATATATTTTTCTCACAAAATTGACCCGTGAGACGATTTCACATGAGTTTTTATGTCTTTTATAATTAGGATTTCCATAGATTTGGCATTAATTAATTGCTCAATTTGATAATCGTATTGGATTTCATATCTATGCACATTTCATATTGGTATTTTAGTGAGAATCACCACAGTTTTTTGCATGTTTTACATATTTTTTAAGTAAATAGCCTTTAAGTTTTAACACGTTTTTTTTAATCATTCTCAATTTTTAATTCATATCATATTTCATATTGAAATTTTTTTTATTGATCGCTTGTAAAATCAATGGAGATTGAGTCAAATAATTGAATATCGTATTATCTCATCGTACACAAATATATACTAGCAACAATGGCGCAACAATAGAGAAAAAGAAAATGTAAGGAGTAGGTCTCTTGTGAGACGGTCTCACGAATATTTATCTCTGAGACGGGTCAAACTTACCGATATTCACAATAAAAAAGTAATACTCTTAGCATAAAAAGTAATACTTTTTCATGGATGAACCAAATAAGAGATCTGTCTCACAAAATATGACCCGTAAAACCGTCTCACACAAGTTTTTGTTAATGTAAGATGTAAAATGGAAAAAAATTGGAGAGGTATGTTAGGATTATTAATAAACTCACGTTATCAAAGTTAAGTATCAAATATCATGTAAGGGTAAAAAACTACGAAGAAATTTTTGTGTCGCATTGATATACCAAATTACTTGTTACTATTAGTTTCTCAAATATTATAAAATAATATATATATATATATATATATATATAATAGTTTTGTTATAGTTGTCTATCAACAGTGTTCATCTCAAATGCGACATACACTCATTGCATGTGATAAAACATATCAAAATTGTATATTTAATAGATGATCGTCACTTCATTGATGGGCATATATATATATATATATATGTGTGTGTGTGTGTGTGTACATCCAATAAGCCACACCAACGATGCACACGTAGTCGTCCACCGAGTGTTGAGGAGATCAAATCTGATATATATGTATATGTATATATATGTATATATATATGTATAAACACATACACAAACACGCGCGCACACATAAATATATTCACCCATTTAATTTGTTGGGTCTTAACGTTGCAATGAAAAAGATTGACTTTGACTTGGAAAGGGAAGAGGGTTCAACAAAGCGTAATTTAGGCAGATGAGCAAATGGCAGGCAAGGCGGGACTTAATTAGTGGACTCCAGACTATGCATAACACCTCACCATCTCATCCATTTTTACCATCAATTCTTAAACTTTGAATCTTATTATTATAATGATTTCTCATCTTTCGGTGAATTTTATCTTTTTTTATGTTTGAAACTAATTGATTGAAATTTATCTTTAGGCAAGCTAAATTAAAAATAACTCCAAAAGTTTTATTTTTATTTTTTTATAAAAAAAATTCATTCTTACAAAATTAATGTATCAAAAAACAAATCTAAGTATACAATAACAAGTAATATTTATACAAAAGAATCATATTTTTTAAAAAAATATTAGCCAATATACGATTCAATCAATCAAGTAGTTGAATTTATTTAAGATATATATCCATATTTCATAAAATTTTTAATAATTTTATAATGCACGTCCTTGATCAAGATTTGTACCAAAGTATTGTTTTTAAAAATATTGGGACCAAAATTAACATTTTTGAGAAAAAAAATTAGTTTAGTCAGTCCTTTATGTACAGATAAACCCACAATTCTTAGCACTTTATATATACATAGGCTCATTGCATAAAATAAGTTCATCCAAGTATATACGTATATGAGTTAAGCCCCGGTGACCCTGAACAATCCGCCCCTGATGTTTGCTACCAAGTTTTTTCGAGTTTGCGGCCGTGTCAGGTGTCGTAAGTTCGTAACACTAACTGATGTGAAATAAGTGAAAACCTAAGTTCTATAATATCGTATGATTCGATTGTCAATTATAAAACTCCTTGGTCAGTTACCTAAAATACCAAACTAATCCAAAAGTACTTAAAAATGAAATTTTTACCATAATAGGGAATGCTTTTATATATTTGTATATATAGATTATGCTACTAAAAATATATTTATCTCATAGATGAGATTTGAAATTTATTTTTCCAATGATTTTTAAATATATATGAAAAGTAAATAAATATGAATGAGATAATTAATTTAAATGATGTTCATCGTTTCATGCATTGCTTTATATATCACATGTGAGTTTAGTATTGGATCCTAGTTCTATTTTTCATTTGATCCCATTTAGTTCCTTATTGGGGAGTCCATACTCGTGATGGTTGAGGTAGACCGATTCCAAAGAATAGCCTATTTCAATGTCTCAATATCTGTATGGTTGTTCTTCTTTTGACGTGAGATTTGTAAGATATATACTCGGATTTTGTTTGTTAATCAACTTGTAATTGTATAAATCATCCGGTGGGGACACCAGACACCTCGTCTTGATTGAATCATTTGGGAGTTCCGGCCTTGGGCTAATTAGTATAATTAGTGGGGAGTAGGTCTCTTGTGAGACGGTCTCACGAATCTTTATATGTGAGACGGGTCAACCCTACCGATATTCACAATAAAAAGTAATACCTTAGCATAAAAAGTAATACTTTTTCATAGCTGACCCAAATAAGAGATCCGTCTCACAAAACACGATCCGTGAGACCGCCTCACACAAATTTTTGTCATTAGCATGTGATGCTAACTGCTATGGGCTGCAAATTTTCACGGTTGGTCCTGCTACATTTTGGAATCCGACGCCATTAAAGCCATCAAGTCAATCTCTGTCTGCAATCCATTCGCTGTGGGAAAAAATCACGACATGCCATTATTTTTTTTTAATGAAAAAATAATTTTTTGAAAATACAAATTTATACTTTCAACTCACTCAGATACAAAATTCATCTTGGCTGGATGATCAATGTAAGGCTCGAGAATTTGATTACCGTAATCTGAAATGATTTGGGTATATTTACCGTAATCTGAGATTAATCTGGGATGATTTCTTGATTAATTGAAGTGATTATAGACGGAACGGAGTGGACCGGGAAAGATAAAGGTATAAATTAATGTTGAGTTGGGATTGCACAACTCGAGTGAGGTTTGGCTCGAGTTTCCCTAAATCACATACTTTACCTTATTGTATTGATTTGATTGATGTACTTGTTCTCTTGATTTATAGACAGCAGGTATTAGACGAGTAATCTTGTGACAGAAGTGCCCGATAGTGGTGGGATCGCCACGGGCACATTGCACGATGTCACAAGATAGTGTATTGGTGATTGTGCCAAAGTCTGTCACCGGATGTTTGGCTATCGATGTGGATAGAATTATAACTTCTTCTATTACTGATTATCGATATTATATCGATGTGGATAGAATTGGAGCTTCTTCTATTACTGGTGATCGGTACCGTATCGATGTGGATAGAATCATAACTTCTCCTATTACTGGTGATCGATATTATATCGATGTGGATAGAATCGGAGTTCTTTCTATTACTGGTGATCGATACTATACCGATGTGGATAGAATACGAGCTTCTTCTATTACTGGTGATCGATACCATATCGATGTTGATAGAATTGGTATTTCTTCTATTACTGGTGATCGATACCCTATCGACGTGGATAGAACTGAAGTCTTTTCTATTACTGTTGGTCGATATGGGAATGCTGACTTCTGGAAACCGGGATCCCTAGACTATGATTGAGTCTAGTCTTAAATTTGAAGTCATGAGTTTAATTGACAGTTTATTTTGAGTTATGTTGATTTTGTTCCTGAATATGGTACATGATGAATTATGTTCCTGATGATGGTATATGTTTAGAATAGGATTTATTCTTGATATGGATTTATATTCTGATTTGAATACATGTTAGACATATCTGTTATATGCTTTTATATTGTTTTTATGATTGCATGTATACATGATTTATACTGAGAATGTAATTCTCACCGGAGTTATCCGGCTGTTGTCTTTTTTGTATGTGTGCATGGCAACAGGTGGGATAGGATCAGGGTCAATAAGAGAAAGAGGCTGGACTAGATAGAGTGGAGATCCGGGCTTCGAAGCAACTTAGGATTCAGCACTGAGATATAGTTGAACCTAGTTGAATTCTTGTAGATAATACAAGATTTGTATATTATGTTTAATATATAATTTGAATTGAATTACATTACGTTTCCGCTTTGTATTTTAAAAAAAAAAATTAAACCCTGTTTATTATAATTGTTTGAATTATTCCTAAAGACGATTAAGGAATGAATTAGCGTCCGGATCCCCACAATCAAAACTAAGATATTGTGTGAAATAAAAAGTTTGCACACATCCATCAATTAAAATTCAGTCTTGTATGATTTGAACTTGCAAATATTCGTATATTGTTCAGAATTCTTGTTACAATTAGTATTTCCCATTTCCAATTTTCATAAACACGCGTTTATTATGTAACCGCATGGAACCTGAGATTTTAACCATCTGAAACATGTATCCATGAAAAATTATACTCTGCTAATCAATTGGATTCAAGGATCAGCAGCACGTTCAATCCCATAACATTGATCGTTGTTTGGCTCGTTCCATCTTCCGCTTACGCCATTCCTCCAGGGCTGCAAATTCCCAACATGTAAATGTTATTAAACATTTGGCTTGATGGTAGAAAACAGTCACATTCCTTACTGCCAAAGAAGGACACTGAAATTCAGTAGAAATCCTAATGTAATTTGGAATATGAAGTTTATTTTCTAAAATTTCACAAACATTTTGTTTTCTTTTTCCTTTTCCTCCACTTACCAAGACAAGGAGGTAAGCAAACTATTTCACCCCGCTGCTCTTCATCGAATCCATCAATAGATGCATCGTGTGGGAACCATATTACACCTCAAAGTGGGTGATCTTTAAGCTCTTTCAAATTTCTATGAACAGGTGTGGGAGGGAAGTAAGTATCTCACTAGGACCCCACATCTAAGTCTACAATTAATTCTTACTATACGAAAATCATTGAATCAAGTTACTAGAAAATATCATTTTACAACATTATAAATCCCTGCGGACGCGTGACGTGAGATAGGAGTACTGCATGAACAGACATTCAGAAATTGAATAACACAAGGAATATAAAATCACCTTTCACATTGCCAGCTTCTGAATATGAACGAAAATTATTCAACTTTGATATTAGGTCCTCTGCGGCCGTCTGCTTTACATCTTTCTGCTTCACTGATTCAGTTTCAACAGACACATCCTTTCCAATTTCTCTTACCTAAAAGGGAGAGAGAAGACATTTTAAAACAGAAGCAGGTCGATCTTTTTCTTGTTTAAGGCGTGATATCTTTCCACTGCACTCATTTACAACATATTCTACATGGTTCTTATTTGGAAGTTCATTTATAACATCGGTTATAAGTAATATTCTCTTAATTTTGGTTAAATGCATGCTTTCACAATTTGGCCATATACATTGGCTTAAATACTTCTCCAGCTTCACATGTCACCTATTTCTATTTTTGCTAAAACCATACTTGTATTGCAATAGGCGTGTCGCCTTTTCTTTGAATTTTTTTTTTTAAAAATCAGATCTCTAAAACCAAAAAAACAAATGAATATGATATAAAATCAAGATCGTGATATTTAACCATAAACTTGGATGTAAAAATTATTTTCCTCAATCAGAATTTAACATCAACATGTCACTTCATCGAGTGAAACCCACTGAATCACCCTTGTTAATGGATACTCACTCTTCGGATAAGGTCAACTGGAACCATCGAACGACGAATGTCTTCAGATTCCTTGATATTCCTGTATAGAGCTGTACCTCAAAGAGTAATTATAAACCAAAGTTCTCCAATAACTCCTACTTAAAAGGGAAACATCAAATCAACTCATGCATTGAGATACAATATATTGATTCCAAACAATAAATTTAAAATGTATTACGGAAGGTATGAAGGAGAATGATATATTATCAAGCATCAAATCATCGTAGTCACAATAAGGTTTCATTGCATTGGTCTTAGATAGGGATGTATAAAGATAATTTAGCGCGAAGGGCAATCATTGTGTGGTAATTAGGTTGGAGGCTCATTTAGTTGCTAAAAGCAATTAAAAACTTTAATATCTTGCTATGCTATATGTTCATTGGAAGTTTGGAACCATGAAAGGGATCCTGCAGACCGCAGAGCACAGTATTTTCTATAAATGCTATACAAAGTAATTTAAAAAATCATAGCCCGACAAGAGAACATATACGAAGCGAACAAAATCTTATTCAGTCACAGAAAAATTAAGAAAATTACAAAGCTCAGCTGGAAATTGATCCCCTTAACTATAAAGAGGAAACAATTGTTGGAAAAGTTTATATATATTGTGACACAAATTGACCAAAATCTACATTAAGAAATTAATCCCCAAATAAGATAACAAGAGATAGAATCATGCATTCAAACAACTGCATTTAAAATTAATAAATATCCATAAAGACATAACTGACAATGAGGAATAATATCACAACCAGATATAGCTCAGTTCAATCTTAACATCTTCCAATTCAATTGGTGGAATGATAACCTCTGAAATGTTTTCGAGCAACGCACTCAAACACTCTAAAGAAACCATCGGGATTCGTGACAAAGGACTTTTGATTAGTAGCTGGTTCAACAAGAGGGATTTGATCATTATAGTTGAATAGACTACATAAAATTCTACCAACACCAACATGCTGCATAAGCAGAAATAGTACGTACTTGAGGTTGGAATTTACTTATCTACAAATTATCGAGGAATTTACGAAAAGTGGAACTAGAAAAGTAAGACTATATTCCATACATTAAATCTCATTTCTGGCAAAAACCCACCCACCAAAACATGCAAGAACGAATAAATATGACAAAGAATTCAACAAAACTAACCAGAAAAAAAGATAGAGGGTAAAGCTTACACCTTTATTAGAGGAGTCAAGTCTGGAAGAAGGGGAAGGAAAAAGAAAGCCTTGAAGCAATATCAGAGCAGAGATAATGTTCAATAAGCAGACAACTATGGTGGCGTTCTTGTAGGATATAAGTGATCTAACAGCTCTCCAGTATTTCTGTTGCTGCAGTTTCTCCATTTCCCCCCTTCAATAAAATTAGGGCGTCTGGATTTTCAACGTTCCTAAATCAGCCCAGGGAAATTCCAAGAGAAGGGGAAAGTACTCAGGGATGGTTGTTCGGTGGGTGCTGACTGCTGTGGCAGGGCCACGAGGCGAGGTCTCGAAAGAAGTCGTGCTCGCTTCCCAACACGCTTTTGTGACTAAGCTCTATGGACGCTACTAGACCGGATCGGACTGGGTTAAACCGGTATTTTTAACCCGTTCTGGATTGTAAGGTAAAGGAACCATCGTCCTAATCTATAGAACCGGATTAGAATGGTAACTTAATCTGAAACTGAAACATAAATATGCTAAATTAGAAAATAATTGAAATAATTTTTTTAATCATTTTTTCTAATCATTGTAGGCATAAAAAAGCTATTTATGAAATAGAATAATAAAAAAATCATAAAATTAGATCATATTGAGTCGAACAAGATTAAAACGATTCCAAAACAATTTTCAAGTAATTCAATTCGATACGACATTAACACAAGATTAAATTCAATTCGGAACTCTATTCAATTGGACTAGATTCGGATTGGTTATGAATTAACGGAACCGATTATTAACATCCATAATAGTATGCATGAGCCAAATATTAATGTTAATAAAAAAAATTACACGTTTTATATTTTCAAACTTATTAATTTATATTTTTTATCTGATTATATTAAAATCATTTACGTAAATAAAACTTTGTAAAATAACAAAAAAAAATTATAAGATGGTCTCAATATATTTCCAATCTAATTCCTTCAATAAAAAATAAATAAAAATATTATTTATTATTATTATTATGTGATAACCTTTTTTTATTGTATTTTTTTGACTGACGCAGGTAATTAAACATCCTGCGACCCGCATTGCATGTAATAAGAAGTGTTATCTTTAACTCCAACGGCTGTGCGCTGCTGACTGCTCGTTCGAGTTCAGGTTTCGTCTTGCAAAAAAATCTCAATCCCTTTTCTTTTACTTGGTTCCCAGTTTCTTCATTGGAAAGCTATTGTATGAATGGTATCATTCATCGGAAGACTGACGACATCTACCTCCCAAGGTATGTGCTGCATTGTCTGCACTATGTTTTCTTTACTTTGATATGCTTTTCATCGTTTAAAGTTGAGGTTGAACTGCCAGTATTCTGGACGCGTCTTTGCTTTCGTCGTGAGTTTTCGTCAACATTTGATGCAAACAAAATGTTTGATGAAATTACATACTGCAATTTTATCGCAGAGAGCTACAGCTTGGTATCCTGTTAGCACACAATTAGAAGTTTCTATGATGTAAACCAATATGAATTCTAGAAATTTTAACTTAATGCAATATGTATGTCGTATGCAGGTATTAAGCAATTTCTCGATATTAAGTCTTGTGGAGTTGAATAATTATTCAGATGGCGTTAACACTATTCAGGGGATTAAAAACACATTCTTTTCGGCTGTATCCATCCGCTTATTTTGCTAAACAACATGGTGTATTTTATTGTTGTATAAAAAGTGCACATAGCCAAACTGCAACGCAAGAAAGGCAACAGGTTAAATTGAAAGCTTTGTCACCAGAGGAATCTACAAGATTTGAAGTACTCAAAAACTATGAGGCGGTCATAGGAATAGAGACGCATGTTCAGCTGTCCACTCTCACAAAGGCCTTCTGTAGCTGCCCTTATAATTACGGGGCTGAGCCAAACACCAGTATTTGCCCTGTTTGCATGGGGTTGCCTGGTGCCTTGCCTGTCCTCAACTCAAAAGTTATAGAGTGTGCTGTAAAACTTGGTCTTGCGCTCAATTGTAAACTCTCTTTGAGTTCAAAGTTTGATAGGAAACAATACTTTTATCCCGATCTTCCAAAAGGATACCAGATATCACAATTTGATGTCCCAATTGCAACTGGTGGTTATATTGATGTTGATCTTCCTATTGAGTTTGGTGGGGGTCATAGAAAGTTTGGTGTCACCAGAGTTCATATGGAAGAAGATGCTGGGAAGCTGCTTCACACCGGAAACGGTAACTATTCTCAGGTATCTATGTTTTCCTCTAACTGTGGTCTTCCTTTTTTTATTTCTGATTTTTATTCTTGTTTTAAAAATCCTTCTGCCAGCCATTTTTATTCACGACATTTCTATTTATATAGTTTGATTTACGTGATACTTTACATATTAATAATTGGACATCACACTTCACCAGTATAGTTAATTTCTTAGGATACGATGTTGAACTTTGTTTAGATTATGATTGGACTTCTCTTCATGGCTGTTTATGACTTGTCGGAGTTGTTGACATTTTCTTCTGACAGGTTGATTTGAATAGAGCGGGAGTTCCTTTACTTGAAATTGTGTCTGAACCTGATATGAGAACAGGTATTGAAGCAGCAGAATATGCTGCAGAGTTACAGAGACTAGTGAGATATCTGGGTGTGAGTAATGGAAATATGCAGGAAGGATCACTACGTTGCGATGTCAATATCTCTGTTCGTCCAATTGGGCAGTTCGAGTTTGGCACGAAGGTAAATTTGTTCTTTATTCATTATCCTCTACCTTATTGCAGAAACAGAAAATGTCACAAAAGTATTCTGAATATTCAGTTGTTCACGTGGTTCCTTAGCCTAAATCTGCTAGCAACTCGATATTTCCAAACATGTTTAATGTTGATTGGGGTGGCACAAAATCTTTGCTAGTTTTTGAAGCAAGTAAAGAAATCCAGCTCGCCCTGCAATACTATTCCTTCCCTTTTTTGACAAGGATTCTGTCGTTTGGTTTCTATGCATATTGCAGCTGCAGTTATGGTTTGACAACGGGTGATTTATATTTACCGAGAAAGTTATGTATATTAAAGATTTGGATGAAAGAGGATCAACATCTGTGTGGCCTTTTGTTTGGTTCTAGTTAGTTGGTTGTGTTTACCCATAATGTTGCTTCGTTGTACCAAACCATACTGATCTATGTGTTTGTTTGCTTGTTTTCTTCGCAATTCTTGTTGTTTTTTCACGTTTTCTGTGGATAGTCCGTCTCAATTATTAATCTGTTTTATTCATAACCAGGTGGAAATAAAGAATTTGAACTCATTCTCATCCATGAGTAGGGCCATTGATTTTGAGATTTCAAGACAGGTGAGCCTTCACAGTCAAGGTCAGGCCGACCAGATTGTACAGGAAACTCGCCTCTGGGAAGAAGGAGCTCAGGTTCTATTTTTTCCTTATAATGACAAAGTTAGAAAAGTGGTGGGCTAGTTTATTTGTTACTAATCCATTGGTTTGCTTTGCAAAATAGAAAACAGTTACGATGAGAAAGAAGGAAGGACTTTCTGATTATCGTTACTTCCCAGAGCCTGATCTTCCCGGTGTTACTCTCACTGAAGAATATGTCGATAATATTCGTAATTCCTTACCTGAATTACCGGAAATCAAGCGGCGAAGATATGAGAAACTCGGGCTTAGTATTCAGGATGTTCTGTTTCTCAGTAATGATGTTAATGTGAGTCCTGTTCTTCAAATGTTTTTTTATGGAAATTTGGTGTCAGTAAGGATTGGTAGTTTGAGATCCTGGCCTAGTGGTTGAGTATTGGAAATAAACTTCGAACGAGTAAAAAAGCATTTTGAACTGAAACCAAAATTGTGTAATATTTGTGCAAATATGAAAATGAAGATTTGAATAACAATTAGTTTAATGATAGGAATGTAGTGCTGTATATAATACATATAACATTTAAAATAGAATGAGACGTTTTCAAAAAAAGAAAGAATGAGATGCATAATTAGTCTTCACAAATGTCTTGCAGGTGGCAGCATTTTTTGACGCAACTATTGCTACAGGTGCAGATATAAAACTTGCTACTAATTGGATAATGGGGGATGTTGCTGCTTATATGAACAATGAAAAGTTGTCAATAATTGACATTAAGCTTACCCCCCGGGAATTGGGCGAGCTTATAGCGTCAATTAAAGTTGGAATCATAAGTGGAAAGATCGGCAAAGAGGTAACTGTATCTAATCATCGGTATACCCGTTGTTTTAATGTTTTCAACATTATGTGCTACCTTTGTTTATTCCAATATTAGGTGCTACCATTAGTTGACTGTATTAGTCTCTTTCTAAGTCTCAAATCATATGGACTTGCGTATTTCCCTTCGAAATCTTTTTGCTTTGCATGTGTTACATCTTTAACCATCTCTGTCGCATCAGTCAAAGGAATCTTATTAAATGCATCTTTCTTCGTCCTTTGTACGAAGATTCATAATCAAGTTCTTTTAACTCCAGTACAATGATCATATTATACATGCCTCTTCTTTGTTCATTTAACTCCAATACAATTATCATATTATACATGCATCTTCTTTGCTGGTAGACCCAATCAGTTTGGGAGCATGTTTTTGGTTTATAAAATGCATATGCATTGGTAGTCTTACCGCTCAAATTCCTGAAAATGGTTTGGTTTGATAGATTTTATGCAGCAGGAACCTAATCTTTTTGCTCATACGAGAATATAAAAGTAGGGCATAGATAAGTGAAAAGAGGCAATATTTGTTTGGTGTGATGTACTTTTTGTATAAGCATGGACTATTTGCTTGTTCATCAGTTATTATTCTAAATGAAATGTGCAGATATTATTTGAGCTAATGGCAAAAGGTGGAACTGTTGAAGGACTTATTAAAGAAAAGGATCTTGTTCAGGCAAGTTGTTTCACGATTTTCAGGGATTTCCAACATTTTGTTGGTAACTTGAGTCGGAGTATTGTAGACGTGGTGTTTGATAGACAGACAGACAGACAGACATAGGCGCATCAAATATTAGCAGAACTCATTTTCTAAATACTCCGAAAGTTTGGTGACTGGCCTTCGCATGCCCGTGATCCACTATGGCTTGCTTATTGTTGATATGCTTATGGAAAACAGGACAAATGAATATAAACCTTATTGCTTTTTTTATTACAACAGATTGCTGATCCCTCTGAGATTGAGAAAATTGTGGATAAGGTCCTTGCAGACAATCCAAAGCAGTTAGAGCAATATCGTGGGGGTAAAACTAAGCTGCAAGGCTTTTTTGCTGGCCAGGTATGATTATTGCCAAAACGACGTTTTGTCCTTTGCATTGAGGTTTGATGAATTGTCTACAAATTTTATAATTGTTATATGTTGCTCGACATTTTGACATATTGACTACCAATCCAGATCATGAAAGAAACAAAAGGCAAGGCAAATCCTGGGCTTTTGAATAAGATTCTTCTGGAAAAGCTGAATTCGAAAAGTTGAAGCCTTTTGTAAGTTCTCACATGAGCCTGAGCCACTTTGTATTGTCTTCTGCCTCAACATAAAAAGACCCCATTTCCGTTGGCTGAATTTCACGATTTCTATCTCGCAATTTTGCAAGCATAATTGTTAGTGATGCAGGGGGAAAACCATTGGCTGGATATTTTTACTTTCTAAATAATAACTTCAAATGATTTTTCAAAGTTGACGACATGAATTAAAGAAAAATGTATGTTGACATCGAATTGCTTTTCCATGTTATAATTTTGGTGTAAATTATTTATGACCAGTTCACTAATTTGTCAAATATAAATGGCATCGATTTCGATTGGACAGGTATGCGATGGGTATATTGTACTGGTATCGATGGAGTATTAAAATTAGTAACTATGACCGTTTAAATAATTACTTAAAATTATTGATATAATGAATATATTTAATAATTATATAAAAAATTTATACAATTTGAGATCATATTAAATAAGGATAAAAATTTTACCTTCAAATTGAATGATTCACTAATGTATTTGATAGATTGATTGAATAGATTTTTTTACTAATAAAAAGAATAAAAATAGATATTAAAAAATCATATATTATTTTTTATATTAAAATTTTAAATAGTAAATAAATGCTTTTTAAATAATAAAAAAATTAATGGATGAAAATTTAGATTAAATTTTTAACTATTTTTCGAATATTGTAAAAAAATATTTATAATAAAGTTTTACTTAAGTAATAATAACAATAATATTGATGCACGGACATCCAATATATAAAAATTTTACGATACTATTTTTTACTAAAAGTTGAAAAAGGTAATTTTATATAAAAAAAATTTATAATTTATTTAATATTTTAGAAAGTGTGAAGAACTAAATATATAAAACTAATACAAAACTCAAAATTATAATCGAAATTAAATGAAATCATACGACCAATAAAAACATTTAAGAGATCGTTATTTACACTTCAAATTTTTCAAAATACACTTTATATATCTTTCTTTACTCTAAAATACACGCTATGTCATCAAATAATTTTTCAAAATATTGATATAAACATAAAATGTCTTTTAACCGAATCGACTCGTCCATAAATATAAATTTGAGAGCCCGTCTCGGAGACATACTCAAACCAATTCAGCTAAATTTATTTTTTTCTACCTTGATTACTTTTTTGTAAAATGTTTACAGACAATTTAATTAAACAATTGATTTCTAATATTTTTTAAGCATCATAACACACTATTATAAAATAATAATATTTAGTAAATTTTAAAATAAATTTTTTTATCAGTAATTATTTTTATTTTGAAAGTTCACATCAACAATACTACTGAAGGTTCTAAATCTTCTGCGTATATATATTATCTGGTAAGTGAGAGATATGGACCAAACCAAGAACCAATCATGAAACATTAAAATCAATTAAATTTCTTCGTAATCTTATGCAAATTCCATCTGATAGGAATATGAAATAGAAATTTTAAACCAAAAGATCTTCTTTCCATTCATAACAAAATCATCATAATAATAGGTAAGAACAAGACCAACTAGGATTCATGATAATTCACTATCTATCTATCTATATATATATATATATATATATATATATATATATATATGCATGAAACCCCTCATCACCGTATACGTTACAAATTCACCATAACCAAATCCAGAGAGAATATACAAACGAGAAGTAGATATCAAGAAAAGAAACAATATAGGGAATGCTTTTATATATTTGTATATATAGATTATGCTACTAAAAATATATTTATCTCATAGATGAGATTTGAAATTTATTTTTCCAATGATTTTTAAATATATATGAAAAGTAAATAAATATGAATGAGATAATTAATTTAAATGATGTTCATCGTTTCATGCATTGCTTTATATATCACATGTGAGTTTAGTATTGGATCCTAGTTCTATTTTTCATTTGATCCCATTTAGTTCCTTATTGGGGAGTCCATACTCGTGATGGTTGAGGTAGACCGATTCCAAAGAATAGCCTATTTCAATATCTCAATATCTGTATGGTTGTTCTTCTTTTGACGTGAGATTTGTAAGATATATACTCGGATTTTGTTTGTTAATCAACTTGTAATTGTATAAATCATCCGGTGGGGACACCAGACACCTCGTCTTGATTGAATCATTTGGGAGTTCCGGCCTTGGGCTAATTAGTATAATTAGTGGGGAGTAGGTCTCTTGTGAGACGGTCTCACGAATCTTTATATGTGAGACGGGTCAACCCTACCGATATTCACAATAAAAAGTAATACCTTAGCATAAAAAGTAATACTTTTTCATAGCTGACCCAAATAAGAGATCCGTCTCACAAAACACGACCCGTGAGACCGCCTCACATAAGCATGTGATGCTAACTGCTATGGGCTGCAAATTTTCACGGTTGGTCCTGCTACATTTTGGAATCCGACGCCATTAAAGCCATCAAGTCAATCTCTGTCTGCAATCCATTCGTTGTGGGAAAAAATCACGACATGCCATTATTTTTTTTTAATGAAAAAATAATTTTTTGAAAATACAAATTTATACTTTCAACTCACTCAGATACAAAATTCATCTTGGCTGGATGATCAATGTAAGGCTCGAGAATTTGATTACCGTAATCTGAAATGATTTGGGTATATTTACCGTAATCTGAGATTAATCTGGGATGATTTCTTGATTAATTGAAGTGATTATAGACGGAACGGAGTGGACCGGGAAAGATAAAGGTATAAATTAATGTTGAGTTGGGATTGCACAACTCGAGTGAGGTTTGGCTCGAGTTTCCCTAAATCACATACTTTACCTTATTGTATTGATTTGATTGATGTACTTGTTCTCTTGATTTATAGACAGCAGGTATTAGACGAGTAATCTTGTGACAGAAGTGCCCGATAGTGGTGGGATCGCCACGGGCACATTGCACGATGTCACAAGATAGTGTATTGGTGATTGTGCCAAAGTCTGTCACCGGATGTTTGGCTATCGATGTGGATAGAATTATAACTTCTTCTATTACTGATTATCGATATTATATCGATGTGGATAGAATTGGAGCTTCTTCTATTACTGGTGATCGGTACCGTATCGATGTGGATAGAATCATAACTTCTTCTATTACTGGTGATCGATATTATATCGATGTGGATAGAATCGGAGTTCTTTCTATTACTGGTGATCGATACTATACCGATGTGGATAGAATACGAGCTTCTTCTATTACTGGTGATCGATACCATATCGATGTTGATAGAATTGGTATTTCTTCTATTACTGGTGATCGATACCCTATCGACGTGGATAGAACTGGAGTCTTTTCTATTACTGTTGGTCGATATGGGAATGCTGACTTCTGGAAACCGGGATCCCTAGACTATGATTGAGTCTAGTCTTAAATTTGAAGTCATGAGTTTAATTGACAGTTTATTTTGAGTTATGTTGATTTTGTTCCTGAATATGGTACATGATGAATTATGTTCCTGATGATGGTATATGTTTAGAATAGAATTTATTCTTGATATGGATTTATATTCTGATTTGAATACATGTTAGACATATCTGTTATATGCTTTTATATTGTTTTTATGATTGCATGTATACATGATTTATACTGAGAATGTAATTCTCACCGGAGTTATCCGGCTGTTGTCTTTTTTGTATGTGTGCATGGCAACAGGTGGGATAGGATCAGGGTCAATAAGAGAAAGAGGCTGGACTAGATAGAGTGGAGATCCGGACTTCGAAGCAACTTAGGATTCAGCACTGAGATATAGTTGAACCTAGTTGAATTCTTGTAGATAATACAAGATTTGTATATTATGTTTAATATATAATTTGAATTGAATTACATTACGTTTCCGCTTTGTATTTAAAAAAAAAAATTAAACCCTGTTTATTATAATTGTTTGAATTATTCCTAAAGACGATTAAGGAATGAATTAACGTCCGGATCCCCACAATCAAAGACTAAGATATTGTGTGAAATAAAAAGTTTGCACACATCCATCAATTAAAATTCAGTCTTGTATGATTTGAACTTGCAAATATTCGTATATTGTTCAGAATTCTTGTTACAATTAGTATTTCCCATTTCCAATTTTCATAAACACGCGTTTATTATGTAACCGCATGGAACCTGAGATTTTAACCATCTGAAACATGTATCCATGAAAAATTATACTCTGCTAATCAATTGGATTCAAGGATCAGCAGCACGTTCAATCCCATAACATTGATCGTTGTTTGGCTCGTTCCATCTTCCGCTTACGCCATTCCTCCAGGGCTGCAAATTCCCAACATGTAAATGTTATTAAACATTTGGCTTGATGGTAGAAAACAGTCACATTCCTTACTGCCAAAGAAGGACACTGAAATTCAGTAGAAATCCTAATGTAATTTGGAATATGAAGTTTATTTTCTAAAATTTCACAAACATTTTGTTTTCTTTTTCCTTTTCCTCCACTTACCAAGACAAGGAGGTAAGCAAACTATTTCACCCCGCTGCTCTTCATCGAATCCATCAATAGATGCATCGTGTGGGAACCATATTACACCTCAAAGTGGGTGATCTTTAAGCTCTTTCAAATTTCTATGAACAGGTGTGGGAGGGAAGTAAGTATCTCACTAGGACCCCACATCTAAGTCTACAATTAATTCTTACTATACGAAAATCATTGAATCAAGTTACTAGAAAATATCATTTTACAACATTATAAATCCCTGCGGACGCGTGACGTGAGATAGGAGTACTGCATGAACAGACATTCAGAAATTGAATAACACAAGGAATATAAAATCACCTTTCACATTGCCAGCTTCTGAATATGAACGAAAATTATTCAACTTTGATATTAGGTCCTCTGCGGCCGTCTGCTTTACATCTTTCTGCTTCACTGATTCAGTTTCAACAGACACATCCTTTCCAATTTCTCTTACCTAAAAGGGAGAGAGAAGACATTTTAAAACAGAAGCAGGTCGATCTTTTTCTTGTTTAAGGCGTGATATCTTTCCACTGCACTCATTTACAACATATTCTACATGGTTCTTATTTGGAAGTTCATTTATAACATCGGTTATAAGTAATATTCTCTTAATTTTGGTTAAATGCATGCTTTCACAATTTGGCCATATACATTGGCTTAAATACTTCTCCAGCTTCACATGTCACCTATTTCTATTTTTGCTAAAACCATACTTGTATTGCAATAGGCGTGTCGCCTTTTCTTTGAATTTTTTTTTTTAAAAATCAGATCTCTAAAACCAAAAAAACAAATGAATATGATATAAAATCAAGATCGTGATATTTAACCATAAACTTGGATGTAAAAATTATTTTCCTCAATCAGAATTTAACATCAACATGTCACTTCATCGAGTGAAACCCACTGAATCACCCTTGTTAATGGATACTCACTCTTCGGATAAGGTCAACTGGAACCATCGAACGACGAATGTCTTCAGATTCCTTGATATTCCTGTATAGAGCTGTACCTCAAAGAGTAATTATAAACCAAAGTTCTCCAATAACTCCTACTTAAAAGGGAAACATCAAATCAACTCATGCATTGAGATACAATATATTGATTCCAAACAATAAATTTAAAATGTATTACGGAAGGTATGAAGGAGAATGATATATTATCAAGCATCAAATCATCGTAGTCACAATAAGGTTTCATTGCATTGGTCTTAGATAGGGATGTATAAAGATAATTTAGCGCGAAGGGCAATCATTGTGTGGTAATTAGGTTGGAGGCTCATTTAGTTGCTAAAAGCAATTAAAAACTTTAATATCTTGCTATGCTATATGTTCATTGGAAGTTTGGAACCATGAAAGGGATCCTGCAGACCGCAGAGCACAGTATTTTCTATAAATGCTATACAAAGTAATTTAAAAAATCATAGCCCGACAAGAGAACATATACGAAGCGAACAAAATCTTATTCAGTCACAGAAAAATTAAGAAAATTACAAAGCTCAGCTGGAAATTGATCCCCTTAACTATAAAGAGGAAACAATTGTTGGAAAAGTTTATATATATTGTGACACAAATTGACCAAAATCTACATTAAGAAATTAATCCCCAAATAAGATAACAAGAGATAGAATCATGCATTCAAACAACTGCATTTAAAATTAATAAATATCCATAAAGACATAACTGACAATGAGGAATAATATCACAACCAGATATAGCTCAGTTCAATCTTAACATCTTCCAATTCAATTGGTGGAATGATAACCTCTGAAATGTTTTCGAGCAACGCACTCAAACACTCTAAAGAAACCATCGGGATTCGTGACAAAGGACTTTTGATTAGTAGCTGGTTCAACAAGAGGGATTTGATCATTATAGTTGAATAGTCTACATAAAATTCTACCAACACCAACATGCTGCATAAGCAGAAATAGTACGTACTTGAGGTAGGAATTTACTTATCTACAAATTATCGAGGAATTTACGAAAAGTGGAACTAGAAAAGTAAGACTATATTCCATACATTAAATCTCATTTCTGGCAAAAACCCACCCACCAAAACATGCAAGAACGAATAAATATGACAAAGAATTCAACAAAACTAACCAGAAAAAAAGATAAAGGGTAAAGCTTACACCTTTATTAGAGGAGTCAAGTCTGGAAGAAGGGGAAGGAAAAAGAAAGCCTTGAAGCAATATCAGAGCAGAGATAATGTTCAATAAGCAGACAACTATGGTGGCGTTCTTGTAGGATATAAGTGATCTAACAGCTCTCCAGTATTTCTGTTGCTGCAGTTTCTCCATTTCCCCCCTTCAATAAAATTAGGGCGTCTGGATTTTCAACGTTCCTAAATCAGCCCAGGGAAATTCCAAGAGAAGGGGAAAGTACTCAGGGATGGTTGTTCGGTGGGTGCTGACTGCTGTGGCAGGGCCACGAGGCGAGGTCTCGAAAGAAGTCGTGCTCGCTTCCCAACACGCTTTTGTGACTAAGCTCTATGGACGCTACTAGACCGGATCGGACTGGGTTAAACCGGTATTTTTAACCCGTTCTGGATTGTAAGGTAAAGGAACCATCGTCCTAATCTATAGAACCGGATTAGAATGGTAACTTAATCTGAAACTGAAACATAAATATGCTAAATTAGAAAATAATTGAAATAATTTTTTTAATCATTTTTTCTAATCATTGTAGGCATAAAAAAGCTATTTATGAAATAGAATAATAAAAAAATCATAAAATTAGATCATATTGAGTCGAACAAGATTAAAACGATTCCAAAACAATTTTCAAGTAATTCAATTCGATACGACATTAACACAAGATTAAATTCAATTCGGAACTCTATTCAATTGGACTAGATTCGGATTGGTTATGAATTAACGGAACCGATTATTAACATCCATAATAGTATGCATGAGCCAAATATTAATGTTAATAAAAAAAATTACACGTTTTATATTTTCAAACTTATTAATTTATATTTTTTATCTGATTATATTAAAATCATTTACGTAAATAAAACTTTGTAAAATAACAAAAAAAAATTATAAGATGGTCTCAATATATTTCCAATCTAATTCCTTCAATAAAAAATAAATAAAAATATTATTTATTATTATTATTATGTGATAACCTTTTTTTATTGTATTTTTTTGACTGACGCAGGTAATTAAACATCCTGCGACCCGCATTGCATGTAATAAGAAGTGTTATCTTTAACTCCAACGGCTGTGCGCTGCTGACTGCTCGTTCGAGTTCAGGTTTCGTCTTGCAAAAAAATCTCAATCCCTTTTCTTTTACTTGGTTCCCAGTTTCTTCATTGGAAAGCTATTGTATGAATGGTATCATTCATCGGAAGACTGACGACATCTACCTCCCAAGGTATGTGCTGCATTGTCTGCACTATGTTTTCTTTACTTTGATATGCTTTTCATCGTTTAAAGTTGAGGTTGAACTGCCAGTATTCTGGACGCGTCTTTGCTTTCGTCGTGAGTTTTCGTCAACATTTGATGCAAACAAAATGTTTGATGAAATTACATACTGCAATTTTATCGCAGAGAGCTACAGCTTGGTATCCTGTTAGCACACAATTAGAAGTTTCTATGATGTAAACCAATATGAATTCTAGAAATTTTAACTTAATGCAATATGTATGTCGTATGCAGGTATTAAGCAATTTCTCGATATTAAGTCTTGTGGAGTTGAATAATTATTCAGATGGCGTTAACACTATTCAGGGGATTAAAAACACATTCTTTTCGGCTGTATCCATCCGCTTATTTTGCTAAACAACATGGTGTATTTTATTGTTGTATAAAAAGTGCACATAGCCAAACTGCAACGCAAGAAAGGCAACAGGTTAAATTGAAAGCTTTGTCACCAGAGGAATCTACAAGATTTGAAGTACTCAAAAACTATGAGGCGGTCATAGGAATAGAGACGCATGTTCAGCTGTCCACTCTCACAAAGGCCTTCTGTAGCTGCCCTTATAATTACGGGGCTGAGCCAAACACCAGTATTTGCCCTGTTTGCATGGGGTTGCCTGGTGCCTTGCCTGTCCTCAACTCAAAAGTTATAGAGTGTGCTGTAAAACTTGGTCTTGCGCTCAATTGTAAACTCTCTTTGAGTTCAAAGTTTGATAGGAAACAATACTTTTATCCCGATCTTCCAAAAGGATACCAGATATCACAATTTGATGTCCCAATTGCAACTGGTGGTTATATTGATGTTGATCTTCCTATTGAGTTTGGTGGGGGTCATATAAAGTTTGGTGTCACCAGAGTTCATATGGAAGAAGATGCTGGGAAGCTGCTTCACACCGGAAACGGTAACTATTCTCAGGTATCTATGTTTTCCTCTAACTGTGGTCTTCCTTTTTTTATTTCTGATTTTTATTCTTGTTTTAAAAATCCTTCTGCCAGCCATTTTTATTCACGACATTTCTATTTATATAGTTTGATTTACGTGATACTTTACATATTAATAATTGGACATCACACTTCACCAGTATAGTTAATTTCTTAGGATACGATGTTGAACTTTGTTTAGATTATGATTGGACTTCTCTTCATGGCTGTTTATGACTTGTCGGAGTTGTTGACATTTTCTTCTGACAGGTTGATTTGAATAGAGCGGGAGTTCCTTTACTTGAAATTGTGTCTGAACCTGATATGAGAACAGGTATTGAAGCAGCAGAATATGCTGCAGAGTTACAGAGACTAGTGAGATATCTGGGTGTGAGTAATGGAAATATGCAGGAAGGATCACTACGTTGCGATGTCAATATCTCTGTTCGTCCAATTGGGCAGTTCGAGTTTGGCACGAAGGTAAATTTGTTCTTTATTCATTATCCTCTGCCTTATTGCAGAAACAGAAAATGTCACAAAAGTATTCTGAATATTCAGTTGTTCACGTGGTTCCTTAGCCTAAATCTGCTAGCAACTCGATATTTCCAAACATGTTTAATGTTGATTGGGGTGGCACAAAATCTTTGCTAGTTTTTGAAGCAAGTAAAGAAATCCAGCTCGCCCTGCAATACTATTCCTTCCCTTTTTTGACAAGGATTCTGTCGTTTGGTTTCTATGCATATTGCAGCTGCAGTTATGGTTTGACAACGGGTGATTTATATTTACCGAGAAAGTTATGTATATTAAAGATTTGGATGAAAGAGGATCAACATCTGTGTGGCCTTTTGTTTGGTTCTAGTTAGTTGGTTGTGTTTACCCATAATGTTGCTTCGTTGTACCAAACCATACTGATCTATGTGTTTGTTTGCTTGTTTTCTTCGCAATTCTTGTTGTTTTTTCACGTTTTCTGTGGATAGTCCGTCTCAATTATTAATCTGTTTTATTCATAACCAGGTGGAAATAAAGAATTTGAACTCATTCTCATCCATGAGTAGGGCCATTGATTTTGAGATTTCAAGACAGGTGAGCCTTCACAGTCAAGGTCAGGCCGACCAGATTGTACAGGAAACTCGCCTCTGGGAAGAAGGAGCTCAGGTTCTATTTTTTCCTTATAATGACAAAGTTAGAAAAGTGGTGGGCTAGTTTATTTGTTACTAATCCATTGGTTTGCTTTGCAAAATAGAAAACAGTTACGATGAGAAAGAAGGAAGGACTTTCTGATTATCGTTACTTCCCAGAGCCTGATCTTCCCGGTGTTACTCTCACTGAAGAATATGTCGATAATATTCGTAATTCCTTACCTGAATTACCGGAAATCAAGCGGCGAAGATATGAGAAACTCGGGCTTAGTATTCAGGATGTTCTGTTTCTCAGTAATGATGTTAATGTGAGTCCTGTTCTTCAAATGTTTTTTTATGGAAATTTGGTGTCAGTAAGGATTGGTAGTTTGAGATCCTGGCCTAGTGGTTGAGTATTGGAAATAAACTTCGAACGAGTAAAAAAGCATTTTGAACTGAAACCAAAATTGTGTAATATTTGTGCAAATATGAAAATGAAGATTTGAATAACAATTAGTTTAATGATAGGAATGTAGTGCTGTATATAATACATATAACATTTAAAATAGAATGAGACGTTTTCAAAAAAAGAAAGAATGAGATGCATAATTAGTCTTCACAAATGTCTTGCAGGTGGCAGCATTTTTTGACGCAACTATTGCTACAGGTGCAGATATAAAACTTGCTACTAATTGGATAATGGGGGATGTTGCTGCTTATATGAACAACGAAAAGTTGTCAATAATTGACATTAAGCTTACCCCCCGGGAATTGGGCGCGCTTATAGCGTCAATTAAAGTTGGAATCATAAGTGGAAAGATCGGCAAAGAGGTAACTGTATCTAATCATCGGTATACCCGTTGTTTTAATGTTTTCAACATTATGTGCTACCTTTGTTTATTCCAATATTAGGTGCTACCATTAGTTGACTGTATTAGTCTCTTTCTAAGTCTCAAATCATATGGACTTGCGTATTTCCCTTCGAAATCTTTTTGCTTTGCATGTGTTACATCTTTAACCATCTCTGTCGCATCAGTCAAAGGAATCTTATTAAATGCATCTTTCTTCGTCCTTTGTACGAAGATTCATAATCAAGTTCTTTTAACTCCAGTACAATGATCATATTATACATGCCTCTTCTTTGTTCATTTAACTCCAATACAATTATCATATTATACATGCATCTTCTTTGCTGGTAGACCCAATCAGTTTGGGAGCATGTTTTTGGTTTATAAAATGCATATGCATTGGTAGTCTTACCGCTCAAATTCCTGAAAATGGTTTGGTTTGATAGATTTTATGCAGCAGGAACCTAATCTTTTTGCTCATACGAGAATATAAAAGTAGGGCATAGATAAGTGAAAAGAGGCAATATTTGTTTGGTGTGATGTACTTTTTGTATAAGCATGGACTATTTGCTTGTTCATCAGTTATTATTCTAAATGAAATGTGCAGATATTATTTGAGCTAATGGCAAAAGGTGGAACTGTTGAAGGACTTATTAAAGAAAAGGATCTTGTTCAGGCAAGTTGTTTCACGATTTTCAGGGATTTCCAACATTTTGTTGGTAACTTGAGTCGGAGTATTGTAGACGTGGTGTTTGATAGACAGACAGACAGACAGACATAGGCGCATCAAATATTAGCAGAACTCATTTTCTAAATACTCCGAAAGTTTGGTGACTGGCCTTCGCATGCCCGTGATCCACTATGGCTTGCTTATTGTTGATATGCTTATGGAAAACAGGACAAATGAATATAAACCTTATTGCTTTTTTTATTACAACAGATTGCTGATCCCTCTGAGATTGAGAAAATTGTGGATAAGGTCCTTGCAGACAATCCAAAGCAGTTAGAGCAATATCGTGGGGGTAAAACTAAGCTGCAAGGCTTTTTTGCTGGCCAGGTATGATTATTGCCAAAACGACGTTTTGTCCTTTGCATTGAGGTTTGATGAATTGTCTACAAATTTTATAATTGTTATATGTTGCTCGACATTTTGACATATTGACTACCAATCCAGATCATGAAAGAAACAAAAGGCAAGGCAAATCCTGGGCTTTTGAATAAGATTCTTCTGGAAAAGCTGAATTCGAAAAGTTGAAGCCTTTTGTAAGTTCTCACATGAGCCTGAGCCACTTTGTATTGTCTTCTGCCTCAACATAAAAAGACCCCATTTCCGTTGGCTGAATTTCACGATTTCTATCTCGCAATTTTGCAAGCATAATTGTTAGTGATGCAGGGGGAAAACCATTGGCTGGATATTTTTACTTTCTAAATAATAACTTCAAATGATTTTTCAAAGTTGACGACATGAATTAAAGAAAATTGTATGTTGACATCGAATTGCTTTTCCATGTTATAATTTTGGTGTAAATTATTTATGACCAGTTCACTAATTTGTCAAATATAAATGGCATTGATTTCGATTGGAGAGGTATGCGATGGGTATATTGTACTGGTATCGATGGAGTATTAAAATTAGTAACTATGGCCGTTTAAATAATTACTTAAAATTATTGATATAATGAATATATTTAATAATTATATAAAAAATTTATACAATTTGAGATCATATTAAATAAGGATAAAAATTTTACCTTCAAATTGAATGATTCACTAATGTATTTGATAGATTGATTGAATAGATTTTTTTACTAATAAAAAGAATAAAAATAGATATTAAAAAATCATATATTATTTTTTATATTAAAATTTTAAATAGTAAATAAATGCTTTTTAAATAATAAAAAAATTAATGGATGAAAATTTAGATTAAATTTTTAACTATTTTTCGAATATTGTAAAAAAATATTTATAATAAAGTTTTACTTAAGTAATAATAACAATAATATTGATGCACGGACATCCAATATATAAAAATTTTACGATACTATTTTTTACTAAAAGTTGAAAAAGGTAATTTTATATAAAAAAAATTTATAATTTATTTAATATTTTAGAAAGTGTGAAGAACTAAATATATAAAACTAATACAAAACTCAAAATTATAATCGAAATTAAATGAAATCATACGACCAATAAAAACATTTAAGAGATCGTTATTTACACTTCAAATTTTTCAAAATACACTTTATATATCTTTCTTTACTCTAAAATACACGATATGTCATCAAATAATTTTTCAAAATATTGATATAAACATAAAATGTTTTTTAACCGAATCGACTCGTCCATAAATATAAATTTGAGAGCCCGTCTCGGAGACATACTCAAACCAATTCAGCTAAATTTATTTTTTTCTACCTTGATTACTTTTTTGTAAAATGTTTACAGACAATTTAATTAAACAATTGATTTCTAATATTTTTTAAGCATCATAACACACTATTATAAAATAATAATATTTAGTAAATTTTAAAATAAATTTTTTTATCAGTAATTATTTTTATTTTGAAAGTTCACATCAACAATACTACTGAAGGTTCTAAATCTTCTGCGTATATATATTATCTGGTAAGTGAGAGATATGGACCAAACCAAGAACCAATCATGAAACATTAAAATCAATTAAATTTCTTCGTAATCTTATGCAAATTCCATCTGATAGGAATATGAAATAGAAATTTTAAACCAAAAGATCTTCTTTCCATTCATAACAAAATCATCATAATAATAGGTAAGAACAAGACCAACTAGGATTCATGATAATTCACTATCTATCTATCTATATATATATATATATATATATATATATGCATGAAACCCCTCATCACCGTATACGTTACAAATTCACCATAACCAAATCCAGAGAGAATATACAAACGAGAAGTAGATATCAAGAAAAGAAACAAAATCGTCACCTCTCAACCACGAGAATGGATTCTTGTACAGACCACTATAACCAGCGAGAAACCCACGGCCGGTTTTGCAGGCGGCGGCTGTGGTTTCTTTGGGTCGGAGGCGAATCGAGGGTTTTGTTCCAAGTGTTACGGAGACTATTTGAAACGTCAGATAGCTAAGTCAGAAACTGATATCTGCCAACAACAAGCAGTTTCCGAATCTGAACCTCGTGAGATTAATCAAATCTCATCTCGAGATCTGGTTAATGTGACTGATGGCATGAATTCTTGCACAGTTGGTACCAAGAAATTGAAGTGCGGATGCTGCAACAAGAAAGTTGGATTATTGGGATTCGGATGCCGATGTGGACTCACTTTCTGCGGGAGTCATAGGTACCCAGAATCACATGCATGCAGCTTTGATTACAAGACTGCGGGAAGGGTTGCGCTAGAGAAAGAAAATCCACTTTGTAGGGGAGACAAGATTAGGGACAGGTCTTAGTTTGATTAACGTTCACATATTTTTTTTTTGTTTGGGTTTATGGAAAAAAATTAATCTGTTTTACATTACTAATATTGAAATTTAGTTAAATTATAACTTTGTAAATTTATCCATGATATATGGTTTTACATAGCAAAATCTTGGCATGCCAAAAGAAGTTCCAATATCTTGAAATTCACATAAAATTCTATACTTGATCGCTGTCGTCCGCCATACAAATGGGTGGCCCCCCATTGACATAAATGATAGTGACCTTTAGGTAGAGCCCATAATTTTCCCCTCGCTTGAACTCGCATAGGCAGAAATCATCTAGTGAAACGCCGTTCACTTTCCAGAGTGTTCTCCATCCTTTGCTGTAAAGTATCCGCCCGTCTTTCCATTTCTTGTACTTCCCTCGAAACGTCCTCCCTTGTTGATCAACAAGCATCATCTCTGGCTTCGGCAATTCGAGGTGGTGATCTTTGATCAATTCTGTGGGGATAAACTGTTACGATAAAAAATTATACATCGTCAAAACTAGTTTTAAGAGGTGGCGCTTGCGGAAGAGACTCTACATAGAGACTATTTTAGCTAGCTAGATTATGGAGATTACGCACTTTGTTTACATGTATAAATGATCAGTGATCTCCAATATGTGCCTTACCAAATCGCCCTTTCTTCTTGGGGCAACATGAGTGATGAAATACGGGTTTCTAGGCTTGGGAACCAGTCCAGATTCAAAAATGTGCATGCCATAGTATCTGGGAAACACGCTTGCCCGTTTTCTAGTCGGACCTCCGGGCTTTTCAGCTACAAACAAAACATATAAAAGAGTTAAACGATACAACACCTTAATAAGATCTCTCCGTGTGTTTGTACCATAGGATCAGACTGAGCTTTTTAGCATGCGTGAGGAGTAGTCACAAAAAAACTCAAGTCAATTACTGAAGATCACATTGGTTAAATAGTTATTTTGAAAGAAACTTTACTCGTGCGCGCAAGTGCTGCATGCTAGTTAACTATATATGCCGCTAAACATAATTTTTTTAAAAATAAACATATCAATATTAGTTCTACGTATGTATCAAACCTTTTTTTTATAAAGTAGAGTAGCTTAGTAGGGACTTTACTGATTGATTAGAAGAAAACAAGAAAGTAGAACTTGCCTTTATTGGCCTGATTCGGTGCATATTGTTCATGCTCGTTTTCTTCACTCGGAGTGTGGCCAGCATCCTCAATTTCCTCCTCCTCGTCATCATCAGCATCATCATCGGCATCAGCATCAGCATCAGGATCAGCATTAGCATCTGCTTCGGAAGGAGGTTCTTTGTCAATAAAGGCATTGTCATCTTTCTCAGTATTAGCGTCTCCTAATATTTGAGGTGAGCGCCTGATGTTCACGTTCTCATGATTCTCAGTATCATCACGAACATCAGTACTGTAATCATCAAGAACTTTGTCACAACCATCGTCTCCCTCATGCTGAGGTTCTTTTTTCACACGCACATCATAGTTGTTACCATGATTCTGCGCATGATCAGCAAGACCCGCGTCACAACCATCATCTTCCTCGTGCTGAGGTTCTTTTTTCACACACACATCGTAGTCGTTATCACGATTCTCGACAGCATCAGCGTAATCATCAAGATCCTGATCGTCACAACCATCATCTCGCTTATGCTTAATTTTTTTTTTCACACACACTTCACAACCATCATCTCGCTCACGCTTAGGTTCATCTCGCTCACGCTTGGGTTCTTTTTTCACACGCACTTTATACATCCCGCCACGAGCATCATCATCTGGTTCGGATTTATGTTCTTTCTTCACAAACGACCTATCATCAATCCGTTTTTCATCATCTCCCTTGGACGAAATTTTTTGTTTCATGGACAAGTTATATTCATCCTCGCAACAATGATCATCATCATCACCACCAAAATCCCATTCTTCTTCGTCATCCTCTTCTACCTCATAATCTGTCGCATCGTCGAGATCGTCGAGATCCTCGTCGGTCCCATCAGTATCGTAGTACACTAACCCCCCAGATCCAACTGTTTCACACTGATCCGTGCCGAGTACTTTGAAATCAAACATATCCTTCTCAAAGTAATCGAACACGATAAAGTCACAAGATTTCAAAGCATTATCCCTAACAAACCTCCGCCATCCATTTTGAAAATACCAGTCTTCCCCAACTTTTCCCACCTTCACACACCACAAGTTGTAGGAGCGATCTCTCAAGAATACTCTTTTTGGTAGAACTCTTCCGATGCACTTTATAAAGGGCATCGGAATTAGCTATAGTAAAACATAAAAAGGTAGTCAATCAGATCAAAGATGTTCTTCGATCTTAATTACATTTTTACCAAAGAGATACATTAACTATATTGAACAATAGATTAATGCGACCAAAGTACCAGTCAGCATCACTTCTTTTCCTATCTTCTATCATCTCATCTATCTCTATCACTCTCTCAAATTTTAGAAGTATATCTCTATATATATTTCATTTTTTCTTTTTAATTTTTCATTTTTTGGCTCATTGTAAATTTACAAATTTTTTTATTTTAATATCATATGAAATTTTGAATTCCATAATTAATTTTGTGATTTTTAATTTATGATTTATACAAATTAATGTAATATGCAATAATAATAAAAGATGATCCAAAAAAATATCGTTTAATTCTTAATAATTGAATAGCCTCGCAACAACCATAATTTTTTAAATTCTTTTTAGCATTTTCAATTTCAATTAATATGTAAGCTATGTTATTTTTATACAAAATTATATAATTCACACAAATATTCTTTTCACGTGTATATTAACAATTTAAAAACAAAGTTACAGATTTATCAATTGATATATTTTAAAAATTTTACAAGCATCATTACAAACCCACATTATACACATGTAAGGGTTAAATGATTTAAATTTTAAATAAGTAAATTCATTTATTAATATAAATATTGAAAAACTATTCCAAACTGAATATGTTATATATGTTAATTAATTATTGGTTCAAAGAAATTGATAAAAAATAATATATTATAATTAAGTAAAAAAAATTCACAAAAGTCTATAAAAATCTTGCAAAAATGTCTACATGAATCCACATAAATATGTGAGATTCTGTAAAAGTCCATAAAAGTCTATCAAATCCATAAAAGTCTATCATTTGAAAAAGTCATTAAAAGTCATCAAAACTCTGAATTGAATACACCTCACTAAGTGTTTAGTTATTATTAGAAAACTATTGTTATTATTATCATCGTCGTCGTCGTCATCTGGGCCGCCCTTTTAATTTTTAATAAAATGCCATTATATTTTTCCCTCAAAAATAAAATAAAATAAAATAACATACCATTATATTTTATAATTTTGATAAATTCATAACTCCCCCATATGATAAGGTAATCCATGTCATACAAAATGTATATTTTAAGTCTCGTATATATTCGCGGTTCATTATATGGTCGGTTAACAAAATTATTTTCACAATCCAATGATTCATAACAATTAAATATATATTGTTCTATAAATCTTAGAAGAATTCATCCACGTATAACCAACTTCACGTATAATTAAGATGCGGGAATGATTATTATTGTCCAATTATTTATGACGGTTGTTGAGTTAAGAGTACATAAGTGAGAGTAATACTAAAATAAGTGACATTCTGAAAAGTTTTCATGCATCAAACTGATGACATAGCACCGCATGATCTGGTTGGGTAGGTGAACCGTAAAAGACTGACGTCAGATTTTAGCGGGTAATAATGTCTCTGCTTGGGATAAAGTCGGTGGTAGGAAAATGGCAAGACTGATCTATAAGGAATATGAGACAGTATCAGCAGATAGACATGCACCTCCCCGAACTCATGGGCCTAACAGCCCTACCCATAGCACCCAAGTAGGTGCACTCTATACTGCCACAAATATAAGGAAATAAAATTGTGTTTTGGCTAACAACTATAACTTTGGTATAGTGGTAAGCTTTTGATCCTAACAATTGACATCAGATCGAGGTCATATGTTCAATTCTCCCAAGAAACATATTTATATACTTCTTGGGCGGGTTAAACGTACATGAGTTAGAGTAATATTTAGATGGGTGGACCTCTTATGAACTTTTCGTGTGTCAAGCATTTGACATTGCGCTGCTTGATCTGATTGGCTAGGTGGACCATAAAAGAGTTACATTAGATCTTAACGGGTAATATTGTGTCTACTTGGGACATAGACGACTGTAGAGAAAATGTAAAACTAATCTTTAAGGGATACAAGATAGTACCGACAGATTGACATGCACCTCCTCGGACTCATGAGTCTAACTATCCGATCCATTAACATCGAAGTATGTATACTTTGCACCGTCACAATTATAAAAAAAATTATGTTGTACATTGGCTAATGGTTATTGCTTTTGGCATAGTGTTGATCCAAATAGGAGAAGTTTTAAATCTTAGATTTGTAGATATTTTTGACTAAAAATTAATTCGACGTTTATAAATATTTTACTTTAATTTCTATATTTTGCACACACGCGAACACATTTCAAACTCGGAAGAAATTTTGCAATTAATTAAAATATCAATATAATTTTACTAATTTATCGAAAAGATGTAAAACAAGAAATATAAGAAAATCTACATGTAATCAATACGAATTACAAATTTAAGATTGAGTATGATAGTCAACTACAACTTTTCAACTTTTGAATAATTTTATAGACTTTGCTTTCTATTTCATTCAAACTAGATTTTTTTTAAAAAGGGGACAATTACAATTTAAATTTTACATGTTTGTATCTTTCACACATCAACGTCAGGGCAACACGATAACAATATCATATCGATAAAAAAAAAAACTTAAAAAACTCACATATGAAGTTTAAAAATGAATTTGATAATATTGATGACCAAAATCATAAAATGATCAAATAATTTGAAAATTTTAATGCATAAAATGAATCGAGTGAAAGTGAATGCAAATTTTTTTAAGATTTCAAGTTACTTCAAGAAGTTCATAGATTAGATAAACTTAGGAACAAAAAAAGTAAATCATAAATGAGAAATTAAATCAAATAAAGAAAAGGAGAAGGCGTGGGCTGGGAAACAGAAGAAATTAATCAGACCAATTACCATCTGAGGCAAGCTAGTTTCAGCTGTGAAGAAATGGAAGAAGCCTGGTCTGTTCATCATCTTTGATTTCATCTTTGAACCAGTCGACTCACAATTCATCCTCTGTTAAATCATTTGGAATAGAAAAAACAATGTTAAAAGCGATGAAAATCATAGAAAACAAAGGAAAAAAATGAATAAAGTTTATGCATATATACTTGGATTGCAAGAGTGTGGCTAGCTATATTGTTTTAGTCATGTTATTTCTCCAAATGGACAGCATTATATACTACCAAAGTTCATTAATGATTTCCGATGGATTCGATGTGGGACTCGCGAACCACACTGAAAACTCTCGGTTACTTTCTATTATTACAGCTCTACACATTTAATTCTTTTCAACGTAACATTTTAGGTTACGAGTTTAAAACATCGATTTTGATATGTTGTCCACCAACTGTACTATCTATATTTTCACAACTGAAATGATAGTCACCTAGTGGATGTATAATTTTCTTAAAATGGATTTCTTTTTCACTTTGAATCATGTGTGTTCTTAAGAAAATTTGTTCACATAGATTTTTGGATTATTGTGGAGTATAAAATATTCCACCATTCTTTGTCTTAAAGAAGTTTAAAGCAAGATTGTAAAAAGTATGAAGTATGACAAAATGCACAAGTTTTCAAGTTATCATGTGCATGAGTATCAAAATCACAAACTGTTTGGAGTAAAACTTTTGTCGATTGTTGTTGAATCAAGAGTCTCCTATTAGTCACTAAGGAAAAAAGAGACGAAGACAAACTTTATTTCAATGAATTTTTATTTCAATGAATTTAGCATTTTTTATAATTTTTATTTAAAATAATCTTAATTTTATAGAAAAAAATTAAAATATAATTTAAAAAATTGAACTTTTTCATGTTTTTCCTAAAGTGAAGCTTTTTTCTCACCCTTAATCGGAATTTTTCGTGCTGTTAGAACACTAGTTGAAAGATTTGCAACTGACCTATAGTCTATTTGACATCAAAATCTTAAGTATCCAGACAGTAATTTGATTAGGAAAATAGTACTTGCAGCCATTATTTGAGGAACAAAAGTTCTCCTTTTATAACCAAGTTATGACAGTAACAAGCCCAATACCCTTCTTACCATTTGATTGAGAACTTAAAGGGATTGTGTTGTCATTACTTGAAAATTTTATGGCAGTCACTAGCAGCCATAATTTTGAGGTATATTGAATTCAACGCAGCTTATTTCTTGAAACCCGGAAAATTGTGTGAAGGAACAACCGATGTGACGTCCTACAAGATGTTTTTGTAAACATCTTGCGACTCTCATAAAATGTTAGCAAGAGTTTGACAACGTATCTTAACATCAGTAGTTGGTGTAATGCAGCAATGAACGACAACTATGTCAATCAAAATGAGAAATCCAAATAATTCATATTCAAAGATAGTGTGATTTTGAGGTTAATACAACATTTTCGACTTCTCCCTTTAGCCTGATGGCGAAACCTTTTGAGCCATTAGCAACGTGTAGTTGTCCAAAAACCGAGGGGAACCACCGTGACTGTGATTCCGTTTCATGGATTTATAACAGTCGCGGCATAGGTCGAACGTGTTTTCGCCTTTCTTGAAGCATTCGACGCATGAAAAGAACATCCCCGGTATAAAGTTGCCACACGAGTCACAGAAAGGTCGTCTACTTTTGATAATGTAATACATTGTCAACACCTCCCAGAAGTCTAGTGTACCATTCCCGTTTTTGTCAAGATAGTTAAAGAAATTCGGATTGCCGAGTCGTGAGTAGCCTTGACGACTTGTGAATGCCAAGAACTCTGAAAGATTGACCTTGCGATCTCCGTTAGTATCGAGAGATTGAAAGAACTGATGTGCCAGTGCCTGATCTTCTGGAGACCCAGCTTGATATTGGGCCGTCGCAATCTCTCGTAGCTCTTCCATCTCTTTCTGCATTTAATATCGGTAACAAATATACAATGTTTACTGTATCGTTCAAGTAACATTAAAAGCAGATTTTGATGATAAAATTAATCATCAAAATTCTAGATAGTCAACATATAAAAATTACAAATGGGTTTGGTCAAAATTTGCCGTGTAGAAAGACGAAGGTGTTAAGCTGGTAGTTTGACAAATTTCACGGTACCTTAATCCCCTCGCATTTTTTTGCATCAGCATCGGCTGTCTGCATCCCCGGAGACAACGTCCTTTGTGCATCGGCAGTCGCTCGTCTCATCAACAGCTTGATCAACGAGTAATGATCCAGAAGATTCTCCTTGGAGTGCTCGTGGGCTACTCGTCCTCCTCTATAACAAGCGCAGCACAAGTCAAATGTATCGTTGCCTTTTCCAAGGCACAGCGAGCACGAGAAGAATGGCCCCAGTAGAAAGCAACTGCACACACTGCAAACCAGAAACATGCCGAGCTTTACGGAGAAGTAGTAGATAGCTAAATACTCGTCAAAATCCAGGGATCCGTCTCCATTTACGTCGAATAATCTGAAGAAAGTTTCGTATGATTGGCCTGGTTTGAACAATCTTTTAAACTCAAGGAGGCTTAGTCTTCCATCCCGGCTCGTGTCTATTTTTGCAAACCCTTGATACACCAAGCTTTTTTCTTCTTCACTCGTTCTATCGTAGTAGGCTCTGGCAAGTTCTTTCATCCCCGCCGCCATAACTCTCTCTTTCTATAGATCTCTTGCTTTCTGGAGCACAAAACGAGCAGGAACTAATCAGAGCTTCTATATATGATATTTACTAATTCTAGTTTAGCTGTGATTTATTTGTCAACTTTGTGGTCAACGGCTCACATGCCACAACTTGTCAACCATATAATATAAATGATTATCTTATATTATATATTAAAGTTCGATCTAATATATGTTTTTTAAATCTCAAAATACCTATAATTTTTTTTCTTTTTCAAATTTATTTTATAATTTTTTAATAAAAACTCTTATATAAAAAGTCGACTAGGACATAATTGTGAAAATAGCTTTTAGAAAAAAACTTAAGAGAAAAAAGAAACATAAAAGCCACATTTTTGTTTTTTTTGTTTTTTTTGCTTCTAGCTTTTGACTGGTTTATTTGTTTTTTTTTTTCTTTTAAAAAAATGCCACTTAAATTATTTTTTAGCAAATTGTGTCCAAGTGCACTCAGTATTCTGTAAAATAATACTTCATATTTTTGTAATTAAAATTACTTCTATAAATCCAATTTAAACAGTAACATGATAAAAAACAATCATAGTGGTTTTTGTAATAGACAAAAACTACTATGAGATTCTGAGATGACTCTTTGTTCGAATCGATTCGACCCATAAAATATATTATTTTCGATGTTCTAATCGAACACAACCTTAAGAATATGTTTACTTGGATTAATGAGTTTGTGTGAATAAACAATATTGTAATTATTACACGTCAAAAAATATTGTAGTTATTAAAGAAACAAGTGGCGTTGACTTGTTAATATATATTTAGATATCACCGTGATAAAATTTAATTTTTCTTTCTGCAGTAGTTGACTTTGTAGAAACAGGTTGGGATTTCATTTTGTGTTCATGTATCTATACAATACATAGGGTTGGTGGTTGATTTTACTACACAAATTAATTTTTATAAAAATAAATTAGTCATTTAGATAAGAAACACGTCTCATATAATTTATTTATAATTATAAATTTTAATTTATTATAAAAATTCACATATTATATCTATAAATCATATATTTAATATAATTGCATTATCTTTATCTAAATAATAATTTACAAATATAGAAAGATTTTACGAATCAAATTGATCTATTAACGATCATGATTATATATATGTAATAGCTATTATTTTACGTACGCATCATGTGCACGTCGTTGGCTATTATTAAAAAGAAAACAACTTGCTTCATTCCTTGTGCAGTACCTTTAGAACACAAAAATATTATAAGATCGTCTCACGAGTCAATTTTGTCAGACAGATCTTTGACCCGATCGGACGTCAGAAATGCTATTTTTTAGGACAAATATGAATCAACTTGACTGGTCGCACGTGAAAATTGCTCTTTTTCGAAAATGTGACTTTTATATGCAAAATATTTTATCAGATTTTTTCCTCGTTTTTGAGGCTGTCAATCTAGTCAACACTCGAAATGATATTGGGGCTCGTTCAGGCACGAAAGAAGAAAATTACAGTGTTGATTTTCATGTCAGGTCTAGTTCAAATATTTTCTATTATAATAAGAAATTTGATTCGAAGTAATATATTTGATATGAAAAAGTAAATGAATTATGGATTTCAAATGACACATATATCGTGTATATTTGAAATCAATCATAAATATTTTTGAAATTATTTTGTTAATTTATAGTAAATTTGAAATTTACTTTAATTTTGTTCATCTGGACAAGTCAAGAAATTTCTAATCATAACCGAGAACAGCAGCCAACCAAAGCTCAATCTCGGCCGCAGCCCGACATCAATCTTTATTTGAGGTGGCCTTATCCACAACCAGGCCTCAGTCGTCCGGACGGCCCAAAGGTCAAGCACGACCAACAAAAATTGAACACCGATGCCCGCCAAGTAGCCAACCCAAGCTCCATTAATTTGGACATGGAAGGATATAACAATGTGCCGTAGCCGCCACTGGCACAAGATTAGAACAAATATTGAAGAAGAAAAAATGATAGAAGGCAAACACGAGTAGTATTCTTCCTTCCAAATTCCACCTTACCCACTCCTCTTCAGTTCAAACGAATCTAAAAAAATCCGATAAAGAAGATGACTTCCTCTGCCATCACACCACGGTCCCCATTTCACGTAGATCAGGTGCTGTGTTTATTCTATGTATGCGTACAATTTTTTTCATCGGCAATTGCATAAAAATGCAACCTTTTTATCAGCTTTCTTCCAGTCTGCTGAAGAGTTTTAAATATTTTGCCACTCATGTTTGTCTGTGTTTCATAGAAAGATGTGGGCATTTCGTATTTCCGTTCACAGCCTTCGTTTTCATTTTCTGTTCAATCTTCCAAAAAAAGGGCTTCAAAGAAAATTGTATCTGTGATGGCACCGCAGCAGTCGGAGCGCAAGCCCGCCACCACTGGCGCGGTAATCGCAATTTTTGAGATAAAGTTGAGATTTCGACGATTCTTGTTGAATTGTTGGTTTTTGAGTCTGGGTTTTGCATCTTTTCAGGTTAAGACTGGGATGACAATGACTGAGAAAATACTGGCAAGAGCTTCGGAGAAAATGCAGTTGAGCCCGGGTGATAATGTGTGGGTCAATGTGGATGTTTTGATGACTCGTGATGTTTGTGGCCCTGGTTCGATTGGGATTTTCAAGAAAGAGTTTGGAGAAAATGCGAAGGTATTTAGTAGTGAGCTCATACTTTATGACTTAAATATATTTTCTTATCTTTCGGTGCTTTGTCTTGATTGTCTGCCGTCATTGTTGCCAACAGTGTTGTTCCTTGAAGACTGTGGAATTTGAGGCTATGTTCAGATACTTCCACTTGTTTGGTCCATTTCTTAGCTTAGTACAATCAGTATCAGCGAAGATATCCTTTTATTGGTTATATAATCTTCGAACTGAAAATAATATTTCAAATCGACTTCCGGAGATTTGGGCACAAGATGAATTTGTGCTAATAGTCCTATGTTGTGTACATTGAAATAATCGAAACTTGTGTTACTTGTTCCACGCGTTGCTTTCACAGATAACCCTAAAATATTTGTGGCTGTATGATATTATCTGGCAAACCCGTTGGAGGAGTATTTTTACTAGTTTCTTTTGTACTGCCTTTTTAAATTAGGTCTGGTGGAAATTCCTTATTTGCCATCTTATGATACAGTAGAAAGTCGAGTTCCCTTCAAACCCTATGGGCATTCTTTTGGTCAAGACCTTTCAGCCAAATGCCAATGTGTTTTATCCCACCTCATCTTGATAATCTACGCTGCCAAAGATGCAAGACATTTAATATTTATTTTACACGTAAAATAACAAAACAGACTTGGAATATACCCTGACAAATCAACAAATCGAGAGGCAATTATGTTTGCTTGATAACAGATTGCTATCAAGGCATAAAACAATAAATTTGTATCAGGTTGTATTTTATTATAGTGAATGATATAGCGATCTCAATGAACCTCTTAGATATAAACGAATGAGTGACACCACAATCAAATAGTACATAAGTTGACATTTCAAGAAGCTATGGAAACTAAGGCGACTCTTAGCACGGCCTATCACCCACAAACGGATGACCAAACCGTGAGACAACACAAACTCTGGAAGATATGTTGAGGGCATGTGCCCTAGATTTCAGCGGGAATTGGAGCGAGCATTTACCCTTAATTGAGTTTGCTTACAATAACAACTATCACAATAGAATTGGAATGGCTCTATACCAGACCCTATATGGACGAAGACGTCGATCACCTCTATACTGAGATGATGTAGGAGAGAAAGCAATCACTGGACACGAGCTTATTCAAACAATAGTGGACAAAGTAGCAATCATCAAGCAAAGACTCAAAATTGTGCAAGATCGACATAAAAGTTGGGCTGACCTAAAGAGGAAACCAGTAGAGTTTGTGGTTGGAGAAATAGCTTGTGTAAAAGTTTCCCCATTAAAAAGAGTTGTCCAATTCTATAAAGCTCGGAAGCTAAATCTTAGATGCTTAGGACCTTTCAAAATTCTAGAGTAATTGGTAACACTTGCTTGCATATTAGCATTCCCACCAAATATGTCAATAATTCATAATGTCTTCCATGTGTCGCAACTAAAGAGATATATTCTGGATTCTAGTCATATTCTTGAAGCGGGACAACTCCTGATTGTAGGGAACTTAAACGAGGAATTAAAGTACGAAGAAGTTCCTATTCGAATTCTGGACACGAAGGACTATGCACTTAGGCGACGAAACACTCGATACGTCAAAATACAATGATCTAATCATACTAAAAAAGAAGGTACTTGGGAACTAGAAGAATAGATGCCAACACGGTATCCCTATCTTTTTAAGGATCAAGTTGGTTCAAGTTTCGAGGACGTGCTGGTATAACCTATTAATTCCTATAATTTTAACTAATAATTCTCATGTTTTTCCTTGTCATCACTGATTGCCTTTGGTTTTCGTGCGATATGTTCATTAGATCGACGATATTTTTTGCTAATACGGTATGGCCTGATAATTCCTATATTTTTAACTGATAATTCTCATGTTTTTTCTTGTCCGATGCATCATACGTCAGGTCTGGGACCGTGAAAAAATTGTAATAATTCCAGATCATTATATATTCACAGCTGATGATCGAGCAAACCGGAATGTGGATATCCTGAGGGATTTCTGCAATGAGCAAGATATTAAGTACTTCTATGACATTAAAGATCTTGGGAACTTTAAGGTGCAGTTATTTATCCTCTGAAATATTTGCTGTCCTTTTATGTTTGTATAATATAATAAAGTCTATATCTGAGACACTGGCATTGCAGGCCAATCCAGATTACAAAGGTGTGTGCCATGTGGCTCTTGCACAAGAAGGTCATTGCAGACCTGGAGAGGTTTCATTTTCTTAAAACTTCTTGAGTCCTGTTTTTTGCATTGCTCTTCGTAGCACTTATTGGTTTATCTTTCTTTTCTTTTAGGTTCTACTGGGTACAGACTCTCATACATGTACTGCTGGGGCATTTGGTCAATTTTCTACTGGAATTGGAAATACAGATGCTGGTTTTGTGCTTGGTACTGGAAAACTTCTGCTCAAGGTATGTCTGCTGTATTTTTTTTTTGGATCTTCTTTATTCATCCTATTTATTCTGACCATTTTATTTGCATTGAAGGATGCTTAGAATCAATGTATAATTGAAAAACGCAAATTCTTGCACTTATAGATCTGGGAAGAGATCTTTGAAAGAGTCATTTTGTGGACAGATGATGTCATTTTTACATGTTAACAGTATTATCTACGGCATCCTGCTGTCTTGTTTTCTTGATTTTACTTCAGCACTTGACATGGTATGTGAAATTGAATATTTTGTGCCCACGTCAAGAATCGAAACCTACAAGTTCAAAATTTGCAAAAGAAAAATTTTAAGGGTGTATTTGGATTTTGTTGCGTCCGCCTTTTCAGTGTTTCTGGCTTTTTGTTTTCAGAAAATATATCTAGTGATGAAATGAATTTTTGGTTTTGTTTTTAGAAAAATAATTTTTTTAGTGGCCAAATCATGTACGTTTTTGTCTGGAATTGTTATTCAGTGTTATGTATATATAATTGAAAATTGTAAAAAATCCTGTATTGTGGTATAGTATGATATAGTAATAGGATATATTCTGGGAGAGATGAAATTCTGAATTAAAACTAATGAACATGGTTGGTGTTAACGAACATGGTGGGTGATGTGAAAATGAGTTTTTAGAAAATGAAATGAAAATGAGATGATAGTATTTTTTAACAAAAATGAGATAATAGTATCGTTTTGATTTTAGAGTGATGAAATTGGTGTTCGGAAAAAAAAATTCAAACATTGCCTCGACTTTTTTAGGGTTCTTTACTGTTTAAAAAATAAAGCTATTCTCCTTGTCATGATTATAATTTAGCATTCTGCTGCCGTTGGCACAAGTTTACGTGAATCGTATCTTTCTTTGCACTGGAGAGGTGAGTTAAAGGAGTGTTGTACTCCATTGCTGTGCAGGTGCCTCCTACTATTGAGATTTGTGATGGATGGAGAGATGCCTGATTATTTGCTTGCAAAAGATTTGATCTTGCAAGTAAGTGTAATTTAGTAATGATTATCTAATGGTTTAGAAATTGGAAGCTTGATTTATTTCACCTAGTTATGGCATCTTGTGTAGATAATTGGTGAAATTTCAGTGGCTGGTGCAACATATAAAGCAATGGAGTTTCTTGGTTCTACTGTTGAGAGTTTAACTGTAAGTTCCTCTCTCCGTTTACCGGCATTTTAAGATATTTAACTCTCCTGGTTCAATAATGAACATGCTCTTCAATCTCGGTTTTGTTTTTTAAAGATGGAAGAAAGAATGACACTATGCAATATGGTTGTTGAAGCTGGGGGAAAGAATGGTGTTGTCCCTGCAGATAGTACCACAGATAAATATCTTCAAGTTAGTATGGCATACTACTTATTCAATGAAATGCGACCCTCTCAAGCACACAAAATGTTGGAGAATCTCTTTCTTTAAGTCTCCTTGAACTAAATTGTTTTCTTTTTTGGTTTATAGGTTAAAAGAAATGTATATTCTTTGTTTTCTTCATGGACAATAATACAGTTTTGTTTTCTAAATCTCAGGACAAGACATCTATTCCCTATGAACCAGTTTATAGTGATGGACAAGCAAGGTAGGTTTCTATCCCATGTCTGGGCAAGTTTCCATTTAATATTTGCTATGCTTTTTGTGAACTATTTAAGTATTTTATGTTACTATAAAATGACTTTCATTAACTGCCTATTCACTGTAATAGTTGGTCACGTTAAAGTGACCTGCCTTTATCAATTTCTAATTGTAGTGGAAAATGTTATATATATCAAAACTTATGTTTATTCACAATCATGTTTCCTAATTTTTTGCTACTACCCTGGACTCTCATTTAGTTTTTTGGTGTGCAAATTCATATTCCTATTTATTGTGCGACTCACTGTGCCGCTGGAGATCCAAGATTAGGCAGAAAGGGCTGTCCGCGGTGATGAGCTATGGCCACAAGCTCTTAATCTCAGAAGCCAGAACATGGCGTATAAGGAAATAAAATTCTACACTGGCATCGTGAAGACAAAATCTAAAGCACACAACATATTCATTTTAAAATTATAAAGTGCTGGGAGCAAAATACAATAAATAGAACAAAATACTCCCAGTCGCAAATAATTGAGTCACTTATAAGGCGAAGTCGAACAGAACAAATGACAATAATGAATTATTTTTATTTCAATCGGAACATAGAAAGTTTAGATGCTCGATGCTGAAAAAAATCGGATCTGACAAATATCTTAACAAACTATAATAAATAACTTCTATTGGAATTTTTCTCACTTTCCACACCAGAGGCATATCAAACACCTTTTTTCTTCATTGAACGGTACACTCAGATAAATTAGTCCCAGCTAGCAAATAGTGAGCTTCTGATTATGGTAGAAATATTTTTGTGTCCTTGCATAGTGGTTGATGTTTTTCTTTAATTTCATTTGACCGTGTTCTCGCAGTGGAAGTCCCTACCCTAAAATGTGAGAAGGAAGCGGAGCAGTCTCTCTCACTATTGGTACTTAAGCGGCATATCTCATCTTGGTTGGGAGTTGAAGACGTTTTAAAATATCTGCATTTACGTAAAATAAGTTCTTTATAAGATGTTTTGCGGGAGCAATTTAGATTTAGCTTGACTAAAAGTTTTTTAGATTTTTAAGTTTGTAATGCTGCAACGCGTGCTATCATATATTGATCAATTGGTCAGATTTATATTTTGGGCTTATATTTGGAAAATTTGTTGTGTCTGATAATTGGAAAGTTATGTTATCATGCTAATCTGATAATTTTAATTTTTTTTCAGATTTCTTTCCGAATACAGATTTGACATCTCAAAGTTGGAGCCTGTTGTGGCTAAGGTGAGTTGTAGAAGTCACTTTGACCTCTTTCAGTATGCACTGTTGATAAAGCCTTGAAAAAAATGGGTCTTAAAAAATCGAGTTACATTTTTTTTATATCAAATCTCGGGCAGCTTATGCTTTTTAAGTTTTAAGTAATCAGTCAATGCGCCTTTCTTTTCTGAATTTTGTTTGTTCGGTGGTATTTCAGATCTTTATGCAATTCTATTGACCTGTTTCTTATGATATCTCAGCCTCATTCTCCCGATAATCGTGCGTTAGCCAGAGAGTGCAAAGATGTGAAAATCGACAGAGTTTATATCGGATCTTGTACTGGTGGAAAAACAGAGGATTTTATGGCTGCTGCAAAAGTTTTTCTGGCTTCGGTGTGTATTTTTATTTCTCATTTTGTTTTATTATGATGCCAACTGCAAATAATATTTAACCATTTCCAAAATTTTGGTGAGATTAAACTCGATCCTGTTCCCCAGGGTAAAAAGGTCAAAGTTCCAACATTCCTTGTTCCAGCAACACAAAAGGTATATTGATGCACATGAATTGTTTGTTGCTTCGTACAGTATGTTTCAAATCGTCCAGAAGATTATTTTTCCTCGTAATTAAATGTTTTAATTTTTTTAGGTGTGGATGGATGTATACAGTCTTCCAGTCCCAGGATCTGGTGGAAAAACTTGCTCCCAGATATTTGAGGAAGCTGGTTGTGATACACCTACGAGCCCGAGCTGTGGTGCTTGTTTGGGAGGTCCCAAAGACACTTATGCACGCATGAATGAACCTAAGGTAAACAAGACTGCTCAGCTGCGCTTTATCACCTTTATGCACCAGCATGGCTTAAGATACATGATTTCTGTGTTGCCACTCATGAGCTGCTTCTTGTATCTTGAATTTTTTAGAACAATGGATGAATCAGAACTTTTGTTAATTGGTTTTGAAGGGACAACCCAAGAAAACTCCTATGCTTTTGGATAGATATGCTGATTTTGTAATTCTTGCTCAATTTGACAATGGAATGCATAAAAATTCTTACAAATTTGTCGTATATAGGATAGAAAAATATGACTATTCTTGAAATATATTACATTCTATCCTTAAACTGTACGTCTTTGAACTTGTCTCATGTTTAATTCCAACATTCAAATTGTTTTTTTGTGATTTTTGACTGTTAACAGGTTTGTGTGTCTACCACCAACCGTAACTTCCCTGGCCGCATGGGTCACAAAGGACAGATATATCTAGCTTCTCCATATACAGCTGCTGCATCGGCCTTGACTGGTTTTGTGACCGATCCAAGAGAGTTTTTGCAATAAGAATTTTCAGAAATGGATGCTATATGATTGCACATACTTGTATTTTATGTGCGTTTGGCTATTTGTGTAGTGACTTATGATATGTTGAAAACTTGCTATTATTACTCCTACCAGTAACATATCGTTTTTGCAACTTAGGAACCAAGATTGAGCCTTTGGTGTTATAAGTTATGGTAATAAATTGAAAATGTTATATGAAACGAGACAAAGGGTATGTGCTGGACCTTTCGAGTAGTGACATTGATTTCATTATCATTGATACGCTAAAGTTGGATGGATTCCATGTCCAAGTGGGAATGGTTGAAATTGCTGAAAATTAAATGTTCTCTTGGATCCAGTTTTGTTTAAATTACCCAGTTTTGTTCGTTAATACAGTTGGATATTGTCAAAACAGAAAGTAAATGGTAAATATATAATCAATTTTATCCTGGTCCAGTCAAACGACCAGCTATTTTGGGGCTATGTGCTCATTTTGAATAATCCACTAACCAATCACTGATGGAATCTCTCTTAATTTTTGTTGTCTCGGTGCTGGACATGCTCGCACATCTTTGTATAGGAAGCATCACTCGGTATTTAAATACTATTCATGAAATTCTTTCAATACATGGTCCATCATTTTCTGAGAACTTAGTTTTTTTCTTAAGAAAAATGTATGAACAAACATACATGATATATAATCCAGTGAATACTTCCAAATGCTACGCTCTCCAAATCCATCGTGGTGAATGAATAAGCAGTCATTTTTTTCCAAGCTAGTTTGGATTTGATTCTATACTTAGTAGCATATATAGTCACAGGAATATTATGTATCATTATGTATGAACATATGATTTCATTTCACAAAATTTTTCCAAGTTTAAATTGTATCACTGAAAAACTTTGGGTTTGGTCAATTATCATGGTGGATGTGACATTGGGCGCACATTCTTGTTAACATTCTGAGCATATTTGGCTGTTGAGTTAGTAGCCTCAGAAAGAAAAAGAGCGAGGTGTCAAAGTACCTTACGAATGAAATCATATTAATTTATGTTCAATCACAATTCATTCACATGCTACATATACAGATGGCTAAGAGGATCGATGATGGAATCGAGTTCAGAAAATCGAGAGAACGTCTTGCAACTTCAAGATTACAAATAAATCAGCAATTGTTTTAATATCAACACATAACAACTAAAGTGTGTGTGCGCGTGTGTGTTTGTTACGAACTTCTTTATCAACGGTATATTGAGACTTCATTAAAGGAAAGATCGGCTCGAGGTTCCAAAAGGTGGGCTATGAAACCTGGTGCGCTGAGCTTTTTTTCCTGGTGGCTTACCACAAACGCATTGACATTCATACCCGTATATATTTCCAAAGCACGAAAACAAGCCAGTCCCACCATCCGTATGCCTACGAGCATGCTTAGCAGGTGTTTTATAGCTACTCGAAGAGTATCCACTACGATCATGCAATGGCGGGACATTAGTACGCCATCTTTCCAGTTTGGACCTAAGCCCTTCCACGCTTTCATCCAGGCTCCAACCATCCAATACCGAGCTTTGATTATCAACTAGGGGATATTTCCTCTCGGCCATTATCGCAGCCGCCACTTCAGATGGCGAGGGACCTACCTCGGAAGAATCCAACCCAGGCGATTTTCCTTTGAAGGGAGCACCAACCACATACTCGCTATGTGGCTTGGAACCCTTAGGCGCAACGTAGTCTTGATGACCATTGTGTTTTGAAGTGGGATTATATTTTTTGGCATCTTGGGGCTTGTATTTTGGTGAATCGCCATTTTTCATCCTTCCAGTTTTGGCAACTGATTTTTCATCCATTGCCTTGTTGTTAGGGATTTCATCAACTATTTTACTTTTGTCTTCAATTTTGAGATCACCCTTATCAATCTTGTGAAAGTCAGTTGACTCTTTGCTCAAGATTGAATCGCTCAACACTGAACTTCCCTTGCCTCTGTTACCCTTTTGTTTTGGCTTCTCTCTAAGCTCAGCACCACTAATAACAGAACTTGCTTTTCCTTTCTTCAACTTTATTCCTTTAAATGGATCTACACATTCTGAAATACTAAGAATAGAACTTTCTTTAGCTCCCTTTTTACCCTTACCCGCCAAGACAACCACCGAGCCATTTGGGGAACAATTAGTGTCAACTGTCACGTGTTCGCTACGTTCACTTCTTGATCTACGCAATATAGGCTTGACATTAGATGATGAGTTGTGTTTGTTTCGATTTCCATTGTGATCAATCCGGTGAAGATCAGGTGGAAGCTCCATCACATGATCACGATATCCGACTCTTGAAGCACTGAGTTCTGTGTTTAATGGCATGCTTCTCATAGTGCTATCGATTAGCGCCACACTAATGTTCAGTATTCCCTGAGGACGTCCTGATGGACGACGTACCTAAGTCATAAAGTCAAATGTTAAACTAGTATTATAAGAAGCATGATAAGTGTAGGTGTTGAAGTTTTATATGAAATGAAAAATCTCAACATTTTTATGGGATATATGACAAAATATGATCAATATGTACATAACTAAACCATTTATATATGGAATTGTATAACCAGAACAATTTAAAGAAAATGTTGGGTGTACAGTTAAGATTATAGGTTTGATTTCATGTTAAGAATCCTTGGAACGAGTCGGAATAAGAATTGAATATATATGCATAATTTAAGCTTTTAATTACGAGATTTAAATCATATATATAAGCTTTGAGATTTGAAATATATATTATGTACAACCAGAATATTTTATTATGTCCCTTCCTCCAAACAACAATTAAATTTGTACAATTTTTCTTTCTCAAAATGTAACTTCTGTCCTTATTAATAAGCACCTTATCAAGATTCATGAAGATTAACAAATTTTTGACCTTTGCAAGCATTTTACAGAATCAAAACCGATCAAGCTAACAATTTTATATGACAATGCATTTACAAAATAAAAAACTAAGAAAACTATGTATCAAGAAAGTTAACATACCTGAAGGGCAACAAAACGCGTTCCCATGTGGCGGCGATGGTGGTTGTATGACCGGACAGGAGGAGGAAGCAGGTTTCTGACCAGCACATGAGCCGTGCCGATGAGCTTGTCACGAAACCAATTCACAGCGTAGATTTCGATCATCACAGCCGAGTCTTCTTGCTGGAGAAACTCCTCATCAACCCTAAAAGCAAACTTGTCATTCCACGTAGGGTTGTTTTTCCCTTCGTTATCCACACCGGACGAAAGCTTCCGGTCTCGACGCAGCCACACCGTGCAATATGTCTGCATTTTCTTGGAAATGGTATCCAAATCTTGAGCAGATATAACGTTAATTTCTAGCAGTTGGAAAGGTTTCAAGATGGAAGCCATTTTGTTGGAAAATCGTGAAGCATATGCATGTGCATACACGTATTTCGAAAACGGTCAGGAGGCGGAGCGGTGGTTGTTCCACTCGTCGTCCGCTTGCCAGGACAACGAGGGAATGATTGGTGGTGAGGAGGAGGAGGAGACACCGAGGGGAGAGGAGAGAAAATTGGCCTCTTAATTTTTCTAGTCTAAAGCACATAAATCATCCGGATGCATGTATGAGAAAAGGATGGAGGATATATATTGTGATACGTTTGACTAACGTTGTCAATGTTGTAACGATTTGAGTTCATGGACGTGTGGTTTTGTTTATCCATAATAAACTATAGATAATAACATATGTAAGGAATATTTTCTTTGACATATGTAAATTTATACGAAAACAGTAGTGTAAGATTGTGAATTTGTGTTTTATCAGAATTAAGTGTTGTGTCAAATGTTACAACATTTGGGACAACATGCAGTGGAATATTAAAATTTGTAACACAAATTGACTTTAAATAAATAGATAGACATGATTAAATATGCACAAGTAGTGCCTCAGGACAAAACTTAATCACTAGAAAACCAAATTGTTTACAAAAATCAATCACTAGTGATCTCCACGAAAATCAATTTCCTCAATACTTTGAGAAAATAAATGTTTTCTAAAAATCAAATACTCAGAATAAAAACGTGGTGACAAAACATGATAAACATAATTGATCTTCAGCCAACTTCGTCACAGATGTTGTCTATAGATGTCTCCAACAATCAAGGCAACACGCGGTATCTGCACTCTTCAAAACTGCACGTCTCTTGAAGAAAGTTTTTCTCCCAAATTCCACAACTGCAAAGTCCTTGTATTATTGATCGAGAAGAGAGATTGATCAATCTCCTGGAAAAATATATAAAAGATCGTTGGGCCATGCCTTTTTTTTATTTATGGACTTCTACTCACATAGAGTTTTTCTCCACAAAGTAACTTATCAAACAAGGAAAATCAAAATTGTTACCTTATCAAGATAACATTTATCTAGGGAAAAGATAATATTAGTGAAATCGAAATTTTATTAGTTAAATTAAGAGATAATATTTCTCTTCAGCATATTTATTTATTTATATTTTAAAGGGGAAAAAATAATATTTTCTTCTACAAGCATAAATAAGAAATAAACACAACAATGCTCTCATATGTAATAATATTGCAACACCCACGTAAAGAAAAGCTAGAGCAAATTATTAAATTTTGGTAAAATTGTGAAATTTAGTCACGGTTTACACGGGATTTTCTAAAATTATTATTTTAAAACACGTATAAGTAATATAAAAATAACTGTTTATATAATAATATCTCCAAAGATGCCAATCAAGCTTAAAATAATAATATTGTATCTTGACACAAACATACTCGAGCAAACGCAACTCAAGCCCCATATTCATTCAGAAACCATATTTTTACGCGAAGAGTTCTTCACATGATGCAGAAACAAAGATTGAATAAACAACGAAAATAAAGTCCAAAAATTGCATTGTGTTCCTACTCTAGCTAGCTACTTCATTGCATTTGAAGCAAAGGCAAATCGACCTATCTTTCCTTCTTTTTTGGGAATTCCGAGCCTTCACAAATGTACAAGTCTCCCTTCTCACTGTTTCTTCCCTTGTGCCAAGCTAACTCGTATAGCGCGCCCTTCGAGTTCCTGTCACAAGGGGAGACACACAGATATGTCAAGCTATAGAACTTGATCGTATTGGCAAATGCTCTTGTGTGGAAAATAATAGTGCTAACATGCTACATGAAGGGCTTGTTTTTGGTCATTTATCACGTGTGATTTGTAATGATCTTTCCATGAGAATCAGGGCATGAAAATCAAGAGTTTAGGAGAGAATCTGTACCACTTCATCGAGAGATTGAAGCGCGGCCTCATCTCAGCTTTAGTATCATAGCATGCAAAGCCATAGCCTCGAGATCTTCCCGTCTCGCCATCGTATAAAACTCTAGCTCCGACCACCTTTCCATATTCTTGAAATTCCTGCGTCAAAATCTCGGAAGTGACAGACCATGATAAATTTCCCACGAAAAGTTTGTGTTCAGTTTCTGGATATAGGGGTTCTTTTGGTTTTGGCTTGTCCGAGAAATTAATTCTCAAGGTCCTACCATTATATTCCTGTAACAAAACAAGATTTATCAGGTTGAAATGTTGAAGAAATGTTCCAAAAAAGAACCTGTTTCTGATCAAGAGTGGCTGATTCTTACACTTGCATCGAGCATTCACTACAACAATAAATGGCTATTGTGACACTTTTTTGTAGACACTTTTAATTAAATGTTGTTACAAATACTTAATAATGACACTTGTAAAAAATTAATAATATGTAAAATAAAAAAACATATTAGATTAGTTATCATGGCATTTTTAATTGTCATCTTTTATATGGAGGGAAACAATTACTTTTCCCACATCGTAAAAAATCGTTAAAAAACTAAAAAATTTCACTATAAATAAGTGTGAGAATATTTGGGTTAGATAAATATTGGAGGAGGGAAAATAATTGTCTCCCTCCATATAAAAAATGACATCAATTAAAAATGTCAGGATAACTAATCTAATATGTTTTTTTATTCTCACATTTATTTTATCTAATTTTCCCTCCTCCTATATTATCCAACCTAAATATTCCCATATTTGTTATTGTCACTATAAATAATATACACGACACGTTTAGTTGTCATTATAAATTATTTTAACTGACATATAAATTTGTCATTATTACTATAATAACAAGACATCTATAAATGTATTTAAACATGAGTTTTCCTGACATTTAAAATTGTCATTATATGAATAATTAGTAACACGTATGAAGTTGTCATTAACATCTTATAATGACACTTAAAAAATGTCAGTAAGTTTAAGACGATATTGGAATAGATGACATTTGTTGGAGATATCACTAAAACTTAAATGTCACTAAATATTGAATATGATGACATTTATGAATCACCATAAGCATTTATTCTTGCAGTGATTTGAATGACTTTGTTGCATTCCTCGATGGTACTCATGGTCGTCACAAATGCAAATCTCCTGCTTTTCCCCGTGTTCCTGTCGTAAAGAACCTGGAAAGTTGGAAAAGTTAGTGATTTTCCTGTCGTAAACTGAAGAATTAAATCTAGTCCTATTCCTGTTTATTAGTTATATTATATTAATTATATTATATTTATTAGTTCCTAAAGATATTTTAGTCTATTTATGTTGTTTTTTTCTATAGTTCAATAAAAAATTTTATTTTTTTTTATGTTATCATAGTATGAGAACGTTTTATAAATTTGTTTGATGTTTTGAGAGGACTGTTCTCGGATTTGAAAAGAAGAAATAAGAGAGAAGAAGAAAAAAAAAAGAGAGATTTTTCGGATTTTCGGCTCCATCACGCGACACCTAGTCCTCCGCCAACTCTACCACCGGCGCAGCCACAGCCGCCTCTTCTTGAGCTACGGCAGCCGCCAACCGCGGGATCCTCCACTTAGCAACGGGTTGGTTTGATTCATTTCCAAGAAAACACGACACTGATGCATATCGTAGTATTCTTGTGTACGGAATCTTGATTTGATGATGATCATTTGGCCAGATTTTCAAGCTCAGGCATTTCAAGCTCTGCACAGATGTGGAAGACGAAGCCACTGCAGCAGCTGCCATTGATAGGATAGCTTGATTTGATCCGGAGGAGGAAATGGTGGAGTGTTCTGGATGATTTCCCCCCCAAGAAACTAGAGATGGATTGTTGATGCAGGAGAAAGGAAGAATGGATTGTTTTGGTGCTTAATTATGGGGAGAGATTGTGTCCAATGACAATGAGTGATAAGGTTTGGCGTACAGGGAACAATAAATTAATATATCTAGATAAAATAATAGTGTTTGATATTAATATTTTGTAAAATTTAAATTGAATATTGGATAAAATAAAAATAGAGTATATCACGATCTCACGAATTTTTATCTGTAAGACGGGTCAACCCTATCGATATGCACAATAAAAGTAATATTTTTTTCATGGATGACCCAAATAAGATATTCGTCTCACAAAATACGACTCGTGAGATCGTCTCACACGAGTTTTTACAATAAAAATAATAATTAATAAATGTCTTATACTTCATATCAAACATTAATAATTTACCTTTTTATATATAAAAAAACAAAGAAAATAATCTATAAATATACATAGGGAATGAGTATTTGGCTGGCTTGTTAAATAAGTTTTATGTCATCAAATTTCATTTTGAATCTTTGTGAAATTTAGTTTTTTTTTTTTCAAATGGAAAAGAAAACATGATGAAATTGGAATGAGCCAATATATATAGAGATTATTCTATGATTTTTTAAACGTGTTTCTCGTACGCGAAAATTCAGATGTATAAATAAATAATTTATATTATATTTCATTACAAACAAATTTTTTTATTAATTTTAGAATAAAAAAAATTAAATATGAGAGAGTTATAAATTTACTGAAATATAATAAACTTTTTAATTAAATGAAAAAATGTATTTTTGTACTAAAATGAAATATTAGTATATATATTATTATATACTTGACAACGAAGTTATTTATTGGTAGGAAGCCTTGCCTGCCTCTGCTATACTTCGGATGGATTATGTGGTTCAATTCAAGCATCAAACAAGCTCCAAAACTCTCCAAGATACTTTTGTCAAAACGCCACATCAACGGCAACACTCTTACAGCGGGACATGACTTGAAACCATTCAACTCAAAGATCTCGAAGTTCATGAAATGTGGCCTCGTTGATGAAGCCCGAGAACTGTTCGATGAAATGCCCCAGAAAAACGCAGTCACATATAACGCCATGATCAGAGGATATTTTCAAAATGGGTTTTTTGAGAGTGCCGTGTATTTGTATAATCAAATGCCATTTCACGATATCTTTTCCTACAATACAATGATATGCGGGCTAATGTGTAATGGTGATGTTAAGGGGGCAGAAGAGATTTTTGAACGCATGGGGTATCAAGATGTAGTAACATGGAATTCAATGATCTCGGGGTATGTCAATAATGGCCTGATGGATGATGCGGTGAGAGTGTTTAATCAGATTACTATGAAAGATGTGGTTTCTTGGAATTTGCTGATTGGGGGCTTAGTGAAGATTAAGGAGTTCCATAAGGCTGAGGAGTTGTTTAGAATAATGGGTGTTCGGGATATTGCAAGTTGGACCATTATGCTGAAGGCGCGTTTGGAGACTGGGGGTCTTGTTGAAGCTAGGGAATTTTTTCACGATATGCCAATAAAAGATGTTCAAGCTTGGAATACGATGATCAATGGTTACTTAAAAAATAGAAGTGTTGAAATAGCAGAAGGCTTGTTTCAAAAGATGCCTGAGAAGGATTGGACCTCATGGATAACGATGATTGACGGGCTCGTTAGTAATGGTAGGATAAATAATGCTTTGAGGCTCTTCAATGAGATGCCTCAGAAATGCGAAAAAACATGGAATTCAATTTTGTTGGCAATGGTCAGGAATGGTTTGGTGAAAGAGGCTCATGCAGTTTTAGAGAAGGGCTCGTTAAGTGGTGTTGTGTCATGGACAAACATTATGAAAGGATACTTTGACACAGGGGAAGTTGAGGATGCCATGAAAGTTTTTGAATTAATGACTTCTCGTGATACAACTGTATGGAATGTTGCCATATTTGGACTTGATGAAAATGATCGTGGTGAGGATGGTATAAAGTTATTTATCAAGATGAAAGAAGATAGATTTCCCCTAGATGAAGCTACGCATACAAGTTTTCTTACGATATGTTCCAACTTACCATCCTTAAACCTTGGAAAGCAAATTCACGCAGAAGCAATCAAGGCTGGAATTGATCACTTTATTTCAACCTCTAACGCATTGATTACCATGTATTTTAGATGTGGTAATGTATATTCTGCGTTACTTGAATTTTATTCTATGGCCTGTCATGATACCATTTCTTGGAATTCTGTGATATGTGGGCTAGCTCACCATGGTCAAGCTGAAAACGCTATAAAGATTTTTGAAAAGATGAGGCTATCAACTGTGAAGCCTAATCAGATTACCTTTGTCGGTGTTCTTTCTGCCTGTAGCCATGCAGGACTTGTGGAACATGGTAAATTTTACTTCTGTGTTATGCGCAATGAGTATTTTATTCAATCAACTAATGAGCATTACACTTCTATTGTTGACCTATTGGGAAGATTTGGACATATTGATGAGGCACTGAATATTTTAAGGCAAATGATAGTACATGGAATAGAAGTTTGTGCAAGCATTTGGGGAGCACTTCTTGGAGCATGTAGAATGCACAAAAACATTGCCGTAGCCAAAATTTGTGGCGAGAAGATTCTTGATTTAGAACCATATAACTCTGGTGTGTATATGATTCTGGGTGAAATGTATATAACCAGCGGGATGAAAGATGAAGCTGAAAAGATTTGGGTGCGCATGAGAAATACAGGTGTGAAAAAGCAACCTGGTTGTAGTTGGGTTGAATCAAGCAACGGTGGGAAAGTATTTCTCGCAGGGGATAAAACTCATCCAGAGTTCGAAAAGGTTTCATGTGTGCTAAATTTGATCTATCTAGAGATGGAAATCAAAGTATCTAGTGTGTGCTAGATGGCTGTGTTATCAGGAACACTTGAAATAAAGAAATGGTGAGAGGCCTTTCTTTTTTTCACTCTACTGTTTTTTATATTATTTTTCATTACCTTACTTCTTAAGAGGCAAATCCACTGATATGTTTAGCCACGAGGAAGAAGCACAAAATGTAAATCAACTTATGATCAAATGGATGAAATTGATTCAGCTGCTAGAACTGTCATTCAGTTTTTTCCTAGAAATGAACCAAACGTTCATTGGCACTATCTATGACATTGAGTGACCATAATACTTAGGTTGAGACAAGACATTTTAAATCTAGGATTTTTTGCATCTCCCAACTCTTTATTATTGTTATATGGAAGATAGAAGTTGTTGTGTTACATTATAATATTTGTTGAAGTCTTTTCGTCAAGAATTTATTCCCTCATTATCTTACATTATTAGTAACATTTTTGTTTGCAAAAAAGTTCCAAGTGGGCTTATCAAAAGCTTAATCATGGATCGGCGCTGGTGTTATTCCTTTCCTTTGTCCTCTTCTAGTACTTGAACCAGCCAAGGTTGTATTTCTTCCTTTTGCTAAATCATTGTCTTTGAAATCAATTTAACTCCTTATCTTGTCTCTTTGTAGAGCAAAACTTTCAGCAAGTGCCGACCTTGGAAATCTCTTGCAGTCTGTTCTGACACGGATTATGATCTTTGAGACCTGAAAGTAATTCTCTTCTTGTCTGTGCTTTACTTAAAATGATACCATCATTATCTGCACAAATGAAGAAGGAGAAATTGTCTATATTTTGATAAGCTTTTAAGTAAATCTCTGTGGTATTTCCCCGTCATTTTGTCTCGATAATCGAGATCCTGGAAATTCTTTCAGGAAACTCAAAGGGGGTAAACTGCATACACCAAAAAGTTTTCTACTATGTGAGTTGCCTGGACTGGATAAGACAGCACGTGGATGTGGTGCTGAAGTAGTTACATTTCTTCCATTCTCCTTCCCATCTATCATCTTCTTATTCGTTTCTTCCGTCGATCAGACAAGCAGTTATGTATCAATTTATTACAAAGTCGATCATCTGATGCTTTATAAGAAACAAAAGCTGTAACTCTTCATGCCTTTGGATGAATGAGAAGTGGGCGGAGGTGACATTGGGACGTAAGAGCGAGGAATTCTTACGACTGATCCAAGGGACTCATCTGCACACCCACGCAGGAATTAACTATAGGCTTGTCATTTTTAACATAAAACTACATCATATAGATGCATGTGTATCTATTTGTGTATGAAAAGAGCTTAAATTTGCAAAGTTCGTGTTGTCTGCAATATCAGATATTATTTATTGTGTGACCATTTGTTTATTCAATTTTCTTGAACGGTTTTGAATACAAGGTATCTCTGAGAAAATTTTGTTGGGTACCTGGGGACCATTTATCCGTTATGTTCTTACAATTGCCTTGTAATATCATATAAAATGTCAACGGCAAAAGTTACAATTTTCATAAATTATGCAAAATTATTTGGAAAAAACTACCAAGAATCTCAGTCATACAAAGTTTTATAAGCATCTTGTAAGATGGTTATACGGATTTTTATTCGTAAAATAGATCAATCATGTCTATATTTACAATAAAAAGTATTATTTTTGACATTTTTCATGTTGATCAAATAGAATATACGAACCCAAGACCTCATGGACATATATAGGTCTTGGCAACAATCTTGGTACCAGTTGAGCTATTGATAAGAAATCATGTGGTATTAGATTATCCGAGCAGATGATAATTAAGAAACTAAAAAAATTGAGATCAAATTGTTTTGAACAAATGAAAATCAAAAGTGAGTGAATGTCATGTGATCCTACAGTTAAGCACCGGTCTGGTTAATAGTTATATTTCTTCGGTTTATAAAATATCACGTGTAACTGATCTTGACGAACGATGGTTTGATTGGGAGAAAGTACGTTGGTTGGTTAGATCCTATACTTTGTACAATGTTCCGACTTTTGTAGGTAAGTTAGATTCTATGATAGTTAGGCACCGCTGAATTGTCCTAAGAATAGGATTTTACATATATTGGAAAGTGGTTGTAGTTTTTGTTATTTGACTTTAAAATACTTTTATGTATTTAATTTTTTTTATTTATTTGGTCAAAATATATTAGTGGTAAGTTCATGTTTTTATCGATGAATTTTTCGATTTTAAAAAAATCGAACATATAAATAATATTTATTGATGTATTTTGAATAATCCCGTCGATTCTCAAAGTTTTTGTTATATATTGTCGTATCCTCGTGCTCGTTCCAAGTCAAACCATTGCACGAAATGGACTAACGAGTCCACTCCATTGGGAAAAGGAGAAGCCGGTGTGCACTTCTCAAACTTGGAACGAGGTAATGCTTTTCATTCCAAATTACTAAAACCCTAAAATTGAGTTTGATTATGGCTCTCCCTATTTCCCTGTAAGAAAGAAGGCCGCGTTGTAGAAATGTTTAATTCGGTGAGAATCAATTTTAAATCGGGCCTCCGGCGCTTTTCGACGGCTGATTAGAAGCAGCCATATCGACGACGAAGGAGATTGGGCATTAGCCTCCGAGTGGTGGGGAGGAGGAGGAGGTGGTGGCGCCTCCGCTGGAGAAACCGTTTTTCGAGGAATTTCACGCAGTGGAAACGGCGTCGTCTCTGTTTTAGCTCATCCTTGTTCCAAGCCAGTATGTATGCTTTTGCTGTATTGTCTGTGTTCGTTCCATGTATATGGTGGCTGTCTCCGACTTAACTTGGTGTATCCTCTTGTATCCAGCGGGTTTTCATCATATCCATTGTACCTCAAGTTCTAGATGTCGTCATTATGTTGAAAGTCAATATAAATGCTATAGGTGTCAACTAATGTTGTAACAACGGTGACACAGGATAAACTTCATTGGGGAAGGGCAGAGAATTGGCTTCAACAGAGGTACACTGAGATATACCCAGGTCTTAAAAACCATGGAAAATTCGTAACTACAGGTTATCAGTGGCGAACTCTTCATTTTAATGATTATACTCGAGAAAGCACGGTTAAAGTGATGGCTGCTTATAGACAAGGAGAACCTGGCTCTATGTGCTTGATGCAGCAGGCACATTGTCTGGCTGTACCATGTAAATGCCTCCAGATTTGTTCCCTCTGCAATTTTGCTGCTATTATTTTCCCGTAGAATTTTGAGTATTACATCTTACGATATGCATGCATTTCCTGTTGAATGATCTACTGCAGATTATACTACTGCAGTCATTTTCCTTGTGACATTAATGTATGGATTTCAGCCAAAGGAAGGGAGTACAGATCAATAAAAGAATGTAGCATATTAAAAAACGGCCATAAACCAATGATAAAAATTTTGTTCTGCCAAAATCAAATGCATATCAAAGCAATTGTCAGAAAGATGATAATCAGAATCTTATAGGACCAATTCCATAGTTCTGTAAAAATATATATATTGCAATGTGTAGTGTGATGATTTTAGTATGTCTCTTCATTCTATTCATTGTACATTAAGAAGGTTTTCATGTAAATTCATGAAGAACTTCACACATGTTCTTATTTACTATCCCTCTTGTTGAAGCCTTGAATATTGTTTGTTGCATTCAGTCATCTTTCAATATCAGAATAACCTACAACAATGCATCCAAAAGTTAAATCTGTTCTGTAATTGTGTTTTTCTTATCAGATGGAGGTGAAGAGACATTTATGGTATTAGCGTGTGATTTTGCTGTTTTGACTTGTCAGTCAGTCAGTCTCGATGTGTTCTGTAAACTGTTGAGTCTTGATCAATACGAGTACCATCCGAAATCGAAGGTTTCAATGGATCCAGAGGGTGGTGTTGGGAAAACCAAATAATGAAAATGAAATTCAAAGTTCGAAAATAATTCTCTCTCATTCCCACTATCGTCACGTGATATTTTTTCTTCCCTCTCCTTTGTCCTAAAGCATGATAGAATGAGGAAAAATATACCTTCCTGTTGTTAAATTATACAAATGGAACTTTCCCTATCTGCTTTTGTTTTCTCGATTCTTGTCACAACATTTAACTGACTTTTATTGCCTTCATATCTTTCTGCAGATGTGAAGAGCTTGATAGCTGTTGGATTGGCCACCATCTCATCATGCAATTATGATTTTAAGAAAGCTGTAATTGGGAGGCAAAATATGAATATATTATGCATTGGTCATGGTGGAGGAAGCATACCTTTGTTTTTGGCAAGTAAAATTCGAGGTTAGAAATTTGAACTTCCTTTCTGATGGAAGAATTTGTCCTCCACTCCTTGTGATCAAGCATTCCAGTTTCAGACTCTAACTGTCAACAAGAACCAGTGAATTTGGCCTAGAAATTTGCCAGTGTTCTACAAAATGAATCTGACTGTGCGTGCTGGGATAATTTCTTTGACCAGCCAATTTAGTTCTTATTGTCTTCATCTACTCATTCTCTATTTTGTCAAAAGTTCTCTTTTATCTTTGCTGAAATGGTTGAACTTCCATTTTACTTGGGATTATTTCCCAAAGACCAGTAAGATTGTTATGCTAAGTTGTTTTGCTTTCTTCAGGTGCTATAGTCCACATAGTTGAAATTGATCCCATCGTAATCTCAGCTTCGATTCAAGCAATGGGTTTTCCATCTTTCTCAGTTATAACCCCATCAGGCAAACGTGCATTTGCAAAGCCAGATCATGCAGATGAGATACTGTGGAAAGGCACTCACGAGAGGCTATTCTTGTTTAATTCAGATGCAGAGCAGTTTATTCTTGAGAGCAACAATATATATGATATCATCTTTATCGATGCCTATGATGGAGATGATATTTTTCCACACAAGCTGTGGAATCCTCATTCCCCGTTCCTCCAAGCTCTAGGGAACTGCCTTCATCCGGATCATGGAACAGTGGTTGTGAACTTGCATTCATATGTTGACTTAAATGTTGATGCATCTCATCCATCTGGTCTCCCCTTTGTGCCAAAGGGCCGGTATGTTTCTCAAGTGTCCCGATCGTACAAAGACGCACTATTAGGAAATGGGAATTCAGCCCGTGGTTTTGCATATACAGTTTCTGTACCTTGGCTGTACAATACATCTCTTGTTGTATGCCGGGGTTTTGGTAGACCCGAGGACAGTTCAGGCCAGAATTTGGTTTTTAGCACTCTGATGTCCAAAGCACTCGAAGTTGATAAACTCATAAACATGCCGTTTTCATGTTTGCAATATATAAAAAGAAGTTTTACTCCGGTGGACTAGGGTGGTATTATTTACTACTGTTTGTCTCGTACTATTTGCTTCAAATGGCCACCCAATTAACTTTCTGAGAAAAAAACAAAGCTCGGGAAAAATGCGTACACAAGGAATATAGACTACCAGATATTACCACAATTACAAGTTCCATTTGAGAACCTATGGTATCGGTGTGCATCTCTCACTATGATCTCCCTCTTCGTCACCGTGCTAATATACCTGAATGCCTCATGGCAATCTTTACAGATCCTCAAATTCTTTACAATCCTCAAAGGCTTTCCAGGTGGTGTAACCCCACCCAATAAACCGAAAGCCACTGCCAATTTTTCACTGTGATGCCAGAGCGACGCCCTCTTTTCTTCTGCGTCTACTTCATGCAACGTCTCATCCAAAATTGGTACATATCCTAAATTTTCTATCTCGTCCATCAACGCTGTCAACTTTGTATAGATCTCGTCCTTCCTAGGATGCCTTGTATCTCCAGCGAAGAATACACAAATCGATCCCTGTACTTCAATCCAACTCCTCCCAATCTCCTTTCTCAGTCTCCTATCATTCATCATCTTCCATACTTCTTTAACCCCATCCCACCTTTCAGTGCTTGCAAACGTATTTGCCAAAATCACCAAAGCTGAGTCATCATCGGGGTCCATTTCCAACAATTTACTGCTCATTCTCACAGCCATCTTGGCGTTTCTATTGCTCACACAACTTGACAACAACACTCTCCACACAGCTGTATCAGGTTCATATGGCATTGTCAAAGCAACTTTTTCTGCCTCCTCTAGCCTTCCTGCCCTCCCTATTACTCCAACTAAACATGTGTAGTGCTCAATCCTCGGTTCCAATCCATGCTGCAGTTTCATTCTATTGAACCACCTTTCAGATTCCATATCCATACCTGCATTGTAGAATGCTGTCAAGACTGCCAAAAAACTATATTCATCCGGCTTCATTCCTCGTCTTTCCATTACACAAAAAAGCTCAACCACAAGGTCAACGCTCCCTTGTTGTGCATACCCTGCCATCATCGCATTCCACCCAGCTATGTTCAACCCAACCTCCAACTCATTAAACACCATCCTCGCCTCCTCCACGAGTCCGCACTTTCCATACCCATCGATCAACCCGGTCCCTATGTACACATCTGAGTCCATTCCAATCACCACCGCATGCCCATGAATGATCCTACATTGCTCGAGCATTGCCACCCCCGCCGCAGCACACAACGCCCCGGATAAGCTATGAAATGATGACAATGCATCCTCTCTCCTCGTCTCAGCGAAGAGCCTTAAAGCGTCAATGGGCCTCTTATTTTGAGCCAACCCATTAATTATAGCACCAAAACAAACCTCATCACGCACAGACAGTTCATCGAACACCTTACGTGCAGAATCCAGATCCCTCGTCTTACAGTACAAAGAAACAAAAGCAGAACCAACAAAAGCGTTTTCATACAAAGAAAGTTTAAATGAAAGCGCTTGAAGTTGTGGGCCAATTGAATTATAGTTCAAGAAAGCACATGTTTTGAGCAAGGAAGCAATTGTGCGTGCGTTGGGAAGAATTGTGGCGGACTGTCTTAGCATGGAAAGCCAGAGACGGATGGCGAGTGGGGAGGCTGAGAATGCAGAGATTATGGAAGTCCATGTGACGGTGTTTGGGCAGGGTATGGAGTTGAAGAGGCGGAGGGCGAGGGAGTGGAGATTGGAGTTGGAGTAAAGGGTGATGAGATTGTTGAAGAATGCTATGTTTTGGGGTGCGGGGGTTATGCTTGTCTTGATTGCTTGCGCGTGCATGCATCGTGGGTCAGTCTGTAGTGAAGTCATGTTACAAAATTCTACGGATTTGCTATCCTTGTCGCTGTATTTGAGTATTTAAAGACCAATTGCATCGTTTCTGGATCAAATGTTTCGCCAAATATTACAAATATTCTCCACCCCTATCGAAGAATTTAAGAGAGTCAGTCTCTCCACAGATTCTTGTAAAATTTGATGTGGCGGATTTGGGATGATGCACTTTCTTGGCTCCCCGGACGCCACCGCATCTCTCACTGAAGATGAGGTCAAGTGAAGGCACCTCCATGAGTTGAAACAATTATAAAGCGAGTGGTTTTTAATCATGGGACTGTGCATTAAAGAGAGATCTGAACAGGATCAACTTCCAAACGAAACTCCGAAAAGGGTTGCAGTGTCTAGACTCCCGGAAATGATACCATCACGAGTAAACCATATGATCCTTAGTATCATTGCCTGTTAAAACTTGTTTGCGGTGTTATATCCAAGATTACTTCTCATTTGATCATGTTTTATTCTAGTTTTACTTTTGTTGAATGTAACTTGCAATATTCATACCGAGACAGCCGCAGGATTGATGACTATCATCCTGCATCAAATGTTTGGTTTCATGTTTCAAAGTCCGTAACAATCCAAAAGGCCCGACACTGTACATACAGTCTAGTAATTACCGGGATTTGGAGGGCTTAAGCACAGAACTATGTGCTGAGCTTATTTTACACAAGATGATGATCATCTCAAATTGTCAGACATTTAAAAAATTATCAAGATGTGATCTTGTATAAAACACGACATATGATGTTGTGCATTCCCAATAACAGAGGATCTAAATCCGTAATTACAATGTGTGTCGGGTGCGATGTTCAATCAAACCTTGACATTCTTGTTAATAAGTCATTTAAATCATATTTGTGTCCCATCTCCTTCTTGGTTCTGCTAGCAACAATTTTGCTGTTTTGATTATTGTTAAGAGGAGATGGAAAAAATTGCAAATAAGTGAAAATGGTGAAAAAGTCAAGAAATTTGGGTGGGAAATTGCAATCGTGAGAGCCAAAGACTATTTAAACATATAATTGTGCAGCGGAAAAAAAAAAATAAACGAGCTATTAATGAACTGAGCTCGAACGATCTCGAGCCAATGTGTGTATTAAACGAACCGAACTCGAGTCTGATACTGTTTGACTCGACTCGTTTTCATCCCTACTATCCATATTTTTTTATAAGATATCGGATTAGAAAATTAGATAAAATAGTTCCCCAACTCACAGAAAATAAAAGGAACGGTGAAGAAAAGTGCACCCACGGACTGAGCCCATAAATTTGGTTTCTCAAAATTACATATTAATTGGAATTTAATTGTTTGTTCGAAGTTTTTTTCCAATTTTCTTGGATAAAGGAAAACAAGTGACACTGTTTGACCCCTTTATTATTTGATTGAATGCATGCCGATGTTTAACCCTTTTATTATTTGATGGAATGCATGCCAATGTTTGACATGCCTAAAAGCTAACTAGGGAGGAGGAAAACATAGAGCATGCAACCAGAGATAGGGAAGCTTTTCAATAAAAGCAGTAAAACTTTGGAGAAATAAAGAATAATAATCCCAGACAAGGACATAAAACAGAGAACAATTCACATGGCAAATGGGATGAAAAAAGCCAAAATCTTTAGATTCTTCTTGTTCTCCAATTCCCTCCACAAAACACTACAATTTGCACCTTCGTCTCTATTCCAACCAGCCACCAAAATTTCTATGGCAACATCCCTAAATTTTCACTGATAATAACATGAGTTCATGCCCCTACTTTTCCTCAACTCCCTCAAAAACCTCAAAAACATGATAATCAATTAGTGGTTTTCAAAGAAGAGACAATAGCTCCACTCCAAATATAGTCATCTCTTCTCACAAATTACACTTGCTCTCAGTGATCTGCACAGATTCAAATATAACTCATGTAATTGCATAAGATTTAGAAAGCACAAGATTTTCAAAAGAAAGCAAAGGGCTTATATCCTTACCATCTTTTCTCTTTGCCAAACCTCTTGCAAACAGCAAGCAAATTACCAAAAACCCAACTCCTGCTGCCCCCCCTAATATTATAGCCACAGTCTTCCCTGTATTTGGACTTGACCCTGTCATCATTCAAAAACAACTTGCCTTAGTAAACTCTTAATGCTCTTTCAATCACCAATAATATATAGAAATAAGGCCAAGATGTATAAACCAGACAAACATCTTAATCATCCTCCTTTATACATGAAATTTACTGATTAAAATATTAATATCACGGTTGGGAGACAGCTCACAAATCAGAGTCCCGTTCAGCAAAAAAAAATAAAATAAAATACGCCACTTAGCAAAGAGAATTATCAATACCTGATGAAGAAGGAGAAGTATATGAAGAAGAAGAAGCAGAAGAAGAAGATTTTTTAGGGACTCCATTTGGATAATAACTATAACTAATGAAGCATTTCTGGAGATAGATTTTGCCAGAAATGGAGCTTCCACACTCGACCTGAGCTCTCTGGACAGCATTTTGCACACAGACCACACAATCAGAAGCTCCAACATCACCCTCGCACTGCCCCACTGCAAAAACAGATTCATAACTTGCTGTATAAAAACCATCGCTACTAGTAATCATGCCATTTTCAAGTGAAGATAAGGCAGTGTCCCTCCTCTCCTCAAATCCAGCCCCTCCGATATTTGTTGCACTACAACTCTTGTACAACATTTGCATCCCAGAAACTTGTTGGAACCCCGCAACCTCGTACAGCATGTAGCACCCAGAAAGCTGAACTCTAGCCGCAATAGCCTTGCCACAGAGCTTGTCTATGAGAACAGGCAAGCCGCTTACACAGTTGTAGCAATCAACATTTGACAAGTCGCCACTGCATTGGAAAAGGCCGTTGATTGTCGACTGAGAAGCGCCAGCGGTAGTCTTGAAAAATTTGGCCTTTGAGGATTGTGCAATGAGGGTGCCATAAAGGGATGAAATTGCTTGTGAATAAACCCCAGACGGATCTGATAAAGGCTGATTAGCACAACCCTTGTATACTAAGGTGGTGTAATCATCAGCAGATTTGGATAGTGAGGTGAGCTCAAAAATGGTTGAAATGAGCAGAAAAAGTCTGAAGAAAGAGAGTGGATTCCTGGGAAATTCCATTGTTAGAGTCTTGATGGGATTAAATCATGGGCTCTTCTTGTTTCCTGAAGAGGCTAAAAAGATAAGATTTTGGTAGATGCTTTTGTCTAACCGAGAGGAAAGACGAGGCAAAATTTACAGGCTTCCATTTCATTCCCTCTCCAGAGAAAGAAAAACAAACAGGGGGAGTGTGGTTCTTTTGGGGTTTTGGTATTCACTATACTTTCAGAGGTTATGGTGGTGTCTGACTATCTATGGAATTTGACAACAGAGGAGCATCTTTTCTCCTTAGGGCGAGAATGTCGCACGAGGATGATGTAGGCAGGCAGCCAGGCCCCGCGTGGTGAAACTCGCCGGCGACATTTACTTTTTTAAATATATATATATACCGATAAATTTCAAAAAATTACATATTCAATCTTTAAATTAAGATTCAGTACCTAGTCATAATTTTTTAGAAATCAATACCTGACAAATCTATGCTTTTAGTTTTAACTCTTCACAAAGCAAAAGTTACATTTTTATCCCTTTATTATTTAAATAAATATATTATTTTAGTCACAAAAATTACATGAATCTTCTTCATTTAAAATATAATTTTATAAAAAATTTGTTTCTCAATTATCATGGAATAAAAATAAATACTTATTTTAATATATAAAGTACTTATTATGAGATTTCAGATACTTGATTTCGCTCTTTGAATACTCCAAATAAATAAGAAAATACTATATTTTCGAGCATTCACCATAAATTCTGTCATTGTTAGTCTTTTCATGAAAAATGCATTAGGATGACTTATTCATGTCATTTTATTTTTTTAGAAAAAACATAGGTCATCACTCATCTTGAAATAAAATTAAGTATTTATTTTGACCTACAAAATACCTATTTTGGAGCTTCAAATGCTTGATTTGACTATTTTAATAATCCAAAAGTGTAAGAAAATACTGGATCTTCGAGCTATCACAATAAATTCAATAATTGTTGGTCTTTTCATTGAAAATACATTAAGATTACTTATTCATGTCATATAATTTTTTAAAAAATATAGTTTCTCACTCATTATTGAATTACAAAAAATACTTATTTTGATCGATAAAATACTTATTTTTGGGTTCCAAATATTTGATTTGGCTATTTGAATACTTCAAATGTGCAAGAAAATACTTAAGTTTCAAGTAATATTAAGTAACTTTTGATGATGTCATTTGTGAAGTTAAAATGTGATATTTAAATTGGTACAAAGAATATCTAATTAGAGTCTATAAATACATGATTTTACCCCGTAAATACTCATGTACAATAATTTGAGGATGCCGAAATATAATTTGAAGTTAATATTAATTGACACCGATGATGATATTCGTGAAGTAAAAATGTGACACTTAAATTAATACAAATAATACATAATTCGAGTCCACAAATACTTGATTTTACCGTTTAAATAGTCAAATTCAATTGAGTATGTAAAAATATATAGTTTGAAGATAATATTGAATGTTCTTTGATATAATATTTGTGAATAAAAAACGTGCTACATAAATTGGTACAAATAGTACCTAATTTGATTTCATATATACTTGATTTTGTCTTTTTAATACTCAAATTTGATTATTTTGGTATATAAAAGAATATAGTTTCAAGTAATATTGAGTGACTTTTGATGTGTCATTTTTGAAATTAAAATGTGATACCTAAATTAGTACAAAAAGTATCTATTCGAGTCTACCAATACGTGAAGTACTTAATTTGGGCAAATACTTGATTTCGTAAATGAGATACTCACAATATGTACTAAAATACAAGATATTCGAATAAACAACGTAGGTTCACCAAGTTTTGGTATTTTTATGGAATATACATTTGGATGACATATTCATCTCATTTAATATTTTGTTTATAAAAAAACAAATTTTCAATTAAGCATGAAAATTTTAAAGTACTTATTTTTACTTGAGAAGTACCTAATTTGAGTTTGCAAATATTTGATTTCGTAAATGAGATACTCACATTATGTATTAAAATACTGAATATTCGAATAGGAAAACGTAAGTTCAACAAGTATTGATATTTCCATATAATAAGTATTTGGATGACATATTCATCTCATTTAAAAAAAATTGTAAAAGAAAAAACAAATTCCCAACTAAGCATGGAAATTCTAAAGTACATATTTTTATTTGAGAAGTGCCTAATTTGAGATTAAAAATATTTGATTTAGTATATGAGATACTCATAATATGTAATAGAATACTGGATATTCGAATATGGAACGTAAGCTCACCAAGTGTTTATCGTTCCTTGGAAGATGCATTTGGATGACATATCCATCTCATTTAATTTTTTTTTTTTTGTAAAAACAAAAACAAAATCAAAAACAAATTCTCAACTAAGTAATGAAATTTTAAAATACTTAGTTTTATTTGAGAAGTATCTAATTTGAGTTTGCAAATACTTTATATCTTGAATAAGATACTCACAATATGTATTAAAATACTGGATATTCGAATAGGCAACGTAAGATCACCAAGTGTTGATCTTTCCATGGAAGATGCATTGATACGAAGAGTATCTAAATTGGTGAAGTTAAAATATGGTAGCTAAATTGGTACAAAGAGTATCTAATGCGAGTTCGCAAATACTTGATTTTACTCCCTAAATTCTTATATCCAACTATTTGAGGATGTCAAATTATATAGTTTGAAGTTAATATTGAGTGATCTTTGATGATGACATTCATGAAGTAAAAATGTGATACCTAAATTAATACAAATAATACCAAATACGAATCCACAAATACTTGATTTTACTATTTAAATACTCAAATTCTATTATTTGATGATGTCAAAATATATAATTTGAAGTCGATATTGAGTGGCCTTTGATGATGAGATCCGTGAAATAAAAATGTGATACCTAAATTGTTACAAGTATTACATAATTAGATTCCACTGATAATTGATTTTACCATTTTAAAACTCAAATTTGATAATAAGTATAATGAAAGAATATTGATACATATAATGAATGATTACCAATAAATATTATGAATGAATACTAATGAAGATTATATACAACGAAGTATTGTCTTGTCATTTAATGAATACCAACAAGTATTGTGAATGAATATTAATGGTATTATAAATTAATACTCATAAGTATAAAGAAAAAAATACTAATAAGTATAATGAATAATTATCAATATGTATTATGTGAAATATGTATAATTGTCAAATAAGTCATTCAATGAATATAAAAAAGTATTGTAAATTAATATTGATGAGTATTTTATAAATAATTAATCTTAGAATCGATAGCTATACTTAAAGTGCAAATTTCAAGCTCATTTACGAACTATGTTCATAATATATATCTCCCAATTAGTTCATGATGAACAATGAACTATGTTTATTTATTTAAATGACATGAATAAGTTTCCTAATGAATTTTTCATGGAAATATTGCATATTCGAATATCCAGTATTTTAATACATATTGTGATTATCTCATTTACGAAATCAAGTATTTGCAAGCTCAAATTAGATACTTCTCAGGTAAAACTAAGTACTTTAAAATTTTCATGCTTATTTCAGAATATTTTTTACCAAAAAAATATTAAATAAAATGAATATGTAATCCAAATGCATCTTCCATGGAAAGACCAATACTTGGTGAACTTACGTTGCATATTCGAATATCCAGTAGTCTATTACATATTATGAGTATCTCGTGTAGCAAATCAAGTATATGCAATATGAAATTAGATACTTCTCAAGTAAAATTAAGTATTTTTAAATATTCATACTTATTTAAGAATTTGGTTTTTTTTAAAAAAAATATTAAATGAGATAAATATGTCATCCAAATTCATTTTTCACAGAAATACCAACACTTGGTGAACTTTCGTTGCATATTCGAATATCCACTATTCTATTACATATTATGAGTATCTCATGTACTAAATCAAGTATTTGAAATATGAAATTATGTACTTCTCAAGTAAACTAAGTATTTTAAAATTTTCATGTTTATTTGAGATTTTTTTTACAGAAAATATATTAAATGAGATAAATATGTCATCCAAACGAATCTTCCATGGAAAGCCAACACTTGGTAAACTTACGTTGCATATTTGAATATCCAATACTCTATTAAATATTATGAGTATCTTTTGTACCAAATCGAGTATTTGCAAACTCAAATTAGGTACTTCTCATCCAAATGCATGCATATTTCATGAAAATACCAACACTTGGAGAACTTACGTTGCTTATTCGAATATCCATATTTTAATACATATCGTGAGTATCTCATTTACGAAATCAAGTATTTGCGAACTCAAATTAGGTGATTCTCAAGTAAAACTAAGTGCTTTAAAATTTGCATACTTATTTGAGAATTTGGTTTTTTAACAAAAAATATTAAATGAGATTAATATGTCATCCAAATGCATTTTTCATTGAAATACCAATATTTGATGAATTTACGTTGTCTATTCGAATATCCAGTATTTTAATACATATTGTGAGTATCTCATTTACGAAATCAAGTATTTGCAAACTGAAAATAGACATTTCTCAAGTAAAACTAAGTATTTTAAAATTTACATGCTCAGTTGGGAATTTGATGTTTTTTTTTTACAAAAAAATATTAAATGAGATGAATATGTCATTCAAATACACATTTCATGAAAAGACAAACAGTGACTGAATTTATGGTGATCGTTCAAGATCCAGTATTTTCTTACATATTTAGAGTATTTAAAGAGCCAAATCAAGTATCTGAAACTTAAAAATAGATATTTTTTATGTCAAAATAAGTACTTAATCTTATTTTAATGATGATTGATGAACTATATTTTTTTTAAATAAAATGACATGAATAAGTCATCATAATGTATTTTTAATGAAAACCAACAACGACTGAATTTATGGTGATTGTTAGAAAATATAGTATTTTTTTACACATTTGAAGTATTCAAATAACAAAATAAAGTATCTGAAACCACATAATATGTACTAATATTTTGGTAGATAGAAAACACACAATTAATTTGGTGGATAAAATTATATATTTATTTAAATAGTAAAATGGAAAAAATGTAAAATTATCTTTGTAGGTAGTTAGAACTAAGTTTGTAGTGTTGTCAGGTATTAATTTGTAAAAAAAATCTTCTAGGTACTGAATCTTAAATGAAAGATGTGCAGATGTATATTTTTCAAATTTGCCATATATATATATTATGATCAAATCGAACTGTCAAATTAAGATTTAATAATAAAACATTTTTTAGCTCGACTCCTGAAAAATTTTAAATAACAGTAACATCTGATAATCAATCAAACAAATTATTTAAAATTTAAATGTCGACGGTGAATATAAAATCAAATACTGAAATAATATGAATAACATAAATAAACAGAAATGTATTAATAAAAAAATAAAAAAATTCGATATTAAAAACACAATAAATACTATTTTTAATTCGCGAGCTACATTTTCTGAAATTATTTAAAACAAAAAAAAATTATGGGCGAGCCCATCCCGTCACGACCCGCAGCTCGTTTGGGCTAGCACAACTCCAAATAGGCCACGAAAACTGTAATCCAACCCATCTAGTTTCAATAACGGAACGGGGTGGCCTATCGGGTCTAACACATTTTGGCGGGTTTAACTATTCTAACAGTCGATCTAATAACATTTCATGTTTCGACACATTAACATTATCAAAATTAATATTACTCGTATGTTAATAAATGAAATCTTAAATACACGATTGATAGTTGTACTATTATGAAGATAACGTCTCATTGACCATAATATACATACATCCGCGACATTAATGATTCGAATAGAAGATTCATCTTACAAGAGTTTTTGTGATACCAAATTATGAAATATGATTTTCTTTCTTATTTTCACATTTTCTATCACTAGTACCAAATAGAAATTCACTGCATTGAATTTTCCACCCCTCTTAAATTAAAAACATCTATCCTCTAACTCATTAAATGGAGCATTATTCTCTTGAGGTGTAGTAAATTCCCTGTCATGTCTAAAGATAGCATTGCACTTCCCATGTCAACATAAGACTACTCACTTGAAAAAGTACAAATAAAGGAATTTATTATACTACCATTTCAAGATCTGAATATTCAGTTCTTTTGGAGTGGCAACATCCAGATTAAATAATAAACAGTAATACGTATGTATTTATGTACCATACAAATAAATAATTAAATCATCTATCAATATCATTTCCAACGTGGTTATAACACAAAATTTTTCCAGTGTATTTTACCTGACTAGCATAATTTATAATTTATTACTTTAATATGAGGGTTTACCTAATACACATCGAATAATAATGACCAAGAGTTCTTATGTCATTTAAAAACAGCCAAACTTGCCTCTAGCATGCATTGCATTTCATATTCTTTTTAATTTATTCATTCTCAACATACTACATACACCTATTCTAGGCATCTCTATCTTGGTCTTGGAGAATACACTCCTCCAAATAATTGGTTTTTTACTCTATTTTTATTCAAATTAATATAACGAAGTATTAAAATCAGTAAGTATGAGTGTTTAACCGACCGACCCTATTTGACTGCGGATCGGCCAATTTGACAATTCTAAAAATGAATCTCTATTACATGAAATAAAATCAACCGATGTCAGATCTCATATGATCGGGACGTTGATTTAACTAACTTCCGAATATTGTATTACAAAAAGAAGACCATCTTTGATGAAAATCAATATTTATCTTTTCATTTAATATTGACTATTGAAATCGACTTACAAAAAACTTATTATTTATTTTGATATCATTATCTTTATTTTTCTTATATTGTAGGATCGATGTATTTGGTTATTTTCGGTTATTTTCCACTACAATAACAATAATGAAAGATTGAATCGACATCGTTTTACATGAAAGTTTTTAATGGGGATATGAGAAAGATTATATATAGTGGCTTGTGAAGAGAATACAAAGCTCGACTGTTAATTTTAGTAGTAATTCTTTTGTTATCAATGTATAAATTTAAATTATTAATTAGAAAAATACAACTAAGTACTTGATTCGGATTTTTTTAATTAAATAATATCGTTATTTATTTACAAGTTATAAAGTATAAAATAAATAAATAATTTTTTTTATATTTTGGTAATTTATTATTATTATTTAAAAAAAGCTTATTATTATTATTAGTTGTATTATTATTATTATTATTTAATTATTTCATGTCCGAACAGGATGCTTTCCATGGTAAGGTTCTTTTCTTTTCCACAAATATCGTATGTACTGAAACGGAAAGGGAACAGTCTTTGCGGTTTCATATGTCCTCAGGATTCCTTCCCCTCTTCATCTTTCTTCACCCCACCGGTTTTCTCAATTCACGAATTAATGCGCATTCCCTCTGGACTATTGTCAAGTTTTGAATCTTGATTTTAAAAATTTTTTTGGGTGACAATCGTTGCTTTTTTTCTCAACCGAAAAAAAAGAACAAACAAGAGTAGAAGAAGAAAGATTTGGAAAAAAAGAGAAAAAAGGTATGATTGCTATAAAAGACGGGATCTCAGATAAGCTTTCAAGACTGTTCTCTGATTCACCATCGTCTCAAACGTTAGATCAAGAATCTGAGGTACCCATTTTGTGGAATTTTGTTCCACGCATGCACGCAATGTTTGGAGTGATTTTGAGTTTTTTTAGGAATAAGGGATTCAGGGAAATCGATATTTGTATTTGATCTGTTAATAAAGTTGGGATCTTTGAGTTTTAGGCCTAATTTTGTTGCGGTGGATAATTTATTTTGCTTAATGATGATGATGCTACTTCGGTAACTTTTCATTTGATCTCGTTCTAACTACTAATAGATTAGATTTGTTAATGTTGCTAGATGGAATTTGATTTACTTCGATAACTTTCTCCATTTTTGAATCCAGCTGAATGAAGAAGATTGTCGTGGAATCGGGCTAGGTGTTTGTTACCATTTTATTGGCAATGTTGTTGGTTTGACCAATTATTTTGCACAGTTCAAATGGGGTTTTGATGTTTAATTTCCTGAGGAGAATGTTAGGGGCTCAGATCTGGTGGGATAAAGATAAATAACTGAATTGTAGAGTATGCAACTCTAACTTGCTCTATTTCCATCGAAAGTTTTTTTTTTCTTCTCTCTTTGAAGGGAAACATAATTCTAAAGCCTTATTTTTCCTTTCAAACAGTCCTCTGTATAATTCTATTAATCAGCAACTCAAAATCATTATGCTACTGAACTAGAGGGCCACCATGTTGTCGTGTTTTAAGCTTTTTAAGGATTAGGCTAGTGAGTCAATTTCCTGGTGAAACATTGAAATACATATACAAGCAATGGTGATTTCATCATATCATCTAATTATTGATGCCAACCGATATGCATGAAAAACATGTTCTTGCGGAAGGGAGGCAGGCTGAAGAATTTTATGGTTGTAAACTCAAAATTCGACACCTTGGCTGTTTGCTTCAAGCTCTTAAATCACTCAAGTGAGTGAAATCACTCTAAAGTAGGAAGTGGTGAGTCTGAAAACATAGTATTGTTACAAACTTTGTTGCGTCTCGGAATATTAATCACAGTTTTGTCTGTCTGTTCTAGTTTCCTATTCTAACTTTTGGCTTCTACATCATACTAGTGTAATCTAATATGGTAGATTGGAGAAAACTACGGAATTCCTTACAGTGAACTATAGATTCCAAGTTTCCCCCAAAGGACAAATTAACAATATTACATTACCACAGGAAGATTCTAGTTTCTTTTCTTTCCTTTGGTTTTTTCACTCCTGCCTTTGGTTCTTGACTTTGGTTAATGCTCATGGAACGAATAGCTGATGTCGAGTCGATTTGCTGAAAAACTGACGATGTTTCTAGCTTTTCCCAGTTGCATCATCTCGTTGCAAGTGGAAGGTAGATTATTTGTGTTTTACCCTTTCTTGCCTTGCCCTTTTCTTGTAGGACAAAGTGTTTCCAATGTTTGTGATATGCTCTCTGTTATGGCCTGTCTTTCTGTCTTGTTCGTAAGCATTTATCAATTTTTTGATGAAATAAATGTGTGATATTTAAACGACTTGATCATATTGTGTTTGTTAGTTTCCGGGGATTCATTTAGTAATAAAATATATGGATAGAGAGACAGAGGTCACAGAATATTCACATGGCTATGCCACAATAGTATCATAAATTATTGTGCAGGCACTTGCTCAAATAACACTAATGACAGTAAAATTTTACTTGATTCTGAATGTCTTGCTTCTTATGGAACAGTGTCTTTTCAGAATGTCTTTCATAACCCTAAACTTTCATACATGTAGGCCGGACCGTGTGCTAAGGATGGGAAATCTGTGTCTTCTATGCTTTCCTTCATTCTACCGTCTTTTGGGTGGTTCAGAACAAATGGACACAAAAATGAGGTCAAATCAATGGAATCATCAAATTCATTTAAATGGAAAAGTAAAAGTTTTTCATGGAAAGATAAACCCTTGGATGCACATTCCAAATGCAATCTTGTACACGAAAATAGGGAGAGTAAAAATTTGAATGAAGAAAATGGCTTTACTTGGAGCATAAATCAGAATAACAAACTGTCAGGTAGCCCGTTAGAATATGGTGAACCTGGATCTGGGAGAAGCACTAGTAGCAGCTCTGATATATTTGAAGCTGCCGTTAGCCCGCATGGTTTTGAAAATTCCATGTCCACTCTCATGGATGATTCTCTTTTTATTTCACCACATTTGCATCAATTCTTTGAGTCATCCCTTCCTAATATTGTGAAAGGGTGCCAATGGGTCTTGTTGTACAGGTAACATTGATTAAATCTGTTTAGATACTAAGTTTCATATATGGTTCTTGATGTGTTTTCTTCATCTTGATTGAACGGCAGTGCTGTGAGACATGGTATATCACTTCGTACGCTCATCCGAAATACTTCTGGCCACTCTGGTCCTTGTCTATTGGTGTGTCAATCTTTACATTGAAGTCTAAAACCAGATGCACTAACATATTTACTCCTTTTACTCTATAGAAATCTCATCTTATCTTGCATGCAGATTACTGGTGATAAACAAGGTGCCGTGTTTGGTGGGTTGCTAGATTGCCCTCTTACGGCAACTGCAAAAAGGAAGTACCAAGTAGGCTATGCGCTTCTCTAGTTTCTGGATCATTTAAATTTCATGGTTTCAGATTATCGGGATTATGTCTAAGTAGATGTAATATTTTAAAAATTCCGTGTGAACTGTTTGACAGGGAACAACTCAAACTTTTGTTTTCACAACTGTACATGGTGAACCAACGCTATTTAGGCCAACTGGTAAGAGTGTTAAAAACTGTACCTTTGAATAAGCTTCGATTCTCTCAAAGGGAACTTTGTGAATCTGAATATTAGCTTATGTTACACGGTTGAGTTGTATAGATTAAAAACCACGTTCACAATGAAGAAAATCTATCCCTAGTATATAGAGAGTCAAAATTTTGGTCACTATTTTCTGGCTAACATAGTTTTTTTGTTTGTTAGCAAAGGGTACTTGATTGCTTAGAGGGCTCATTTAGGTCCAATGACCATTAACCTAGCTGAAAAATCTGCACATTGTATTAGGCCTTTGACTGAAACCTCTTCCATCCCGTTAGTAGCAGTCTTGCCAGACATAGGTGAATTGATGACATTTTTTTACCTCAAAGGCAATCGAATTAGTCTTCTCCGTAATTGATCATAAATTTAAAGTTAACATGCTCATTTAGTGAATACAATTGAGTCATGGTTGGGTTGGACATCACAGAAGATTTTCCAAAATGAGTAAAGGTTGAAAAACTGACTTCCTATGTTTCTTGTCTAGGTGCCAATAGATATTTTTATCTGTGCTTGAATGACTTGCTTGCCCTTGGAGGAGGTGCAAACTTTGCCTTGTGCTTGAATGAAGATCTGTAAGCATTTTCTCGTGCATACTTCAAAGCTTCCTGCATTTTAATAAACGAGAATATAAGTTTTCTGACCCATTCCATAATTCTCTATTAAGATTGTCTGGAACCACTGGACCTTGCGAGACGTTTGGCAACTCGTGTTTGGCTCATGAACAAGAGTTTGAAGTGAAAAATGTAGAGGTGGTGATACTGTTACCTTATGATTCTTTCTCGATTTTTGCCAGTTATGTTTTGCATATTATGATATGGTTCTTGATTTATAGACTTTTGATAAGTCATAGATACACTCAATTTTTACTCAAGGTATGGTTCAAAATTAATTTAGATTTTCCAATAGTTGCAATTGCTTTGCTACCTCTTAGGGAAGCCATAGCAGGAAATGTTTTATGTTGAAGCGTTTAAAACTGCCTTGTTGTCGGAGTAGGAAAAGGACAACTGGGCGCCTCTTTTCCCCCCAAGGGGGCATAGGTTAGTAGCCAAGTGAAAGATAGGCCAACTTCTCTCTGGTTCTGCTTTCACCTAATGGAGCCAAAAAGGGATCTTTCATGTATAATCCTACATAATTCCTTGTGATAAGCAAGTGAAACCAGATCTTTGTTCAACGCATTTTTTGGGGTGGGTATTCCAGAAAGCTATTGAGCACTAATTTGGAAATATGACAAGGGGCTAATGAAAGATATGGCATAAAACTTTAGGCTGTAATTGCCACCATGATTACTCATTACTTGGCCTTTACTTGATGATTCTTCTGATGTTTACTTTGTAGTAATCGTAACCTCGAGTTTTTTTTCGATTTGCAGCTGTGGGGTTTTACACACGCATCTCAATACCTACATTGAAGCTAGAGGTCATACGTTGTCCGTGTTTTTTACTTGGCTAAATTATTCATTGTTCTATTCGTTCATTTTTTTTTCTATTTTCTAAAATGTGTTGAAGAAGTTGCCTTTCAGAGTAGGCAGATTAAAGCATATATGGATAGCATCGACTCATAGATTTGAATGTAATATTTATTTACTTGTATCATAATTCATATGGAACCTGCAAAAATGAACCAAGGGTCGGTTTTATTCATTACTACTGTTTGTCATTTTGGCGTGGCTAGTAGGACCACAGAGCTTTTTTATTATTATATAAACTAAAATCAAGCAGTTTTTAATTTTTGGGCATCAAATTTGCAATCTGATTTGCGGGTCAAATTTTTCGTACATTAGATAAAACGAATGCGGTATGAGGTATGTTATTGGGTTGTCAAATACACTAGGAATCCATGTTTTTGGTTTTCGAAGGTTATTAGAAACGACACACGGAATTACTACACTTGTAGCACATGATTAAACCTCAGGAAATAAACCAAGTGCAGTATCCTAAAATTATTCTTTTCTGATGAGAAGAATCAACGACTCAGTAGGATGGGTGTCGATTTTCCCATTCATGGAATCTCGGGCTTCCCATCTGAATTGCTGCCGGCTGTGGTTTCTGCTGGAGGAACCGATCCTTTGTTGTTCTGATCGTCAAAACTTGCTGGATCTAGATAAGATTGGAAAGGAGGCAACCTGATAGATAGTGGCAAAGTTAGCAAAATACCAAGTGAAAAAAAAGAAGATTTTGAAAACATTGTGGACTCCCTTGTACCTCGCTGCTGTAGTAGTGTGTCCGTCTATATTCATTTTCACGTCAAATATATTGCCTCCAAAGATAGTCTTGTCTGTGAAATATTTGGACATCAGATATTGTTTGTAATCAGCCTCATATCTCTGCAACTTTTCGGTGGGTTCATCTGCCTCCATGATGCTGTCAAAAAAAAAAAACATGATATTTGAAACGCATGCCAACTCCACATGAGAATCTACGCCCTAGGAGCCAAGAAAAAGAGACAGTAAGCAAAAAACACAGTAGTAATACGAAAACAAGTTAATAACAAGCAGAGAGAATTCGGATCACAAAAGCCATATTCGGATTTTTGTTTTTTTTTCAAAAAATCTGAAATGGGCTCACGTAATACTGGAAATTTAAATTGTTAACACGTGAAAAAAGAAAATTGAAGAAAGAAAAAAGAAAAATCAAAGCTTGATTCTGGAAATATGAGAGAAGAAAATGACCCAGAGAAAAGAAGATTAATCGCTACTGCTGTCAAGTAAAACTTACTCGATTGGGTCTTTAATGGACTCTTTGCTTTGCTCCTCAGAACCCATTATCTCCTTGGATTCATCCTTCAAAACAAATTAAAACTTTAATCATACTCGTACATTAAAGATTCGGAAAATTTAAATTCGATACAGGCGTGCGGTGACTTGGTTGTGAGTAAAAGCAAAATAAGGAAACAAGAAAAAGATCCAATAAGAAATCACGGTCACCGCCGGCGGTTCAACTTTGGCTAAAGAAGAATGTGTGGCGGAGACTTGGGAGTTGGAAACCGAGCTTTGTGACGAAGCTGGTGCCGCCATTAGAGAGAGTTTTGAATGAAAATTTTCTGTTTGATGTCATTTCGCTTCCTAAATAAATAGTTCGGAGAGTGAAAAGAGATGACGTTTACTCGACGGATGTACTTCGACGTACAAGGAGGAATAACTTTTGATATTTTCTTTTTTTAAAAAAAAATTGGAAACATTTTTTAATATTTTTTTTTGAAGGTACATTTTTTAATATTGATCATACGAAAAAACAAATTTTTTTTTTTTGGGATTAAACTAGCCAGAATACCTACTATATATATAGGCTTAACCCGTGGTGTTTTTAATCTAAACTACACAAACAAAGCGAGTCCATGAATTTACTAAATCAATAATTTTTTTATATTTTCTTATATAAATAATTTATAGAGTATGAAAGGATATATTTTGTACTACGAGTTTTGTTTCAACATTATGCATTAAATTTATAAACTAAAAATAGTATTTTAGATTTCAGAGTCAGACATGTAGCATACATATATAATGTACAAATTCATGATCCATATATCGACACACAACAAATTTACTCTCTTTTTTTTGTTCTACAATGTTTGTGTAAACATCAGTTGTTTATTTAAACTTGAAAAAAAACACTAAAACCAAAATTAATTACCAAAAAACCAACACTTGTAGCGTCTAACCCTAATTTATTTTGAAAATAGATAAAAACTTGTGTAATACGATCTCACAGATCGTATTTTGGGAGACGAATATCTTATTTGAAACATCCATGAAAAATATTACTTTTTATGCTAAGAGTATTACTTTTTATTGTGAATATTGGTAGAATTGACATACCTCACAGATAAAAATTCATGAGATCATCTCACAAAAGAACTATTCTTAAAAATAAATATGAAGATACAGTTGCCTACAAATATGGTCACAAGGGCTTCTAACAACCGATTAGCCGGTATAAATCATCCCCGGGACAATTTCACAAGCTATCATGATTTTCTGATTTCTTATGATTTTTTGATCCAAGCAGTGAAATTTCTTGCATACCAACACGAAAGCATTGCGCCGCCGCCACAATAATGTCGAAGATTACAATGACGTTCACTAAATGATATATCATCTAATACTAAAAACCCTGCGAGGAAGCAAAAGAAAATTGTTCCTGTATAACTCACTTGGTTTTATGTTAAATGGCACGTCAAAATGTTTCATTTCCCCTTTCCAGGCAAATCTGTTACAAATTAGAACAATAACTCAAAATTAAAATGATACAAACAATCTAGTCATGAACTCGTGATTTGGTTGTTTGTCTTACAAATGATATCAGCCCCCGGTGAGAGTTATATTAAAATGGAAAGTGTTTTTAGATTTTTCCCACCAATATCCAGAATTCGATCAATCTCACCAACTATGAGGCAATAAAAGTACCCTATGAGTGTAAGCTCTGCATCGAACTCATCTATCAAATTGAACCTTGCATGTACGATAGAAAGTCCATCAAATGTTTGCTTCAAGATTCTGATGGACCATCCTCCTCGGGAAGTCCAAATATTCTGAGATTTCTATCCATAGAGCCAACAGCGATGTATTTTGCATCAGGGCCAAATTTTACGCATGTTGCTTTGCCTGCATCCAAGGAAAGCCATGTACGTACATACACAACATGATCAATCAAAAAAGTTCATTGACAAAGCAATATTTATCTTTTTTACTTGCAGCACGGCAAGAAAACATCTATGTCAAGCTTGTGACCAAATAAAATTCATCAGATCGTAAGGGAAGAGATTTAACCTGTGCCTGACAAATCAGGGAATGTCTTGATACAATTCCATTCAGATTTGACATTGGCAACTTGATAAACTCTGAAATCGAAGTAGTGTGGGATCACAATCGTGACAAATTGATGAAAACAACAATAACCCAACTTTTTCAAGGCTGACAGGGGTACAGCATTAAACAATTCAAAAGCAATGGTCAGATACAGCTAACAAGTTTTGAAAGAGAGGGTTGAATGATTTGGTCTCAACCTTCAATCAATACAGGGATTTATTTGCAAGATTACCTAATGTCCGATCCTCCTATTGCAAGGTAATTTCCACTATGATCAAATTCCACTGCATAATAAGAAAGAAAAGCACTGTATGAGAATATAAGAGTTGTCTGCACGTCAAAATTGCAACCTTTAATTCTCTTTCCTTTGCTTCAATTTACAGAGCAGATCATTATTGAAAAGACAAATATAAAAACCACCTGTCAAACTAAAAAAACCACAACGTAGTGCTCGAGACCTACCTTGTAGTATAAGCAGAACAGATTTCCATAAGATGTATGTTATGAACCTAAGTTGTGACCCAAATAGCAGCGGCCCAAATAACTCGGGCAGTGAAAAGCCCATTATTCGATTCCTATACTACAGACAGGGAAGTGGGAAAACATGTGGGTTGGAGAATAAAATATGAGAGAAGAGGGGGGTGTGAGATTCATTCATACAAATTTTTCTGTTAGTTCGTTGTGAAAGGAGTTGCTAGTGATTTTGCTAGGGAGAGTTTTGTACAGAGAATTTACTCTGGGAATTACGTTTGACGTGATTATAATATTATAGTTTCTTCTCCTTGTTACTTTCTTTTTTGGATTCCTTTATACTCATCTTAAATTGTGCAAAGCAAAACATTGTATCCACATAAATGCTCGATATACGACACTAACAACTTAAAGAGCAAGCGCCGGGCACCACACAAGTTTCTAGTAGTATCAAACTTTTTTATTTTTATTTTTACTTTTTGGATAGAGAACCAAATAACATATATCAGACAAGATACAATACCTGATTGTGTAGGTGTATTCTCCTCATATGGAGAGAAAGTCCTAAAGTTCCTCAATTTTCGTAGATCCCACAACTTAACACCATCTTGAGCAGCAGTCTAAAAGTTGAAATACAGTAATCATATCCTAGAACAATATCAATGAAAACATTTCATTACAACTGAGGCAGGTAAACCAACCGCAAGGAAGTAACCATTTTCTGAAAATGAAATGGAAGTCACTGCTCCAATATGCCCATCAAATCTCGCAACATTCGCCTGAACATTAATTATAAAATCTAAGACTCTATGATAACAGAAGGAAGCAAAATGAGTGAAATATATTCACAAGAGAGATAATTTCACCTGACTCTTCACATCCCAAATCTTAACAATAGCCCCAGTGGTACCAGTTCCAAGGATGAGACCATCTGGGTGAAAAGCTGCAGATGTGTAGCCTTCAGAAGATCCAGAAGCGTCCTCAACCTGTAATACATTATATGAATGACCTAAACCAAACAAACCATTGCTATCCCGACGAAACGAGTAGCCAACATCCAAACAAAAATACAGATAGTGGCCATACCTGAGTAAGGCATAAACCAGAAGCTAGATCATAGAAGCACCACGTGCTATCAAGAGAAGCCGTAACAAAGTAGTTATTGGTGGCATGAATTGTAACAGCTTGCACCTGTGTAATTTCATCACAAGTACCAACATATTTAACAGATCTTCAGTATACTGAATGAGTCCACAGCAGACATGACAACACCACAGAATTTGAATTCCCTAGTCAAACTAACTTCATCAAGGTATGTGTAAAAAGGAGTGAACTAATTACCACAATTACTAGATAATATATCACAGACTTGGATGAAAACACCCTGCATGCTACTACAACAAATCCTCCAGTTTCAAATCTTAAAACTCTACATAGTGCATCGATGGTAACAGACATTAGATTTTTCCTTTATATTTCAGTTTTAGTCAAGCCAAAATAGTGGCTGCTCCAAAATCCAAATCCTTCAAATTTGGCTCAGATAACTATATAGTGAACAGGATATGCTTGGCAGTTCGCTGCATTCAACATTACATCATACAAAAGTTCATACACTTATCCAACGGTATCATGTTTGACAAGAGTAATCAAAGGGACTATGAGAATCACAAGTAAAAATAGACTGGATATATTTTCATTAGCATAGATTAATCGATTACCTCAGCAGTATGATCCTTCAAAATATGCCTACAATCATAGTTTCCATTTTCAGATCCTTGCCACACTCGAACTGTCTGCAGAGAAGATAACATAAATGTTGGATGTGAAAAAAAAAATAAAATAAAAGGCAATAAATTTAATTTACATAGTAAAAATTATAATTGATATGGGAGTTACTATGAAAACTAAGATATCCTACGCGTCATGCAGTAAAATTGTGTACATAATGCAGTATTAAATTCAAAGAAAAGCGCAAACATCTACAACATTCTGTAGTTGCCTTGCCAAGTTGAATTTTTACATTTTTTTCTCTTTTTGTTTGTTGGGGAAGTGCGGTGTGAGGTTTAATACCCTCCATCAATTTAGAAGATATAATAAGCAACAAGGAGGCTAATTCAGCACACGCGTTACATTAACTAGGGCCAAATGCACCAAAATGAATAGGACCAAAATGACCAAACAGTTCAACTGATTTTCAGAGAAATTTTCTTAATGGGGACAAATCTAAAATCTAGATGAGAAATCTTTTTTCCCCCTCTATATTAACAGAGACATTCAAAGGCTAGAAGACGTCCACGGGGAAGCTCCAATAATGCCTTCTCTGCCAGTAAGCACCTTCTGATAGCATATATCAAGATTTAAACTTCACTAGCCTGAACAAAAAGTGAGACTCGATGTCCAGTTTCAAGCTACTTCCACTGGAAAATGAGAGAGAATAGATAGATATAACGACTGCAACTGTCAGCGGAGAAACGTTAAATTTCAAGTAATTTCAAAAACTTTGTTCAAGAAGGCAATCACACTTTTGAATACTTTAAGCCGATGCACGGGGCAAATCTGCATAATTTTAAGCTTGGCTTTAAGTAAATAAACTGCAGAACTCGAGATTGTGATACAGCAAACAACTAAATGATCAAGATACAGAAATTTTACAGTAAAAGAGGTTTTACACATTCTATAAAAGCAATCAATCTCTGAATCACCCTAAAAATACATCATTACACCCAATATAATACCCCCATAGAAAGGCCAATTTTTTGAGAAAATCCGAGTCAAACGAGCAAAGCAGAGTGAAGAAAAGTACAACAGATATGAGACTAAATAGATCGAGCTGGAAAGGAAAATGTAAATAATTTCTGACCGCGAGTCTTCAAATTACCTTATCAGCAGAGCCAGTAACTATGAATTCAGCCTCAGTAGCAAATTTGACATTTGTGACCTACAGACGGGATATATATACCAGATTTAAAATGTGGAAAAAATTATATATAAAGAGTGCACTGACAGATAAAAGTTCATTTCAGATTACCTTTTTTGAATGACCACTGAGAGTCGATACTATCTGTCCTGAGGGCCTATCAAAGACTACAGCATTTGAATCCACCCCAGCAGTGACAATGATGTCCTAAGGTATAGGATAAAACAAGAATGTCATGAATGATTAATTGATTAGAACCCAGATAGAAAAAAATTTGGTGACTGAACTTCATGGATCCAATAAACATCGATAATCAGAAGGTTCTAAGGCTATGTTTATATTCATTTTTTTGAAAAGTATATATCATCAAAATATAAGTTTCAACTATCTCATTTTCACTTCATTTTGAAAAACTTACTTTCACATCTCCCAATTTAATCATACTTTTCGTTTCAACTTTCACCCCTCTTAAAAAAATCTAATATTATATTAATATTCTAATATAATATTATATACATTAAATTTTTAAATACTCTGAAAAATTTACAATCACAGAACTCCACATCCTTAATTATTGATTTGACACCAAACAACCTACAAGATTGATCGCAACAGTCAATAATGTTTCTTATTAAGAACAAAACAACAAAACATACACTTCATTCCCCAATATATATTTTTTTAAAGAAAATATATTTTCTCAAAGCAACCTCCAGAAATGACGGAACCAAACAGAAATTGCCCTAAAATTTTCCAACAAATCTGGTCTACATGAATAACTACATAAGCCAGCCGCAGGCACAATGGATTACAGTTGCATTGAAGTTAACCTCCCGCATTTTTTTATTGTCTGGTAGGTATCTGCAAAGTATTTCAGCACTCTTAACCAGAACACACCCCTTCCAACAATGAAAAAAATAAACAAATATAACCATGGATTCATCAATTTGGTGCAGGTCAAACCAAAAAACTTTCTTCCTTTGTATTATCTCTCTTAGTACAAAGAGAATGTTGATGTGTGTGCCAGCAACACTAGTTTTATCACGTTATAATTATCAAAACCGATAACGCATATTCAGTAGTTCTGGCATGGCGCAATTGCTTTGTTTTCGATTAAAGCAATTCGAAGTTCAGAAGAACTGCATGAGGGGGCATTGAACAGCTGGAAAAGACCGGGGCCCGCTTACGGAAAGTGGAAATGGAAGCCGATAGGCGGGCGAAGGGCTAAGCCACTAATGTCGTGGCAAAGGAGGCCTAATATGTGTATACTGGATTAGTAAGCGGTGAAATACCAAAACAAAAAATTTCAGTGAACTATTGAAGCTATCAGTGTGAGTTCCAACTTCAAATGGAGGACAGACATCAAAATTTTCTCATTTTCCTCTGTGACTGATTGTATCATAATGCTAAATATACTTTCAAAAAGAAACACTTCACTCAAATTTATGTAAGACCTGAATAAAAGAGGGATGGAAACTGTAACGTATATAACCATTACAACAATCTTGTTTAGAAAATAAGTGGGCAACAAAAGCATTTCCATTTGACAAGTTGTTTTACCTTGCTTCCCGAACAAGGACCCGCATAATATAATATTCCGAAAAATCATGCAATTTTTTGTCTCTCATAATAACTGGAAATCATACAAGCAATCATGTGATGACCCATATTAACAAATTTCAATTGCACACGGAACCCCAAAAAACCCCTACCTTAGACGAACAAGTGCTCCAAGAGCCATAGTTTATCGAATGTTCTCTTGATGTACCAAAAGTTATAGTTAATAGCAAGATATCAACTAGGATCTCTATATAGCATCTCAAGTGCTACGTCTAGATTGCTATGCCACATAAACATGCATGCAAGACAACTGTGTAATTTTTGTTTCCCGACACAAATCATAAAATATATCTTACAGTTCCAAGTCCACAAATAAACTTTTTTTTATTAAAATGTCTTGTTTCCAAGCAATGTCAATCATGGGAACATGCAACAAGATCAACAGGCTTTGCTAGTGAAATCTTTTCGAAGAGGGCCATGAAGTTCCTCTTTGGAAAGAATCATCAAATTAAAAAAATGGCAAAATCAAGACATGTACCTTGGAATACTGAATATCCAAAGACAATATGCCAGGTTTATTAGTTCGATGAAGAGGGTGACTGTTAAGTTGAGTGAACTTCTCCAAAGCATCAACAGGAGCCAATGTCGAAGGTATCTGGAAAAAAATACAAAAAAGGTGGCAAAGTAATGTGAACATACTTCTTAATCCAATATTAAATTGACACTCTAAATTCATAAAGCTGCAATTTACACCAACTATCACCTGGCGCTTTTTCCTTTGTTGTGAAAGAGCAGCATTACAGTCTGTAAGCTCGGAAATAATACTACTCGAGATTCCTGGACGCATTCTTTTCCCATCTGGGCTCATATCATCTTCCTCAGCAGCTGCAAAGAAACACGTGCAAAATTAGATATCAAGAGTAAGAAATGTGAAAGGAACGAAGCTAACAGAACAAGTCAAAGAACCTCTTTTCCCATTGCTTAATGGAGCATCATTTGCTGCATTTGGAGCAGCAAATGATAAGGGAATCTGTCTTTCAGCCTGTGCCAGTAATGACCTAGCCTCATCCCTTTCCTTCTTCAATCTTGCAATAACACGACATGCTGCATCATGCTGAAAGACAGGATAGAAAATATTTAACCACAAACAGCACACTGAAAAAACCACCATACTTCATCCGTATAAAACTCCAGTAATCACCAGGAAAAGGACAGGCAAGAGCTACAAATTTAGGCCGAAGGCTATGCAAAAGCAAACATGATTGTCGAAGAAACATAGTGTGCCATCCCAAATTCATTTTATTTTTAAAAAAAGTGTATTACTGGTACATAGACAAAGGCCTTAGGATGGATAACATATTTGGTATCCACACTGTGCTAAAGAATTAACATGCACAATTAATTACCATCTGAATTCTGATAAACTCATTCATACCTGATATAATGCATGACTTAGCTCTTGCCTTGCAGTATGTAATTGTTGCTCCAGCGCAAAATTTGATAGCATCAAGCCATCCCATTCCTAGTTTAAAGAAAAACATAAGAAAAAGAAGAATCCACTGACAAATTAAAAGGTTTTTAGTCATCCATAGTAGCGAAATTCAAAAAATAGTTATCATACAAGAATTGAAATAATACTAATTGAGCCCAAACATGAATGATATAGATAATATGCTAAAAGAACTAAAAGAAATTTTTACCTAGTAGACAGCTAATTCATAGACTGGATAGATTTCTTAAAATGCTGAAACCAAATAGAAGAAGAAATTGAAAGATGCAAGGTACATGCAACTATGCAGCCTGACGCCATGGATCAATGAATTTTTAATAAAGATTATGTCAGATTCCATTGCTCAATAAAGTTCCCTTCATAATAACCTCAAAAAGTTCAAAGGTCGACAAGGTTATGAGCATTCAAATTTCAAATAGCAGACAAACACTTTGTTAGCATCACACAAAATCACAAATAGGGTATCAAAACCTTCGTATTTGAAAAACACAAATGAATAAGACTTATTGATCTCACATACTCTTTTCCAATTAATTAACAAAGAGTTCACAAAAATTCTTCAATTCCAAAGTAAATGAAGGTGAAAATGAAGGATAGTGGGTTAAAAAATTCACAGACCGTACACCTCATAGGCAAATTGATAACAACAAAATGAACTAAGTAGGACAAGAAACAGAGAGACGTACGATCTGAAACATTCCCAGCATTCCAGGAATGCTTGCAGCTTGCACTGGTCTGGGCTTCACTATCTGCACATAACTCCAACCATAAAGCTTTACATTGTTCTTCAATCAACACATCATCAGAAAATGGTAGACATTTCCCACCATATGAAGAATATAAGGATAAACTACAATCCCAAAATTCTTAGGTATCGTACAAAGTACATACCTTCCCAGTCTTGATTGGAACAATATCTTCCATTGTCAGGGATTCTCCAGTAATTGGACATTTTCCATAATCCTAAAGAGAAAAACAACAAGGAAAACAAGTCACACGGAGACATGCACTTTAATTATTTCAAAAACAATAAGTACATACATACAACAGTAGCCCCAAAATAGAAGAAACAAAACACCAACTTCAAGTAACAAAAGAGAAGTAACAGCGTAAGGGCCCTAAATCTACACCAGCTTTTTGAAAGCATTATCACAAAATTGTTCTCCTGTAAATTACCGCAGATCATCAACAATGTTTGTCAACAAACAAAGCATTACAGTGATGATAAAGAATGCATCACAATTCATAAATTCCTAAAAAGAGGAAGAAAAAAGTACAGACCAAGATGTGGCGCTCGATTAAGCGTTTCTCGAAGAGAAGACCTGAATTCTTCGTGACGACAGGTTCCTCTGGAACCTCTCCGGAAACTACACAGTTTCAGTGAAAACGACACATCAGCTACAGCAAAAAAAACCACAGGAAGATAGTGAAAACAAGAAGTTAGCCATAGAAAGGAGAGCCAGCAGAGATTTACTGGAACAATTCATGGCGATACCGCTGCACTCTGCGTGCGTTATATCAGTGAAGCGAGCACTAGGGTTTATGCTCGGTGTGTTTGGATGGGGGAGGAGGAGGAGACGACTGGAAGGTCGACTTAGCGAGTTTATACATCAAACATAGTACGTGAAAAATGTAATTTAAGTGTACTTCGAATTCAATATAGGCAAAAACTTATCTTAAATGATTCACTTGTGTCAAGAGTGTTGTTTTTTTATTGTAAATATTGATAAAATTATTCGTCTTACGAGTAAAAATTCGTGAAATCATTTCACAGAACATCGTATCTTCAATAAATCGTAAATTTTTACAAATAATACTTTCGTATTCAACGTTGTATGGTTTGATATTATAGTTTTAGGTCACTGTGGGTTTTTTTTTAAAAAAAAAGTCTTTATAATTTAATATCAACAAAAAAAATCAGATGTGCAAGTTTTTATTTTTTAAAAGTAAAGCTTTGCTTGATTTCTACCGATTCCAACCCTAAATATTAGGGGCAATAAAAAAAATTTAAGTCGAATACTTATTTTTTCTAAAAATCACAATTAAAAACAAGAAAAATCACAATTAAAAACAATAATCATAAATCGCATTATATACATTATTAGTTTTTTTTGGTCAAGACCTACGTCAAACTCTCTCCCCTAAGGGTATGTTTGGTATGAGTGATAAGCAAATGATAGATTGTTAAACTCATGTTTGTCTCATTTTTTATTGGATCCAATTAATCAAAAAAGTCATGATAAAAAAAACCTATATGGGTGAAAAGACATCTCATTGTTTTGGGAGGATTGAGAATCCAATTATATATTCTTACCTTAAGTTTTGTCATCAATCCAATTAGTTATCCTATCATACACACCAAACATAGCCTAAATCGATTGTCATAGTATTAGATCTAGACCTGATATGAGTCGAGTGAGTCAATCGCTTCAGGCCCAAGTCTAAGAGGGGGCCCAAAATAGAATTTTTGTTATTAGGTACAGCATGTTTGTGTTATCTTCTCCCCAACTTTCAGGATACCTTGAAAATCCATTTTCAGTATATTTCTAAAAATTCCCTAAGATGATTTTCATGAAATAATACATATACACATATATATATATATATATATATATATAACATTTTGTCACGTATATATTTTGTAAACAATGTATCGATATCGTTATTTTCTTAATTGAGTCTACGCACGATAAATTTAGTTTTGAAAAACTCTATTTAATCAAAAACAAAAATAAAAACAAAACCATGTTTTATTTTCTCGAGGATCAATTTTTAAAATTTGACCAAGGTCAGCAGCACTATATAGCACCTGTCTTATGATTATAATAACATATAAACAATACACTCAACTAAAGAAGTTTTCATTGACTTTGTCTCAACTCTCGTTCAAAATTCTTCATCCTACAAAAAAATATCTTCTTTTTAAATATTATTCGAATTATTCTTCTATTTGTTAAGAATATTTATCTATTTTCCTACAAATATTTTGTTTGAAGTTTAGAAATAAAAATGACAACATAGTGTAAATATTATTTTTGTTTATGAAAATTAGTTTTTCCACTAAATCGTAACATGGATATTTTCAAATTTTAGTATCGTTATGAGTTAATTTGCAATCATCGTATATTAACTTGCATTTTTTCTTCAATTTTTTGTTTTTTATTTGCCCAAAATTGAAATTGACAATCGAAAATTACTTAGTTGGCGATCGGGTATGCTGAGTTTGAAAATAGAATTTTGGTTTTTGGTATGAAAATAACCCAAGCAAATAAAATAAAAAGGAAAAAAATAAATTCCACGTGATCTTACAAATAAAATTAACAAAAAAATCAAATACCACACTCGGAAACAAAGTTTGAAATCTGCATATTTGGTTTTCATTTTTCTTATTTTATTTGTTTAGG